>NW_022111373.1:31952744-31962423 GCF_000313985.2 Echinops telfairi | reverse complement strand
GCGGGACGGTGCGGGCCTGTGACCCTGCACGCCGGGTCGGTTTCCCGGGGAGACGGGAGGCTGGCTCTGCAAGGGCAGAGGGTGCAATTACAGTCGGACCCTGGCGTTGGACACCCTGGCCCCAAGCCCTCCGCCGGGCAGACCGCGTTCAGGACCAGCGGGCACCATAGCACTGAGGCTGCAGTGACCCCTGGTGGGTCCCCGGGTCCGTGCACAGCAGCCGAGCCCCGGGGAAAGCAGGGCCTGACGGGCCTTCGGAGCAGGTGCACTCTGTGGTGGCCAGCTGAGAACCAGCAGGGAGTTAATGCCAAGAAGTGGTTACAGCCAGAGGAGGAGGGAGAGAGTGTGAGAAAACGCAGGAGTTTTAGCATTAGACATGGTTTTGAGTTCCTTCGACCACTTATTGGAGGGGTACTCAGCGTTCAGTAATATTTGTATAACACCTAGAACGTTCACTCACTCACTCTAGCCAGCCCATAGGACAGGGTAGACCTGTCCCTCTGGGTTTCCTCGACTAACTCTTTAAGGAACTAGAAAGCCTCATCTTTCTCCCAAACCTAGCATGTTAACTCCTTAACACAAACAAATTGGCCTCTATAAGTTGAAATGAATACGTAACTTACAACTTTGGAAGCAGTTTCTTTCCTTAGTGGTTTGTCACAAAGAGAGGTCTTGCTGCTGTAAGAGCCCTTCTCTTAGCCTGCCGTGTTTGGTATGAATTTTATTGACAATGTGAGTTAGGCCACAATTTGTCTTCCAAGCTTTCTGTGAAAGGGGAGCTGGTTTTGAATTTCCAATCAAATTGTATCCAGCTTTGGGTTTTGTTGAAGTTTTACCCAATTCTTAATAATCAAGAGTTAATACCTTATTATTCTGGATTTTGAGTTCTTGTGAAGTTTTTTTTGTTTGGTTGGTTTGGGTTTTGGTAATAAAACGTTTCTGGCACTAATTACCAAATGTCGTGGAAGGACTTCATAACATATTATCATTCTTTACTACGATATCCAGTAGAGGCCTCTACTCTTGGAGAAAAATAAGATGTTTTTTGCCACTTGCTTGAGATAGTTGGGTTTTTTTTTACATTTTATTAGGGGCTCATACAACTGCTATCCCAATCCATACACACATCAATTGTGTAAAGCGCATTTGTACATCGTTTCTCAAAACATTTTCTCTCCATTTAAACCCCTGACATTAGGTCCTCATTTTTCCCCTCCCTCCCCACTCCCCCTCCCGCATGAGCCCTTGATAGTTTATAAATGGGTATTTTGTCATATCTTGCCCTGTCCGACGTCTCCCTTCATCCACTTTTCGGTTGTCTGTCCCCCAGGGAGGAGGTCACACATATAGTTCCATGTAATCGGTTCCCTCTTTCCTACCCATTCTCCCTTTACCCTCCCTGTTTTGCCACTCACACCACTGGTCCTATAGGGCTCATCCGCCCTGGATTCCCTGTATTTTCAGTTCCTATCTGTACCAGTGTACCTCCTCTGGTCTAGCCAGTCTTGCAAGATCGAATTCGAGTCATGGTAGTGGGAGCGGGGAGGAAACATTTAGCTTGAGATAGTTTTTAATGTTCTTGTTCTTTCCCCTTCCTCCTCCTCCTCCTCTTCCTCTTCTTTCTTCTCTTCCTCTTTTTCTTCTCCTTCTCCTCCTCCTCCTCACCTCAGTAGTACTCAGAAGACTGGGGTTGAAGTTGCTGGAGATTCTGTTTCAGGCTCCTCACAAGGGAAGGTACAAAGCTAATCACTCACACACAACAGGCTTTGCTGAATAATGTGTTTTCTCCTTCTTTATCAGATACAACAAAAGAGAATTAAAATCTGGGTGGCACAATTTGTGGGTTTGGTGGTTCAAACCCCTCCAGTCATGCCATAAGAGAAAGGCCTGTGAACTGGCCTCCATGAGGACAGACAGGAAAGCCTCCGTCCTGCTCCATGCGCCGTATGGGTCACCAGGAGTTAGCATCCCCCCAAGGGCGATGGGTTTGGCATAACTGGCACACACTGAGAGTGTACAGTCTGATGTGTTGGCACAGGTACACACTCATGAAACGCAGTCACGATGGTGACATCCATCATGCCCCAAAGAGTCCTCCTGCCCCTTTCTAATCTTTCCCTCACCTCCCCAAATCTCACCTTCCAGGCAAACATGGATCTGATGTCACTGCAGATTACCTGTATTTCTAGAGTTATATATAATATTCATTTCTAATAGTCACTACTTGGCTTTTTTCCAGGTTGGGGCTATTAAAAATAAAGCTTCTATAAACATTCCCTTTACAAGTCTTTGCATGGACATAAGCTTTCATTTCTTTTTCAATGAAAGGGTGGAAAGACCAGATCAGAAGATATACAAATGTCAAATTAACACATGAAAAGATTTTCTGCATCATCTGTCATTAGGGAAATGCATGTCCATACACACATCAATGGGTAAGATGAAAAATGTTAACCATGTGAAGCGCTGGCGAGGATGTCAAGCAACTTGAACTCCATACATTGCTACTGTGAATATAAAATGGTCCAACCACTCTGGTTAACAATTTGGCAGTTTCTTAAAAAGTGAAACATACTCCTTCTACCAGGTTTTCAGGAAAGACTTTGCCTGCCTTTCCAGAGACATAAATGAACAAAATACTTAGATACAAACAAACAAATCAGATATTTTTCAACATATGCATAGCATAATACAGTCTGTTTAAAGTCTGTGCTGTAGTCTTTGATCTCTTTTCTGAAATTTAAAAAAGAAGAAGAATTTCCCTTTGGTCAAGATGACATTTTGCCACAATAAGCTATGCAGATGAGTCAAATGACAGACAAATTCAGAATAGATCGAATTGTATGGCACGTGTCGACCAGCTGGGAAGGGCTGCAGGAATCCCAGTCTGGAAGGAAATGTTTCACGTACATAAAGCAGGCCCCTGTCCTTCTCCTGTGCAGAAATATGCACTGTACTTCAAAATGCTAGACCCAGAATTATTTTTTAAAGTATAGTATTCTCTTCAGAGTAAAAAGGTGGATTTAAACAGTCCGTGTCATCTGTCATCTTTTCCTAATCTTATAATTTCCAAAGGTGAGAGAGCTAACTGATACTTTGAAAAAGAAAGCATCTTGAAAATATTGGCAGGGTTTCAGTAAATATGTTCTTAGATATCCTAGAGCAATGAAGCATATTCGCCAAGGGACGTGTTACAAACATCGCATCCCCCCACCCACATCTTCAACCCCAAGTTTCTGATTTGGGGTATCTGGGGTGAAGCCAGAAAATTTGCATTTCTGGTATAGTGGTTACCCGTTGGGCTGTGATCTGCAGTTGGGCTGTGATCAGCAGTTCGAAACCACCACCAGCCTCTGAGAGAGAAAGACTGGCCTTTCTACTCCCAGGAAACCCACAGGAGGTCTCTATAAGTCAGCATTGACTCAAGGGCAAAGAGTTTGGTTTGGGTTTTAGGTGGGACTGAGGAGCCCTGGTGGCCTAATGGGTTATGTAATGGGCTAATAACTATGATGTTAGCAGTTCAAAACCACCAGCTGTTCCACAGAAGAAAGATGAGGCTCTCTACTCAAAGAATTGCAGTCTGGGGTCTGGGAAACCTGCAGGGGCAGTTCCCCCCCGTCCTGTGGTGTCGCCATGAGTCAGGACGGACTCAATGGCAGTGAGTGAGTGATACTGATGCTGCTGGCTAGGAACCACACCACCAGAACCACCATTCTAGGGATCGTCTTGCTAACATCTAATAAAAGATGTCCTTGATGACTTACAAGTTGTCACAAAGAAGAACCAGCAGCATGAGTTCATTCTTCACCAGTGGCCTCCTTGTTATTCTCCCTCATCCCTTAAATGAACGCCTGTCAGAGAAAAGTATATTATTCACAGCATCTCCCCAAATGGGCTACATCAGGAGGAGTGATATGAAGGAAGGGAAATATCTTTGTTTTGTTCTGGCACATTGCACTGTAGTCGACTGTATTTGGACACCTTATTTCATTTCTAGATTCTCCTTTGCCTGGGCACATCTACTTTTTAAGACCATCTTGTCTTGAGATTCACTTCATACATATGTCATTAGCCAGCTCTCCTCTCTGTGAAATACTAAAGCCTTAGATCCCATTTATTCAAATGCCTCAGGGGTGTTACCCGCATTTCAAGGGAAGTCATCTCCCAAACCTGCCCTGCAATCTAAACTCTTTTATTTCATCCTTGTGATCTCCAAATAAATGTTCTCTAGGGTTTACTGAGAATTCTTATTTTGCACAGTTATTAAACCTTGCTGAGTGCATTGATGGGGCTTTCGCTGATTTTGAACCATGCTGGCTCCCCTTTGTTGTTCAAATACAAGCTAGCAGAAACTGTGGGGGAGGGTTAGCTGATAAACCTTGTCCCTTTGGGGACATTTTTTCAAGTTTTTTAAGCAACACGTTAACATCTTTTGCCATCCAATTAATTAGAAATTCTAAAAACTGGCAAGAATAGAGCAAAATGAGGATTTTGATACATTGTTGGCAGAGCTGTAAATTGATTCAGAATTTCTGGAGGGCAAATTGTCATAAATAATTAAATATGAATACACTTTGACCCAGAAATTAAGCTTCTAGGAATTCATCCTTATGAAATAATAGATTCAGATGCAAAAATATATATATAACACAGCATGCTTATAATATTCCCACAAAGTACCTAACAATAGGAAATTTGCTCAATTAATGCTAGTTTAGGAATATACTAGAACTCCCAGCAGTGGGTAGAAAAGAGGAGATCTCGGAGATCTTTGCATTGTCAGAAAGCCATCCCATGTCAGCTTTCCATGTCAGGAGGTAAACAGCATTTGGTATAATAGTACAAAGAGTAAGGTTCTTTTTGGTTTGTGAGGACCCTTGGTGGTGCAGGTGGTTAAGCACTGGACTGCTAACCTAGGGCCGCTGTTGAAACCCTCTGTCGTCTAGAGGTGTTATGAGTCAGAATCAACTTGACAGCAGTGGGCTTTTGTTTGTAAACATGAAATTTGAATTTTTCACAATGGGCATGGATTGACTTACAATAAAAAATGATTTTTTTTAATTAAGGCAAAGAATATTAGTTAACATATTAGTTTATGAAATTGGCCTTCATTTGAAACGGACTAATATTTCAGGTTCAAACGCATAATGACCCTTTGTACAACAGAAGGAAACGCTGCCCAGTCCGACGCCACCCTCATGATTGGTGTGGTTGGGTCCAGTATTGCAGCCGGTCTCCGTCCACCTCTACTCCCATGTGGTTCTTCCACACGGACTAGCTATGAGTCCCAAATGGACTCTCCTGCTATATCGAATAATAGTAAACACCGCGGCTCCGATGTGTTCACTCTTCTACTTCCTTAATATGCCGCCCTGGTGTAAGCCCTTCAGAAAGCATATCAAGTTAAAGTAACTAATACCAAAGTAATTGCATAGAATTTGAGGGTGAAGATGGAGAAATTCGCTTTTAGTGCAGTTACAAGTAGCCCCCTAGCTCCCCACAAAGGGCACTATGCCTGTCTGTTGTTTTGTTAGGGGTGGTTTGGGGAGTGGGTTTGTGCATTATATTATTTGTAATATATAATGCATATAATGTTGCAGCATGCAATTTGCTGACCTTATAATCTTCAGCTATCCAATCCCAAATGTTCAAAAATCAGATTTATGAAGATACTGACAATAAAAGGGGGAGGAGGAGGAGGAGGAGTATTTGATTTATATCAGAACTAACTTCTGTGCAGCATTTGACTTACATCAGAGGTAAGTCACAGTAGAGTCATTAGAACAGAACCCTGACCAAGGTCTGGGATGGCCTTAAAGAAGCCCCACTATTGTCCAGTGACTCAGCATGTTCTTCTATACGATGAGGGACCTGGGATTCATATTGTGCTGGGTGTAGAACATCATGTCCAGCCAGCTGCTTTCGCAGCCCCCTCTCCTGTTAACAACACCTTGCTCTTCCTGTAAAGGTGGTGTTGCATGGAAGGAGCAGCTCAGGCAAACAGACAAACAAAATGAAATCAAGGACAGGTAATCTCTGAACTCACATCTACCTGTCTGATTCAGACACCAGGAGTTGCCAACCAAAACAGACAGCCATCATTTGGTGGTTGGTGGCGAGGACAGAATAGAGACTTGCCATTTTATTGCCCTTTCTGTCAATTTAAAAGTTTTTATCGTGCGTGTTCTGTACTTGTTACCGACTCGTGATATGTGTATAACAATTTAAAACTAAATTTTTAAAAAGTAATTTAGGATCTTATCTCTTTAAATATACACTGCACAAAAAAGGGATATACATGGGGGCAGGGGGCTTCTAAAGTTCATAGGAAAATCCATGATTTTTCTATTTCAGTTTTCCACAAACTTTTTGAGGGAATTTTTTTAATTACATGGAAAATGGAATTAAAAGAGACTGAAATTTTTTCACAAACTTTTTGAAGCCCCCTCATGTGTAGACAGGCTTATTCCAAACACATTTTGTGTTTTTGGCACTCAGTTGTAGCAAATTCTCTCAGGAATACATTTGTTTGGGGAACCCTGGTGGTGCTATTGGGAAGCACGGCACTACTAACCATGAGGCCAGCGGTTCAAACCCACAGTCTTTAAGGGAGAAAGATGCTCCTATAAAGATTCACAACTTCAGAAACCATGTATACTTGGATAGGGTCACCGGGTATCAGAATCAACTTGATGGCAGTGGATTTTCGTTTGTAACTAGAGCTCTGGTAGCCCGGAATGATAAGTACTGGGCAGTTAACCACAAGGTCAACTATTCAAATCCACCCAGTCTTTCCACAGGAGAAAGAGGGCCTGTCTACCTTTGTAAAAATTCCTAAAGCCTCAAAAACCCCATATAATAGGGTTGCTGGAATCAAGTGAATGATAGTGGTCTTTCTTAGTTTTGTTAGGGTGCCTTAAAAATTTTTTTTTAATCATTTTATTGGGGTCTCATACAACTATCACAATCCATTCATACATCAACTGTATAAAGCACATTTGTACATTCGTTAACCTCATCATTCTCAAAACATTTGCTCTCCACTTAAGCCCCTGGCATCAGCTCCTCATTTTCCCCACTCCATCCCCACTCCCTCTCCCTCATGAACCCTTAATAATTTATAAATTATTATTTTGTCATATCTTACACTGCCTGACGTCTCCCTTCACCCACTTTTCTGTTATCCATCCCCCAGGGAGGAGGTTATATGTAGATCCCTGTAATTGGTTCCCCCTCTCTATCCCAGCCTCCCTCCACCCTCCCGGTATCACCACTCTCACCACTGGTCCTGAAGGATCTATCCGTCCTGGATTCCCTGTATTTCCAGTTCCTATCTGTACCAGTGTACATCCTCTGGTCTAGCCAGATTTGTAAGGTAGAATTGGGATCATGATAGTAGGGGGGGGGGGGAGAGGAAGCATTTAGGAACTAGAGGAAAGTTGTATGTTTCATTGTTGCTACACTGCACCCTGACTGGCTCTTCTCCCCGCGACCCTTCCGTAAGGAAATGTCCAGTTGCCTACAGATAGGTTTTGGGTCCTCCTCCGCACGCCCCCTCATTCACAATGCTATGATTTTTTTTTCTTTGATGCCTGATACCTCATCTCTTCGACACCTTGTGATTACACAGGCTGGTGTGCTTCTTCCATGTGGGCTTTGTTCATTCTGAGCTACATGGCCGCTTGTTTACCTTCAAGCCCTTAAGACCCCAGACGCTATATCTTTTGATAGCCGGGGACCATCCGCTTTCTTCACCATATTTGCTTATGCACCCATTTGTCTTCAGCGATTGTATCGGGGAGGTGAGCACACAATGATATGATTAGATTAATCTTTCATTTTTAGGAATTAATCTTATAAAAATGTGAGACAAACAAAATAAGGAGATGCTAATGAGCACTTCAGGACAAAGAGAGAAAATAGCCAGGAAAATCCCCACGAGCAACTGTATCCTGACTGAGCAGCTGCTCCATAGATGCCTGCGACTAACTGACTTTTAGCCCTTGAGCTGTTTGCCTCCTCTCTTTAAACTGTTTTACAGCTTAAATCCCCCAGTTCCCTTTTCCTAAAACCATTTCACTTGGTATATCATTTTCATCACAGTAGGGCTCACTCGCTGCTGCTCAGGTGTTCATTGTTCTTTCCTTCCCCCCAGGTCTGGCTGGGTCCCGGCCTATGTGTAATAACCATCTACATAATTGCCACCCCCATGCTAGACTAGGAGTCCATGAAAGTGGGGCATGTCAGATCTGTTTGCTGTTGTGTCCTAAGCACATGTCATAGTACTGGACAAAAAGTGTGTGATAAAGGTATGAGTGAGTGAGATTCCTTGGACAAGCTTTGCCTGGGTTGAAGAGGTTTTGTGAGATGGCCCCTTATTTGCTGTGGAAATTAATCCAGGAGAGCAATCAGGGCAACAATAAACACTTCAGTCCTTCTTTGTACACTCAGTGTTCCTACTCAAAATGAATTGAATAAAGCACTTGGGTTAACATCCGAGATGATGCTGATAAAAGAGTTGTAATGATCTGTTTCTTTTGAAGGATTGGTTGAGTTGCCCAAAAGGAGGAGTCATCTCTAATACTTCCTTTAATCTAGGTGTAGAGCGTGCTTTACTGATATTGTGATTACAATTCTCATGTGGTGGTGACAAGGCACAGAACTGCGTGAGATCCATATCACTAATCCCGTCCCTTTGAGGAAGAAAGACCAGGCTTCCTATTTCCCTGAAGAGTTACAGACGCTGAAACCCACAGGGGCGCTTACCCTCTGGGGGTGCTATGAGTTGGTATCAACTCAGTGGTAGTAAGTTAGAGTTTGAATCCCACCTCTGAATCACCGTATAGATGAAAGCGTGGCGAAACAAGAGAGATGAAGGGCCTGATTTGGGGCAGAGTTGGGACTGATGAGGAGACTGCTGCTCTTTGGTCTTAATTTCTTCTCATTTGTAATTCTCCACTACTTAGCTCATAAGCCCTACCCCAAAGGATGTAACATATCTCGTGTACTTTGGACATGTTGTCAGAAGAGGCCAATTCCTGGACAAGAGCGTCACACTTGGTCACGTAAAGGGGCAGTGGAAAAGAGGGAGACCCTTAACGAGCTGGATGGACACTGTGGTGCAACAGTGGGCTCAACCTCAGGACCAATTGTGAGCGGGCACAGGACCGGCCAGTGCTTCCTTCTGTTGTCACAGGATTGCCACGAATCGGAACCGACTTGAGGGCACCTAACAAAAACGACAACTCCTGACTTGAGGAAAATAGGAGTTTTGTTTAAGTTCTGTTGTATATATTGGTGTTCATTATTAGAAGTATCTATCCGTCTATGTTTCTTTCAGGTTGTACATAAAATAAATTAATACCTGAACTCCAACAGTAACCACATAACCCTGTTTTATTGAATCTAAGATGCCATCAATGATGTTAATAAGCATTATTTTGTTTACCACTAATAAGGAAATATGCTTCCAAATAATTGAAGACACATCAATTATAGGACTTATCCAAATTTCATAAATGTTAAAATATGAAAAACAAGTCATCTTGAGAATTAGTGAAATATGATGTTACTTAGGATCATGCTTATACTACTCTTTTTTGACAAAATTTCGATTTTATCTTTTCTTTTTTTATTCTTTGATCAGTTTATTGAGGGCTCTTACAATTCTTATTACTGC
>NW_022111373.1:31940238-31952571 GCF_000313985.2 Echinops telfairi | reverse complement strand
TCATCATTCTCAAAACATTTGCTTTCTACTTGAGCTCTTGGTATCAGCTCCTCATTTTGCCCCTCTTTCCCCTCTCCCTGTTCCCCCATGAACCTTTGATAATTTATAAATTATTATTTTGTCATATATTACACCATCCGACCTCTCCCTTCACCCACTTCTCTGCTGTCTGTCACCCAGGAAGGAGGTCATATGTAGATCCTTGTAATCTGTTCCCCCTTTCTCCCTCACCTTCCCTCCACCCTCCCGCAATTTTATCTTTTCAATATTGCTAATTTCTTCATTCCTATAGCACATATGTAGCTAAAGGTAAGTGGGGGAAACCACTAATCCATTGTCATCAAATTGATCCCAATTCATAGGGAGCTGCTCCCTGCGGTTTCTGAGGCTGTAAATCTTTAAGGGAGCCGACAGCTTCATCTTTCTCCCCAAGGGTGTCTGGTGTGTTTGAACTGCTGATCTATGGTTAGCTGCCTAACAGGTAACCCACTTTGTCACCAGGGATTTTTAGGTGAGGCACGAATCAACTCAACTCACTGTTAACAAGTCAATACTGACTCACAGCGACCCTATAGGACAGGGTAGAATTGCTCCTGTGTGTTTCCAAAACTATAACTTTTTACAGGAGTAGAAAGCTTCATCTTTTCCCCCAAGGAGTGGCCACTGGTTTCAAAGTACTAACCTCATGGTTATCAGCCCAACACATAAGCCAGTACACAACCAGGGCTCCTCAAGTGAGGGATATCAAACAGATGGCAATATTTTCAAATAACGTTTGTATATATGACGGTGTATATGTACAAGGGAACTTCAAAAAGTTTGTGAGAAAATTCGATTATCTTTTCATTCCACTTTTCCACCAACTTTTGAAGCCCTCTCACCTATAAAATATATCAAATGATGCCAGTGTGCTTTTCAAAACCCAATTAAAACTAGCTTTTAAAACCAAGAGCGCTATTGCCTCCCTGATTGAAGAGTTCACAGCATCAGCCAGGCATTGAGCCCCACAGATTCTCTCTGACCTTTAGCTTCTTCCTCCTCCTTGCTTTGGTCTTAAACACGAGCCAGCTTCCTTGAAGCCGTAAGACGCTGGAGTTCTTCCACCGCTCACATCTTCTCACCACAGGGCACGGGGCAAAGGGCACCGCCCATCCTTACTGGGTCAGCGAACTGAGGTTCACTCTGATGGGCCAGGTTGGAATCATTAGGTGTATGGATTCAAGAGGCAGGCTTCCTGAATTCAGAATACAGCCCAGCTCACAATTTACCAGCTCTGTGCCTCCGAGCTACACCGAACCCAAAACCAAACTCTGTCATTGAGTCAGTGCCAGTTCAGTCATCACCAGGGTTTCTCAGAGCCACACAGAGAGGGGTTATAATAGCGCCCGCCTCATGGAGTTGTGAGGATTAAATGTAAGGTGACCAGATTTTAACATTGGTAAAGCGGGACACCATTGACTGGGGGGGATTCTTGATGAAAAATTTGGTCTATATGGAGCAACAAAAATTTTCATAGAACGCAAAGTATTATTGTAATATTTTTTTAAATTTCAACGTAAGTACAATTTACAAATATACATTAAAATTATGTATACTATTATTTTATTCTTTGGCATATTTCTCATTTGAGTGAATTTTTTTTAGTAGATTGCTGTCATTGTTTAAAAGGTCATGAAATTTTTCATAAGAATTTGTTAAATTATATTTCACACATAAAATGGCTTTCAAAGTCTCAACACTTAATTGTGAATTTTCTGATGTCCACACTTTATTTACCGTAGAAAAAGCACGTTCAGTCCGCAGCATTAGTTCCTGGTAAGGACAGCGCATATTCCACAATTTTTAGTGCATTATTGTATGGAACATGGTTTGTTTCAAAATGATGAAATATTTCTAACCATTTGTTCTCTATTGTGATTTTTGCTGATGCCCAAAATTTAACCTTTTCCTTATCAATATATATTTTTAATAATGATACCTCATTAAAAAGATCATTTTCAGAAATATTACTGTATGGGAAATTTTTAGTAATATGATCGAATGATTTTTGCACATCATTCCAGTACTGTCTGCTAAATTCAAGAAAATGTATGTATTTATGAAATAAATACATAAATTACTTACCTAAATTATCTGAATAGCTGATTTGTTGACACCACTTGTTTAACTAGCAGTAGCACGCAGTACGATGTGTATCATATGAGAGTTACAAAATGTTTTCGTGGTTGCCAATGCCAAAAAATGCCATTGTTCATTAAGTCCAAACAATGGTGGTCGAATTCTAACAACTGATCAACAATGCGAACTTTGATAAGCAGTTCTCGATAATCAGTTCTCAACAATTATTTGTTATAATTAAAGTTTAACATTATAAAATTAACAAAAATAATACAAAACTCATCCTGGTGAAATAGCCACATGGCAGCCCAAAACCATATATTTCCCTTCCCCTTCTCCCACTGTTCTCTAGCTCGTCATGCATTCTTTCCAAAAATCGGGACTCTTTTAAAACGCCTCGGGACGCGGGATAAATTGTTAAAAATCGGGACCGCACCACCAAAAGCGGGACATCTGGTCACCAAATGGGCTAATTTAGTATTTAAGGAGCCCTGGTGGTATAGTGGCTATGTGTTGGGCTGCTAACTGCAAGGTCAGCAGTTCATAACCACCAGCCGCTCCATGGGAGAAATACAGGAGCTTTCTACTCCCATAAAGAGTTACAGTCTCATAAACCTACAGGGGCAGCTCTACCCTGTCCTGTGGGGTCACTATGAGTGGGAAATGACTTCATGGCAGTAAGAATGGAGTACTTAGAACAGTGCCTGGTACTTAGTACATTCTAGAAAGTGGTGGTGGTGGTGGTGATATTATTGGCCATCCCTGAAATAATCACCATGGCTAGAGGACTGTGATGAATGACTTTGTTAAAAGACATCTCCAGAGTTGTAGCCTTCTCCAGAACCACACGGATTTCCAAACAGAAATTAGAGGTCACTGGGAAAGAATAACTAGACAATTGAAGTTAGGGAAACAGAGAGAAGGAACCAATACATATTTAACGAATCATATTCTAAACTGCTCTGTCTTGGAAGTATGGCCAGAATGTTCCTTAGGGGCAAGGATGGCAAGACTTTGTCCTACATGCATTGGACATATTGTCAAGAGAGACCAGTCCCTGGAGAAACACATCCTGTTTGTTTGGTAAAGTGGAGAGGCAGCCGTGGTAGATAAATTTACCTTAATCTTTAGCAGGGCACACTTTCCAGATAACCTAATCACGTGACCTGGCCAATGCGTGTTCACTATTAAATAGCGCCTTCAAGACACTTCTAAAAGTCTTCCTAAAAGTATTTAAGAAAAGGGAGGGAGGCCTTACGGAAGGGTGGCGGGGAGGAGACGAGCCAGTCATTGGTGCAGTGTAGCAACGATGAAACATGCAACTTTCCTCTAGTTCTTTAATGCTTCCTCCTCCCCCACTATCATGATCCCAATTCTACCTTACAAATCTGGCTAGACCAGAGCATGTACACTGGTACAGATAGGAACTGGAAACACAGGGAATCCAGGGCGGATGACCCCTTCAGGACCAGTGGTGTGAGTGGCGATACCAGCCAGGAGGGTGGAGGGAGACTGAGGTAGAAAGGGGGAACCAATGACAAGAATCTACATATAACCTCCTCCCTGGGGGATGGACAACGGAGAAGTGGGTGAAGGGAGACGTCGGACAGGGCAAGATATAACAGAATAATAATTTATAAATTATCAAGGGTCCATGAGGGAGGGGGGAGCAGGGAGGGAGTGGAAAATGAGGACCTAATGCCAGGGAGGTGGAGAACAAATGTTTTGAGAATGATGAGGGCAATGAATGTACAAATGTGCTTTACACAATTGATCTATGTATGGATTGTGATGAGAGTTGTATGAGGCCCTAATAAAACGATTAAAAAAGAAAAAGAAAAGGGAGGAGGCAGCAATCCCTCTGTCCTCCTTCGTAAACTGGAGATTGCAAGCAGCAGTCACCTTCGTGAAGGGGAAGGAGCAGGGAGCAGGCCACCAGCCCTGAACAGCCTATCTCTTGGCTTGTTTTATGAGGGAGAAGAAGGAAGTGCCACCGTGCTCCAACCTGTTATTTGTGGCTAAGCATACTTCTGACTGAAACTGACACCCCTCTAATTAATAGGGTAGGAGAGCAAGGAATCAAATTAACAAGTTACCTGCCTTTTGGTAGGACCGCTTGTTTATGTGCAATTACATGCTCCTCCTTGGAAGTGAGCTTTGTCTATTATTGAATAAAACCTGTAAGCGCCCTGATTTGATGTATCACTAAAATTAATAAACTTTATTTCTTCAAAAATCTGTAACTCGGTCTTCTTACCTCAGAAAGACCTCCTTTGATTCATTTTATTTAAGAAGATTTGCTGTATATGTATTTTGATCCTTCATTTTCTTCACTGACGTAAAGGTAAAGCTCTCTTCTGCAGCCAGTCACACCTATTAACCAAGGTCTTTACCTGGGGCACAGAGACTGAAAGGGAGTATATAGGTTAACAAGGCTGTCTTCTGACTTAATTCTATTTAATTTTTAAAATTGTTATTTTCATTATTTGGCTGCCTACCTAGATTGCATACTTTGTGGTTTCTATAGACGAACAAATCTTCGTGCTTTTGAAGGCTGCTGTAAATGAAACATCTTCACAGCTGCTCCAGACACTTAATGACAGTACCCACTGCCGTTGTTAGCCTATCACACGAACATCAGAAATAGTGTTCAACCAGGGCGTCCCCTGGATGGATGTTCATCTATTTGGAAGAGACCAAATACTCTCCAGAGACAATTCTATGTGCAGTTACAGATAATGGCTAAGACAAAATAACACAGTAGTTTAAAAATCATTACATGGCTTTTGTACAGAACACTTACCATTTACTCATGCTTCTCATGATCAATTTTATGGCCAGTTCACCACCACCACAACAAATATGGACGCACAGACCTGAGTAGGCTCACAGGGAAGCTCTCACCGTTCTTCGGTTAAGAAGACAATAAGGAAACCCGCTGTTACACGCCATCAGCGACCCTGTGTACACGGGAACAAGACACTGCATGGTCCTGTGCCACCCTCACGATTGTCCCTGGGCTTGAGATCATTGTTGCAGCCACTGTGTCCGCCCATCCCTTGGAAGGCCTTGCGCTTTTTCACAGCTTTTTCTCGACTGAGCATGATGCCCTTCTCCAGGGTCTGGTCTCTTCTGACAACATGTCCGAAGCGCATAAGACAGTCTCACCCTGCTTGCCTTTAAGGAGCACTCGGGCCGCACTTCTTCCAAGGAAGATTTGTTGGTCTTTCTCGCTGTCTGTATGCTGTGCCAGCACCACAACACAAACGCATCTTTTCTTCTTCAGTCGTCCTCATTCAGTGTCCAACTTTGGCAAGCATGGGAGGCAACTGAACGTACCACGGCTTGAGTCAGGTGCACCTTAGGCCTCAAAGTAACCTCCTGGCTTTCTAATACTCTGAAGAGCTCTCGTGCAGCAGATTGACCTCATGCCATGTGCCTTTTGATCTCTTGACTGCTGCTGCCATGAGCGTTGACTGTGGATCCAAGCAAGACAATACCCTTGACAACCTTTTCTCCATTTATCATGATGTCACCTATTGGTCCCCTTGTGAGGATTTGGGTCTTCTTCATTTTGAGTTGTAATCCATACTAAAGGCTGTAGTCCTTGATCTTCAGAGTCAGTATTTAGGACCATTGCTTTAAGAGCAGTAT
This sequence comes from Echinops telfairi, assembly GCF_000313985.2. Classification (NCBI taxonomy): domain Eukaryota; kingdom Metazoa; phylum Chordata; class Mammalia; order Afrosoricida; family Tenrecidae; genus Echinops; species Echinops telfairi. The sequence goes on along the minus strand of NW_022111373.1, from coordinate 31,946,799 downwards.
AAGACTTGGTGGAAAATATGCTCACTTAATCTTCCATGTACAAAAACTTAGGTGTTTCCAAACCTAGAAATACTCTGAGCTGTGAGGATCAACACTGGCATAAAAAACTGTGAGGTTCAAAGTAGATCATGTGGTTGTTTCATCGGCAATGCCTTTACATCTTATTTCTACTTTTCTTTATTTTCTATGTAGCCTTTCATAGATTTGTATTATTTTTACATCCAGAGGAATTAGTCACTGTAGTGGATTGAATAGTATTTTCCTAAAAGGTAAGTCCACCTAAAACTTAAGAATGAGACCTTATTTGGAAAGGGGTCTCTGTAGATAAAATTAGTTAAAATTTTAAGAATTAGACCTTATTTGGAAAGGGGTTTCTGTAGATAAATTTCTAAGTGAAATCATTCTGCATTTAGGATGAGCCCTAAATCCAACAACTTGTATCTCTCTAAGAAGAAGAAAGAACACAGAGGAGAAGATGATAAAAAATACAGAGGCAGGGACTGGAGTGATGTGTCTAAAGCCAAGGCACCCAGGAGGCAGCCAAAGCAAGAAAGAATTCTCCCCTTCAACTTCAGAGGGAGCATGCCTCCTGTCTGGACTTGGTTTTAGATTGCAAGCCTCTACCCAAGGAAGCGAATCATTTTCATTTCTTTCAAGCCACCAAGTTTGTAGCAAATTGTTACAGCTGCTCCAAGAAAATATGGTAAGACACCTATTTTTAAATATATGTTTTTGGCATTCCATGATGCGCACCTTCCCAACAAGATCACTGAAAGCAAATATGCTGAAGAAAGCTGATGGTGCCCAGCTATCAAAAGATATAGCATCTGGGGTCTTAAAGGATTGAAGATAAACAAGCGGCCATCTAGCTCAGAAGCAACAAGGCCCATATGGAAGAAGCACACCAGCCTGTGTGATCACAAGGTGTCGATAGGATCAGGTATCAGGCATCAAAGAACAAAAAATGATATCATTGTGAATGAGAGGGAGTGCAGAGTCCAAAGCCCATCTGTAGGCCACTGGGCATCCCCTTACAGAAGGGTCGCAGGGAGGAGATGAGCCAGTCAGGGTGCAGTGTAGCAATGATGAAACATCCAACTTTCCTCTAGTTCTTGAATGCTTCCTCACCACCCCTACCCACTCCCTTGATCCCAATTCTACCTCACAAATCTGGCTAGACCAGAACATGTACACTGGTGCAGATAGAAATTGGAAACACAGGGAATCCAGGACAGATGATCCCCTCGGGACTAGTGGTGAGAGTGGCTAAACCGGAGGTGGAGGGAAGGTGGGGTGGAAAGGGGGAACCAATCACAAGGTTCTACATATAAACCCTTCCCTTGGAGGAAGGACAACAGAAAAGTGGGTGAAGGGAGACTTCGGATAGTGTAAGACATGACAAAAATAATAATTTATAAATGATCAAGGGTTCATGAGGGAGTGGGCATGGGGAGGGAGGGGGAAAATGAGGAGCTGATACCCAGAGCTCAAGTAGAATGCAAATGTTTTGAGAATGATGATGGCAACAAATGTACAAATGTGCTTGACACAATGGATGGATGGACGGATTGTGATGAGTTGTACAAGCCCCCAATAAAATGATTTAAAAAAAACCCAAAAAAACAACAACAACAACAAAAAAAGAAAGTAAAAACAAATAAAGAGATGTTTTATTTTAGACCTCTGTATACATCCCTTCCATAAACCACAGAAATGAGCCATTGTTGAAGAAATCATAGACCACAACAAATATCATATCTTATTATTAAAAATAGTGACTGTGATAATAATTAAAAAGAAACTCCCAGTGCTAGCATGATTACACAGATGTTCTTCAGCTTTTCTTAGATCACTCTTTTAAAGAAAAAAGTTAACTGCTGCTCTGGGTATTTGAATTAGGAGGACAGAAGGCATTCATGTCTTGCCTTGAAGAAATCACCCTGGCCACCTCTCATAGTACCCCTAACTGTCCCATCCTCTCCTCTCCTCTGGCCATTCTGTGCTTAGGAAACAGGCGTGGGGACAGAAAGCAAAGGTGTGGCTAGGGGATGACTGTGGTCACGTAGAAGTCATCACAATGAACTTTGCATATTCACAGCCCTTTTCTCCAGGCTTTGTTTTGCGTGGACTTGACTTGAGCCTCTAAAACACAGTGACAGAGACAGGCCGAGTGTGCAGCTTCTTGTGAGGTTGAGTAGACCGGACCTGTGAGAGGTCGGAACCCAGGTGGTGTCGTGCTTATGTGTTTGGCTCCAAACTGCAGGGTTGACAGTTCAAAGTCACCAGCCTCTCCCAGGGAGAAAGGCTGTCCCATAAAGAGTTACAGTGTCTGAAACCCACGGGGGTCCTTCTAACCTGCGCTATAGGGTCACGGTGAGTTCGAATCGACTCGATGGCAGTGTTTTTTTGTGAGAGGTAAAAGAAGGTGACTTCCCCAGCAAGTGATCGAGTGATCCAACTCTGGGTTTGGGGTCTCCCCCTCCACGAGGGCAAATTCTGCTTTCTTAATTAACAGTGAAATAAAACAAAGGTAGTATTATTTGTCTCAGTCTGCCCTAACAAAGGCTCCCATGGAGACCTTTGAGGCTGGAAAATCATGATCTATCCTGTTTTGGCTTTTCTGGGTGTCAGATGTGCAAGCTTCCATTGACGGGAGAATGTTAAGGGAAAGTTTATGATACAAGTTGGGCCGTCTTGATAGTTCAGCTCTGTCCAACGATGGCAACCCATGCTCGGTGGGCTGACAGACACTCTGACTGCTGAAATCTGCCAACATAGGCCAGCTGGCACCCCAGCAAACACATGGTGTCAGGACCAATATTTACCTACATTTAATACATGTGGCACTTCACCTATTTATTTATTTAGTCAGCAGGCAATTAGGCTTCACAGAGCAGAATCCCTTTGTTCTCCACATGGGTTACTGAATGTCAGGGCCGTGGAAACAGCTTCCAGACAAGGTCCTCCACCCTAGTCTGCAATGTTTGCTTACAGTTGCTGCTCGGTTGAGAGGAAAACGGAATGCACACTCTCACATAGAACTGGGGGTTATTGTTGTATGCACAGTATAGGACATACAGATAAGATTCACTTGGGAACACGTGGTTGTTAATACATAAGATAGATTTTATTTGAGAACTACTATATAGGATTTTTAAAATTAGGCCATGTAGCATGTCAGTGTGATTCCCCTCTTTCCAGGGGGGGGTGCCTTTGGCTGGCTTTTGTGAACAAAAAATTGTTCAGGATTTTTTTTTTCTTAAAAAAAAGAACAACTGATGTACTGAACTTACAAATGAAAACTCTAAGTCTTTTTACCCCCTATCCTATCAATCTTAGTATTCTATGCCTAGCTGGCCTATTTTAACAGTCACTTTTTTAAAAAGTTTCCATGAATGTATTGAATTGGTTTTAGCAAACTTAGTATTAAAAATACAGCCTTTTCTCACTTACTATCTTGTTATCCAACATTTCACATTTACGACAATATTCGAGAAGAAGAATTGCACTTCCACTAGATATGTGCATCTGGCCAACTGAAGGGGCCGGAGTCCCTGGTGGTGACGGTGAAGTGAGGGTTAGGTGGCACCCCGCTGGCTCCCATCCTTGGAGGTTTGACGGTGATACAATGATGTTTACACGGTGGTGTCATTTGGCAGTTGATGTGGTCATCTCTCTTTCCACATCATGCCAGTTTTCACATAACGACCTGACCTTTAAAACCTAACCATGTGGATAAATGAGAATTAGGTGTACCTTTGAACATTTTAAACTATGTTTAGACATTTACATACTTGATTCCTTTCTTACATAATTCAGTTATCTAAAGGATTTTAATTACTCATATACATAGAAGTTAAGCATATTTTCAACTTATTGTAAAAGTTCTAATACTGTTTTTCAACTTAGTAAAGTGTTATTATGTTGTCAACCAATATTCACAAGTTTAAATTAATTATTTAAATATAATTTTTTTTTAAAGAAACAAGGTTGTACAGGGAATCCAGGGCTGATGAGCCCTTCAGGACCAGTGGAGTGAGTGGCGATACTGGGAGGGTAGAGGGAGGGTGGGTTGGAAAGGGGGAACCGATTACAAGGATCTACATGTGACCTCCTCCCTGGAGGACGGACAACAGAAAAGTGGGTGAATGGAGATGTCGGACAGTGCAAGATATGACAAAATAACCATTTACAAACTATCAAGGGCTCATGAGGGAGGGGGTAGGGGGGAGGGAAGGGAAAAAATGAGGACCTGATGCCAGGGGCTTAAGTGGAGAGCAAATGTTTTGAGAATGATGAAGGCAATGAATGTACAAATGTACTTTACACAATTGATGTATATATGGATTGTGATAAGAGTTGTATGAGCCCCTAATAAAACAATTAAAACAACAACAACAGCAACAAAAAGAAACAAGGTTGTTTGTTCATAGGTCCAACCTCCTTAATACTACAAATGCTTACAGTCTCAACTAAACACAGGTGCCTTACCAACATCAAAACAAACTGTTTCCCTGAGTTTGCGTCTATAAAAACGTACTGCCATAGAGTCAACAAGCACTCACAGTGACCCCTGAGGACAGGGTAGAACGGACTCGAACTGTCACTTAATGGGAGTAGAAAGCCTCATCTTTCTCCCACAGTGTGGCTAGTTTAAAGGCTGGCTTTGCAGTTAGCAGCTCAAAGCATAACTACTATGCTGCTAGGGCTCCTATTTGCTTGTATACGTAATTCTAAATCTTCCTGAAATGTAAACACTAAAGAAACAACAACTCTATTCCAATTGATCTAAGGTATTTCAGGATACAAATGTTCCTTCAGATCACAAACATGAATCAGGACATGAGGTTAGGAGTTAGAAGTAAGCAGCGTTCATTTCCTACCAACCACGATGGGCAGGATGATTCCCTTCTCAGGGTACTGTAGCTTTATTCAATCTAATGGAAACCATCAGACATTGACTGAGCTTCCAGGATGTGCCAAATATAGCACTTTGCAAAAGAGACAAGCAACCCTGGTGTTGCAGTGGTTAAAACACTCAGCTGCTAACCAAAAGACCAATGGTTCGAACCTACCGTGGGAGAAAGGTGTGGCAGTCTGCTTTTGTCAAGATTTATAACTTCAAAAACCCTATGGGCACATCTAAGTCCTATGGAGTCTCTTTGAATTAGAATCAACTTGACAGCAAGGAGTTTAGTTTTAATTTCCAAGACCTTGGTTCTAGTTCTTTTTTCGGTGGGGTGGGGTTCTAGTTCTTGCAGGGAAAAGAGTCCCCTCATTAAGCAACATATGCACCAGGAAGGTTCTGATCTGGTTAGACCCAAGATCACACACGCATGCACACAAACCAATTGCGTCTAAGCCAATGTGTATCAGAATATTATGCTCCATACAGATTTTGCAATAGCTGTTTGTTTGTTTTAGAAGTAGATAGGTATTTCTTCTGAAGAGTCTCTAGGTATACTTGAACTGACAATCTTTCAGATAGCAGCCAAGTGCTTCATTGTTTGTGCCATGCAGGTACTCCGGAACATGTAAAGAGGTAAGGAAAAGATAATCAGTCAATTCAGTCTTGCTCTATGAACTGCAGAGCATTTGAGCTTCATCCATCATCCAAGGGAAAGTTTGAGTCTGGGGAAAGGCCAACGCAGCTAAATTATAAAATATTGAGATTGCAGATGTTGCCAGACAGCTCTTAACATGTAACATACACTATGGCTTGACATAACTAAATTAAAACTCTGAAGTACATCTGGGTTTGCAGTGTCATACAATGACTTTCCATGTAGAGCAGGGATAGAATTGTCACAGAACAAGAACAAATTATGGATAACACTGTAAAAACTGGAATTCCAGAATACTTACATAATTGTGCTCATGTAGAAACCACGTCTAGACCAAGAGGTGGTGGTTTGACTAGAAGACGGGGATATACCCTTGCAGAGGGGTAGTGGGGAGGAGATGAGTCACTCAGAGTGCCGTGTAGCATCGATAAAACACACAACTTTCCTCTAGTTCTTAAACTCTTCCTCCCCCCACTATCATGATCCCAATTCTACCTCACAAATCTGGCTAGACCAGAGGATGTGCACTGGTACAGATAGGAACGGGAAACCCAGGGAATCCAGAACAGATGAAGCCCTTGGGACCAGTGCTGAAAGTGGTGACACCGGGAGGGAAGAGGGAAGGGTGGGGTGGAAAGGGGGAACCAATTACAAGGATCTACATATACAGTAACTTCCTCCCTGGGGGATGAACAGCAGAAAAGTGGGTGAAGGGAGACGTCGGGCAGTGTAAGATATGATAAAATAATAATTTATAAATTATCAAGGGTTCATGAAGGAGGGGGAGCAAGGAGGTGGGGGGGAAGAAAAATGAGGAGCCGATTCCAGGAGCCCAAGCGGAAAAAAGCGAGTGTTTTGAGAATGATGAGACAATGAATGTATAAGTGTGCTTTACACAAATGATGTATGTGTGGATTGTGATAAGAGTTGTATGAGCCCCAGTAAAATGATTTAATAAAAAAAAGAAAGAAAACTAGAAAATATTTCTACAAGAGAC
>NW_022111373.1:31937688-31940055 GCF_000313985.2 Echinops telfairi | reverse complement strand
AGAAGAAGAAGGAGGAGGAGAAGGAGAAGGAGAAGGAGAAGGGGAAGAGGAAGATATGGAGTGATTTAAAATCAGAAAGGGTGTGTGCCAGGGTTGCATCCTTTTGGCATACTTATTAATTTGTATGCTGAGCAAATGACCCAAGCAGCTGACCTACACGAAGAAGAATGCAGCATCAGGATTGGAGAAAGGCTTATTAACAAACTTCAATAAGCAGATGACACAACCTTGCTTGCTGAAAGAGAGGAGGACTTGAATCACTTGCTGATGAAGATCAAGAACTGCAGCCTTCACTGTGGATCACAACTCAATGTAAAGAAATCCTCACCACTGGACATTAGTCCAGACAATATCGTGATAAATGGAGAAAAGGTTGAAGTTAAGGATTTTGTTTATTTGGATTGTGGAATTCATGTTCACAGAAGCAGCAAACAAGAAATCAAACAATGTATTTCATTGGACAAATACGCTGCACAAGGCCCCTTTAAAGTGTTCAAGAGCAAAGATACAACTTCGAGGACTAAAGGGCATGTAACCCAAACTGTGGTATTTCAGTCAACTCATATGCATGTGAAAAGAATCGATGCATTTGAAGCATGGTGTTGGTGATGAACTTTGAATATATCATGGACTTCCAGAGAGAATAAGAAATCAACACTGGACAAGTACAGCCAGAATGGTCCTTAGATGCAAAAATGGCCAGGCTTCTCACATGCTTTAGACAGGTTATCAGGTAGAACCAGTCCCTGGAGAAGGACATCTTGCTTAGCAAAGTGGAGCATCGATGAAAAAGAGGAAGATTCTCACTAAGATGGATTGGCACAGTGGCTGCAACTAGAGGTTTAAACCTGGCAATGATGGTGTTGATCATAGGGTCACTGTACGCTGAAAACAACTCCAAGCCCCCCAATAACAACAACAGCAAATCTGTTCACGTGGATTCCTGCACTGCATCCTCATAACTGAAACTGGTGTGCAGAGTTAGAGCTCTAAATGACGGCCTGTGCTGTATGACATGAGGAGATGGGAAGACACCGCTTCCAAAGTTCTTGATTGAATTCCTTTGGGTTAGCAAGTGATCCCAGAAAGATCACACATTAAGCTGTCATGTCTATTTCAGTATGATCTAGTTATTTACCTACAGTGTAATGCTCTGTGAAATAGTACATTATGTGATTTGGATGTTGTGCAAAATGCCTAAATGGCAAGAAATAGCATTCACTTATTATTCCATCTTCGTGTTGTTTAATAATTGTTTGTCTCACTTCCAGATCAATGCTTCGGATTTGCCTATTGCTGCTGATATCACTCATGCTGGTTTTGTGACACTTGGAAGCAATGATAATTTCAAAGTAATGTTTTCTAAAAAAAAAAAAATGATCATAGAAATAACGTTAAAATACCCGAGACGCACAGTGCACAGGATTGCATGGTGCTGCCTATGAGTTGAAGCACTCAGTTACAAAGCAAACTTTTTATTTTATCGCTACTCCCATTCCTGTCCTGAGGGGTTTGTCTGACCTGGATTCCGTGTGTTGCAGCACTTATCTGTACCAGTGTACATGCTCTGGTCTAGCCCACAGTGGAAGGCAGGACTGGGGTCATGATAGTGTGGGGTGAGGAAGCCTCAAGGAACCAGAGGGATATTGTGTGTTTCATCAGAGCTATAATGCACCCTGGTTGACTCGTCCCTTCCTGTGACTCTTCTGTGAGGGAATGTCTCATTGTCTACAGGTGGGTTTTGGGTCTCTGCTCTGACCCTCCTCATTCTTAACAATTTGGTTTTTTTGTTTTGGGTCTTCTGATGCCTGTTGACACCTCATGATCGCACAAGCTGGTGTGCTTCTTCCATGTGGGCTTGTTGCTTCTCTGCTAGATGGTCACTTGTTTAAGTTCAAACCTTTAAGACCCCAGACACTATATCTTTTGATAGCTGGGCACCATCAACTTTCTTCGCCACATATGTTTGTGCATCCATTTGTCTTCAGTGATTGTGCTGGGAGAGTGGGCATCACAGAATGCCAGGTTTTTAGAACAAAGTGTTTTTGTGTTGAGGGAGAGCTTGAGCAGAGGCCCAAAGTCTGTCTGCTTCCTTGATGTATTGCCATATGTGTCAGTCATAGTTGACTAGAGAAACAAATTCATGGAGTCTCATATGTATGTATGTAAGAGTGAACTTTATATCAAAGAATAATTGTATATTAAGAAATCATCCCCAGTTGGAGGACTCGCCTACCTTGACTTCAGTGCCTATTACACAGCTACAGTGGTCAAATCAGTGTGGTACTGGCACAATGACAGACACTCAGACCAGTGGAAAAGAATAGAAAACCCAAGAATAAAACCATCAGCATATAGACAACTGAT
>NW_022111373.1:31919391-31932964 GCF_000313985.2 Echinops telfairi | reverse complement strand
GACATCTGCATCCATAAGCAAAGTCAAATCAGGACAGGCCATCCATAAAGTCAGCAGCAATATGCACCAGTTCACAGGCTCAAATACCTTCACTTCATCTGGTCAGGTTCTGGTCAACTCAATTTGGGCTGTCTCAGTTAGCCTCACCAGGTGCCCATTGGCTGCCTTGCCTTTACATCATGGGCCCCATCACAAATTATCAAGAACTCTGCCCCCCTTATGCTAGGTCATGAACTTTGGACCAGTCAACCTGCTCTCGTCTTCTCCTTTAGTCCCTCTGAACCAGGTCCATGGGTGGCAGTGGCCAGACTCAACCCATCTCTTTATTGCTGCATTTCTCCCACTTCTACACAACAAGTGGATCCAGGTGGCCACCTAGCGAGCATTTCAGTCTGCCCACAGGCTCCCTTTAATGTTCAGTTCTAGAGAGGAGTTTTTTCATGGTTCCAGGTATTTTCCAGCTTCTGACAAAAACTATTAGTTCAAAATTCAAAAATCCAAAGTGTTCTTTTTTTTTCAATCTGTCAACAGCTCCCTAGGCAGGTCTCTTCACTTTTGAATGTCCTGAGCACTCAAAGACACTGGGTAGGGCTTATCTTTTCAGAGCTTTCTTGGCAGGTGAGTCCTAAACCCGTTTAAAGATCCAATTTTAATGGCTGAAGACGGGCTTTAAGTGGGCTTACAAGCTCTCTATTTTCATACTTCCTAATAATCATTTTCATCAATCATTATATCAGTAATAATAAGCAGAAATCAATATAAACAAAGTAGAATCAGATCCTAAACTCAATTCTTAAAACAGTCAAGTTTAGTCCTTATCTATCTTATCTCACTCCTTATCTAAACTATTCCATTGATAGAAAATATGGCCTTAGGCCTCTGGCTTCATTGGGTCAGACCTTCTGTCAGCCATTTTCACTAAGCAGCAAGGTCTCTTGAGAAATTCAAAGGGCGATTTTGCCCCCTGAGCTCAAAACAAACATTAATCACATTCATTTTTGCCATTTCAAAGAGGAATGACCAAAGACAAAAACCAAACAAAATAATCAAAACTTTAACTTCCCATATTCTTTCCAGAAAACAACCTAGTTAACGGCATGGACATATCTGACCTCTGGCTAGCCAAAGAAGAAACACTACCATGAGGCAGAAGTCGAACAAGCATCCACTCTCCATCTTTATGATTTGTTTCTCTAGTACCCCACTCCCAAGGTACCGTATTGTATCTCACAGGAAGTGTGTGTGTGTGTGTCTCACTTCCAGCGAGCTATTTATCTCCTTAGTGCCTCCAAATGAGGTCAATCCCATAACCATCAAGAAAGAAGAGCAAAAAAGGGAAAAAGCAAGAAGTCAGTAGCAGAGCACATGTGAGAAGTTGCTGGAGGCAGCCTAAGCACCACTAGTCACAGCACTGAGACCATGAGACAGAGTAGAAGAGCCACCCTAGCCTATGAGACAGAGTGAAAGGAACAAGTGAAACCGAGCACCTCCAGGCAAGAGGCTGGCTTGCACAGCGGGGTGCCCTTTGGGAATTTACCAACTCAAAGGGAACTTTGTAACACTTGGTGGAGCAGGATGGGAGCCAAGGGACCTCATGGTGAAGAGGCTGAGGACCAGAGAGACATGTCTACCAGTAATGCTGAAAAGGGGTGCTGCGGAAAAATGGGCTGTGTCCTAAATGTTCTCTGATCCTGTTTGTGAGTTCTGGGTGGCAACGGCAACAGATGACCAAACCCAGCAGAGAAGTGGAGTGCTATGGGAGGAAGTGTTGGTGTATCAGAATAGAATAAAGGAGGGTAGGGGGCGGAGCATGATTCTCTACCTCAAGAATCATCTTTCAGCAGGTGTGGAGTTGGATGCTCTGTCCTCCTTAGGTAGCCAGAGGAGGTCAGACATAGACCCTATGCCATTTCCTCAATACCAAGAGATTTATTTTCCCAAAGTTGTAGCAATTATATCTCCACATCTTCACCAGCACACTTTAATTCTGCCCATCTTGTGTGTAGAACACCGTATCTCATTATTGTTTAAGACTGAGCAGGTTTTTATGTTTGTTGACAATTAAGATATTCCCTCTGAAAGTTGTTCATAATGCTGGCTCACTTATATTTAAAAGTGTGTTTCCTTTTTTTATGAATCTGTGGAAGCTCTACAAAATGTATCTTTGATTGCCTGTTGTTGTTGTGAGGTGCTGTTGAATGACTCCGCCTCATAGAGACCCGATGCACAACAGAAGGAAACACTTTCTGGTCCTGCACCAGCCCCGCAGTTGTTATGTGTGAGCGCATGATTGCTAGTCTCCTCTTTTTGCTAACCCTCTCCTTTATCAAGGCGCCCTGGTGGTATAGTGGGTTACTCACTAGACTGATAACCACCAGGTCAGCAGATTGAAATTGCCAGCGACTCAAAGGGAGGCTTTCTACTCCCATAAAAATTTACAGTCTTAGAATTCCACTGGGGAAGTTCTACTCTGCCCTATAGGATTGCTATGAGTCAGAATCAACTCAATGGCAGTGAGGTTGAGTTTGTGTTTTCTACTTTACCAAACATGATGTCCTTCCCCAAGGACTGGTCTCTCCTGATAAAGTATCCAAAGTACATGAGAAGTCTCCCCATCCTCACTTCTAGGAGCATTCTGGCTATACTTTTTCCAAGACAGATTTGTTTGTTCTTTTGACAGTCCATTGTACTTTCAGTATTCTTTACCAACCCTCTGACTTAAGTGTCTCCATTCTTCTCCAGTTGTCCTTATCATTGCTCACTTTCACATGCATATGCAGCAACTAAAAATATTATGGCTTGAGTCAGCCTACCTTAGTCCTCAAAGTGACATCTCTGCTCATTAGCACTTTAAAATAGGGCTTGAGAGGCCTATTGGCCCAGTACAGTGTGTCATTGGATTTCTTGACTGCTGCTTCCATGTTTGATTGCCCAGTAAATTAAAACAAATTAAAAAACAAAAAATAGTTATTATCCAATTGATTCGGATTCACGGCAACCTCAAGTGTTTCAGGCAGAACCGCACTCTCTGGAGTTTTCAATGACTGGGATCTCTCGGAAGTTGATTATCAGGCCTTCCTTCTGAGCCTTCTCTGGGTGGATTCAAGCTTTTTTGTTAGTAGCCAAACTTTTAATGAACTTTGAACTGCCCAGGGACTCCTAATAGCTAACAATTGTTGAGTGTTTCTATGCACCAAATACTATCCTTCCAACCTACTGTAGGTTTTTTCCCCTTATTTATGCTACATTTTGCCAAATAAACTAAAACCCAAACCAGTTGTCATTGAATCTATTGCAGCCCATGACAACACCATGAGTTTCAGAGTAGAATTGTTCTCTCTTGTATTTTATTTTGTACTTTGGGGAACTTTTTGTTGTGAAGTAGGTGAAAGTTTACAGAGTAGACAATCAATTTTACATTCAACAGTTTATACGCATTTTCTTTCAACTCATCCATTCCAATCCCTTCAAAATGCCATCACTTACGTAACTTCCTTCCTGTTTCCTGTTTCCATTCCTCCTTTCCTAATCCTCTGTCCTTAGGTAAATGCTGCCTGTTTGATCTTAAATGGTGGATCTTAACATGTGGATAAGAGTAGTTCCAGACAAGAAGGGTGATTAAGGGCCATACGCTATGTCGGTCCCTATCTGACCAATTAGCATGTTCTCTCTTCTGGGTTTGAGCACCGTTGCACACTCTTCTCCCACTCTATCCAAGCCCCTAGGAACCCTGGTGGTATAGTGGTTATACACTGGGCTGCTGACCTCGAGATTAAAACCACCAGCCTCACTGAGAGATAAAGACAAGATTGTCTAGTCTTGTAAAGAGTGATAACCCACAGGGGCAGTTCTACCCTGTACTATAGGGTGGCTATGAGTCAAAATGGATTTGATGGCAGTGAGTTTTCGGGTTTTAGAAAGCCAGGCCCTTATCACGTGACTCTTCAGAGCCTTTGGTAGTGATAGCCAGGCCCTATCTAGTTCCGTTATCAAGGTTGCGAGACTGATGTTTGAGTGGTCCGTTAGTCTTTTGTGTCTTCTGATTTTCAGCACTCTTCTTTCCCCCAGATGGGGAGAAAGCAATATTTGCACATTGATGGATGTCCAGGGCTTCTAAGACCCCAGTCACTGATCACCAAAGTTGAAGGTAGAACATTGTTTTGTGGATTGTGCTATGACTGTAGTGGGTCCCAAAACGATGGTCCTAAGCCCCTAAGAAGTTTTCATAACACACACCCCCAGCCCCCCACCACCTGCCCCCATGCCCTGCTATGCTCATGGATGTATTTGTACAAAAGGTAAATTACTGCCATCAAGCGAATTCTGAGTCATAGTGACTCTATAGGACAGAATAGAGCTACCCTTAATATTTCAGACACCTTAGAAGAGGAGTAGACAACCTCATTTTTCTCCCCAAAGATAATTTAAAAAACCAACAAAAACTCCCCGCCATGGAATCGGTATGGCTCAGGGAGACCCTGAAGGACAGAGCAGAGCCACCTCTGTGGGTTTGGGAGGCTAATTCTTCACAGGAGTAGAAAGCCTCATCTTTCTCCCAAGGAGTGCGGGTGGGTGGTTTGAACTGTTGACCTGGCAGTTAGCAGCCTCCAGCGGATGTTCAATGGCTGTAATCTCTTGAAAATGGAATAGTCTTGTCAAATAATAATTAATAATGGATATATTAATGAAATCATTGAAATGGAATATGTAAGTTTGTCTCTCCCCAAGACTGGCTTTTTGATTAGGGATGTTTCAATACACAATTCCTTTTTATTTCCTTCTTCTTGGTTGCCTTGAATTAACTCTGAACTATAATAATAGCCGTAGCTATATCTTACTTATAACAGGACAAAGTGTGGCCAGTATGTGCATCTTCATGATTTGGGGTGTATTTGCATCCATTTTTGTGGTGATTGCTCCACCTCACAGGGCATCCCCCTCTTTCTAACGGCCCCTCCAATTTACCATGCACAGTGTCCTTTTCTGATGACAAGTCCAATGTGAATGTGTCAAAGTATCACTAACCTTACTTTCAAGGAGCATTCTGGTTGTATTTCTTCTAAGCCTGATTGATTCATCCTTTTGACTCTGTAAAGAATGCCTGTTTTTTATGACCCCTTTATCTCATTTTCCTATTCTCTCCAACCACCATTCTCTGATCCCTGTTTGTCCAAGAAGTTTGCCCAGTAGGTTGACAAGAGACTTAACAAATGGTCCCAGAATGCAATGGAATGTCTGCAGGTGGAGTTTATTTATAAAAGTGACTTATTTGACTTGGGCGAAGAGGCCAGTCCTTCTCTTTTTCTTAAGGTTGGGCTTTGCACAAGAGCTTGGGAAACATATATTCAAGGTGAGAACTGGAAATGTACCTTGTTTAATAGGTTGTATTGGGGGGATAGTTATTAGTTACTTCAAAATGGTACACAATATCACTGGAAGCATAAAGTATCTTGGAAATTAGCTAACTAGAAATTTAATATTATTTCTTTAATAAACTGTATGTTCATAAAAAGACTTGAAAATTCTTCTTTGTTTACTCATGAAACACCAAACAGCCTTCAGAACTCCAGGGAGATTTCTCCCATATTCCAATAGTTATAAAAGGATTAGAATTCCAAACACTTTTCAAAAGACTACAGAGAAGTATTAAACCAGCCCCAAGAGATTTCCCTGCTAAAAGCACAAATGATTTCTTTTTTCACTTTTAGAAGAGAGATGTATTTGAGTTTATACCGCTGAACTCGTGTAGTTCAAAATTAAATGATTCCCTCAAGATCCCCAGTCCTTTCCTTCGAAGACGATCAAACAACCTCAAATACTCCTTTCATTTCTTCTTTTCCCACAGTCTTCCTTTATTAGTCTTTCCTTTTAAACGACTCATAAACGAAGCCAGTGCATTTGGGACACTTCATGTGTTACTTGCAGATAAAACACAAGTGTATTATCTGTAATCAAACTGTTTCCTAAAGAAATAACAGAAACTACAGAATTGTTGAATAAACTGACAAGCACAGTCAGGTCACCAGGCAAAAGTCAACTTTTTTTTTTTTTTTTAAAGAAAGCACTACAAAGAAACACAACAGAAAGACACAGGCGCAGAAATCACTTAGGTTGGGCCCTGAGTGGTCGGCTCTCAGCAGTGGGAAAAGAAAAGTTTCAATCACAATGAAGAGCATGACCAGGTTCAGCAAACTCATGGCGGATGACAACAAAAACTGCTTCCCTGGGATGGATTCATGATATTTAGCTTAGACAATTTGCCCCTTCCCTGCTTGGAAGCAGAAGACTGGGCAGATGATGGAAACCTGCAACTTTTTCTAGCCTGAGGATGAACATTGTCTCTGATAAACCTAGGGTTGGGTCCATTCATTCATTCATCTGTTCATCATGCGATGAATATTTATAGAGCCCTTTCTACTTTAACAACAATATGCCGGATCCGAGTGCAGGGAGGTAGAGGGGGGATGGGACAATCCCTGTTCTGAATCTAAGAGGACCAGCAAAGTCAAATGCTAATGAAAGCCAGGCAGGTAAGTAACATGAATGAGGCAAGCCAGGCGGGAACTGTGCCGAGCTGGAGAGCAGAGCTTTCATCGGAAGGAGACTGCCTTTGTGCAACTCTGCTGATTTCCCTTAGAGGTACGTGAGCACCAGGGAGCCACACCTTTCCGTTGTAATGAAGAACCCTGAAGTTTCTATTGTATTGTAACCATCCTTATTGTTGAGTAAGCTGGCAAGTAAAGTCAGGTCACCGGGCAAAGGTCTACGTTTATTTCAGCAAAGCACTAATGGTTGCACCTATGGTTAAGCATCGCCCCACCCCACCACCCCACCCCGTTTAAAATGAAAAATAAACAAAGCCAAAAATCCACGTGTCAAAATCACAAGCCAAACAAAACTGGTAGGCCAAATTTGACCTGAGCAGCCAGTTCACAACTTCTCATACAAAAGAAACATTTGTAATCTTTCAAAACATGGGCAATGAGTTTCATAAACTGGTGGCGTTTCCCCTCCCCTCTTCTCTCAGCTTTTAGAAATAGCTGAAATACGGAGCAATTTTGCACTGCATGACTAACATAAACGTTGTCTGTACGAACCCACCCAGCTGCACGACGGAAGAATGGCCTGGCGATCCCATTCCATAATGATGACAAGCAAGACATCCTATGGCACAGTTCCGCGCTGCACTGTGTTGGGTTGCCAGGAGTCACCATCAACTCTATGGCAATGGGTTACCCTTGAACTGTGTCACGAAATAAACTTTGTGTTCATAAATGGTTGATGTCGGCGAGCACAGCTAAGCTGAGAGAACTGACCATGTTCTGCAAAATCTGGTTCTAAACTATGCAAATTAAGGTCAAACAACCCCACATCTGAGATTTAATGGCTAATCTGCTCAGACAGCTGCTGCTTGGCCATTAAATTGCAAGGTGACTGAGTTCATTAAGATTTTCACACCCAACTAACTCCCCAAATTGTTTTCCATACTTTTGTAAGACTTTCCTGGGCAGAGCTAGTCAGATGAGCTATGGTTATAGCAGAAGAAGCCAGTCTGTCGCCATTTGTTTTCCAGGAGACAAAGAGTCATTATTTGCAGGTTGATTAAAAGTGGTCACTCAGGCCAAATTCCAAGATGAGGTCATGAGGATCAGTCACTGTGGGTTTATTGCCAAAGGCAACTGGGAGCAAGGTCCAGTGTTTTTTGTTGACAGACACATTGCCCCAAATTCCCCTTATTCTCTATGTATTGAAAACAACAAAGTCAGACCTTTAAACACTAGTCTTGTGCACGGATGTTATTTAATATTTATACATCATTGGGTTAAACCAGGCATCATTTTTTATTATTGCTCTTCTCTTCTGGTGACAGTTTAAACTTTACCTAGTTTATAAAACTATATTTGTAGGTAAAATAATGTTAAATATACTTCAGTCTGCTGATACAATTTATTTCACATTGTTTTATCAAATAAAAGATGTAATTTTTAAAAGTGATAAGTTCACCACCCAAACATTCTCATACAAAATATTAACTACTTTTTATGTCCAACTGTCTAGCTAATGAATTAAAATGATCATGAAATCTTAAAACATCTCCAATCTTATAGTGTATTCATGCTATGATAAAATCTCTCAAACTGACAAAAAAGGACTAAACTACCAAGTGGGAATTCAGAATTACAAAATATTTTTAAAGAATATTTTAAAATGTATTCATTGATACAAGGAATAAAATGAACTGCTAAACACAAAATGAACAATAAACATGTCATTTAAAACAAAGCAATTTATTGCTAAAGCCAGAAGTTGAAGGCTTATAGAATATATTGCTAATTAATGAGCTATTGCTTTGAGGAAATAAGAGTTATCTTCTTTGGACTGGAAGTGATTTGCTTACTCCCGAGACCCTGAAATTCACAGAGCAGGAAAAAAATGACTTCAAAGTTGTATGTAAGTAGTCAGAATCAGTTTTACCTTGGATTAACAGAAATTCAAATGAAATCATCATAAAACTTAAAAAATAACTTCAATTGAATCTTCGAATATAATCTAAGGAAATAACCTTTACATTTTTGATAAAATTGGATCTACAGCCTTTGCTATGTATGTGTGAAAAACTGGTAGCAATCAAAGTATTTTTTACAGGATATTATGATAAAGTCTTGAAAACTGCCCTCAAAATTATGTGAAGTAACAGAGAAAATGATCATACTAGAATGTCAAATATAAAAACTAGGTCCTTTTTTGGTCTTCAAAGGAACACCTCAATTTCTTTGAAAATAATTTCAGAAATCAAGGAAAATAATTTTGGCTATCATTGATAGAAATTACAGAAAGAACTAACACTTCGTGCTGTCTGGTTTAATGCTGCAATTCTAATACTGAAATGAATCATTAAGAAATGGACTCCAATTTTTCCCAGTGTAGCATTTACTTAAAATCCATAGGCATTAACTATTTCTTCTTCCAGCTTCTCCTCAGTCAGACAGGTATAGCAGAGTACAGGGAGGAAACACTTTTATTTTTCTCCCCTTTTGATTTGGTGAAACGGGTTATGCTTTGATCAGTAGTTCGAAACACCGGCTACTCCACAGGAAAAAGATAAAGTTTTTGACTCCTGTGAAGAGTTAGCAGTCTCAGAAATCCCCAGGGGCCCATGTATCCTGTACTTTAGGAGCCCTGGTGGTGTTGTGGGTACGCACTGGACTGCAATCCATCCAGCACCACCAGCAGTTCCGCAGGAGAGAGACTCTCTGCTCCTGTAAACAGTACATCTCGGAACCCCATAAGAGGCTGCTCTCAGTCAGCATTGCCTGGATGGCAGAGAGAGAGTCTTGTACAGGATTGATAAGAGTTGGAGTTAACTTGATGGCAGTGAGTTTGGTTTTTTTTGTTTGTTTTGGTTTGATCGTCAATATCTTTTGTCAGATCTTCTTTCACTGTCTCTGGAAGATAGCTTAAACACATGTCAAAATTTTCTAATCCCTTTCAGCATTGTGGGTTTGACATTGTGCTGCTAATTGTAAGGTTGTTGGTCCAAACCTACCAACCACTCTGCTGGGGACGATGAGGTTATTTTCTCCCATAAAGATTTCAGCTTGGAGGGGGAAGTGGGGAGGGATGGGGGGAAATGAGGAGCTGATGCCAGGGGCTTAAGTGGAGAGCAAATGTTTTGAGAATGATGAGAGCAATGAATGCACAAATGTGCTTTACACAATGGATGGATGGATGGATGGATTGTGATGAGTTGTATGAGCCCCCAATAAAATGATTTTTTTTTTTAAAGAGAAGAAGGTAGAAAGATTTCACCTTATAAAGGGTTGCTGTGTGTCGGAGTCAACTCAATGGCATTGGGTTTCATTTTAGTTTGGGTTTTCAGATGTTAATCGAAGGGTTTCATTTTAGGTACTTGCCCGCACTAAACCCACAACCATTGAATGGATTCCAACTCGCAGTGACCCTACAGGACAGAGTCGAACTGTTCTTTTAGAGTTTTCAAGACTGTAAATCTTTATACGGGCAGACAACCTCACCTTTCTTCAGGGGAGAAATTGGTGGATTTGAACGGTCAACCTTGCGGTGACTAGTCCAGTGCCTACCCCATAGCACCACTAGAGCTCCTGTAACAGGTCCAGAATGATACAATGAAAGTTCATTCTCTCCAGCTTTTCCCATTCCAGCTCCGTACCTCACCCATCATGGTCCACAGACCAGCACTGGGGAAAGTTGTGGCCTACTGTGTCTTCCCAACATCCCCAGTTGGAGCTTCCATTTCCCCTCCTGGTTCATTTAGACCTTTGGGCTCCTCTGGAGTCAGGGGAGCAGCAGGGAGAGGAGAGAAGGCAGCAGATAGGTCTGATTTGATTGGTATTGTTATAACCTGGTGTCGTGATCTCTGCATAGCAGATGCACCAAAGCTGGCTTGTTTTCTTTTGGAGGTCCTGCGAGGACACTCGGAATCCTTCATCACTAGCTGTGCTTTCACATGGACAGTTCACTCCAGACACAGCTGCTGACTCCCACTGCTGGGGATTCCTTTAGATAAGGGTTCCTACACTGGCCAGTGCAAGCCAGGGAATCAACCTTATTTCAAGGGTAATGCAGTCAGCCTTGCTCTGATGGCAACACCTTGTCTTGTACTTTTTCACAAGGGCAGGCCCTTGTGCTGTAGAAGTTTCTAGGAGGGAGTCAGGCCTCAGATCCTCCAAACTCCAGGAGTCACACATCGTGTGTCAACATATCCCAGAAACTTTCTCATCTGACTTCACTGCAGAGCCAGTGCCCTTCACTTGACTGGATGTGGGAAAGGGTAGCACCTTCTTATCTCTCCCACTGAGAACGGCTGCATGACAAATCCCACTTCTTCCAAACCGATAATTCCTTTCTGTAAAATCCGTATACTCAAACCTCCAACAAACCCAAAAAAGGTATCAGAATCAATTTGAGTCACCTCTTAGCAAATCCTAGAGATAGTCTAGTATCGCTCTAGCTTGTGAGAGTATTTACCACATATTCTTCTCACTTTTACCACTTCAATCAAGAGTAAGAAAAAAAAAATCCTGTTTACCTGTTACACACGATACTCCTCGTTTATTAATAAGTACATTTCCTCATTTCCTCTTTTTGATCCCAGTGAATTATCCTAAAAATTTAAGTGGAAAATCAGTTTCAAGTACTTTTGGTTTGATGCTCAATACTCCCAAGATCCGAAGGAAATTCTTAAATAGAATATATGAATGTTCAGACCAGTCTATTTTCTGCAATGACTCATAGTCGGGATTCAGACAGGGCCAGGCTTGTCTGCTGAACTGGTATGGCAGGCCTGCCAGGAGGATTTCCTTTGTTCTGTTGGTTGCAAATAAGTGAGGCAAGGTGCCCATGGACAGGTGAGCAGGAGCTGCTGGGTGGGGGAAGGGGGATGGTGCAGGGCAGGACATGGAAGGGTCTCATCCTTTTGGGCATCCTCACATCACGCTTGGTAACCTTGAAGGGCAGTGAAAAAGAGGAAGACCTTTGACAAGATAGATTGACACAGTGGCTGCAACAATAGGCTCAAGCATAAGAATGATTTTGAGGATGGCACAGGACCAGGCAGTGTTTTGTTCTGTTGAACACAGGATTGCTATGAGTCAGAACCAGCTCAATGGCACCCAACAACAGCAACACAACTTGGGTTCGGTTCCTATGGAAAGCGTGGCTGTAGCAGATGCTGAAGGAGCTGCTTTCACAAGGACTCTGTGTGTCACTGGGAGACCTGAAGATGGAGGCCATGCTGCCTCGGTGCCCAGATAAGAAGGAAGGCATTTTCCCCACTTATCCACCAAATACAGTGTCATTTTGGAACACTAAAGGTTTTAAAAAAACAGCAGCACAGCGCTGATTTGCAGTGGCGGGGAGTCTGCAGGTAGCTTTCCTGGCCAGGAAATGAGAATCTCAGTATGCCTCCATGTAGTGGCAGCGGGCATCACAAGCCAGCTCCTATCAAACTCCCAAGGAGAAGTAAGCCAAGTCTCTTTTCCAGGTCTCAACCAGCTCCGTGTCCAGGCTCGTGGGGTGATAACTAGTCTACCTTTTAAATGTAGCTACTCGTGTCCATTAAGGCAAACAACCCTACATAAAATGGTGAAGAGCGTCAATATAGACTCTGGGATAACTCCTCCCCCGGGAAAGGAGTGGTCACAGGACAGAGGTAGCAAGAACGCTGGGCCTTGGCAGTCTGTGTTCAACCCGTTAGCTGCCGCTGCTTTCTGCACTCAGGGGGGATCTCCCTCCCTTGTGGCTTCCATGATCACTGGTTCTGCTCCCTGAAGACCTCCCTTGTCTACTATTGTGAAGGCCACAGGGGGGATTGGGGTCATTCTTCTGACAATTATACCTCTCTCAGTTCATTTTTTATGGGGGATAAAGAATTTAGAGCAACCCAGACTAATTATTGGAGTCATGATTAAGGTATCTTTGACCATATCATGCCTTTGAAAGATTCCGATTCAATTAACCAGTAGCCAGCTGCCATTGAATCAACGCCAGCGCATGGCAGCCCCACATGCGTTCCCCTAGAACCCTGCCCCACAGGGTGTTCCCTGGCTTATTGTTTCAGAAGTAGATCCACCAGGCCTTTCTTTCAAAATGCCTCTGGGTGGCTCACACCTCCAACGTGTTGGAGCTAAGTGTGTTAGCGGATTGCACCAATCAGGAACTCTAAAAGACTTTAATTCCATGGGCTAGGAATTAGTTCCTTAGATTAGTTCAGGTCATGTGCTTTTTTTTTTTTTTTTATATACTGTCATCAGACCTTGGTGCCTATGCTCTGACCTTCCACTTTATGACTTGTGCCTTGATCACAGCATCATGGCAATTTAAAACAATAGAGTGCGGCAGGGTGACAACCATCATTCCACAGCTTCCCCGCAATGGCACTCATGCCAACATTCACAGTGAGAGTGATGGTCCCCACTGCACAGGGCAGGGGTTCATTCTTGGGAAATGTGCCTGGGTCACGTTTTTCCCAGGTCCCATACTACCTCTGAATAAGTCCCCTGCCTCTTGGGTTTTCTTCCACTAACATTAGATTGGAGAGAGATGTTTTGTCTTTAAAGAATTTGCAGGATCTGGATTTTTAGCTAACTTATACATTAAAGACAGAAAAATCTCTCTTTGAAAAGTTGTGTTTTCTTTCCCCTCTATTAAATGGTCATTTATTGGTCCTCACAGAGGATCAATAAACAACATCATGATAAATGGAGAAAATATTAAAGTCAAAGATTTTGTTTTACTTTGATCCACAATCATTGTTCTAGGCAGAAGCAGTCAAGAAATCAAATTAAATGACATAATGAACTGGTCAACTCTGTTGCACAAGCCCTCTTTGAAGGTGTTAAAGAGTAAAATGTCACTTTGGGGACTAAGGTGTGCTTGACCTAAGCCATGGTATTTTCAGTCACCTCGTATACATGCAAGAGCAGGACACCGGAAGAGGAAGGCTGAGGAAGCATTAACGTCTGTGAGCTCTAGTTTGGGTGAAGACCAGTGAGTGTGCCATGGACTGCCAGAAGAACAAATACATACTTGTGTC
>NW_022111373.1:31911744-31918885 GCF_000313985.2 Echinops telfairi | reverse complement strand
GTTGCCACCATCATTTTCAAAACGTTTTCTTTCTACTTAAGCCCTTTGTATCAGCTCCTCTTTTTTCCGTCCCTCCCCCACCCTCATGACCCCTTGGTAAACTACAAATTATTATTATTTTCATATCTTACACCATCTTCTTTACCCACGTTTCTCCCTTCAGCACATTTCTGTTGTTTGTCCCCCCCTGGGGGGTGTTATATCTCAACTATTGTGATCGGTTGGTTCCTGGGGCATGCCGTACACCCTGAAGATCCTGGTTTCAATGTCCCAGCATCCCCCAGGACCCAGCCTGGGTCCCC
Source organism: Echinops telfairi (assembly GCF_000313985.2). NCBI lineage: Eukaryota > Metazoa > Chordata > Mammalia > Afrosoricida > Tenrecidae > Echinops > Echinops telfairi. The sequence continues at coordinate 31,918,583 of NW_022111373.1, read as the reverse complement.
AGGATGCACCCAGAAGCCCGGGTTAATGTGGCCCATTCAATGCATACCCTGATGGACACTCCCCCATAGGGCCCCAAAAGCATTTTCAGTCATTCTTCCCCGCACCCAGAGGTCGGTCCTCCCACTTTTTCTACCAACAACAGTCATGCACTTGTGCTCCCCGAGATGTGTTTGCTCCGTTTCCCCTCTCCTGACTTGACCTTCCATCAGTATCCCTCATCCCTCTGATAGGAACGTCTACCAGTCCAGGCGGACCTCATCATAGCTTTGCCTGGCAGCCATTCAGAAGACAACATCCCCTGCCTCTCCCTTAACAATTTGATCCCAGATGACATGAGGTGCCCTCTGGCAAAGTGACCTTCAAGATATATACCTCGAGAGGATGGAGGATGGTTCATTGGCACCAGTCAGGCTCTCTCCCAGGCTGTCTGGTCACCCTGGCCAGGGGACTGGATGTCCTGCAAGCCTGAGCTAGTGCCTGTCCTGTGTCTTGTAGGGGACTCACAGTATTTGTCCTTTTGTGATTAACTAACTTCACTGAGCATAATGTCTTCCAGATTCCTCCATGTCAGGGGGTATTTGATGGTTTTCATTGCTGTTTTTTAGGGATGTGTAGTATTCCACGGTGTGTATATACCAGAATTTTTTAAATCTACTCTTCTACTATAGGAATTGAGACTGTTTTCAACTTCTTGCTATTGTGAACTGTGCTGCAGTGAACATGTGGGAGCATATATGTCTGTTCGTGATCTGTTTGTTATTTCATGGTATTCCTATTGCCATCTGTTTCAGGAATTGCCATATTGTTTTCCACAGTGGCTGCACATATTTACAAGCCTACTAGCAGTGAATAACAGCTCACCTCTCTCCACACCCTCTTCTGCATTTGTTGTTCTCATTTTTTTTAATGGGGCTACAGTTATGGGTGTTAGATGGTATCTCATGGTTGTTTGACTTGCATTTCCTAGATGGCTAGTAAATGAGAGCAATTCCTCATGTGTTTATTAGCCATTCAAGTGTCTTCCTTTGTGAATTATCTTTGCCCACCTTCTCAGAGGTTGTTAGTTTTTTTTCTTGTTCCAGGCTTGTAATCTACTGTAGATTTTAGTCTTTTGTCCACTGTGTTTTTGCTAAATATATTTTTCCAGTCTGCAGGCTCTCGTTTTACTCTTTTAAAGAAATCTTTTGATGCACACCAGTGTTTTATTTTTCATAGGTTCTATTCATCTATTTTGTCTTCCATGGAGTGTGTCTCCTTTGTCATGTCTGGTAGCCCAGGTATTCTCTGCACTAGAGCATTTAGATTTGTCCCATTTTCTCATTGATGAACCTGATAGCTTTGGATCTTACACTTAGTTCTTTGATCTGCCTTGAGTTTGTTTCTGTGCATGGGTGAGATATGGATCTTGTTTCATTCTTCTGTAGGTGGTTATACAGTTTTTCCAGCACCATTTATTGAAGAGGACATCTCCTTCACATTTCATGAAAACTCATTATTTTTTACAAAATATCCCATTATTTGGTTATAATAATAAAAACTTTAAAATAAAAAATAATAAATGCAACTTTTTAATACACTATCCAAATTTCCAAAACATGTACTTATGCCCAGACCAGAAGTAAATAAACTGGAAATTGTAGCAGCAGTTAACAGCAAAGGTGGGCTTATAAAAGCATTTTTTTACAAAAATGTTTTGCATTTAAAACTCACATTGTTGGACATCCCTCACAGAATGGTCACAAGGAAGGGGCAAGTGAGCGAGGGTGCAGCATAGCACCAATGACACACAAAACATTCCTCTAGTTCTTCAATGCTTCACCCCCACCCCATCCCCCAACTGTCATGACCCCAGTTCTATCTTACAAATACGGCTAGGCCAGAGCATGTGCACTGCTACAGATAAGAGCTCTTAACACATGGAATCCAGGTCAGATAAACCCCTCAAGAACAGTAATAGGAGTAGTGAAACCATGAGGGTAGGGAGAAGGTGGGGGGAGAAAGGGAAAACTAATTACACCAGTGAGAGCTGATACGGAAACCACTGGGTGAACTGGACTCTCCCTCAGACACTCTTGTAACCTGAGGGTTGAAGACTGAAAATTGATGTGTCTGAGGAAGTGGAAGATAGCTGTATCAAGATTACTGAACTGATGACAGGCAGACAATCAATGATGTCTTGCTACATCAATGTCCTATATGCTGTATTAAGATATATATTATCCCCTCAAACCTATTATTCACATTCTCAGTCAATATTATTGTAAATGTTCCCTCCCATTTATTGTTGCAAATTCAACTCCCATTGTTTGTGTATGTAGCGTCCAACCATGAAAAGATTGATTCTGTACAAGTGAATAATTCAGGTACTGCAATAAGGAGTTAACCTACATGGGCCCAATATCCCTCTCTCAAAAGTGCTTTAAAAAATTAGTACCAGAGGTTAATCAAACACAGTATTAAAGGAACGTCTTTGTGCCCCTGGGGGATGATCAATAAGACTTTCTATCATAAATTAACAAAGAGGTTTTGAAAGGGAGCCAAAAACAAACAAAAAAACATAGATCCAGGAATGGGTTTTGGATTCACTCTAAATCCTAGCTCCAAATTAAGATCAATTAGTTCTTGCATCATGGCCCTGCTATATACTTGCCTGAGGAAAGGAACTCAGAAGATACGGGTGCTATAGCAAAGTGTGGTGAAGAAATTAGATGGTACCAGGATATCAGATAAAATAGCATCTTGGGTCTTAAAGGCTTGTTTCCAAACAAGCAGCCATCTAAGTGAGATGTTAACTAAGTCAACATGGAAGAAGCACACCAAATAATTCACCAAAGGATTGTAAATCATATAATCCGAAGCCAAAGGAGGGAATAATATCAGAGCCTAAATTGTGAGAATCTGGTTTGCAGAAGGCAACGGATGACAGTGGGAGCCCAGGATACATTTGTGGGGTCTATATAGGAAATAAGCCCCTGGTGATTTCCCTCTGTCCATAATTGGGAAAGTGATTATCAAATAGAGTGCATTGGAGACATGACTATAAGAAATCTAAATGATAAATCTGACTTGCATGTTTCAAACCTTGTCAGTTGATCCTCCCTCTAATGCATGTTAGACCGGATCTGGTTTTCAACATTTTCTGTATTTTTGTTTGTTTGCTCATATTGAAGTTTATTCCAGATGTGTTATGTCACTGGGGGTGACCATCTAGAGTCTTTGTTATGTGTTTTTTCTATTTTTTTAGTATATGAAACCCATGATTAGACAGTGGTTGGCGTAAGATATTAAAACAATAATAATCTATAATTTGTCAAGGGATCACCAGGGTGGGAGAGGGGAAATGGAGGGGAAAAAGAGGAGCTGATACCAAGGGCTCAAATAGAAAATAAATGTTTGAAAAATGATGACCAAAAAAATGATGATGGCAACGTATGTCCAAATATGCTTGATACGATTGATATATGGAATGTTGTAAGAGCTGTAAGAACCCCCAGTAAAATGATTGTTTTAAATGTGCAAATAAAAAAAAAGAAGAAAGAAACCCAGGATTGATGAACCTATAAGGAATAGCAAGTAGAATAAGGGTTTCTGGGGGTTGTAGAGGGGGTGGGGGTAAGAATGAGCTTATGTCAATGAGTTGAAGAAGGAAAAGAATGTTCTGAAACTGATTGTGGTAGCAATTGTACAATCCTGCTTGATGTTATTGAACTATGGAACGGTATGATATCTGTACTAGCTCCCAATAAAATTATTTTGAAAAAAAATTTCCTCTGAAGCACTGGCAAAAAATGTATAGACAGTCATTTTGGTGTTCCTCCCCTGACACTGTCACCCAGTGTGGTCCATATCCCTGAACCCACCTAAGGCAGCGGTTCTCAACCTGTGGGTCACAACCCCTTGGGGAGTCGAATGACCCTTTCACAGGGGTCATCCAATTCATTACAGTAGCAAAATAACAGGTATGAAGTAGCAATGAAAATAATTTTATGGTTGGGGGGTCACCACAACATGAGGAACTGTATTAAAGGGTTGCAGCATTAGGAAGGTTGAGATCCACTGCCCTAAGGAAACCACTGGAAATTGTCTTAGAGTTGGTTGGTCATAAGTTGTCAACCAGTCTTGTATTTATTACTGTTGGTTTTGAAATAGAATTGCCCCTATAAAATTTTTGTCCAGTGCTCCTATCAAGTGACCCCCCTATACCTTTCCTCGATTTTGAGAACTGCTCCCCACTCTTGCCCCTTCTGATCCAGGAGTGACTCCTTGCTATTGTTAGATGGGGATTCTATGCTTTCCCTTGTGATTTCTCAAATGCTCTGTCCATATCTTTGTAAAGCTCATTTTGAAGAATTCTCCTTAATTTACCAAAATTGGATGTGCTACCTATTTCCTCCTAAGACTCGAGCTGCTACAACTTCCCATTTATGTACTTCTGGTCTGAGAGTAGCTGTGTGTTTTGGAAAATTACATGGTGTCATAAAAAGATGCATGAGGTATTTGAGAACCTTGAAACATGCTTTATGCAGTGCCTAGAGAGTAAAATGAATTGTGGATTGTCATGATCAATTATAATTATACAGCAGAACATCATATAAATATTGGAAAAGCTGACAAAGGAAGTAAGTCTAGAGTAAGGACACAATGTAGTGAGCGACTTAATATTGCAAGCAATCCATTGGTCATTTTAGGAATTTGGGAGGGATAGGTGTACTATTCCTACTCTCACTACCTTCCAGGTGATTCGGACTTATAGTTACCCTACAGGACAGAGAGGAATTGCTCTACAGGGTTTTTGAGGCTGCCAATCTTTACAGAGGCAGACTGGCTCATCTTTCTTCTAAGAAGCACTGGTGGATTGAAAGCATCTACTTTCAGTTAGAGTCCAATGTTAACCCAGTACCCTCACTACCAGGGCTCCTTGGTGTGCTATTACTATCACTTCCATTTTATAGCTAACGAAAGAGAAGTTTAGAGAGACTACATAACTTAGCCATCGTCAAACAGTTATTAAGTAGTAGAGCTGAGATTTGGTCTCAAGAAGTCTGGCTACGACTCCTAACTCAACCCGCTGACTGCAGGCTAGTACGTGAAGAGAGGAGTCTCGGTGGTGAATTGCACTGCTAACCACAAGGTCAGCAGGTTGACCCTCCCAGCTACTCATGGGAGAAAGAGAGGCTTTCTGTTCCTCTTTAAGGTTTAGTTTCAGAAACCTAAAGGTTCTACTCTGTCCTATGGTGTTGCTGTGAATTGGAACTGTGAACTGGAACATTGGACTCAATGGCAATGTTTTTTTTTTTTTGAGACTGGAAAGAGAAGTGGTTGGACATAAAGTAGGATAGTCTGGGATAGCACAAATACTGGAAAACCCAGGTCCTGCGTTTTTGAAACCACATTGTGTTGTATGATTACCTCAAGTTTAAACAAAGAGGCAATTTGGACCCAAGAAATAAACTCAGATCTTTTGGAAACCACAGGATTCTGATTGTATGACTGAGACACTAACCACCGCATACAGGTTGAGTAAGTTTTTCCTTGCTTTGTGTTTCTGTAATGCTATGAACACACCTCTGTTATAGCTTTTTTCACATTGTGTTGCAATTGTTTATTTGTGTCTATCAGCTCCTGGTCTATGATATCTTAGGAGAAAAAATGTCTGATCCATCTTTGTTGATGTTCTAGATTGTTAAGCATAAGTAAACATCTACTGACTTTATTGTTATTAACCACTACTTGTTTTGGTCCCCAATTAATATTATCAGAATTGAGGAAGATATCAACATTTACTGTAGATATGTATATTTTTAAAAAGTGAAAAGCTAAGCAACAAGAAAAAAAATAAGAACAGAAGAATCCAAGTTTGTCTAAATTGAACTTTGTTGTTATTGTCAGGTTCATTGAGTTGGTTCCAACTTGTAGCATCCCTATGTTCAACAGAATGAAAGACTTCCTGGACTTGCACCATCCCCACAATTGTTGTTATGTCTGAGCTCATTGTTGCAGCCACGGCGTCAATCCATCTGGTGGAGGGCCTTTCTCTTTTTTGCTGCCCCTCTACTTTACCAAGCATGATGTCTTCCTCCAGGGACTGGTCTCTCCTGACAATGTGTCCAAGGGATGTGCAACCAAGTTTTGCCATCCTTGCCTCCAAGGAGCATTCTGGTTGTACGTCTTTCAAGACAGACGTGTTGGGATTTTTTGGCAGTCCATGGTACTGTCAATATTCTTTTCCAGTGCTGTAATTCAAATGTACTGAGTCTTCTCCAGTCTTCCTTATTCAATGTAGAACTTTCACATGCATATAAGGCACTTGAAAATACCATGGCTAGGATCAAGCAGAGTCTTCAAAGTGGCATCCTTGCTTTTCAACACTTGAAGGAAGTCTTGTCAGCAAATTTACCAATGCACTGCATCATTTGTTCTATTGACAGGCTGCTTCCATAAGCATTGTTTATGGATCTAAGCAACCCAAAATCCTTGACAATTTCAATCTTTTCGCTGAAAATTATCATAATGTTTGCTATTGATCTAGTTGTGAGGATTTGGGCTTTTTTTACACTGAATTGTAATCCATACAGAAGGCTACAGTCCTTGATCTTCATTAGCAAGTGCTTCAAGTCCTTTTAACAAGCAAAGCCGTGTCATGTGCATATCACAGGTGGTTAATAAGTCTTCCTCCGGTGTTAACAAACCTGGGGCAAGGGAACAACAAGCGATCCAAATTGGTGGTGAGGTGGGTGTGGGAGGCCTGGTAGGGCATGATCAAGGGGAATGTAACAAAGAGGAAGTGCTGAAACCCAGGTGGGGACTGAGCATGATAGTGGGACAGGAGGAAAATCAA
>NW_022111373.1:31908777-31910454 GCF_000313985.2 Echinops telfairi | reverse complement strand
TAGACATATTACCAATCCAGGTTTTAATTGGCTCCCTGGATGCTAATAATTTCCATAAATGGTCTTCAGAGTTGGTGTCTCCCAACAAACAGTTTCATTGCCAATTCCTTTCAAAGAACCATTATGTATGTGCCATCGTAAAGGTATTTTTTGAAAATTTATTAATAAAGTCTCCATGATGGCTCCAATCCACTATCTTAAAGTCTGTATGATTTAACAATATCTTAGGCCGTTCCCCTTGACAACGAATCCATACTAAATGTTGCATTCCCGGTTCTCCATTAGGGAGTGGGCAAATAGAAAGCAGGGTAGGGGTGGCCTCAGAGATATTACTGACCTTCCCCCTAAAGCCTCTTGCAGAAATCAGAACTGTAGTTGCTGCAAAAGAGGAATGATTATACCTCACTCCCCAAACATCATGCGAATAAGAACAAAATGAGAACCATATCGTAGGCAAATAGGGAACCCCCTCGCCCCCAAGCTGTAATTATTAATATGCCTGCCTTCTTCTTCAGCAAAAGGGAAGGGAAATTTTGAAACTCTTGCAGGAACTTCTGAGTGTGAGACTTCTTAGCCATCTCTCCGTTTCAGAAGTCAGGTTGGCAACCACTCAGCTCTGGAATCTGTGGAAATAAGAGCAAACCCTCGACCCCATTGTAAAGTTTCTCCTTCTTTCCACTCTCCTTCTATGGTTCGATAAAATATTGGTTCAGGAGGGGAACACTTTCTTTCAGGCTTAGAAAAATGAAATAGGGCTACAGAGTCCTCTAGCACTTGCCACTGATTTTAGCAAACAGAGAGCTTTCCACCAACCATAGCGCCAGCTATAGCCCCTGCAAAACTTAGCCTGACATGCAGTTTTGCCGATCCCTGCACAAGCTCTGATATGGGAAAAGCTATTATTCCTGGATCGGGAGGCGGCTTGTGCTTGTCATGAATGGTATCACATCCTGGGGGTACAGGAAAATCTTCTTCCTTCTCCCCATGATCCTGCGGTGCGAAAGTGAAAGTAGCTCCGGGCAATGGAGCAGCAACTGGCAGCGGTGGAGGGGTAAGCATAGCAGGATATAATTGAGGGCAAAGAGGAGCTGAGGGGCTGGTAGCCAAATGGCATTTAAGCATTTGTTTTAGCAATCCTATAATCTCTTGAACATCATTTCCTTCTCCCACATCATCTGATTCTTTCTTTGTTAATTATGGACCTAATTCCTCCTCAGCTACTTCTGCATACTCCCCTTTCTCCCTTTGAATTCCATTCTCTTTCCTATATTTATCACCTTTCTCTGAGTCTGTCTCTAATAACCGTAAGCTTGAGTAATAGCACTACACAAAGACCATAGCTTTAAATTCATAGTCTGTCCCCACTGATGAGCAGTGTGTAATGTTTTTATTACTTGTTGCGATGCTTGCAAATTTAATTGAACCTTTTCTTGACTGTAAAACCAATAACAATGTTGTTATATGTGTGCAAATAATTCTCCCAACAATTTATCTTTAACCTCCACCCCTGTAGAATGGAGAAGTCCTTTCATCAACTTTCTATATTTGCGTTCCATGGATGGGGAATTTCCCTCCCCCCCCACCCCCCACCCCACACACACACACTGAAAGTTGCTCTAGTGATCACAGAGGGGCTCCCTTTCGGTTTTCCCTGCTTTACTCAGGTTTTTATTCTCT
>NW_022111373.1:31895321-31905445 GCF_000313985.2 Echinops telfairi | reverse complement strand
TGATCAGTTATGTCCCTCTCCTGGAGCTGCAGATTCAATGCGGTCCTTTGAAATAAAGCCTTCTGGGGGGAGGAGCCTATTTCATTTTTGTACTGTGACTGTGTATTCTTTCTATCTAATTTTGATATTTCCTGCATCATTCAGTATTTTTCCCATAGAATCTTTCATTATTGCAAGTGGAGGCTTGCATTTTTCTTTACTTCTTACAGTTAAGACTGAGGATTCGGATTATGAATTTTTTAAAAACATAGTTTCTTAATTAAGTCTTTAAAATATTCTAGTTAACCTCCAGCTCATTTTAACTCCTTAAGAGAGTCTACACCCAGACCAGGGAAGCAAGGGCCCATGATCCTTTAATCTGAAAGATGTAGAGATAATGTTGGTAGGAGAATCAGAGAAGTCCCTTCCTTGTTGTTCTCCTCATTGCTGACTTTTTTCTCTACCAGCCCCGTGCCTAGCCTATGGTGCCTCCAGGGATTCTTTCTTGGGAAAGCAGAGGGGAGAATCGTGACATGAAATAATAAAGAAAAAAGTTATGTCAACTCAGCAATTCAAATCCACCAATTTTCCATAGGAGAAAGCTGAGGCGATCAGCACCTATAAAGACTTAACCTTGGAAACCCCAAGGACCAGTTCTATTCTGTCCTATCTAAGGTTGCTATGAGACAGAAACGACTCAAAGGCCTTGGGTGAGGATATTTCTCCAAGGATATTCGGTCTATCTCGTTTTCTCTTTTTTCAACATCGCAATGAGAAGCAGGATGCTGGCTCTGTCTGGACATGTGACTGTAAGCACTCTGGGCTGCGTTATCTTCTTTATCTTGTGGATGGGAGAAATAGTATGGATTCAGGCAATTCTAAAGGTAAATGCTGTCACCAAGTCTCCTCGATCTGACCCAAAAAAGTAAACTCAAGCTCGATGCTTTCTTCTACCTATACTCGGCACAGAGGTCTGTATGTTAAACAGTACTCATTCATTTATTGTGTGCTGAGCAACTAATGTGTACTGAACATGGAGCAGTGACACGATTAGTTAAAAATCTATTAAGGAGATAATATGCTATTACACAATAAGAAGTGCATCATATAGAAGATTATATATAATACTTTAAAACCTAAAAAAAACCTTTAATACTTAAAACTGTGTTATTTGGAAAGCAATTATAGATTCACATGCAGTTGGAAGAAATTATACAGAATGATCGTGTGTACCTTTTACCCAGTTCCTCCAATAGTAATATTTTGTGATAATATAATTACAGTATAGCACATTATAGTATCACATCACAGCACAACACAAAATAACATAACATAAAATTTAGCATAGCATAACATAACATAATGACCAGGACATTAACATTGTTAATATCAAGATGCAGAGTGGAGAAACTCTGGCTAACACAGAAATTCTGGCATCCAGAGCTGAACAACAAGCCAGCTTATTAAATAGTGAAGAAAGAGAAATAGTATGCCTTTGAAATATTGGTCATCTCTGAAGGACTCCCAAGCCTAACTGATTTATACCTCTACCTCCTTTCTTCCTTTGGTTTCTTAACACCTCCGAGGTTAGAATAGTCTGCCCCAGTACAAACCTGCAAGGCCTGAGTAGGCTGACATGTTCCTGTCAGACACCTACAGGAGGGTCTGCTATAAAGCCACTCTAGATAGAGGCTATTATCTCAATCTTATTTCAATCAAGGTAGCCTTGATTTTGCTTTGAATTTCAGTTTCTTTTATTAGGATCTTTGAATAAAAGAGTGGGAAACGGATGTGCTTGTGAGAGATGGACTCAGCCTGCCTGCTTGTCAGAGAAGATGTTCCGCTTTCTGCATTCCATAGGCTGCAACTTGGATCTCCAGGAAGAATAAAGAAGGCACCAGGGAGTGGTCTTCTAAACCATTCATCAAATGGATTGATTGAGAGAATAAAACTAAGTGTAGCAGAACAAAGAGATGCCTTAAGAAACACCATAACTTCAGCTGAGCGCACATGCCAAAAACCACACACAATATTCTATTCTAAAACTTTCTATGGAGACTGTGGTATTAAGTGTTGTCAAGTCAGTTCCCACCCCATGAAGAACGGAACAAAACCCTGCCTGGTTCTGTGCCATCTGCACGGTCATTTCTGCTCTGTTGCGGCCACTTGTAAGTTCCTCTCACTGAGCCTTCTTTTTCACTGACTCTCTGCTTGGCCATGCATGGTATCTTTTTCCAGGGACTGAGCCTTCCTGATAAACATGTCCCGACTATGTGAGACCAAGCCTTGCCATGCTTGCTTCAAAGGAGCATTCTGGATGTACTTCTTCCAACAGAGATTTGTTTATTCTTCTAATATTCTTTGCAAATGCAATATTCTTTGATGATTTCGCTTTGCTAATATCCAAAGACATTGATTCGTCTCCCATTTTCTTTATTCTTTGTCTAACTCTCTCCTCACGCACATGAAGCCATTGAACATACCCTAGTTTGGGTCAGGCACCTTAGTCTTCAAAGTTACATTCTTGCTTTTTAACACTTTCAGGAAATCTTTTTACAGCAGATTGGCCCAGTGCAATGGATCATTTCATTTTCTGGCTGTTGCTTCCATAAACATTGACTGTAGATTCAAGTAAAATGAAATCTCTCTCAACTTCACCATTTCCCCCCCATTTATTGTGATGCTTAATGCACATTTGTGAGAATTTTTGTTTTCTTTATATTGAGGCATACTTCGTATTGAATACTGAAGTCTTTGATCATCATCAAGTGCTTCAAGTCCTCTTCTCTCGCAGGAGGCAATATGTCACCTGCATGTATAAGTACAGTGAGTGTTTCTCCAACCCGGATGCTGTGTGCTTCATAGTCTTGCGTACAGATTGAATGAGTAGAGTGAAACTCAAAGTGCCCTTTGGGATTTTCCATATATGATGTACTTGATGTCATTCCACAAGTTGTCTGGTTTTCAGTCATTAGTGTACAAGTGGTCTAATCTATTTTTAGATGGTCTCTAAATTCGGTGAGATACACTCAAGTCTGTATTTTGGCTCTGGTGGATTTGTTTTCATTTTTGTCACCTTCAACCTAAACGTACAGATGAGCAATTGTTGGGTCCACAGTCAGCCCATGGCTTTGTTTTGGTTGTTGGTAGTAAGCCTCTTTTTCCTCTCTTACCACCGATGTAGTCGATTTGACTCATGTGTATGCCATCTGACGAGGTCTACATATATAGTTGCTGTTTATGTTGTTGAAAAAAGGTATTTGCAATGAATAAGTCGTTGGTCTTGTAAAATTTGAGCAGTCTCTAGCATTATTTCTATCACCAAGGCCATATTTTCCAACAGCTAATCCTTCTTCTTTGTGTCCAGCTTTCTAATTGTAATCATCAGTGATTATCAATGCATCCTGAGTGTATGTGTAAGCAATTTTAGACTGCAGAAGATGGTAGAATATTTTATTAATTTGCGGGGGGGCATTACTTGATGTGTAAATTTAATAGTCAAATGGTCTTTTTCATCAACATATGGATTTTATCCTATCAGTAACAGCATTGAAGTTCAGAATAGGTCTTGAAATGTGCTTTTTGACAATGAATTTAATATCATTGTTTTCCAATTTGTCATTCACAGAATAGTAGACCATATAATTGTCTGATTTAAAATGACTAATGCTAATTAATTTCAGCTCCTAATTGCCTAGGATCTTCAACTTTAAATGCTATATTTAATTTTTACAACTTCAAATTTTCCTAGGTTCATATTTTCACATAGCCCATGTTCCAATTTCTAATGAAAGTTTGACTGCTGTTTACGCCATCTGAAGAGGCATCCACTCATGCCGTTAAAGTTAACTCTGACGAGGCAGCTCTTCTTCTCCAGTAGCACTTTGAGGGCTTCCCAAACTGAGGGGCTCATCTTCCAGAACAATCTCAGACCATGTTATGCTGGTATTTACAAGGTTTATATACAATGCCCAGTATTTAAGAATCATCACATCTTCCTTCCTGGTCTGTCTGAGTCTTGAAGCTCCATGGGAATCTGCTCACCTACTCGTATTTGAAATGTGGGTTGTATAGCTTCCAGGACCACAGGAACATGCAAGCCACCACAGTACGTCAAATGGACAGAAACGTGGTAGGTTTATAGTGGAAGATGTGCAAATTAGAAGGCAATGGAAACAATTATCATTCAACACCAATCCTTGACAAATACATTGCCCTTGAGTTATGCTTTTCTGGATGTCTCAGGTCACAACCACTTGAATCCCACTTATGTTTATTATTATAAGTTACTACTTACTTGATCATGACTGCCATGGAGTCTTCCCTTGACTCACTGGCCCCGTGTGGCAGTGGAACTGCCACGTAGGGTTTTCTAGGCTGTACCTTTATGGAAGCAGATCATCGGTGTTTCTTCCACGGAATTGTTCAGTTCAAAACACCAATCTTTAAATTAGCAGCCGATCACAAACGGCTTGTGCCACTCAGCCTCCTACACACAAGTTAGAGAAGAAAAACAAAAAGCGATGTTGATTTTCACTAAAAGAAACCCAAAATTGTGTTAATTTTCAGCTGGGAAAAGTGGAGAACAGAAAGCTGTCTAGTTCAACAAAAAGTTTCTCTCAAGTAGAAAGCAGAATGAGACACATTCAACTATTCAAATGCCCGACAAAACCTGGACACACCTGAATACACTTTATTGTCCCAGAGGGCAACTGCCACATTTATCACATCCAGAATCTTTAATATCATGAAAGATGATTTATGGTTACTTGGTATAACTATCGAATGAAGTAATGGAATGATAAGGCGGTTCAAGGGGAAATATAATTGACTGGAAGATTTACATTAGCTACCAGGTTTAGTTTCCTTATACCCCTCTAAGGACACCACTCATATTTCTCATTTAAATAGGGATTAAATTATATCTAATGTGGTTTATTTTCCAGTACTCGTTTGATTTATCTGAACTCTACAACCAGAGCATTTGTAATATACTTTATAGAAAATATCAATTCATAATTTTGTTACGAAATATTTACATGCACAATAGCCTAGAGCTGAGGAGGCTTAAGACTCAAAATAACCCCCCTGTAACGTTAAATAGCAAGTGCTTCCACAGTTGAAATGTGCCAGATTCGAAGCCACAAAAGACAGGACTTTTGAGGCCTTCTCGGCACTTCTTCTGAGCTTTAGGCAAATCACTTCAACTGGAATCTATGGTTCTTCATAATAAAGAGAAGTCAAGTATGCACAAAGAAGAATGCAGACTGCAAGAATATGCCTCTGGCGCTTACTTCACTAAATTATCCCAGTAAGTCTTTCCTTGCTCTTTTAAGTAGATGCTTTGGGGACACATCAATGTGATTTGTAGGTACTGGAAGCAATCCAGGAAATGCCAGAAAGTGCCCTGATTATCTATAGATAGTTCACTTGCCTCTGAACTGAGGAGGCAACTGAAGGAGCCTGCACTCTTCAAAACGAGCTTTGTCGGATAAATTAAAATAAATCATGAGGGCTTAGGTTCAGACCCTTTTGTAGCCAGGTCTTCTGTCTGGAGAGCTTCTGTTCTCCTGTGCTGACTCCTGTCCCCCTCCCCACTCCCTTAGGTTTAGTATCTTCAGCTCGGATCTGCATTTGTATTTCCCTAAATGATTTTAGAGACTTTCCTACCATGTGAGGGTTTCTGTTTAAAATGCACTGATGGAATCATCTTGGCTCTCTCTGCATAGTTTAATATCAATTGTGTGAACACACCAACCGCTTCCACTAATCTCATGTGGGTATCTTTGTCAGCAAAATACTTTCAAAGCTCTTTTATATACATTGTCCTATCTAGCTCTCCATCTTCATGAGCTAGGGGAGCTATTATTATGCTCATTTTGCAGATGAGAAAAATAAGATCTATATATTTACATTGCAACAGCCTAATGGCCTATCAAAGGATCCATGGTGGTACAGTGGTTAAGAGCGGGTCTGCTAGCTGAAAGGTCAGTAGTTCAAACTACCAGCCACCCTCTCCAAGGGAGAGAGATGTTGCTGTCTGTTTCCATAGAGATTTACAGCTTCGAGCTTTATGGAGCAGTTCTACTCTGTCCCATAGTGTCTCCAAGAGTCAAACTTCAACTAGGCATCAGCAAGTTTGGGGGAATGGCTGATTATTATTTCTCCTACCCTGCTGCCTGAGGACCAAACAGCACGCCTTCCCCAAGAAAGAAGGACTCGCCCAAGAGGCAGGTATAACATGGTTCACAACAAGTGATCTGCTTGCTGTTTGGGAAAAGAATTGTTTAGGTCTTTTTCAGTCTAATGAAAATGACAGTACTCTGATAGGTCTTACATAGATAATTCTCCAGCGGGAATTATCTGAGGGGGTAGCTGAAGAATGACCTGGAACAATGACTCCATTCCATTTTGTCTTGCTTAGCTTAACCAATAAGTACAACAGGAGATAAATTCATCATGGACTTCTGCGTCTGTGCCATCAGCTACTTTACAATTAAGGAAATTATTCTGCTGGACCATAATCATCGAGGAAGCAAAAGGACATCTTAATCAGCAGGCAATAGTCATAGGATGTTACTGTGAATTTCTAGAGGCAAGAAACTACTAATTTACCAAGACTGCCCCCATCATCTAAGCATCCATGAGTCTTCATGATTCTTGAATAAAAGCTTACAAAAGACAGTTTTTAGGGTTATTTTTAAAAGAATTTTTCCAAGAAAGGAAAGTCTCTGCAGAGAATTTTATATTTTCCTGACTAGTCAGAATTATATAGCCTCTAACATCTACTTTCCCCCCCTCTAGATACACATAATGCCCATTTGCACTAACCATACCATCATGCTGGGTAAAGAAGGGGA
The DNA here is from genome assembly GCF_000313985.2 of Echinops telfairi. Classification (NCBI taxonomy): domain Eukaryota; kingdom Metazoa; phylum Chordata; class Mammalia; order Afrosoricida; family Tenrecidae; genus Echinops; species Echinops telfairi. The sequence goes on along the minus strand of NW_022111373.1, from coordinate 31,898,606 downwards.
CTGAGAAAAGAGAAAGAGCCGTAAGAAGATGGACTGACACAGTGGCTACAACAACGGGCTCAGCATAGGAACAATTGTGAGGATGGCACAGCACCAGGAGGTATTTTGTTCTGTTGTCCAGAGCGTTGCTATGAGTTGGAACTGACTTGATGGTACCTAGCAACAACAACAACATACCCGCCGAGACTCTAAACTATATCTTTCTAACAGAGCAGAGGAGCCCAGGTGGATCAGTGGGGTAAGCACTGAGCTGCTAACTGAAAGGTCACCAGTTCAAACCCATGAGCCACTCCCTCTGTGGGCAAAATGTGAGGCAATCTACTTCTGTAAAGATTTGTGGCCTCAGAAACTCGATGGAGCATAGTATCAGATGAGAGGAGTTACACAGAAATACAGAGTCCAACTGTAGAACAGACCCTCATCAATAGCTCGTATTCAAATTCAGGTGAATGCTGAAGAAAACGGAAAGAAGCCCATAACCGACAAAATACAACTTTGAGAACATACCATCTAAATTTAGAACTCATCTCAAGAGAAATTAGGCAAATTGAATACTAATGAAGACCATCAAATATGGGATGACATCAAGGACACCATACATAAAGAAATAAAAATGTCATTAGGAAGATGGAACAGCTTGACACAATGGATGTATGACTTGTTAAAAGAGCTGTGAGAGCGCCCAGTAGAAAATTTTAAAGATGGAATGGAAAAGGGAGACTGAAGTGGATGGCAGAAGAGACTCAGCAACTTGATTTTGAACTTGTTGTCAGGTACTATTGAGTTAGCCCCAACTCGTAGAGACACTGTGTGCTACAGAACCGAACACTGCTTGGTCCGGCATCATCCTCACAATTGCTGTTATGTTGGAGCCCATGATTGCAGCCACTTTCTTGCAGACACCACTTTACAAGCATGATATTCTCTTCCAGGGACTGGCCCTTCCTGCGGACCTGTCTGAAGTATGCAAGAAAAAGGCGTGCACTTTAGGTGTTATTTCCAAGATTGATTTGCTTATTCTTCTGGCCATCCCTGGCACTTTCAATATTCTTCACCAACACCCTCATTCAAGGGCATCAATTATTCTTTGGTCTTCTTTATTGACTGTCCAGTTCTCACACACATAAAAAGAGATTGAAAATACCATGGCTTGGGTCAGGTGCACCTCAGTGTTCAAAGTAACACGTGTTCTCTAACAATTTGCCCACTGCAGTGTCATTTAATTTCTTGACTGCTGCTTTCATGCACATTGATTATGAATCCTAGTAAAATGAAATCCTTAGCAACTTCACTCTTTTCTCTGTTTTCGTTACAATTACATTGAATTGTGATCCATATTGATGGTGATACTCTTTGATCTTCAGCAAGCAGTTCAAGTGCTCTTTGTTTTCAGCTCTAGAACATAGAATAGCTAAGTTTAAAGGGAGACACAGTGGAGTAAAGAAGCTGAGACAGAAGATTTTGATGGGTGCCCTGGGAAGAAAAACTATTGTCTTGAAACTTGCAATGATTTGGAGCTAAAACCAAAAGAAAAGAACATGTTCATCATTTCTCATGCACAAAGAATTGAAGAAAAACTTGAAGCACCGAGTTGTGATATTGAAGGATTCTATGGACAAAATTGGCAACAATGGGCTCAAGTGTAGGCACACTTGTGAGGTTGGAGCAGGACCAGGAAGTGTATGTTCTGTCATGCATAGGGTCACTATGGATCACAACCAACGTGATGGCATCTCACACAACATGGGAAGAGTATTGAATGATGCAGGAAGCACAAAAATGAGATAGGAGGAAGGCCTGGAGTCCCTGTTCCAGAAAGCATTGGCTGGCAAGCAACCATTTAAGAAGGTAACGTCTGATCAAGAGCTGCAGGAAGAAGGCCAAACTGCACTGAAAGCATTGGTGGAAACGTAGGCTCGGGAAATCGACAGATTACCAATTAGGATGCTTCAATAAATGGATGCAGTGCTGGAAGTACTCATTCATCTGGAGTTCATCTACAGAATTTGGAAGACAGCTACCTGGAAGATAACCATATTCCGTTCCATTCCAAAAAAAGGTAACCCAAATAATGCAGAAATTATTGAGCAATCTGATTAATAACACATGCAAGTCAAATAATGAAAATAATTAAAAAGTGGTTACATCAGTTCATCAATAGAGAACTGCCAGAAATTGAAGCAGAATTCAGAAAAAGACATCTAATGAGAGATAACATCACTAACATCATCAGGTGGATCTTGGCTGAAAGCAGACAATACTAAAAAGATGTTTACTTGTGTTTTCTTAAATCATTTTATTGGATGCTCTTACAGCTCTTATTACAATCCATACATCCTTCCATTATGTCAAGCTTGTTTGTACATATGTTGCTATCATCATTTTCAAACATATTCTTTCTACTTGAGAATGTATCAAATAGATTCAGCTCTTGATATCAGCTCCTTCCCTCCCCTCCTCCCTTATGAACCCTTGATAATTTATAAATCTTTTTTTTTTCATGTCTTACACTGACCACTGTCTCATTTCACCCACTTTTCTGTTGTTTGTCGCCCTGGGAGGGGGTTATATGTTGATCATTGTGGAGGGGGTTATATGTTGTACTTGTGTTTTATTGAGTATGTAAGTTTTCATTGTATGGATCATAACAGACTATGGATAACATTCAGAAAATGGGAATTCCAGAACACTTAATTGTGCTTATGGGGAACCTGCACAAAGACCAAAAGTCAGTCATTAGAACAAAACAAGAGAACGCTGTGTGGTTTAAAATCAGGAAAGGTCTGCATCAGGGTTGAATCCTTTCATCATATTTATTGAATGTATATGTTGAGCAAATAATACAAGAAATTAAACTACGTGAAGAAGAACATGGCAGCAGGGTTGGAGGAAAGCTTATTAACAATCACACAACCTTGCTAGTTGGAAGCAAAGCACTTACTGATGAAGATCAAAAATACTGTCTTCAATATGGACTGCACTTCGTTGTAAAGAAAACAAAACTCTGCGCAACTGAGCCAATAAGCAACTCACAATAAACAGAGAAAAGATGCAGTTGTCGAGGATTTTATTTTACTTGGATTTACAATCAGTGCTCCTGGAGGCCGCAGTCAAGAGATCAGATTATGGATTGCATTGGGCAAATCCACTGCAAAGGATATCGCTGAGTGTTAAAAAAGCAAAGATGTCACTTTGAGGCCTAAGATATGTCTCACCAAAGCTATGGTATTTTTAATCATCTCATGTGGACACAAAAACTAGACAATGAATAAGGAAGCCAAGGGA
>NW_022111373.1:31890394-31894458 GCF_000313985.2 Echinops telfairi | reverse complement strand
ATCGCACTGAAAGGTAAAACAGGTGAATCCAAAATTAGAGCTGGAGATTGAATACTCCTCTCTTAGTCACAGCTGGAACAGAAAGACGGGAAATCACCGGAGGCTCGAAGATCTGAGCAGTGCCATCAGCCAACTCAAGCCGACACGTGTAAAACAGGTCACCCAACTGTAGAGGACAGATGTCCTGTGCCCAGGATCAGAACTAGGCTGGTTTTATTTCTTAGTTTTGAGACTAGCAAATTTGTGTCCTATGACCCTGATACCATACAGGTTTCATTTATTCCTCAGTGAATACCCAACAGATCACTTCTCTGAAATTCAGAGTGGCTTTGTCACTGGAACAAGTTCAAATAATCTACTCGTCGTCTTCAAACTTCTTGACACTTTATCTGATGGTTTCACTTGCACAAATCACTTGAAATCCTGGTTGTTTCTCTGAATAAACATAGTGAGAATTGTAAAGATTTTTTAAAATGAAAACTACCCTTTATTTCTCTTCCCCCCCCACCCCAACAGTTTTATTGGCACACAATTTACATATCATACAATTGAGTAGTTCAATCGTTTAAGCATATCAAGGAGAATTGTACAATGACCATCACATTGATCTTAGAACATTAACACCCCCTGCCCCATGGTTAAATCAAGTTTAAAATGGGTTGTGGAATCACAATCAGTTCTAGTGCTCCCTCCCCGCTCCCAACTTCATTATTGACTTCCGAAATCCCCTATACCCCTGCATTCCTGAGAACCCCTTGTATCCATTATGCTCATTATGCATCCACTCCTCCTATGCCTCACAGCTGGGAAACCCAACAGAAAACAATAAAAAACAAAATCACATTGAGGTGCTAAAGATAAAACCATAATAGTATAAAGACAAAATATAAATAATGCGTAAGAAGGAAAAGCCCCCGCCCCCCATCAACATTCAAAAAGCTAGGGAGGAAATTTCTGTCATGGAACAAGTAAGAGATACTTGCCCCAGTACAAATGCAGGTCATGTCTATTAATTAGTCTTTTGATTGGTGTCAGTGAGTAACTGCAAGGTCAGCAGTTACCCCCCAGCTGCTCAGAGGAAGGAAGATGAAGATATACGCTCCTGTAAAGAATTACAATCTGGGGCAAACATGCCTGATGCAATCGATAAATGGAATGTAACAAGAGTTGTAAGAGCCCCCAATAGGCTCCAGCTCCGCCGACCCGGCCGCCCACTCCCTGCCGCCGGACTCGCACCATGGCCAACAGCGAGCGCACCTTTATCGCCATCAAGCCGGACGGCGTGCAGCGCGGCCTGGTGGGCGACATCATCAAGCGCTTTGAGCAGAAGGGCTTCCGTCAGGTGGCCATGAAGCTCGTTCAGGCCTCCGAGGAACACCTGAAGCAGCACTACGTTGACCTGAAAGACCGCCCCTTCTTCCCAGGGCTGGTGAAGTACATGAACTCGGGACTAATTGTGGCCATGGTCTGGGAGGGGCTGAATGTGGTGAAGACGGGCAGGGTGACGCTGGGAGAGACCAACCCAGCGGATTCTAAGCCAGGCACTATCCGAGGGGACTTCTGCATTCAAGTTGGCAGGAACATCATTCATGGCAGTGATTCGGTCAAGAGCGCTGAGAAAGAAATCAGCCTCTGGTTTAAGCCAGAGGAACTGGTAGACTACAAGTCTTGTTGCTATGACTGGATCTACGAGTAAGAGGCGGACAAAGCAGTCCCATCTCCGTGGGCCCTTTGGCACTGTGCCTGTCCTATGTACAGCTCTTCTTCTGGGGTTGGAAGCAGTAGGATTGATGTCCTGTCTCCTTCCAAAGCACACTGACCAATACAATAAAGTCTTTGGAGACTGGGGAAAAAAAAAAAAAGAGCCCCCAATAAAATGATTTTTTTAATTAAAAAAAAGAATTACAATCTGGAAAACCTTAAGGAGCAGTTCTACTCTGTCCTATAGGTTGCAAAGAGATGGAATTCACTCAATGAGAGGGGTTAATTGTCTGTTAGGTAAAATTAGTACTAACTTTTCATTTCAAAAATTACTAGTTTTGAAAAGTTCAGAATTGCCTTCCAAGTTTAAGACCATATGTAAAAAAATTCAACTTGTAATGATTAAACAATGAACAATGCCATTCCTGTTAAATATAAGAAAATAGAGTAAAACAATTTATATACATGAAGGTTTGCTCATCATTTGCCATGCTTTAGTGTATTCAAAAGCCTTTTTTAGATGATTTCTTTGCCCTGAAAATAGCAAATATGTTATTATTCAACGTTTCTAGAAAACTGTGGAGGGCATTGTTATTGCCTATTCAATAACATGCTCTTCCCTCCTTCTTTGGGGGATGAGACGGATGCACAGTCATGTACTGCATGATCTTCTTCCAGACATTGACCAACTGCATGCACATCTATAGGACCAACTCTCTGAAGCCTGTTATATTAAAATATAAGGTACATACCATGGTTCCTAATAACAAAGGGCACTTTTGTGACACACATGTAAACATTATTACCCTTATTATTGCTGTACTGTTATGTTAAAGATTTTTAGTGTTTGAATATGTCTTTTTAATGTTTTGATATTAAAAGACAAGCATTTGCCTAACTGATGTTTGATATGAACTATGTTTAATTGTTCTGGCTTACATGCAAATTTGATTTAAAGAGAGATTGAGGATGATTGGAACTCATTTCTAATCCAGAGACTGTTTGAGTATATAATATGGTGTTTTAACAATGTCCAAATCTCATACTGTCCAGGAATATTATATTTATATTAAATATTACACAAATTTAATTTATTTAATTGTTTTAGGAAAGGAAGAAATCACGTTGCTCTTCTTGGTGGCCAGCAGACTCCCATCCTGTCCCATCATGGAAAGGAGAGGCCGTAGAGAAAGGAACCACCAACCAACCCAAGCTTCCTGCTCTCCTTCAGACTCTTCTCTGCTCTGTCGAGGAGTGCTGGGGGAGCACAAACAATGAATTCACTCCATTGCTAACCAGAAGTTGGGAGGTTCAAGTCCACCCACAGGTGCCTTGGGAGAAAGATCTGGTGATCTGTTTTTGAAAGGTCTGTCATTGAAAATCCTACTCGACCCTGACACACACAGAGGGGCTAGAGGTTGGCAACTGGCTAAGAACATCCATTTGGGGAGAAAAACTTACTAACAAGCTTCTATCGATAGTTATTGATTATGGTAATACTGATATTTAAAAAAACTCTATACGTATGCTAATTAGACAAAAGCACCAAAAATGTAGACTTATCAAATGATTATAAAACATATTAATTTATACCTAAACACCTATTGGCTGTGTTAACAAAAAACAAAGAGAGGTTGAAAGCTGATCAATTATCCTGTGAAGTTTATCCTTGAAACCCAGCTTAGATGACTTCAAACAGAATAAAATGGTTTTCTCCTAAAGAGAGATATTTTTTCTGACTAATTTATACAATTACTTTGATAGTTCAATTAGCATTATCCAAAATATCTTTAAGAAAACAGATTTTAAATTAGAAGTTCTAGATGAAGTACCAAAACACAAAAGATACAGCATTTCAAAGTGATATGCTAACCGTGAGAACAAATTTAAAAGAAAATTTTTGAAAACTGGTTGTAAGACATTAAAAGAAAACCTCTATATTTTGAAATAATGTAACACTCAATAGAAATTGGGAAAATAGCACAGGGAGTCTCTATGTACCCTTCACCTAGCTTTGCCTAATTTTATTGGGGGCTCATACAACTCTTCTCCATACATACTTCCATTGTGTCAAGCACACTTGAACATTTGTTGCCTTCATAATTCTCAGAACATTTTCTTTCTACTTGAGCCCTTGGTGTCAGCTCCTCATTTCCCCCCTCCCTCACAAACCCTTGATAATTTATAAATTATTATTATTTTGTCATGTCTTACAGTGTCCAATGTCTCCCTTCACCCACCTTTCTGCTGTCCATCCCCCAAGAAGGGGGCCATATACAGATTCTTGTGATCAGCTCCCTCCCCTCTATGCCACTCTTCCCTTACCCTCCCGTCATCATCACTCTCATCATTGGTCCCGAAGC
>NW_022111373.1:31884803-31889739 GCF_000313985.2 Echinops telfairi | reverse complement strand
CCTGTATTTAGACTTCTATAAATGCCCTTTATCTCCTAGTTCTTTCCTCCATTTCCTTTTACTTTCCTCTCATCCCTCTATCATGCTCAGCCTTCATTTGGGATTCAGTAATTCCTCTTGGTTACATTGCCCTTGATCAAGTCCTACCAGGCCTCCTACATTCTCCTTGCCATTGATTTTGGATCATTTGTTTTTCCCTAGTCCCTGGGTTTGTTGACACCCACTTCCTTTCCCCTGCCTCCCCCTCTCCCATGTCTCTTGGGAACCATTGGTCCTGTTGTTTTCTCCTCCAGATTGTTTTTCTGCCTATCTTATATAGAGAGACCTGCAGAGATAATAATATGCACAAAAACAAGACAGAGCAAAACAAAGCAACAAAAGAAAAGGAAACAACAACAACAAAAACAATGACAGGAAGAGGAAAAAAAAGCCTGCAAATAGTTCAAGGTCTGTCTGTTGACCTCCAGGAGTATTCTCTGGTCAAATCTGATGGGGTGCCATGCCCTTGGCCCCAACGTCTGGTTTTGGTATTCCCTTGGGACTTCTTTGCTCTGCTCCCCTTGCTGTTCTGATGCACGCAACTTAGTGTTTTGCCTCAGTGTGTCACCTAATGTTATCGTTGTTGTTAGGTTCCATCAAGTCAGTTTGGACACAAGGCAAGTCTATGCCCAACAGAACAAAACAGTGCACAGTCTGTGCATCATCACATCGTCCACCACTCGTCTGTCAGCTTGTCGCACTGGGTGGCTTGCGTGTTGCTGTGATGCTGAAGCTCAGTCACTAGTCTGTCAAATGCCAGCAGGGTTGCGCAGAATGAAGAGGTTTTACCGGAGCTTCCAGGCTAAGAACAGGCTATGAAGAAGGACTTGGCTCCCCACTTTGGAGGAGGAAGCCATTGAAAGCCAAACGTATAGCTTTGAAGTATTGCCCAATGTTGCTTTCTCATATAACCATTATGTGTGTCAAGCCTGGAATGGTGTAACTCTCAAAATTCTCATCCATTTTGAACACTGAAAAGTGTCAGGTACCTGGAAATCAAAATAAAATATTTCTGAAGATTGGTATTTCTCTGGGGAGAACATAGGGTATTCATTCTTTGGGTCTGCTACAGAGCCTGACCCACAGGAGGATGGGAAGTACTTCTTTATTTAACTCGTGTTAGAGAAAAGGCACATCGAAGGTACAGATAAGAGCTTCATATACATCTGTTCTAGTTTGGAGATAGAAATACAACTGTGACTCCCCCCTGAGCACTCTGCAGGATGAGAGAAATCAACAAGAGAGCAGTTGATTGATGAGCCAAGAGAATGGTGGCTGGGCTGTGATCCTGCCTCATGCCCAGACTTTATTAATCATGTACAAAAGGTACATGATTTTCCTGTAGAAAAATAAATATAAGCTACATATGAAATAAGAAGAGATCATTTTAGATCCTGTCCAATGGGCCACTTAGGAGAGTAAAAGCATTGTGGTTCATAGGTGTCACAGAGGCAATACAGAGCCCAACCCAAGGTTCTAGGAATCGATGGCACATTCCAACAAGCCTGCTAAGCACTGTAGGCACTTGCCGCTTTACTTCAGGAAATTTGCTGACAATTATCCAACAATGGTTGTTGCAGGACATTGACAGAGGGCTCCCAGAGTTTCCGGTCAGATTCAGAAGAGGACATGGAACAAGGGATTTCATGTTGACCTAAGATGGGTCTTGGCTGAAAACAGAGAATACCTGAAGATGTTGACTGGTGCTCTATCAAATGTATGGGTCATAACAAACTAGCAACCGCCTTGAGAAGAACGGGAACTCCACTTCATTGTGCTCATGGAGGCTTGTACGTGGATCAAAAGGCAGTTGTGTGAATAGCACCAAAGCATACTGCTTACTTTAAAATCAGAAAAGGTGTGCCATCGGGGTTGTAGCTTCTCACCTTACTTATTCAATCTGCAAGCTGAGCAAATAATCAGGGAAGCTGGCTTATGTGAAGAAAAATGTGGCATCAAGATAGGAGAAAGGGGTATCAACAGCCTGTTGTATGCAAATGATGCAACCTTGCTTGTTGAAAGTGAGAAGGAAGTGAAGCACTTGCTGGTGAAGGCCAAGGTAACTCAATGTAACAGAAACAAAAATCCTCACAACTGGACCAATATGGTAACATCATGAAAACCAGAAATAATTGAAGTTTTCATAGATTTAATTTTGCTTGGATCTATAATCACTACTCAGTCAAGAGTCAAAGGAATCATTGTATTAGGTACAAGAGTTCTTTCAAGCGTTGAAAAGCAAACATGTTACTTAGAGGACTAAGGTGCACCCAATACAGACCATGGTATTTTCGATCGTCTCATATGCATGTCAAAGCTGGACATGTATAAAGGAGGGCAAAGAAGAACCAATGCTTTTGAATTATAGGGCTGGCAAAGAATACCGAAAGAACCACGGACTGCCAAAACAACAAACAAATCGGTCTTGAAAGAAATACAGGCAGAACACTCCTTAGACACAAGGATGGTGAGACGTTGTCTCTGGAAAAGGGCACCAGGCTTGGTAAAGCAGCGGGGCAGCAATGGGCTCAAACATAGCAACCACTGTGAGGATGGCACAGGACGGGAGTGCTTCACTCTGCTGCTCGTGCGGTTGCCATGCATCAGAATCGACTCGGTGGCACCGAACAACAGCACGCGAGAATAAGGACAGGGCTGCTGAAGGAGAGGACACCATTCGCATGTAGATAACTGCAGAGAGATCTCCAGAGTCAGGTGGCTGCGAAGACCAGGAAGGGCAATCTCCAAAATCTCTATGTGCGACACCCAGGAACGTATTGGTTTGAAACACATGCCAGTCCCTGAGAATGTGGCGTCCTTTTAAAAATCACTTTTATTTTTGGAAGGACTTCAAACTTACAGAAAAGTTGCAGGTACAGAATAACGAACTTTTCCCCTGGACTGCTTGGGAGTAAATAGCTGATATTCCGCCCTGTCAGACTGGCTGTATCAGGCCGTCCTCGCTCAGATTTCCCACACCTGACCACTCTCTTGCTTGGGCTCCAACACTTGCCACACCCATGTGGGAACTCTCATCACCTTGAATAGATTCTGACATCCAGTGCCACTCTGATCCCTCTATAGTTACTGTCATTAGGTGCCATCGACTCATAGGTACCCTATACACAAAAGAACGAAACCCTACATGCTAACTCACTGCACTTTTATGAGCCAGCTGCCATCCTATGCAAATAACTGGCAGACCCTGCATGGGAGCTAGATATTCCACATCAAGTTGTCCCTCTGTGGCACTGCTTCTTCACCCTGCTCAGGCTCCAGTACTCCATCCTGGGCACCTTAGCAATGCCCTTCTTCAGCACAATGGACCTCACTCTGCCCCACTGCAACAATGGCTCCAACATAACAACAACGAGGATGATGCAGGTTAAGGTAGTGTGTTGTTCTGTTGGACATAGGGTGGGCCCACCTCAATAGCACCTAAAAATTCCAACAGCAAAGCCTTCTAAACTGTGGGCCAATCAATACTTGTTCATTAAAGTAACCCTCTTATGGTAGTTCTGCTAAAGCACCACTAAGAAGCTATTACACCCCCAGGCTTGGTCCTTGTGAGGGGCATTGAGTTGGCTCCAACTCTCCAAACTCAAATGTATATATGCATATATAACCGAACAAAACACTGCCTGGTCCTGGATGATCCTCACAATTATCGTTATGTTTCAGCCCATTGGTGCAGCCTTTGTGTCATGCTAATGGTGTAAGAACAGAATTATTCAACAAAGAAAAGAAAGGAAGGGCCAGAGGAACAATCTACAGTCATCTAAGACTAGCACAGTCGAGTAAAGGCCTGGTCATTTGAATTGGTCTCTCTCTTCTAGCTCCCTAAATAAACCTACCATATACCCAGGTTGCAGGCTTCCTATTGGGAGAGGAAAGATTTATACTTTAATCAAGCTCTGAGTTTTATTATATAGCACTAGATACTTTAATTTCTCAGATGAGACTGTTACTACCAGTCGTGAAGAATGGCTGCCATGTTTTATGAAAGCATGATGAAGAAAGTTATAGGGATGCTCAAGGTTTTCATCTAAAAGCAAAGGAAATTTCCCCCTCCTGAATAAATACAAAAGGCATGTGGGAGAAAAATTGCATTATCGTATGACCATGATCCATAAGCCATGTGTGTTAAACCTGTCAGTTACATATATTTCAAGTGACCACAAGTGCACAATAAATGAGTATTTTCAATTATTTCCAAGAGGCCCCACCTGTCTGAAAAACTACAGAGGGAACAAAAAGCCCCTAAGGTAACCATATGCATGTTTGTTTTGGTTTGGGCTATTTGTTTTCTTAACACTAGAAGCTTTTTAACCATTCCACAACTTAAACAGGGTGTTCAACGGCAACAAAAGATTATTGTCTTACCGAGATACAAAACTTCAAAGGCAAAATTCTACTTCCTTTTGAAGCACACCTCTAATTTTATTGCTATTTTTGTAGTTCTCATCTCAACTTCATCTTAGCAAAAGTGTCACTGAAATCGACTTGGGAGAACAGAGGAGTGGCAGGCATGTGCCCAAGTGTATCTGCCTACACACAGACCAAATTGCCTGGAGAGCTTACCCTTAGAAGTTATCTTTATCCATGAGCTCTACTTTGTACCTCCCCACGCTGCTCCCAGTTGGCCACCCACCTCCTACCAACTCTGCACCGTCCACGTCCTCTCTACTCAGTTGAGCCACTTCCTTTGATCTACCTTTCCAGGTTTGTGTTGAGGCTTTTGTAATCCCTCAAATCTTGGATTTGGTTTAATGAACATAGGGCATGTTTAATTTAATCTCAAACAGCTTCATCTCAGCCCCCTCTTTTGTTAATAATTTTATTGGGAAGCTCTTACAAATCTTATGATAATCCATCATTCAAATTGTATTAAGCACAC
>NW_022111373.1:31882223-31883667 GCF_000313985.2 Echinops telfairi | reverse complement strand
AGTTCTTTAGTGGTTCCTGAGTTTGTTGGCTCCCTGCTCCCCCTCCCTCCCTATCCTCTCCCATGACCCCCTGGGACCACTGGTCCTGCCTATCTTATATCGATAGACATAGGGCAAAATAAATAAAACAAACATAAAAAACCAACGGATAGTTCCAGGGCTGTCTGCTGACCCATATGAGTGTTTTCCAATGGGGTCTGGTGAGGTGCCAAGTCCTGTCCCCCGAGTCAGAAGTCTATTTTCAGGATTCCTCGGGTCTTGGTTACTCTGCTCCCCATGCTGCCTTGTTGCACTCCATTCGTGTTTCATCCCGCTGTGCGTGGGGCAGACCGGGCACACTTTCCGCACAGTGTCTCCAGTGCCATCCCCCATAGCACTGTGGGTCAATAAGGGAACATAGTGTTTTGTGGTGGGCCAGCCCTAAAGTCCTCTCTGTGCATTGGCTGCTCTGAGAAGGACACACCAGTGTGGTCTGGACAGACCTGCTACTATCCCTGGGCTGTATCTTCAGTGCTGTCCTCTGTATTACATTCTTCTGGGGCGGAGGCAACATAGCTCCGCTTGGGCCCAGCCCCAGCATCCTCTCTGTTAAGTTCACTGCTCCATGCCAGTATGTTGCCCTCCAGGCTTGGCACTCTGGGATGGGTTCTGGTCCCTCTCTCCCTTTCCTGTGGAGACATAAACAATACACTCTCAGTGAGTGTATTAGTGCCCTGTTCCCCCATCACCCTCATTCTGTTTTTGTTTTTCTCTTTTCCCGTCATCTCGTTTCTTATCAGGGAAAAAATTCATCATCTCCTTTGTTAATGTGATTAATCTTATTTTTAATTTATCTCTGCTTTTCATTTTGTCCAGCAAAGTATTTTAAACATAATAAAGACTCAATGAACATTTGTTGAGTGAGTGGATTTCTTTCATTAAGAAAGGAGCTAAGATGATTAATGGAAGCAATTAGTCCAATAATTAAAAAAGAAAAAGAAGAACATTTTTCTCTAATATTTTGACATTACAGAAAGGATTTTTTTACTAATTAAACAGATAATTACATTAATATACACAGCACTCATTGTACATGTGTGGGACTCAATATTTATATTTACAAATAGCCTCATAAAAAGTAAGTACTCACCGTTGGATAAGAAATTGGATTTATAAAAAATACCTAAAACAATAAAAGAAGTATAAAGAGTATATAACTAAGTGAAAAAAGGAAACTATTGACTCAGTAAGTCACTAGGCTTCTACTTTTCACTGCCCACATTTCTGCATTGTTTTAATTTATTTTGTTTTAAAAGATCATTTTATTGGGGGCTCTTCCAGCTATTATAACAATCCATACATCAATTGTATCAAGAATATTTGTACATATGTTGCCATCATTATTTTCTATACATTTACTTTCTTTTTAAAAAATCATTTTATTGGAAGCTCATACAACTCTTAT
>NW_022111373.1:31871987-31880647 GCF_000313985.2 Echinops telfairi | reverse complement strand
ATTTGGGAGGAACATAATTCAGTCTCTAAAATAGCCATTGAAAACTTAGCTAAGAACAAAGATATAAGTGAACATTAACCAACAATAGCCCCCAATGCGCCCAAAACTGCTTACATAAATCAAGGGAAGAATGGTAACATGGTTCATGTAGTACAGAAGCACTTCTCCACATAGCACACCGTGCTGCTTGGCACCCAGCACAAAGAAAGCAGGATTTTCAGTTCTTCGACTGAAGTAGTTGAGAAGCAGCAAACAAACACAGCACTTGGCACTAGGTAGTGGCTGCTCAAGACTATAATACTAGAAACTAAACACAGCTAAAGCTGTTAGCTTGACAAGAAGAGAGAAGACAGAGATCATGAGCAAAATGACACTAGACTTAAAATGAGACATCAGTCTAGTGATATCAGGGCTGGGAATAAGGCTCCAGGGAGCATCACTCTACCCTGCGAAACAAAGCTGATGCTGTGGGTATGGGAGTCATCTCTGGCTATGCCACACCTTAACAGGCAACCACAGGTCTGGGTTTGATTGCTAAGTGTGATGTTGGGCAAGTAAATTAGGATAATGACACTGTATTATTACAAAAGAGAGTAGATTATATTCAGGAGAATTTAATTCACAAGGCAGAAAAATAAATAATGACCATATGGAAGATATTCTTCTAAAATTGCTTTTTTTTAAAGGTGAGTTTTTTTTAAGACCTTACTTTTAGCTTCCTAGAAAGTTCCCATCGAGTATTCCACTGGTGAGTATATCAGCATTGTTTTCAGGTTAAGAACCAGACTGTGAGCTGATGGTGCCTGGCTATCACAAGATATAGCGTCTGGGGTCTTAAAGGCTTGAAGATAAACAAGCATCTAGCTCAGAAGCAACAAAGCCCACATGGAAGAAGCACACCAGCCTGTGTGATCATGAGGTGTCGAAGGGATCAGGTATCAGGCATCATCAAAACAAAAAATCATATCATTGTGACTGAGGGGAGGAGTGCGGAGTAGAGACCCAAAGCCCATCTGTAGGCAACTGGACATCCCCTTACAGAAGGGTTGCGGGGAGGAGACGAGCCAGTCAGGGTGCAGGGCAGCAACGATGAAACATACAACTTTCCTCTAGTTCCTAAATGCTTCCTCCCCCCCACTATCATGATCCCAATTCTACCTTACAAATCTGGCTAGACTAGAGCATGTACACTGGTACAGATAGGAACTGGAAACACAGAGAATCCGGGACAGATGACCCCTTCAGGACCAGTGGTGAGAGTGGCGATACCTGGAGGGTGCAGGGAAGCTGGGGTAGAAAGGGGGAACTGATTACAGGATCTACATATAACCTCCTCCCTGGGGGGATGGACAACAGAAAAGTGGGTGAAGGGAGACATGGGACATAATAATAATAATTTATAAATTATCAAGGGTTCATGAAGGAGGGGGAGCAAGGAGGGAGGGGAAAATGAAGAACTGATATTAAGGGCTCAAGTAGAAAGCAAATGTTTTGAGAATGATGATGGCAACAAATGTACAAAATAGATGTATGTGTGGATTGTGATAAGAATTGTATGAGCCCCCAATAAAATGATTTAAACAAAAAGAACCAGACTCTGGAAGCAGACCCCATGGATCTGAACCTCAATGCTGCACCTTACACTGAGTAGCATTGGCAGGTCACTTACCTGTGCCTCAGCTTTCTCATCTATAACATTGGGATAATAATAGCGCTCTTATTGTGGCTACTGTAAATTTCATGGGCCTTGGGCAAGTTTGTCTTTGTAGACTCCTTCCTCCATAAAACAACATCGAAAGTCATATTTTATAGCTACGTTAGAATAGATTCACAGTGTGTAATCTGACTAGATTCATTATTATATATTCGTTGCTATTGAGTGCATTTTTCTTCTGATTTTAAACAAAATTAGTACTATTGTGTTTTTCTCTTACCAGGTTAGCACAGTTTTGTTTTTTGTTGCTTTCTGTTGGGTCTCTCGGTTGTGAAGCACAGGAGGAGTGGATGCATGACGATGATAACTGATACAAGGGGATCCAGGGGATCCAGGAGTGGGAGTGGCTAGTAGGGAGGGAAAGGGGATTTTGAGAGCAAATAATGAAGACACGAGGGGGGAGGGAGCACTAGAATGGATGGTGATTTCATCACTCATTTTTAAGCAGATTTAACCATGGGTGGGTGAATACTCTAAAATTGATATGGGGGTGATTGTACAATTCTGCTTGATATGATTGGACTATTGAATTACATGATAAGTAAATTAATTGCCAATAAAACTTTGGGGGGAAAAAAGAAACATTTTTTAGTGTGTGTGGGCCCTAAGCACTGTGCGTTCTGGTTGTGAGTACAAACTAATTCATATTTGTAAAGCATCTGGCACAATGGTAAGCACTATATGAGTGCTTCTTAAAGATATAATAATTTAAAGTGTCAGACCAACCAGATGTTACTTCCTTCTAAACGTCCTCCTTCATCCCCAGGACATTAGAGTAAGTAAATTCTCCTTTAAAACACGATTGTCAGCTTTCCTACTGCCAACCTCTGGTTAGCAACCGCAACGCTGAAGCTCAAAAGTCTTCAGAAAAATAAACTAAGGGAATGAATGTCGCTAATTAAATTCTCTTTTGTTAAAAAATAAGGAAAGGTGCTGAGCACTGTTTGCACCTCTTCCCCAACTCAGCAAAACTTCCGAGGCGCCGGCACGATGCTGCTGCACCCGCATCCCAAACAGGGACCATTTATTGGACGCTTTTTGGGCTTCATTATCGGGAGCCAGGGTCTGCATTGTTGTCCCTGTCTCTATTACGAAAGATGCCAAATCTGAAAAGGAAAGTGTAAAGCGCTAGGGTTTCTTCCCTATAGATTAACACACACACAAATGCATATAAAAGATATAGTTGTCACTTTTTTCAAAACGTATCTTTATTTAAATTCCTAATACCCCAAATCAACCAAGTCCACTGCCACTGAGTCGATTTCAACTCAGGGTGTACATAGGTATTCGTCTTTGCTCTGTATGTTGTTAGGCGCTGTTGAATCGGTGCTGACTCATAGTGACCGTATGTCCAACAGAACAAAACACCACCCAGCCACGTTCCATCCTCATAATGGCTCTTCTGTTTGAGCCCATTGCTGCAACCACCGTGTCAATCTTGTCCAGGCCTTCTTTTATACTGCCCCTCCACCTTACCAAGCCTGATGTCTTTCTCCAGGGACTGGTCTCTCCTGACAACGTGCCCAAAGTGCATGAGGTGGCGTCTTGCCATCTGACTTTCTTTTCTTTTTAATTTTCCATTGTAATTTGGGCAAGCATTTGCAGAGTAAACCGGTTTTCCATTCAACAATTCATACACATTTTGTTTTGTGACATGGATTGCAATTCCCACCATGTAATGGCAGTTTTTTAGATTTCCCCCTGTATTTACCCTTTCCATTTATCCTTCCTGCCTTCTGAGCTTTATTCCTGAGGAAGTTCTATTTGTTTGCTTGTTTTCAAATCTCATATGGTTGATTTGTCTAAAGGGTGTATGCCTCCCTGATGCTCCTGTTTATCTTCTAGGCGGTCTAGTACTTGCCTGATCGCTGAGCCACAGTTCCAGGCCTCAAGGGTGACCACAGACCATAGTCTTTGAACTTCCACCAGTGTCTTTCTGATCAGCAAGCCCAGGCTTTACTATTATTATTGACTTTTTATCCACTTTTCCCCCACTGTATCCAGGACCTTCTTTTCAGGGCAGTCACCAGTGACAGCCAGAAACGATCTAATGCTTTTGCTCTAAAGCTGGTGGAGCCTGGAGGCTTTGGAGTCCAGGAGGCCTTTGGACTAGTTATTTCTTTGCATCTTGAATTTTCTTCACTCTCCTTTGCTCTGCACAAAAAAGGCCAATACTGACACCTTAGGTGGCAGCCTACAGCTTTGGAGATTCCAGTCACTCACTACTCACCAAAGTAGGCTGTTGAACATTGTTTGGGGGACGATGGTATGATAATTGACCTTGGTGTCCTTTGAAACTATGGTCCTAAGCATCCGGGTCCAATAACTGATCCCCTCAGGGTGATTGGCGATGGCCCTTGTTCTTGTTAAGAGAGTTTAATTAAGACATCTTCTGTCACAAACAACTCATGGACTTGTGGCCAGAATTCAGCTAGCTTCCTCTTTAGGTCTCTTGCTTTTCTTTGTGTATCTGGCTTCCATGTGCTGAATATAAACAAGTACCCCAAGAAGAAAAATGTATAAACTACATATGCCTCATGCCTCTCTTCCCTCACCATTCCAGGTGCCTGAGTCTCTGTGAGGAGTGCTGAGCCAGGTGCCGATAGGCACAAAAACCCAACCTCTCCTTAACTTTTTCTAATTCTATCCACTTATGCATATTCCAAAATAGACTGTGTTGAGTACTGGGCATCTCTGTCTAATACTAAAAGAAGCATTCTGACCCGGCCATGACAAGATAGAGGATCAAACAAAAGCCTGTGTCATGCCCTTTAGAGAAATCTCAGTAAGCTATATGGACTTACTGTAACCAGCTATATACTGCTGGCTGCCCTTACCTCAGTTAAATTTCTCTGCTACAATTAAATAATACATACTTAAATCACGTATACTCTACTTAGGAATATTTCAAATGAACTGATCATTGCTTTGGCTTGAACACTTTAAAAACTCTGTTAGGCTTAAAAGATTTCTATTTTTAAAATGAAAGTTATCAAAGTCTTTAGCTAATTCTGTCCCCACTTTATCCTTTTATGTCACTTCATATCAAATCACATCACTTGGTGCCATTTTATATATCACAGCTGTAAGATGAAAATGACCTTGAAATTATCTCATCTACTCACTTCATTCTACAGATGAGGAAAGTAAAACCCAGGGAGATTAAGCCCACTCATAAAATATTAGGGAGTGTGACAGTTAGCTTGGAGAATTTATAACTTTTTTGGATTTTAGATAAATTAACCTCAATTAAAACTCTTTTATATAAAAATTCAAAATGTTAAAGCCGAAATGCCTACTAACCAATGAATGGACCAACAAAATGTAGTAGGCACTTACAAGGGAATACTGCTCAAGCAGTAGAAGACACGAAGTCTGGATAGGTGCTATAATAAGGGCACAGTTGAAGACACTTTGGTATGCCCTCCCTTATATAAAAAGAAAAGGTATTGTGGTTACCTGGTGTGTTTGGTTGGGTTATCTAGAGAAACAAAACTTGTGATAAATGAAATAACTGTCTATCAAGCAGGAATTAGATATAAAAAGGCGTCTCAGCCCAGTCCAATTCAAGTCCATCTGCTACTAACCAGAGGCCTCCTCAGATTCACGGAGTTGAAGGCAGGTAATGCAGAAAGGCGAAGCAGGATGCAGGGAGATCACAGGCCTGTGAGTTAATTTCAATGAAAATTAAAGGAGGAGGTGGAGAATGTCACAGAGTGAGGTGCAGCTGTCTCAGCACGTGGCCTGGGTTTAGCCACACGAGACCACCCTTGTCCCGACACAGTCTCCGGGCCCAAAGAGAGGAATGACTCAAGTTGTAGGTCTACATACTTCCTCCGGCGTACTTAGCAGGAGGACCATGCCAATGAGGACGGAGCTCCCCTGGCGTCTGGAGGGGGCTGAAAGCAGTCACTCCTGTTGTCCAGCCAGAAGAAACCTCTTTGTCACATGAAAGACTTGCAGCGGTGAAAGTTTTTTTCTGGGCAGAGAGCTGAGAAAAGTGCTCCTGGGAAAAGAAAAACAAGAAGCCCAAAGAACACCTAGACAGGACTGGAGTCCGTCCTGTGCATATGGCTCTTGATGCTGGCCTGCTTCATCCATCTGAGGTCATAGTAGGCGTCCCCAGACCCCTAGGGATGTCTGGTCTGTCACTGGCACTGCTGCCTTTGGGGCTGGGTTATACAGAGGATGCCTGACTGGCTGTCCTCATGGGATGACGGGGGCGCCCATTGAAAAGTGGTAGCAAAGTAAGAGGCCTTTCACTTCCCAGCCTCAAAACCTACTACATAGCCACAGTGGTCAAAACAGCCTGGTACTGGTACAATGATAGAGCTGTCAACCAGTTGAACAGAATAGAGAATCTAAAAATAAGTCTACCCACCTGCAGACAAATGATTTTCAACAAACATCTACAATGCATTAAATGGAGAAGAGAAAGAGACTCTTCAACAAATGGTGCTGGCAAAACTGGATTTTCATTTGCAAAAGAATGCAACAGGACCTATACCTCACTCCATATACAAAAATGAACTCAAATGGATTAAAGTTCTAAATGTAAATGCTAGAACTATAAAGATCCTCAAAGAAAAAATAGGAACAAACTCAGGGGCCCTGGTGCATGGCATAAACACACTATCAAACATAATGAAACACAGCCACACACACACACAGCAGGAGACAAAATAGAAGGATGGGACCTCCTAAAAGTAAGACACGTATGAGCATCAGAAGATTTCATCCAAAGAGAACCCACAGACTGGGAGGGGCTAGGAGGTGGACAGGGAAAGGGCCAGGATTTATTGAGCAAGGACTAATCTCGAATCTCTATAGAAAACAGAAACATGTCAATGAGGAAAAGATGGCTAATCCACAAGAGGAAGAAGACATACATGAACAGACGATTCGCCATGCGTCAGAACCACCACTGTGGCAGTAGAGGGAATTAAAGAAAGATTGATCCCCCTACCCATCCTAAGGATGCATCTTCACCTCAGTGCAATAAGTTGTTCCACTAGTGCAGTTATGTGACCCAAATACCAGTCAGTAGCTGTACCCTCTTCAGAGATTTAAGTACCACCACGCAGTCCTCTCCTGCTCCTGAGGCTCAACAGTGACCCCATCCCAGAGGTGTGAGTTTCATCTCTGCAAGCTCCTAAACGTTAATCATTCCAATTCCTCTGTTCAGTCCCCCAGCTCTAGATTTGCTTCTGCCTTGGTGTTTCCTGTTTGCTTCACTAGTTCTGTGGTGGCGGGTTAACAATTCTTTCAACAAAGCTCACAGTTAAAATTGGCGTGATTTCTGTCTCCTGGCTGATGTAATTTCCCAACAACTTTTTGAAAGTATCACACTTTCTCAGATGAGAAAGCGAAGGCATAGAATAAGTAAAGAATTAGACCACCTGTTCAAGTCCTGAGAGGCGCGTACAGGACCTACCTCCAGGTCTTTCTCGCTGCACGGCCCTGGTTCTTTCAGTCACCATACAGTTCTGTGAGGCGAAGACAGGTCCATTTAACTGCTTTCTGGCTCCTCTTAGCAAAGAGACTAGTATTTAAATGAGACTGGGAAGAAGCAAAGTAGATCATGCAAATACCAGAGCACACCTGGCTGTTTGGAGAAAATTTATTACAAAGGGCCCATGAGAATTATGTTCCAAAGCACTCAAGGGGCCAACGGGCATGATCTGAGTTATTGCAGTGGCCGCAAGGGAGCATGAGAAGCTGCTGGAGTACTAAAAGAGTCCAGGATTTTCCTTTTGTGTGTGCCAAATAGGTGTACGGTATTGCTGCTTGACACTGATGACCAGTGAACATTGGGGATGCTCCTGTGTGTTAAATTGTGTGGCAAACATTGCCCAATTCACAAGAATAAACAGGTGAAACCAGCTACCCTTATTACATTCATGATGTTCTTTATGATATGCTCATGGATGAAATGGTGAAATGAGAAATAAAGTATAAATACCCTTGTCTAGAAGGAGGGTCAAGGTTGAGGGAGTGTCCGAGCCATGAAGGGACTTAATAGGCAGGCTTTAAAAGTAAGAGCTGAGAACAAGGCTGAGTCTGCGTCATCAAGCAAGCCTCTTCCCATGCCTTCCAGGGAGAAGAAATTCAGTGTAGAGTCAGAGCAACAGGAAATGGCCAGCTAGGTCATCCTAAGCATCAGAGGAGGACGGTGAGGCAGCCCCAGTGCTAATTATCAGAGTAGAGCGGGAGACAAACTGACCAGAGCTTGCAGTCAAGTGCTAATGTCTAATGGAGGAATGCAGATTTTCCTTCACATCCCTGTGCCCAAGTGATGAGGCTTGTCAAAGGATGGTGATTAAGATGGCAGCGATTGGGGGTATCTGTTGATTTTATCCCAGCATCTCTTTCTCCGCCTCCCGCAGAGGTCCCTTGATCTCTCTTTGAAGAGATTTCCTCTGCTGCCACCCTCAACCCCTGGTGAGTCTGAGTCTCAAACTGTGTCACTCAGACACGCTCTCCTTAATAGTTGGATTTTGATCAGAAAAAAAGAAGGTTGGGAAATATTGAGGCTAAAACAACAGCAGCATTTTACAAAGACTTTTCATTAAACCTGCTGTCCTCGGGTCTAGTCTGGCTCAGAGCGACCCTCTAGGCTGGGGTAGGAGGACATCCATGGAATCCCAAGGTAGGAGAACATCCATAGAATCACAAGGTAGGAGGACATCCAAAGAGTTCCCAAGGTAGGAGGACATCCATGGGCTCCCAGGGTAGGAGGACATCCATGGACTCCCAGGGTAGGAGGACATCCGTAGGCTCCCAGGGTAGGAGTACATCCATGGGCTCCCAGGGTAGGAGGACATCCATGGGCTCCCAGGGTAGGAGGACATCCATGGGCTCCCAGGGTAGGAGACATCCATGGACTCCCAGGGTAGGAGGACATCCATGGGCTCCCAGGGTAGGAGGACATCGTGGACTCCCAGGG
>NW_022111373.1:31870227-31871785 GCF_000313985.2 Echinops telfairi | reverse complement strand
CTCCCAGGGTAGGAGGACATCCATGGGCTCCCAGGGTAGGAGGACATCCATGGACTCCCAGGGTAGGAGGACATCCGTAGAGTTCCCACGGCTGTCGTCTTCACAGAAGCAGATTTCCAGGCCTTTCCTCCCTCGGAGCAGATGGTGGATTCGAACAGTCGCTCCCCTTGATTGGTAGCCAAGTACTTACGCATTGCTCCAGTGGGGCCCCTTTGACTATGTCATTCATTCTAGCCAAATCGATCATCAGAGCTGCTTCTATTAGGTTCTCCCCAGCCTTGACTGTTTTGCTCTCTCTTCCATTTACATTTACTGGTCTATCCAATTCCTCTCAGAGATTCTCTCCTCCCACTTTTTTCCCCCTTTGCTTCAGCTAGCCGGGTTTCTCTTCATTCACCTGCTTGATAGTTTAAAGCCAAGAAATCCTCATGATCCCACAAGCTGTGCTAGTTAGAGAGGTCCTTAAAGACTCTTAACAAACATTTACATGGTCAGACCTGTCTTTCTAGTCCATCTTATTCTGGAAGTTCCACTGACAACTGCTCCATTGCTAAATGAGTAAGGGCCAATTGATACTACAGCAGCTAACAAGAAGGGTGGTACAAACATAAGCACTTGACTATTAACCAAAATGTTAGAGGTCTGAGTCTATCTGGGAGCTCTTAGGGAGAAAACTCTGATGATCTACATACTTTCAGGAAAAAGTAAGCATTGGAAATGCTGTGGTGCACAGTCCTTTTCTGACCCACATGGGGTACCATGAGTTGAAACCAATATGATGGCAATTGACTTGCTTTTATATTGGGTAAATCTGCTGCACAAAGCCTCTTCAAGGTGTTGAAGACCTAATATATAGGATGTCAAGTGGGTTATGTCTCATAGCAACCCTATGTACAACAGAACCAAATACCACCCAGTCTCGCGTCATCGTCACAATTGCTCGAGTTTGAGCCCATTGTTGCAGCCACTGTGTCCATCCGCCTCATCAAGACCTTCCTCTTTTTTCTATTCCTCTACTTTACCAAGCACGATGTCCTTCTCATGGGACCGTCTCTCCTGGTAACATGTCCAAAGTACATGAGATGAAGTCTCACCATCCTTGCCTCTAAGGAGTACTCCTGCTATACCTCTTCTAAGACTTCAGATTTGTTTGTCCTTTTGGCATTCCATGGTACTTTCAATATTCTTCACCAGCACCATAATTCATATGCATCATTTTTTCCTTCCATCTTCCTCATTCAATATCCAACTTTCACTTGCATAGGAGGCCATTGAAAATACCATGGTTTGAGTTAGGCACACCTTAGTCCTCCAAGTAGCATCTTTGCCCTTCATCACTTCGAAGAGGTCTTGAGGTAGTTAGTTTATTGTGCCAACCTGGCCGATAAACACATGTGGGGTTAATTGAAGGGTGGAGGGATAAATGGCTCGATAAGCCTCGCCTTTCTAGTTCTCCGGTCTCTTGCTTTCTGATGGTCAGACCAGGATGCAGCTGCCTTAGCCAGTTCCCTGCTTCAGCTGGCCAGGCTCACTTCCTGCAAGACATCCTCAAGGAGAA
>NW_022111373.1:31866823-31868993 GCF_000313985.2 Echinops telfairi | reverse complement strand
GAGGCTCACCACCCATTTATCCCTCCGCCTTTCAATTAGCCCCACATATGTTTATCGGTCAGGTTGGCACAATTAACTAACTCACCCACTATGTCACCCGGCTCTTTATAGAGATTTATGTAAAGCTTAAATTTCTAAGGATGACCCCCAAAATGGTTGCTGCATTGAATTAAGGTTGCTGCATTGAATTAAGTGGTGGCTCCAGAATGTTTTCTAACCTGGCTTTTTAATTACACACTATTGCTTATTTACTCTTAGAAAATATGAAAGTAAAGCAAAAACATAACACTATGTATTAAGATAATAGACAGAGTACAGAATAGGTGCTCAGATTAAAAAATAGATAACATCTTTCAAATGTTAGAGAACATTTGTTCAAATCCCCCGCCACCCCGCTCCACTGCCCAGACCCAGCAAGCCAGCAAAAGTTGTAGCACATGTAAACCACTGAGGAATCTGTCTGGAATGACTTACGCTCTATCTGTTTTTAGTCCAAGAAAGTGGAAGAATAAGGAAATGTGCAATTTGCTAGCCAAGGCTATTCCCATCCATCCACTGTCTGGTCCTGTGCCATCCTCACATTTATTCTCATGCTTGAGCCATTGCTGCAGCCACTATGTCAATCCGTCTCATGGAGGGTCTTCCTCTTTCACTGGCCCCTCCCTCCCCCTACTTTATCAAGCACAGTGTGCTTCTCCAGGGACTGGTCTCTCCTGACAGCATGTCCAAAGTATGTGAGACAAAGACTCGCCTTCCTCCCTTCGAAGGTGCATGCTCCCTGTACTTCTTCCAAGACCTGCAGGGACCCTATAAAAGGTTCCTGAGACTGGAAGTCTTTACAGGAACACACAGCCTCCTCTTTCTCCTGTGAAGTGGCTGCTCGGTTTGAACCACCAACCTTTGGGCATTCCCGTGTCTAGCCCACAGCACCACCAGGGTGCCTTAGGTTGCTACAAGTATCTCAATTTGGGGCAGAAGCCCAAAGCAATTGCTGTGTGGAAGAGTATGCTTCTTCAGTACATTCTGTTGGGTGTTCGAGCAGGCTGTGGAAGCTGGAGTTTCTATTGTGGTCCATTGGTGGTGAGTAGATTCTGACATATGGTAAACCCTGTGTGTGTATACTAGAACTGTGCCATTGGATTTTCAAGTCGGTGATCTTCCAGAACCAGAACAGAAGCAGGCCAGGGCTGTCTTGCCAGGCAACTCTGGGTGGGTTTAAATTACCAACCTTTCAGCTAGGGGCCAAGAGTTTAGGTACTTGTGCCCCTTAGGATTTTATGCCAGTGCCATTGAGTCAGAAGAAGCCCTGGGGGTGTGGTAGGTCATGCATTGGACTGCCAACTCCAGCAGTTCAAACCCACCAGCTGCTCTAGAGGAAAAAGATGAGCCTTGTCTGTTCTTTCTTACTCATCATTTGTATTTTTAGATGTCTATTATTATTTTATTCTTACCACTTTATTTTGCTTCTGTTGGGTTTCCCAGTTTGTGAAGCACAGAAGGAGTAGATGCATAGAGATAAACAAGGGTTTATCGGAGAGGTATGGGTGAGGGGTGAGATATGGGGAGGGTGAGGGGTTTGGGGGAGCAAACAAAGGGGGAGAAAAGGGGAGGGAGCGCTAGAACTGATTGGGAGTACGCAACTCAATTTAAAAGTGATTTAACATGAAAAAAAAAGAGAGAATGTTCCAAAGTTGAGTCGGAATCCACAGGATGGCAGTGGCTTTGGAATTGTGTGTGTGTGTGTGTGTGTGTGTGTGACATCATATATACGAACACTAGGTGGCAACCTTGCCTTTTGTGTCACCAATCAAAGCGGTTTTTTCCTTAAAACCAAGACATTTAAGGAAATACATGGAACCATTAAATCGTGGCTATCTGTTCCCCCAGTTTTATGTTAATATTGATAGCCAAACATAACTAACAGCCAAAGGCGGTTCTTAAAGACAGATCTAAGTGAAGGGGTATGACGTATGCAGACTGGCCATGGAAGCCGACAGCCTGGCCTCTCTGGGTGTGGTCGTCCTTGAAACTGTGCCCTTTTTCCAGGGGTCTGTGCGACGCACTAGGCAGGGGAGTTTGCGTTCAAGTAGAAGAGCTGGCAGTAAGCAGGTGAAGACATAATTTTAGAGGCTAACTACACGGACAAGTTCAACACTGTGATGTGACAGAT
>NW_022111373.1:31865630-31866545 GCF_000313985.2 Echinops telfairi | reverse complement strand
GGCTTGGGCAGAGCGAGGGTAGACAGGGGAAAGCAGACAACCCGTGGCCGTGGAGTGGATCTCAAGGGTGTCAGAGGTCAGGCCTAGCTCCACCGTGTGCCCAGTGCCGTTCTTCCCGGGGGACCAACCGAGCACTACCCAGAGCCACCATGGGGAGGGAGGGGATCCTTGTACTTGGGGCTTGATGGGAAGCATTGAAGGTCAGAGGGTGGAATGACATTCGTGTTACACACACACACGCACACACACACACACACACACACACACACACACGCTATTAACACCAAGGAGGGAGGGGATCCTTGTACTTGGGGCTTGATGGGAAGCATTGAAGGTTAGAGGGTGGAATGACATTCGTGTCACACACACACACACACACACACACACCCGCTATTAACACCCAGGGGGAAGTCTTAAGCCCTCACCGCCCTCACAGGGCGCTGACAACAGAGAAAGCATATTGTTAGCCGTGGCCCTTGCCCTGCATTGGACCTCAGGCCCAGGGCATCCCTCTAAGGGTGGATCCTGGCAAGCAAAAGGTACAAGAGGCGGAGGGGTTTGCTTTTTGGAAACACAAAACCCTGTGAAAAGCATCGGTTTCCCTCTGAGAAAGGATTTTAACTCACAAACTTTTCTTACGCCCGCAGAGGAAAACCAAAGCGGCTGAGTTTTCCATTGTGATAACGCACAGATCCAATTTCGTCTCTAGACACCTGAGTTCTGCGGAGCTCTCTTGCCAGGAGGCACCAGGCGGCTTGGTGATGAATGAGGGAGGCCGTTGTACAGACATTCGTATGAGATATTTCCGTGTGAAGGCAAACATGCTGATGTCAAAGCATCGTAGCTCAGATAGAATCGGCTTTTCTTCCCATGAAGCCACGCCTGATCGTTGCTCTCGCAGTCCCCCCCACTCCC
>NW_022111373.1:31859220-31865530 GCF_000313985.2 Echinops telfairi | reverse complement strand
GCACTTCCCGCAGCTCGAGCGCACGCACAGGCACCGCAGAATTCAATGCCCTTTCTGCTGATTTGTTCCCCTTCCTTTTTCAAGGTCATCAACAGAGACACTGGCAGGGATTATTCAAAGGCACGCAAAGGAGGAGAACACATTAGCAGCGTCTGTGCCCAAGTGGAAAGATTACACCCAACGAAAGAGGACACCCAGCCCCCCAGCCCCCCAGCCCCAGACAACTGTTTCCATGGAAGAATACAGGGGCTGATCTCGGATTTCTCTAGAGAAACTGGAAATTCAGATACTCTGTGTAATCTGCCGAGCTTTAAGTGTTAGCCACTGATTCAATTAAAAAAATATTCCCAGATAGCCCCCCAAAAAACAAAAAACAAGTCTTTGGTTCTTACTTGGCCTGCAACCCACCGTTTATGAACTCCACCTCAATCACTTATGTATCTAATTTCTAACATTTTATTGTGGACATTTTATGTGCTTTCCTCCCACCTCGTGGCTTTCAACTCAGGAACCCAATAGGGCAGAGTGGAACTGGCCCCACCGGGTTCCCAAGGCTGTCACTCTTTATAGAACACACTGTCCTCTCTCTCCTGCAGAGAGGCAGTGGAGTTAAACCACTGATCTTTGGCTTTGCAGCTGACCACTTTAACCCATGCACCACCAGGCCTCCCTTCAGCAGTACAGAAAAGCTTTGATCATTTCATGAAGACTCCTCTATGCCTGTCACCTAGCGTCTCCTGGCTTTATTTACCACACAAGTCACTTTAACCACATTATGAGGATCAAAATTCAAAGGATGGGCAAGCGGGAAAAGAAGAAAACCACACCCACTACCATCAAATTGGTTCTGTCTCACAGAGAGGGCTTCCAAGGTATAAATCCTTTTATTTTTAATCATTTTATTGGGGGCTCATCCAGCTCTGATCACAATCCATACATCCATCAGTTGTGTCAAGCTCATTTGCACATTTGTTGCCATCACCATTTTCAAAACATTTTCTTTCTACTTGAGCCCCTGGTATCAGCTCCTCATTCTTTTTCCCTCCCTCATGAACCCTTGATAATTTATAAATTATTATTATATTTTCATATCTTACGCTGACCAATGTCTCCCTTCACTCACTTTTCTGTTGTCCGTCCCCCAGGGATCATTGTGATCGGTTCCCCCTTTCTCCCCCAACCTTCCCCTTCCCCTCATCCTATCACTACTCTCATTATTGGTCCTGAAGGGTTTATCTGTCCTGAATTCCTTGTGTTTCCAGCTGTTATCTGTACCCATGTACATGCTCTGATCTACCCAGATGTGTAAGGTAGAATTGTGTTCATGATAGTGAGGAGGGGAAGCATTAAAGAACTAGAGGACAGTTGTGTGTTTCATCGGTGGTATACTGCACCCTGACTGGCTTATCTCTTCCTTGTGGCCCTCCTATAAGGGGATATCCAATACATAAATATATTTATATATAAGGATAGGGAAATAGATCTATGTACATATATTTATATGTTAAGTATTAAGGTAGCAGACGGACATTGGACCTCTACTCAAGTACTCCCTCAGTGCAAGAACACTTTTGTTCTAATAACCTGGCATTCAGTGATGCTCACCTCCCCAACATGATCACTGAAGATAAAATTTTCTATTGGCCATGATGTATAATTGCACCCTGGGGATCAGTGACTTCAACATCTTGGTGAGCCCAGATCAGCACAAGCTGACCAATGAGACTCGAGGGAATGAACCCCCTCAGTGCTGGAGGGTTTTGTGACTGGGCAGAGTGCACGTTTTTCTCCTATCTCCCTGGACTCGGGCAGAACTGTTGACACTACAGGAAGTGAGGCCAGGGAGTGAGGGTGGGGCAAGGCTGCGGGCCATGGGTTCCTTTCCACTGCCCTCTGCCCCATTTCCTCAGAGAGGGCCAATCACTGAGCATGGGATCTCTGCCAGGAGAGAAAGCATGCTGTGGGAGGTGTCACTCTGTGAGTAGGTGTGAGCAGGACCTCTTTGCACTTGGGATACGCATTTTGTATGAGAAGGAAGCGTTAAGAGCCTTGGCTGTGAGAACTGATTATTTTAATTAAGTCCCTTGAGACTTGATGCAGAACACTTTTCTAAGGTTGGAAATAACATTTCTCAGGGGTCCCACCGGTGCCACAGGACCCAGGGAAGGGATTGATGTCCTGACAGCAGCTCTCATGTTGGCTTGTCACGAGAGATGGGATTTGCAGCCTGATTTTCTCCTTGTGGTGACTAGGGAGCACCTGAGGGACACACACAGATAGAAAGCTTTTATACCTACTGCTACTCCCCCCGCTGCTTTCCACAGAGCTAAAAGAAAATTACATTCCCCGTGTGGTAGCAGCGTATCGTTAAGGGATGGTAATCACCATGGTAACCAAGGATAGTCTGCAACGAGCAAAGGGAAAAAGAAAGAAAAGCATCTGGCCAGAGCTTGCTACACACACACACATTAGCTCAAAATGCCCAGGCTTTTGAGTAATACGGGAAAGGAACAGATTTTGTAGACTGACTAACTACTGCCATCAAATTGATTCTGACTTATATTGACCCCATGGGGCACAGCGGAACGGTCCATTTCTGTTTTCGAGACTGAAGAGCTCTCTGGGAACAGACAATTGTACCTTTCTCCCATAAACCAGCTGGTGGGTTCAAACTGCTGACTTAGCAGTTAGCAGCCCACGGCCTAGCCCACTACACCACCAAGGTTCCTCTAGACTGGCAGCCAGATTGGCATCTTTCTGGTATTTTCTGCATTCAGCCAAGATCCATCTGATATTGGACATTGGGCCTCTCTACTCAAGTATTCCCTCAATGCAAGAACACTTTGTTCTATTAAACTGGCATTCCATGATGCTCACCTTCCGGGCATAATTGCTGAAGACAAAGCAGGTGAATAAGCAAATGTGGTGAAGAAAGCTGATGATGCCTGGCTATCAAAAGAGATAGCGTCTGGGGTCTTAAAGGCTTGAAGGTAAACAACAATCTTGAAGGTAAACAGCTATCTAGCTCAGAAGCAACAAAGCCCACATGGAAAAAGCACACAAGCCTGTGTTATCATGAGGTGTCCATGGGATCAGGTAGCAGGCATCAAAGAACAAAAAATCATATTATTGTGAAAGAGGGGGAGTGCAGAGTGGAAACCCTAAGCCCATCTGCAGGCAACTGGACATCCCCTTACAGAAGGGTCACAGGGAAGAGACAAGCCAGTCAGGGTGCAGTATAACACCTTTAAAACATACAACTTTCCTCTAGTTCTTTAATGCTTCCCCCCATCCCGCTCCCTATCATGATCCCAATTCTACCTTACAAACCTGGCTAGACCGGAGGATGTACACTAGTACAGATAAGAACTAAAAACACAGGACAGATAAGCCCTTCAGGACCAATAATGAGAGTAGCAATACCAGGAGGGTAAGGGGGAAGGTAGGGTAGAAAGAGGGAACTGATCACAAGATCTACTTATAACCCCCTCCCTGGGGGACGGACAACAGAAAAGTAGGTGAAGGGAGACATCAGACAGTGTAAGATATATCAAAATAATAATAATTTGTAAATTATCAAGGGTTTGTGAGGGAAGGAGGCAAGGAGAAAAATGAGGAGCTGATACCAAGGGCTCAAGTAGAAAGAAAATGTTTTGAGAATATGATGACAACAAATATCCAAATGTGTTTGACACAATGGATGTGTGTATGGATTGTGATAAGAGTTGTACGAGCCACCAATGAAATGATTTAAAAGAGAAAAAGAAAAGAAAAAGATCCATCTGATATCAACAGTGATATTATTGTTGCCATGTCCTCTTCTGAATAGTTAGAATTTCTGATAGTCCCCTGTCAGTGCTACAACAGTTTTTAAATTATCTTCAGCAAAAATTTACTTACATGGGAATTTAATAATACTGTTCGATACTTTCCACAAGCTGTTTTGTTATCTTTCTTTGGAAAGAGCACAAATACAGATCTTTTCCAGCCTATTGGCCAGATAGCTGTCTTCCAACGTTTTAACATAGAAAATATGTGCTTCCAGTGCTGCATTAGATTGTTGAAACATTTCAATTGATATTACATCAATTCCTGGAGTCTTGTTTCTCATTAATGCCATCAAATGCAGCTTGGATTTCTTCTTTCAATAATATCAGTTCTTTTTTTATTAATCATTTTATTGGGTGGATCTTACAGATCTTATAACAATCCATAATTTGATTGTATCAAGCACACTTGTACATATGTTGCCATCATCATTTCCAAAACATTTTCTTTCTACTTGAGCCTTTGGTATCAGCTCTCCTCTTTTCCCCTCAGGGGGTGGGGTGGTATATATCCAACATTGTGATCAGTTCTCCCTTTCTTTCTCTTTCCCCCCTCCACTTTCCTCCTGGTATCTACTCCCAGGGTTTTATCTTGAGGGTTTTATCTGTCCTGGATTGCCTGTGTTGAGAGCTCTTATCTGTACCAGTTCCTGTCTAGTTGGACTTGTAAGGTAGAACTGGATCACGATAGTGGGGCCGGGGGCAACGAGCGAGCATTCAGGAATGAGAGGAATGTTGTGTGTTTCGTCAGTGTTATACTGCACCCTGGTTAAATTGTCCATTTCTTGTGACCCTTTTGTGAGGAGATGTACTCCGACCCCCCTCGTATGCATCAATATAATTGTTTGTTTTGGATCTTTTGATACCTGATACCTGATCCCATTGACACCTCCAGATCACACAAGCTGGTCTGCTTCTTCCATGTGGACTTTGTTGTTTCTCTGCTAGAAGTCGCTTGTTTAACTTCAAGCTTTTAAGACCCCAGACACTATCTTTTGATAGCTGGGCACCATCAACTTTCTTCACCACATTTGCTTATGCACCCATTTTGTCTTTAACAATCATGTCGGGAAGGTGAGCATCATGGAATGCTAGGTTTATAATATTGGTTCTTGATCATTTGCTATCTCTTGAAATGGTTGAATGTCAACCCCCCTTTTTTTTAGTACACTGATTTTGTATCCTTTCCATCTTCTTCTGTGTCATTCATTACATTGCCCACAGAATCCTTCAAGATCGCAACTGAAGAATCTCCCCCTTACCTCTTTTAGCTCGAGATACTCTTGATGTGCACTTCCTTTTAGGTTTTCTCATTGTGGTCTTGGCACACTTCATTATAATGCTTTACTTTGCCTCTTAGAGCTTCCTTTTGGAATTTTCTGTCCAATTCTTTCACTTCACCCTTTCTCCTACTCACATTAGCTACTCTACATTCAATCCTGTCCCCTTCACCCAAGTGATCTACACCGTGCACTAGTCTTGAGCAAGCAGAGTTGATTATGACTGTGTCTAAAGCACGCTAACCAAACCAGCTAGACCAGAGTCTGAACATTGGTACAGATAAGAGCTCTCAACACACAGAATCCAGTCAGGACAGATAAACCTCCCCGGGAACAGTAAAAAGAGTAATGATACCATGAGGGTGGGGGAAGGTGGGGAGAGCAGGGGGAGACTGGGGAGAGTGATTGCAGGGATGGATGCATAATCCCGCCCCAAGGGGAATGAACAACAGAAACGTGGTGAGGGGAGACAACGGATGGTGTGAGACATGAAAACAATAATAATTTATAATTTATCAAGGGTTCATGAGGGGTGAGGGGGCAAAAGGAGGGAAAAAAGAGGAACCTTTATCAAGGCCTCAGTAAAAAGAAAAAGTTTTTTAAAATTGTGGTAGTTACATAATCTGGTGTCAATTTGAGATTATTAAGAGTGAACAGGTGGAGTTCAGCCTGTCAATGAGGTCACCACTTGATAGCCTCATTTGGAGGTGCTATGAAGATAAATAGCTCGCTGGAGACGGGACACATAGACTCTTCCTGCGAGACATTCCTGTTGACAAGCCAGATGTGCTACACTGATGGAGCCAGAGCCTGAGGGCTGGCGAAGTCACATGGAGACTCATGCCAGTGCTGAGAGGCTTCCACCACCACTGCATCCACAAGAATTTTCCACCCACTAGGCTGGGATCTTTCTTTCTGCATTCAGCGTCTTTGCATGTGTTGTGTGAGTCTGAAGAAGAATTTATAGACTGGTCACGGACATATGGGCTAATAGCAGATTTATGCACTTGACCTGGACGTTTTCTTAATGTACAATTGCTCTTTGATCTAAAGTTCTCTCTTACACACATATGGGTGTCTCTGAATTTGTTCCTCTACCCGGACTAACATCAAAATGATGATGGCAACATATGTACAAATGTGCTTAATACAATGGTGTATGGATTGTTATAAGAGTAGTAAGAGCACCCAATGAAACAATTT
>NW_022111373.1:31856755-31858223 GCF_000313985.2 Echinops telfairi | reverse complement strand
TTATTGGTGTGTACCATTGAGTCAATTCCAACTTACAACAACCATATATTTATATTACATGTACTTATAAATACTTATTATTTATGAGGGTAATTGAAAAAGTATTGCTATAAAATCATAGATGCATTTATTAAATGAAAATTTCAAATGTGAAGCTATCGCTCCTCAACATCTCCTCCGTTTAGGTCTATGTGTGTCTCCATCTTTCTAACCCTTTCCAGAAGAATTCTGCCTTCCTTAAGGTGCACCACAGCAATATGGCAGTTTGGGAATCCTTGAGGGTCCTAAATCATGTTCCTCTTCAATATTCTTTGAATTTCTGGAACAAAGAGAAGTCTGTAGGCATAAAAGAAAGCTGTAGAATGGAAGGGATGAAGACTTCCCAACAAAAGTCCCCTAGGACAACCCTTGCTACCCTCAGACAAAGAACAATAATCCCTCTGCGCGGGTTTCCTGGTCTTTTTCTCACCGATGCACTTTTCTGTTTTCTCACACCTCCTTTATAATAAGCCCCTCTGGCTGTCCTGTGTCCTTCGAGAAACCCTATCAAGATGACCTCTTTGGAGGCCCAAAATACAGCTGTCATAACCTTCTAAACCGACCTTGAGTTGAATGGGCCCAGCAGATCCCCTCAGAGCCACTGTTTTGATTTAAGTCTGCTTTGGAAGGCACTCTAAGGAGATAAAGACGCATGTATTACTGAGAGAACTTGTCCGTACCTTCCACTGCTCTCAGAGACATGTGTAAACACATTTAGTTTGGAGTAATATTTTCTGACTTACCCTCATATACTTAGAATAATTGCTATAAATGTTTATAATACTAAGAGTAATTAATGACATATTTGTCTTGTCCCTGAATTTAACAGAACTATTCTACTAAGTATGATACTGTCCTTTTGTGTATATATCTCAAACATATTTTTAAAATATCGGGTCTTCTTTTTTTTTTAAGTCTTAAAATCATGAATATATGTGACATTTTATCAAGTTCTTTTTTTCAGCACCAATAGAGATAATCATATCTGTTCCTTGGAGAGATGTAGAGAATTATATTAT
The DNA here is from genome assembly GCF_000313985.2 of Echinops telfairi. NCBI lineage: Eukaryota > Metazoa > Chordata > Mammalia > Afrosoricida > Tenrecidae > Echinops > Echinops telfairi. The sequence goes on along the minus strand of NW_022111373.1, from coordinate 31,857,165 downwards.
TAGATTTACTAACATTAAACATCATTTGTATTCCTGGGATGATGCCTATTCTTTTAAAGTTATGCCAGTCTATTTATGAATTTTTGATCCAGGATATATGGTTATTTGTCTGCAGGTTGTTAAGTTTGTGATACTTCGACAGGTTTGTCATCAATGTTTGTAGTAACTACATAATCTATTGTCAATTTGAGACTTAAGAGTGAAGGGGTGGAGTTTAGCTTGTCAATCGGGTCACAGCTTGATGACCTCATTTGGAGGCGCTAAGGAGATAAACAGCCTGCTGGAGGCAAGACACTCGCTCACTCCCTGTGAGACATTCCTGTTGAGAAGACACATGGAGCTACGCTAGCGTACTGGAGCTGAAAGCGCCATGTGGAGACCCCTGCCAGCACTGAGATGCTTCCACCACC
>NW_022111373.1:31840345-31841887 GCF_000313985.2 Echinops telfairi | reverse complement strand
GGGTTTCTAAGGCTACACACCTGTGTGGAAGCAGTCGTTTCTTTCCTCCTGAGGAACAACTGGTGAATCTGAAATGCAGACCTCCTTGAGAAGAGCTTAAGGCCTCGGACTTCGTAATGATGTCACACTAAACTGAATTAGGAGGAGGCAGTTAAATGAGACTTTGGCACACTGACGCGGAGAGGATTTTAGAGTCCGGGGGCTGCCTGGCTTAAATTCAGTGCTTCTCCACGTTGGCTGCATGCTAGAAGCACCGGGAGAGTTTAAAACATCCTGATGCCTAAGTCATATCACAACCCAATTAAGTCAGAATCTCCCATGGTGGGACCCAGGCGCCAGTAATTTTTTATAACTCCCCTGGTGATTACAATGTGCAGCCAAGGGTGAGGATAATTAATTTGCTTTGTAGGCACACCTGGGTTAGGGCTGACCTTTCAGCTCACACCTGCTATGCTGCTCGGTCCCCCTCCCCAATCCCAAACTTTTGGGGCAAAAGTTCAAGTAAAATTACATTCTAAATGTGACCCAGTATAGATGTACATAAGTAAATGGATATCTATAATTGAAACAAATTTCAAGAAAAAAATTGCCTTACTATATGCTAAATTCTCTGATATTTCCTATTCTACTCTCAACCCAGTAAAGTAAACAAAACAAATGAATATTATCCAGTCACAAGCCGCTATATGTTTCCCTGACCACTAATTGGTTGTGACCCACAGTTTGAAGAGCACTGCTCTAGAGTCTAGACTGTCTTTTATGATCCGTTCTCCAGCCTTACCCTTCTTGTTTCACATTTCTGGTCACGTGCCCACCGGAGTGTGTAGCATCTGACTCATACACAGGAAGACTAGACCACAGCTACAGAGGACTTGCTACATGCTAGGTACACAGCTAATAGGCATTTGCTTGGTTTTTAATATGCATTTTCTTATTTAATCCTCACACCAGCATAGTGACTCTTATTTTCCCCATTATACAGATCCTACTTTTAAGACTCAGAGAGACAAAGTAACTTGCTTAAACTCGCATAGCTGCTAAGCAACAGAGCAGGGAGACAAGTCTAGGGAGGGACTAAGTTAGTGAGAATTATTCTATCCTTCCAGAAATCTTTAAGGGGAATTTTTCTGTCTTTTTATTCATTGGTATATTTTACATTATTTATTTTCATGGAAAGACACAACAAAACATACATCGTTTCAATAATTTCTATATATACAATTGAGTGGCGTTGATTGCCTTCTTTAACTTGGGCCGCCTTTCTCGACAATACTCTGCCACTGTTCATACGGTGTTCAGTGGGTGATTCCTCAGCGTGGACAGCCGAGGTGCTCCTTAGAAATGAGGATGATGAGACTTTGACTTTCAGATTTGGGCATATTATCAGGAGAGCAGCCCCTGAAGGATATCATTCTTGGTAAAGTAGAGGGTCAGCATCAAAGAGGAAGCCCCTCAGAGACGGTTTGATGGACTCAAACACAACCACTGGATGATCTGGAGGAAGACGGCAAAGGGCAAGGCTGCGTTTCATCCTGTTAGACC
>NW_022111373.1:31818511-31840043 GCF_000313985.2 Echinops telfairi | reverse complement strand
TTTCCACTCCCATAAAGATTTACAGTCTCAGAAACCCACAGGAGAGGGTCTACCCAGTCCTATAGGGTCATGATGAGTCAGAATCAACTCGCAGACAAGTTGAATTGAGTTAGGAAGCTGTCTTATGAGCACCCTTTAGTACACTGTTTGCTACACCACTTTACAATTAGAATCATTTGTCTTAGAGTTAGCAGGGGCTTTAGGATTGCACATCCAGACTCCTGCCTTCAGTCAGGTAAACTATGATTGTCATTCCAGCAAAGCTAGAATGTTGACTCAAATATAGTGGAATATGGTCTAGAACCCACACCATCCACCTTACCCTCAAAATAGAAGAGATGAAATAATTCTTGAATGATATATTTTGTGGAGCTGAGTCATTCTTTGACACATTTAAGGGATGCTAACCCCTGTAGCAGCCTGTAGCTGTTCCTCTCCCTTCTTTTATCAAGGCTTCTGGTGTAACCTTGATGTCTTCTTCCAGCATCTTGAACTGTCATTCTAATTTACAGTTTCCTCTAAGAAGCAGCATCCATCCCCAAACATCCAATTCAATTTCAATTCATATCATATGATTTCTGAGTCTGTAAATCTTTATAGAGTAGATAACTTGATCTTGCCCTATGGAGTGGCTAATGGATTTCAACGACCAACTTTTTGATTAACAATCCAGCATATATTTACCTGAAAGTGCCATCAGGTCTCATCCCAGGATACAAAAAGGATTATACTTTTATTGTTCCTATTTTTATGCCTCAAGCCTATTGTCCCCTGGAAGGAGAAATGCCCTCCCTGTGCTCCTTTAAAGCTACAAACTCCCCTCTAGGGAAGGATGATGGAGAGCTCATCTTAAAACTCCAGCTGTGAGAGTTTCACTTCTTTTACCTAAGATTTGTTGTTAGTTGTGCCCTTGAAGTTGATACCATCATTCACCAGAATAAAGATCAAAAGGGCAAAGCTTCATTTAGGGAGGCATTTTGGAGATGGAACGGTAAGTATCACAAAGGTAGATAAGAGGAAACTGAACACAACACAGGGACTTCTGCACTTTAAAACTTACCCAGAACATATTTTGCCTTTAGACACCTGCCTTGTAACGTTAATCTTGCTCTGGTCAAGGCTCACTCATGCACAGGTGGCTGCTTTAAGAGTGAGTCTTCTATGGGGAGTGGGAGGTAGGTGGTAAAAGGGGACTGATGTCAAGGAGTTCAAGAAGGAATAGAACATTTTGAAACTGATTGTGGTAGCAATTGTACAATGCTGCTTGATATGACTGAACTATGGGATGAGATTATATCTGCATTAGCTCCCGATAAAATGGTTTTGAAAATAAAAGAATGACTCTTCTAAAATCCATGCATGTGTACCCTTGATGTGGACTCTAGTCAGTCTGGGCTTGTAGGTAAATTAGCTTAGTTTTTCTCTTGTGGTTTCTTTGGGTCAGCCAGGGGCAGTAAGTGAGGCTAGTTCCAATTTTATTTAACAACAACTATTTGTTCAATACCAATATAGGCAGAGTAATTGAGTCTCTGGATGGTGGACACAGTTAACATGCTGTGTAAGTCTGGCTAGACTAGAGAAACAAATTCATAGACACCCTCACGTATATAAGAAAGAGGTTTATATACAAGAGCAATTAAATATTGAGAAAATGTCCCAGCCCAGTCCAGATCACGTGCATAAGTCCAATACCAATCTATAAAGTCCATATGTCAGATACCAAACTATAAAGCCCATATGTCAGATACTAATCTATAAAACCCTCTTCAAGGGGTCTTGGGGAGGAGATGAGCCAGTCAGGGTGTGATGTAACAATGATGAGAAATACAACCTTCCTCTAGTTCCTAAATGTTTCCTCCTCGCTCCCACTACCATGACTCGAATTCTGTCTTGAAAGACTGGCTAGACCAGAGGAGGTACACTGGTACAGACAGGAACTGAAAATACAGGGAATCCAGGACGGATGAGCCCTACAGGACCAGTGGTGTTAGTGGCAAAACAGGGAGGGTAAAGGGAGAATGGGTAGGAAAGAGGGAACTGATTACATGGAACTGTGTGTGACCTCCTCCCTGGGGGACAGACAACCGAAAAGTGGATGAAGGGAGACGTCGGACAGGGCAAGATATGACAAAATACCCATTTATAAACTATCAAGGGCTCATGCGGGAGGGGGGAGCGGGGAGGGAGGGGGAAAATGAGGACCTAATGCCGGGGGTTTAAATGGAGAGAAGATGTTTTGAGAAACAATGTACAAATGCGCTTTACACAATTGATGTGTGTATTGATTGGAATAACAGTTGTATGCGCCCCTAATAAAATGTTAAAAAAAAGAAAAGAAAAGAAAAACCAACATGCCCCAAGAGGGAGAACAAAAAAAGAGAAAAGAAAAAAACAAACCTCTTCAGATACATGCAATGATGCCGAATAGAGGAGGTTCACAGGCCAGTGGGTTGGAAATCTTGTGGCTCTAGTGGCGTTGTAAGCATCTCAGCACTGGCAGGCATCTCTATGTGGCTTCTCCGGCTCCAGAGATCTGGTTGGATCAGGGTAGGTCCATGTGGCTTCTCCAGCTCCCAGGGTGTAAAGCCCTGTGTCTGGTCAGTAGAGTCTCTCAGGGAGTGAGCAGAGAGAGAGAGAGAGAGAGAGAGAAAGTGTCTCCCGCCTCTAAGGAGGAAATACAGGAGTTCCCAGAATTCTCAGGAGAAGGCCATGCCCACACAGAGGCCTCATTGGTTATATCTTGATTGACAGGCTGGACTCCACCCCTTCACTCATACTGCTTTCAAATTGACACCAGATTATGTAACTACCACACATGCTCAGAAGCTAACTAAAAGTTTTGGAAATTTCAGTCCACCCCAACTTGCCTCATAAGAAAGACCTGATGATCTACTTCTGAAAAATCAGTAATTGAAAATTCTGTGCAACACAGTTCTATTCTGGCATACATGGTATTGCATGAGCCAGGATGGACTCAGTGCTATAGGCAGAGAATGGTGGTAGGAAAGGGGATAAGCAAAACCTGGCCATCACCCTTAGCACGTAATCCAGGACTCACCTAACTGCTAAATCACAATACTCAAACCAAATACACTGCCATTGAAGATGTAGTTAGGTGAAAATTTAACACGTAATCATTTTTACCATTTTATAGCTGTTCTAGTTTTTAATATTTTCTGCATTCTTTTCAATTGAGGTTTTCCTGTTTTATTTTGTTATTATTGTTAGGATTTTTTGTTGCTGTTGTTTTTGAACGTTTCTCTCTATATAAAATCTAGGATAGGTAAATAGACAGAGACGGTAACTGGATTCCTGGGGGTATGGCAGGGGACATTGGCGGGAAATGAGGAGCCAATTGCCATAGCAATGAGTACAAGAAAGAAGAAAACATCCGAAAATGGATTGGCCAATGATTGTACAACTCCTCTTTATATGATTGAACAACCAAACTGTATGATACATGATTTATGTCCCAATAGAACTGAGTTAGTTAATTGTACCAGCCTGGCCGATAATCACATGTGGGGCTCGTTGAAAGGTGGAGGGATAAATGGGTGGTGAAGCCTCGCCTTTCTAGTTCTCGGGTCTCTTGTTTTGTGATGGTTGTATCGGGTGCAGCTGCCTTAGCAGTTCCCTGCTTCAGCTTGCAAGATTGACTTCCTACAAGACATCCCCAAGGAGAAGCCACATGGATCTATCCCGATGCAGCCCTGGGTGCAGGAGCAGCTGTGTGGAGACCCTTGCCAGTGCTGAGATGCTTACACGTTCACGGACTCAGCTTTCCTCCTGCAGTCGGCATCATTGCCTCTGTTTTGTGAGGTGGAGGACTTTGTGGACTGGTGTTGGGTTAATGGGTTAATGTTGGACTTGTGGGCTTGGGCAGCATTGGGTTGAGATGTTTTCATGATGCACCTTTTCTTTACATAAAACTCTCTCTTATACGTGAGTCGCCGTGGATTTGTTTCTCCAAAGTACCCAGACTAATACAAGAACTTAAAAAGAATACACTACCATTGAGTCTATTTGGATTCATAGTAACCCTACAGGAGGTGAAAGAACTACTCCATCGGGTTTCTGAGACTGTAGAGCTTTATGGGAGTGGACAGCCCACCTTATGGTGGCTTATAGTAGCTTATGGACTAGACCACTGAACAACCACTTAATCCACTAGTGTTCCTTTAAAGTTTCAATATATACTACTAATGAACAGACTTATATTGAAAACAGGTATTTTGCCTACACACATATTTTATTATTTCTTAGTAATTTGCATGACATGAAATAAACACTTTACAATGACGGTGAAATCTTTATTGGACGAATATTTCTCGCCTGTGTCTCCAGACTGAGAAGATTCATTCTTTAACATGAAAAAAAAATGATTCACTTAAGTAAACAAGAAACAGTGCTCAAATAAATATACTTTATTAAGCAGAAAAATCTGCTAAACAAGATTTTTTTCCATTCCTTTATGATACCTGAAAATGTTGAACAAAGATCACTTTAGTGCTTTGGAATAAGAACTTTTTTACAAAGTGTTAAGAGAGAAAAAAATATTGCAGAAATGTGAGACTCTATGAGAACCTTTGCACATTAAAATTCACTGTGAATACTCCAGTTCCCGCATTCTTTTGTTCTGTGGAGGGTTGTTATTTTTTTAACCACCAGTTCTTTTCATCCTCTATTTTTCCTCTGAACTAAGAGTCGCATAAGAGTGTCAAGGCAGGGTTTTGTTGTCTGCCTCTTCCCTGAGTGAATTTTCTGTTCTGTGAATAAAAATCCTTACTTGGCTGGAGTAAGCAGCGCTTGCCTGGATATGATTTTCTTCCATGTTCTCAGAGCTGCTCCTGTCCTGTGCCATTCCATCTTTCACCTCAATCATCTGAACACAGCAAGGCAAGTCAGGAATGCACAGCAGTCTAGCTAGAGGCAAGCCCTTTCCATAAAGGGGGTGGAATTGACTCCTGTGATATTTAAGATTTGGGGTCAACTTGCTTGGCCAGGAGTCTCAGTGTTTGGCAGTTACGATGCAGTATTCTGCCATGCTGAAGTCTCCTTGGGGGTGTGGCTTGCTTCCCGTATAAGTGGGCACTGTGAAAAAGCTTCCTTGCATTTTGCTGGGTCTGCTTCCCACGCCTGGCTCCTCATCTACTCTCTGGCTCTTTAGGCTTAAGCCAGCAGCTTGTTATAACGCCAACTGATGCTGGGACTCATCAGCATCTTGCCATCTTCCCTGCTGCCCTGGGATTCATTCGCCTCTCTAGCCAGAAGCCTGCTGCTAAGCTGCCAATCTTGAGTTCACCGGCCTCTATAGCTAGCTATATGAGTCAGGAGCAATCTCTAGTTTGACATCTGATCCACAGACCTGGAACTTACCCACTTCTACAAGTGTGTGAGCTATTTTCCTTGATATGAACCATTTGTATATACAGATACATGAACTTCCATGGTCTCATTTCTCTAGCGAACTCAGCCTAAGATGACTCTTAAACCACACCTGTAATACCCTATATGTAGACACTGCCATTTTTTTTTATTCCCATGATCAGTTTTGTGTTTAATGCACATTATATATTTAGTAAATGCTGAATGACTGCTTAAGTGAAATAAATCAGTGCACTGTGTAGTTATATTGTTTAGGACAGCTATGTCCTTTCTTTCTTCTTCTTCTCTTTTTGTATGTCTAAAAGCATTAACTACTCTTCCACTTATACAAAGTAAGGCCAATTTTATTAATCATCTTATAAAATATTTTTCACATGGATCATGGCATATAAGAATTTTTGATTCATAATTTATTAAACATTAGCAAAATGATCAATCTATTAAAATTATATATAAATTCGTACTCCCTCAATGCAGAATACTTAGTTCTGTTAAACTGACATTCCATGATGCTCACCTTCCAAGCATGATTGCTGAAGACAAATGGGTGCATAAGCAAATGTGGTGAAGAAAGCTGACGGTGGCCGACTATCAAAAGATATAGCATCTAGGGTCTTAAAGGCTTGAAGGCAGTGGCCATCTAGCTAAGAAACAACAAAGCCTATGTGGAAAAACACACCAGCCTGTGCGATCACGAGGTGTCGAAAGGATCAGGTATCAGGCATCATCAGAACAAAAAATCATATCATTGTGTATAAGGGGGAGCGCGGAGTGGAGACCCAAAGCCCATCTGTAGGCAATTGGACATCCCTTTACAGAAGGGTCACTGGGAGAAGATGAGCCAGTCAGGGTGCAGTGTAGCAACAATTAAACATACAACTTTCCTCTAGTTCCTAAATGCTTCTCCCCCCGCCCTTCAACTATCATGATACCAATTCTACCTTACAAATCTGGCTAGACCAGAGGATATACACTGGTACAGATAGGAACTGGAAACACAGGGAATCCAGGGTGGATGATCCCTTCAGGACCAGTGGTGAGAGTGGCAAAACTGGGAGGGTAGAGGGAGGGTGGGGTGGAAAGTGGGAACTGATTACAAGGATCTACATTTAACCTTCTCCCTGCGGGACGGACAACAGAAAAGTGGGTGAAGGGAGACATCAGACAGTGTAAGATATGACAAAATAATAATTTATAAATTATCAAGGGCTCATGAGGGAGTGGGGAGTGGGGAGGGAGCAGGAAAAATGAGGAGCTGATGCCAGGGGCTTAAGTGGAGAGCAAATATTTTGAAAATGATGAGGACAATGAATGTACAAATGATTGTATGTATGGATATAGGTATGGATTGTGATAAAGAGTTGCATGATCCTCTAATAAAATGATTTTTTAAAATAAATAAATAAAATAAAATTATATATAAATTCACCAGCCAGTGGGCAAAAGGAACCCCAGAACTTGAATTACTGTCAAAGAGATACAGTAGAACCCTGGACCTTGACGCTAATCCATTCTAGAAGGAGCATCGAGATGCGATGCTGTCGAGTTCCGAATCCGTTTTTCCCATAAGAAATAACTGAAAATGGATTAATCCGTTCTTGACCACCAGCCTTTTACCCTAACCTGTCTTTTTATACAAAACGTTACACAGAAATTTCAAAGTAAATAAGCTCAGAGTTAAATAATATACTTTAAATAAGAAACACAACATTTAAAAAGTTTTTAACAACAACAGTATGGCCCATACCTTAAGAATGATGAGGATCTGGATCTGTGGACACGGATGTGGAGAGGAGGATGGAGAGAGAGTCATTGTTTGGAAGGGGAATTCAATTCCATAAAATCAACTGGTAGCTGCTTTTCAGGAGTTTTTTCCCTTTGCCTTTTTTCACCAGGACCAGCTGGCTTTCTCTAAAAAGACAATTTGTCTAATGTGATCTGCTGTTGGCCTTTCCTTAACTGTTTTCTAAAAGGGTTTACTAAATTATCATCCACAAAACCCAGTTCTCTTCTCCAGCTCCCCTGTTCTTGAAGTTGGCTTTCATATCAAGCACACCACGTCCTTGTGATTCCAAGATGGTTGCCAATAGTAACTGAAGACTTAAATTCTATTTTCTTAGCAAACCTAGTTTAAAAAGAGAGATTCTCCCATTTTAACATGTTTCACAAATTTCCCAAATTTAGACTTATTGACGCCAATTGGGTCACATACTTGATCTGTTATTGTGGCAGGAAATTCAGTGTTTTGAGTGCACAACTTAAGATGTTTGCCTGTAGCTGAGAGTAGAGTCAGCTCTGTATCAACTGCATGATGTTATCAGTTGGGGTTTCAGTGGAAATAAAGTACAGTTTCAAAATGGGTAATTTGAGGAGGGTTTAACGGACTGCTTTAAAAGGTATGGTCACCGTGAAGGAAAACAAGCTGAGAACACAGTACTCTTGGGGTAGCAATAATTCAAAATCTACTAACTTCCCTTAGGATTAAAATGAGAAGGGTTGGGAGTCATTATGAGAATCCAGAGAGGGCAATTGCAAACAGAGGGGTATCTAACAGAATACTTAAGCAGATGGACATAACCAACTCCAAAGGCCTTAGTAACAAAGAAACCAAGGGAATAAATTCTCACTTTCCTTCCAGGTCAGTGCTTCTCAACCTTCAAAATGCCATAACCCTTTAGTACAGTTCCTCATGTTGTGGTGACACCCAACCATAAAATCATTTTTATTGTTACTTCATAACTGTAATTTTGCTACTGTTATGAATCGTTATGTAAATATTTGATATAACAATGTATTTTCATTGTTATAAATTGAACATAATTAAAGCATAGTGACTAAGCAAAAATACAATATGTAATTATATTTTGTGAAATATTTATTTCTAATTACAACTAAATGAAATTTTGTTTTGAAGCATGGTGTAGCATGAGTAACAGTTTTAATATAACAACAATAAACTACATTGCTACATTTTGTGATAGTATGAGTAAAAAGGCAAGTCAGTGTGAAGGTTGAGATAGCTTCTTTCTCACCAGATCACAAATTCTCAGGGCAGTCTTTGCAAAAGCACAACGAAGATCATCTTCCACAACAAGTCTACTTCTATATTTAGACTTGATAACCAATAAGCTGGAAACCCTGTTTCACAAAGATATTTTGTTGGAAATGGAAGAAGAAGCGACAACAGTCTCAGACAGAACAGGATATGACTGCAAACACTTGATCCAGAATTTTGTAGCTGGCATTGTAGAGAAATCAGTTCTCACTACATCGCTGTTAATAAGTTCAATGAACTCCTCTCAGGAACATCTTCAACCTTGACTGAGAATGGGCTTCTGGCAAGTGCAAATGGGGTGTCAGGTAGACTTGGAAAGTATGATGAAATTTCATCTGCAAGCATGTGCACCTGTTCTTTCACAGAAGTTATCATTGTACTCCTTTTGTCTGGTTCAATGTCATGTTCCTCAAAGAAAGCAGATAAGGTAGGCAACAAGTAAACTTTATTTTCATCCAATTTTTTGCCAAAGCTGAAGTTTCATTTGGAATGATTGAATCTTTTCAGACAAATCGAGGCATGTTACATTTGGTCCTTGCAGTGATAAATTTAACTCATTCAAGATAACAAAGATGTCATCCAAGTAAGATATTTTCTGCAGTTCACTTTTATTGCCGAGAAGTGCTTCAAACTGCGGTCTTGCTTTCTGATTGCATTTTGAGTTCATCACGAAGCTCAAAAACATGTTTTAAAACTTTTCCTCTTGACAACCATCTCACTTCAGTGTGAAATAGCAGAGCATTATTCTGCATATCCAACTCATTGCTCAGTTGCCAGTCAACTGTTTAAAGTGCTCGCCTTTACAAAATTGACAGAATTTATTATGCTTTTCATTACTTCTTGTAACTCTTGTGGCAGCATCTTTGTTGCTAATATTTGCCGGTGAATCACACAGTGAGTTCGAATGACTTTTGGTGACTCATTCAGTACCAAACGTTGAAATCCAGATGGACATCCTAGCATAGCTGGAGCACCATCTGTGCAAACACCACAAACCTTTTCCCAAGAGATCTTATGCTCTTTCAGGAATGAACCAACTGTGTCAAATACATCACATGCAGTAGTTGTCATTTCAAGAGGTTTGCAAAAAAGAAACTCATCTTTAATGTCACCATCATTAATATACCTCATGCAAACCAGTAACTGTGAACAGTTTGCAACACCTATAGATTCATCAAGCCGGATGCTAAATATTGGAAGTGAAGCAGATTTAATTTCCTGAATTACCTGATCAAGAATATCAACAGACATGTCATCTATTCTTCTGTGGACAGTGTCGTTAGATGAGGAAATTGCACTCAATTTTATAACAAATTCGTCTCTGATCATAACTCAAACAATGTCTTTGGCCACTGAAACAGTAAGTCCTCAGCAATGGTGTGAGGTCTCATAGCTCTGGCGATTCTGAGTGCCACCAAATATGAAGCTTCAACTGCTGCTATGTTTTGTTTGTGGTACTTGCCACCAGTGTCAAGTCTGGCTTTCCTGAGTCCATAAGTTTTGCTTCTAAAATAGTTGGCACCCTTTCCGGCAAAGCTCAGATGCTTGCTATCAAAATGGCATTTTAGTTTGTTTGGCTTCATAGATTCGGCTGATATAACACATTACAATTTCTCAATTCCTCCTGTAATTATTGAGGTAGAACTATACTGTAAAAAATCCTCACTATATTTTCTTTTCTTAATGTTCTCTCTATGATCCATTGTCATAGGATGGTTTGCTAATGAAAATAATATATAATAATAGCTTTAATAATACAAAAGATAACACATGGCGTAGTTCAGTCAATACAGTTCATTAAAGTTTCCTATGACCTACCATTCTCAGTGTTGTTTTTTTTACACTCCTGTTACTATCACCAGGGGGCGTTATTCACATCAACCACTGCTGAATATAAAAAGACCGATTAGCATCCAGATTAAGTTCCCATGGTACAGATATATATACACACACAATTTATATATATATATATATAAATTTTTGCAATAGTTGATGATTTTACATTTACCCAGTAATTATAATTCATGAAGTGTCATTTAACCTCCAATATGGCTGCTTTCAACACAGTAGCTACTTTTAACAGAGTAGCTGTTTTCAACACAGCAGCTGCTTTCTACACAGTAGCTGTTCTCTACATATGTGTGACTGGTCCACATAAGTATATTACGGCACCAACCCTGTCACATACACCTGTCTTTGTATGGGGTGTATGTGATGGGGTTGGTGCAATGATATCATCATGCCAGGTATTCATATGTGGGTGTTTCTATGTGTGGTCAGACCCACCTAGTGTCGGATAGAGGTGCAGTGTCTTGGTTCCTGAGACCATTGGAAATATGTGTTTTCCAATGGTCTTAGGTGAACCCTGTGAAAGGGTCATTTGACGCTCAAAGAGGTCACAACCCACAGGTTGAGAACAGCTGTTCGAGGTTCTTGCTGGAATGCTTCATTGGTGTGGTAGTTACATAACCTCATGTCAACTTGAGGGTATTTTGAATGAAGTGGTGGAGGTTAGCCTGTCAATCAGGTCATAGCCAATGATGCCTCTGTGTGGGCATGGCCTTCTCATGAAGATTCAGGGAACTTTCTCTCTCTTGATTCTGCCATCAGAAGAGGCTGGCCACTATGTCTGTCTCTCTGCTTCACCTTCCTGTTGAGGAGCCACATGGAGACCTGCACACATCCTGAGATGCTTCCATGGGCATTGGATCCAGAAGATTTTTCTGTGATCTTCCTGCACATCTTCCTGATCTTCCTTCGGCATCATTGCAGGGCTGCGAGAGTCTGAAGAGGAATTTACAGACTAGTATTCGACTTATGGACTTGATCTGGACTGGGCTAGGATGTTTTCTTAATGCACAATTACTCTTTGATGCAAAGGTCTTTCCTATCCATATATGAGTCTCCCTGGATTTGTTTCCCTAGTCTACCTGGACTAACACAATTGTCAAATCCAACTAGTAGCTAGTGGGCAAGGAAGTTATTGATCAATCCCTACAGGCTGGCCTCCTTAGCATGGAGAAGGTCGAGAAAGAAGAGTTGAGGATCTGAAGGAACAAACAAACTCTGTCCAACACAGAGCTCAAAAGGGACAGCTCCCCAGGGAAAAGAGAAGGCACTCAAACAGAAGAATGGAGAAAAGCTTTGGGGCATTACAAAAAAGAACAGGCATTATTACAATATATTTGCCTTTTCAACATAACATTGGTGATAAAAGAACTAGTGCAACCAGAGCTTAAGTGTCCCTGAGGGTCTCTACCCGAAGGCAACCCTAGATTTACACCTAAATCACTTTTTCACCCTTACTTGGTCTCTCACCTCTCACTACTGCTTTCTTTCATTTTAAAATATCTACTCATCATTTCATATTCCCCAAATCTTTTTCCAGCTTTCAAACTGTTCCTTTCTTCCTAACAGTGTTCTGTTTGGCCTAAAATCCTTCCAAAACGTTTTCTTTTAGATTTTTTTAGCTTGTTTTATAAAGGAGCATAGACTAAGTTCAAGGACTTCACCATGCCCTTTGTCCAATGACCCAATGACTTTCTCTCCTGAAAAAACAAAAACCATTCCATTGAGTAAATTCTGACTCATAGCAACCCTTTGTGGGTTTGCCAAGGCTGTAAATCTTAAACACACACACACACATTGTAAAATAGGTGAAGGTTTACAGATCAGAGCATCAGTTTTATATTCACAATTCATACAGATTCTGATTCAGCTCATTAGTTGCAATCCCCTTCTGATAGTTAGATTTTATGTCAACTTGGATGTGGTCAACTCCATCATGAGATCTGCTGTGAAACAGCCAAGGAGTTAAGGTGGCCACAGTCTTGATACAATTGAGGGAGGTTTCATATGATGGGTGACCTACTCACTATAACTTGCCAGTGTATGGAAGCTACCTCATCTCTGCTGGATTTGGATCCTGTCTCTAGTTCATCATGTTATAGTGCCTGTGGATTCCAGGAGCCATCAGCCTACTTCAGTGATCTCAGAATCACTCAACATCCATCAGTCTGTGACCTTCCTGCTGATGGCTTCCTGTTTCCTGTTTATCAGCTCCTGTAGCTTATAGGAATCCTGAAAAGTCTTCACTGATTTGAACCGGACTGAACTTACCCACTTTTATAACTATTTGAGCCATTACTTGATATAATATTTGTACATACAAGAGTCACTGTTTTTGCTTCTCTAGAGAACCTAGCCTAACACACCCCTCAGTGTACCATTGATTATCCCACTTCTTCCCCGTGTTTCCTGTTCCCATTCCTGCTTCTTTGGTAACACTCTGAAATTTGTCCTTGGATAAAGTTGCACCCTTTCGATCTTAAATGGTTGATTATTCGAACATGAAGGTGAGTTCCATTACAAACCTGAAGGGACACTAAGGGTTATCATCTTGGGGTCCCACCAGTCCCTATCCAATCAGTAAACCTAGTGTGTCTCTTATGATTATGAATCCTGTTACACATGTCTCTCCACTCTATACAGGACCTTCTAATATGAGTCTGTAAATAATAATTTTAAGATCAGCTAGCATCATCTTTCTTCCTCAGAGCAGCTGGTGAGTTTGAACTACAGACTTTGCTATTAGCAGTCCAGCACTTACCTGATCATGCCACCAGGGCTTCTTCTCTCCTGAAAGAGGGTCCTTACCCTTCAATTACCCTGCAGGCAGTATGTCCAGCTTTTTCTCTTTCTTCTTTTAGTCCAGTGTTTTAAAAATTTGTTTTATTTACATATGATTCATGGACCATACAATTCAATGGTTTAAATATATTTAAAAGAGTTGTGCATATACCTCTGCAATCAATGTGAGAACATTTTCTTCATTCTTGTACTCATTAATTCCCCATGAACAAGTGTCCTGCCTCCAGTGAGCTATTTATCTCCTTAGCGCTTCCAAATGAGGTCATCAAGCTATGACCTGATTGACAGGCCAGACTCCATCCCTTCACTCTTAATCCTCAAACTGACAACAGATTCTGTAACTCCCACAATCACATTTTGATTATAAAATAAAATATTATGTCCCCCAGCCACCTGAAATAAATCATGTTAATGTTGTGTACCTGAGTTGTTCCCAATTCATAGCAACTCTACATTACAGGGTAGAACTGTCTGATAAAGTTTCCTGGATTGTAGATGTCAGGTCTTTAATCCCCCAAAACCTCCTATGGGTTCACTGACATTTCAGTTAGCAGTCAAATGCTGAAACATTGTGCCATAAAACCAAACTCACTGCCATCAAGTTGATCCTGACCCATAATGACTATATAGGACAGAATAGAACTGGCCCTGTGGGTTTCCAAGACTAAATCTTTACTTGAGTAGAAAACCTCATTTTTCTCCTGTTGAGCCGCTGGTGGTTTTGAATTGCTGATCTTATAGATATCAGACCAATGTATAACCCATTGCACCAGGGCTCTTAATTGTGTCACCATGGCTCCTTAAATGAATCATATTGATGGTGAAGCCTTTTACTATCACTCACCTAGAAGAAATATTGAAATGGATTACAGTCAGGATAAATAATTTTCTGCATTATCCACTCCCCGTTTCCTTATCTGGATGCTTTCAAACTAATCTGGAAGTTAATCCATACAGTGGCTATTTGTGATAATTCAGAGAAAAGCCCCAGGGGTTGTCTACATGCATATTAAAATGGTCAAAATTAAAATGTATGCCCTAAAGATGAGAACTTAGAGAGCTTATTACATATGTCAAGGAAGAAAGTACTCAACCTTGTAGAGTGACCATTTTCAGATCCAGCAAAGCTGTGCTACTTACATGTCCTAGGATCTTGGTGCCCAGACCTAAGCTCTTTCTAGAGCCAGATGTCCTAGATGAGCTGAGGATAGTATTCTACAAACACTATAACCAAGAATAAAAATCTGCTGATAAAGGTAATATCATTTTCACATTATTAAGCACACACAGGTGGTTGAGCAGCGGGTTCCGAAATACTGTGCCACTATTAGAGAGGAAGGAGAGAAGACACAACATTTGCACTTACAAAAATATCCTGCCTTTAATAACAGCTTTATGCTGTAAATGCAAATAATATGTTAAACTGGGTGAAGGAAATGACATGATATTGCAATAGTTATTTGGTTAGACAATAAAACAATGTCAGCAGAAGCCTTGCTGGGAGCTTGTGGGGTATTTAACATTTTCAGAGCCTCTCACAGGCAACATTTCATTATGAGGATTTTCAAATCCTTTCCATGTCCTGACAGGGCCTTATAAGCAAGTAAATAACTCTTTACACATACAACTTAATGTAGTAGCTAGCTTAGATTTTATCCTCAATTAGCAGGGCTTTAAAAAATCATTTTATTGGGGGCTTACATATATTATAACAGACCATATGTGTTAGTCTGGGCTGATTAGAGAAACAAATTCATAAACACTCATATGTGTGTAATAGAGAACTTCATATCAAAGAGTAATTGTATATTAAGAAAACATCCCAGCCCAGTCCAGATCAAGTCCATAAGTCTGATATTAGCCCATATATCTGATACCAATCTATACATTTCTCTTCAGACTCCTGAAACACATGCAATGATGACAAATGCAGGAAGATCAGAGGCCAGTGGGTGGAAAGTCTTGTGGGTCCAATGGTAGTGTAAGCATCTTAGTGCTTGCGTGGGTCTCCATGTGGCTCCTCCAGTTCCAGGGCTCTAGCATAGCTTCATGTGTCTTGTCAGCAGTAAGACGAAGCAGAGTCTCTCTGTACCTGGCCTCCAGTGAGCTATTTATCTCCATGGTGCCTCCAAATGCGGTCATCAAGCTGCAACCTGATTGACAGGCTAGACGCCACCCTTTCACAAGTTGACACCAGATTATGTAACTACCACACCATACATCTGTTATCTCAAGAGGACATGTACAATTATTGGCTTCAACAATTTCTAAACATTATCTTTTTCTTGATCCCTTTGATATCATTTCCTCTTTTTTTTTCTTCCCCTCCCCAACACAGCCACCCCCATGAACCCTTAATATTTTTATATATTGTTATTATTATTTATAAATCTTAGACTGTCCATTCTATCTCTATCCAGGTATTCTTCCTCTGAAGGGGGTTATTCTATCCATAACTATCCATTCCCTCTTCCCTTTCTTCTCCCCCTTCCCTTTCCCTATCATCCTGGAATCATTGCTCCCCTTATTGTTTCTGAGAGGGTTTGTCTTTCCTGAATTCCTTATATTGATAGCTCTCCTCTGTGCCACTGTCTGTCCATCAGTCTAGTGGGATTTTCAAGATTGGACTGAGATAATAGTGAGGGGAGCAAGGATTAAAGAACTAGAGGCATGTTGTATATTTCATCAGTGCTAAACTGCCCTCTGGATGCATTTTCTCTTCTGTGCAGTCTCTCTGAGCAGAGATGCCCAATTATCCACCGATGGGCTCTGGGTCTCTAGTTTGACCCTTCTTCATCACCTTGAGGAGGTTGTTTATTTTTTGGAATTCTGATGTGTGTTCTCGTTGACACCTCCTGATCACATATGCTGGTGTGCTTCTTCCATTTGGGCTTTGTTGCTTCCCTGCTAGATGGCCACTTGTTTTGCTTCAAGCTTTTAAGATGCTATATATAGCTTTTAATAGCCAGGCACCATCTGCTTTCTTCACCACATTTCTTTATGCACCCAGTTTGTCTTTAGCAATTGTGTTGGGGTGATGGGCATCACCCAATGTCACATTATTATAGCAAAGTGTTCTTGTGTTGAGGAATACTTAAGTAGAAGCCCAGAGTTCATCCACTGCCTCAATGTATTTCCATATAAATATATGTACATAGGTCAATAATCCTATTGTTATGCATTAATATATTTACATATGCACACCTCTACAGTTGTACCTCTATAAATAGTTTTGCTTTCTAGTTATTTCCTCTCTTTCCTTTTACCTTCTCCTGTCCCACTAACATGTTCACTCCCAATTTGCCTCTCAGTAATTTCTCTGGCTACATTGTGGCTGCTCCACCACTACCAGGATTTCTATGCCCCATTCGCCATAAATTTTAGATCCCTACTTGTTCCCCTGCCCATGATCTTGTTTGCTTGCTGCTCTCTTCCTCCCAGCTCCTCCTTCCTCATGACTCCCCACCCCACCCCCGCCCTCTCCCCCGGAACCATCAGTCCTGTTGCTTTCTCCTCAGGTTTGCTTTTCGTGTCCATCCTATACACATAGACACAACAGAGCCGATGAAGACAAAACACCAAAAACCAACAACTGAATGACACAAAGCAAGAGAGACACATAAAAACAAAAACAACCTATACATAATTCCTGATCAGTCTGGAGACCTTTTTGACTATCTCCCCACCAGTCTGGCACGGCACCAGGCACTGCCCTCCTAGTCTAAAGTATAATTTTGAAAGTTGTGTGTGTGTGGGGGGGTGTTCATGTCTAGCTCCTATTGTTGGTCTGTTATGTTCCATTTTTGTTCTGCCCCATTGTGGGGTCAGGGGGGAGGTAGGGATGGGGATAGAGCTGGCTCACTCCCTGTGCTGAGTCCCCAATATTGTACTCTGTAGCACTATACTCCCCTATGGTGACATCATGCCTTGAGCTGTTGTCGGCCCTACAGTCCTCTGTGCCTTAGCTGCTCTGAGAAGGAACATTGTCTTAAGGACTTGGTGTGCCAGAGTGGGGGTCTAGTACCTCACTCTCTCTCTCTCTCTTTCTTAGTTTGCTCTCATGTGCGTGGGATGGGCCTGCTCTTCGCCCCAGCCTGTAGCTTCAGTGATGTCCTCTGTAGTTCATTGTTCTAGAGAGGGGCTCAGTGTAGCTCGGATTGTCTTTTAATAGGCAAATTCAGATCCTTGACATTCGGAGTTATTACCACCAACTGTGGATTCATTGTAATCCTGTACCTTTTGTGTTGGGTGTTTTCTTATCTCCCCACATAACATTATGCTGTGTATATTGGGGGCTTCATTCCTGCCTTCTTTTCACCATTGAGGCAATGTTATCTTGGTGGTTGCTTTCAGCACATTGACTTCCAGGTGGGGCTGTGCTGTGTGGTGGTCTCCTGTTTGTACTTGGTGAATGTTGGTCTTCTTACTGCAGTGAGTTGGCAAACATTTTTCACAGGGTTTGGTGTCTTATGACGTATTCTTTGAGTTTTTCCTTGTCCAGGACGACTCTTACTTTTCCATCTGTATTTATAGATAGTTTGGTGAGATAGAGGATTCTTGGATTGGCATTGTTCTCTTTCAACTTTTGGAAGATGTTTCACTACTCTCTCATCCTCTTCATGGTATCTGCTGGTAGGTCTGACCATATTCTTACCTGAGGACCAGTATATGTGACTGCCTTTGCTTCTCCAGCTGCTCTTATGAGTTTCTCCTTTTCCTCAAAGTTGAATAATTTAATTATTACGTGCCTTGATGAATTCTTCCTGGTGTTTAGTCTAATTGGTGTCCTCTTGGCTTTTTTTTTAGTTAGTTCAAGGACTGTTTGTTGGCCTTTAGGAGTGTTTTCCAGTTGAGTCTGTTGGGGCACCACACCCTGGCCCAAAGTCTAATTTTGGTATTCCCTGGGGACTTCATTGCTCTGTTCCTCTTGCTGTTCTGTTGCACGCCCTTAGTGTTTTGCCTCACTGTAGTGGGATCAGATCAGGTGGAATTCCCACACTGTGTCTCCAGTGTGGTCCCCTATGGGTCAGTGAGGGGTGTTGTGTCTCATAGTGGGGCTGGCCATGTGGTCTTCTCTGTGCATTGCTGCTCTGAGCAGGGATATTGTTCTCAAGGCTTGGTGGGCCAGGAGGTGCTCCACTCTCTCTTCCTCCCGCTTCTTTTGGTCCTGTGTGCTCTGATCAGACATGTCCCTCTCCCGGAGCTGCAGATTCAGTACTATCCTCTGAAATAAATTCTTCTGTGTGTGTGTGGGGGGGGGGAGCAGGTGTCCACATAGTTGGGATTGAGGCCAGCCCCTCATCCTCTTGGCTTTTTGTATGATTATCTGATTCTCATTCATTAAGGTGGAGACGTTTTCTTCCAGGAATTCTCTCACTACTTTCAGTGTTGAATTCTTCATTGTGTCTTCAAATATTGTTCCTATTCATAGCATTTGTCATTTGATCTCAGGTTTTCTTCTGGCTCTTTGATCGTCTTGTTTGACTGCTTTCCTCATTTTTGGAAGTCTGCCTCGTTATCCTCAAGATCACTGATAAGATTCTCTGTCTCTTCTAGTCTGTTATCTTGTTTTTTGCTTCTGTCATCTCGCCCCTTAATTCTTGCATTATCCTATGATGCGTGGACTTCATCCCATCAGTCGTGGACTTCATCCCATCAGTCGTGGACTTCATCTCCTCAGTCATTGCGTGCTTATTCTCTACTGCTTCTTTCATGTTCTGTATGACTCCAAGCAGCATTCTGAGGATTTCTTTTTGTGGCAGATCAATGTTTGCTCCTTCTATGCGCTTCGTTGGGTGTAGGGCTACCTCGGATATTGCATGTAGTTTCTCTGGTTTTGTTGTCAAGGGCGTTGAGGTAGGTTGTTGTTTGTGTGTCATTTTGGAGGAACTCAGCACCATATTCCTGGAAGACACAGTGGGCCAGAGATTGCTCTCTTTGAGGCTGTTAAGAATGATTTGGGGGCCTGCATGTGGCCTACTATGTTTGGGTATCTGGATACTTTGTAAGCGAGGTGCCATGGTGGTTTGGTGGCTGGTGCCTGTGGGGGTTCCTCAGAGGATGGCCTGCAGTTAGCAACTGTAGGTATGTCCTTGGTCCAGGCCAGGGCAAGCCTATCATGTGGCCACAGGACTTATCTGGGCTGGCCAGGATGCCACTGAGCCAGGTCATGCTTCTAAAGGGCCACAGAACTGGGCCAGGGGTCAAGGAGGCCATTGGACCTGGTTGGGTTAGCAGGGATGCTGTAGGGCTAGAGTTAGAAGGTGTGGCAGCCACAGGGCCTGGGTAGGCACATGGGGGGGGGGTGTTGCAGGGCTGGGGTTGTCCATGAGTGAGTTGCAGATGCAGGAAGGGGACTTGCCATGGGAGCCTACAGGGTGGAGCAGCCAGGCTTAGGAGCCACAGGACCAGGCCAGGACTGTGAGGGGGGTTGTGGTTCTGAGGGGGAGAGGCCCAAGAGAGGGACTGCAGACCTGTGTCTGGCCAGCAGGAGATCCCCAGGGCCAGAATCTGCCAAGTAAGGAAGTCATGGGGTATGGTGGCACCAGAGGTAAGCCTAGGGACCAGGGACATCCAGTGAAAAAGTCCTGGGGCCACAGGTGGCACCATGCATAATCTCTGGGGTTGAGAGTGGGCTAGCAGAGAGGCCACGGGGCCATGTAGGTACCGTGGGAAGTCCCCAAGGCTGGGCACTGTGGTACCTCAGGTAAGTCCTGGGGATGGAGCAGGACAGCAGAGAAGCTGCATGGCTGCGGAGTTACCGCAGGTAGTCCCTTGGGCTAGGTGCTACCCGGCAGAGAAGTCACAGAGATACTGTGGCACCATGGGGGCCAAGAGTGGGCTGGCATAAAAGCCATGGGGCTGCAGTGGCACCTCAGGTAATTCCCAGGGCCAAGAGCAGGCTAGAGTGGGATGGGGTGGAGACGCCATCAGGCCATGGAGACAGTCCCAGGGCCAGGCACTGCCCCATGGAGAAGGCTCAGAACAGCAGGGGTACTACGGTCAACCCCAGGACCAAGGGTGGGCCAGTAGATAAGCCAAGGGGCTGCTGTGCTACCTTGGTAAGTCCAGGGGCCAGGGGTGGGCCAGCAGAGAAGCTGCAGGGCTGTGGAAATATCATGTATGGTCCCTGGGGCGGGGCTGCAGTGGCACTATGGGTGAATCCTGAGGCCTGAGACAGGCCAGCGGAGAGGTCATGGTGCTGAAGAGGTATCGCAGGAAGTCCCTGGGGCTGGGTATTGCCTGGTGGGGCAGTCACAAAGTTGCAGTGGCACCACAGGTAAGCCTGGGTATCAGGGCCAGGCCAGGGAGGCTGCGGGGCTGCTGCGGAGTGGGCCAGCAGAGAGTCTGCAGAGCCACGGTGGTGCTGCAGGAAAGCCGCAGTGTTCAGGGCGAGCTGCCAGAGAAGCTGTGTGGTCACAGCAGTACTGTGTGTGTGTGTGTGTGTGTAGGCCTCCTGGGAATAGAAGCTACCGGGTGGAGAAGCTGCACGGCCACAGCTGATGCATGGGAAAACTTAGGGTGGAAGCAGCCCAGCAGAGAAGCCACTAGCCTGGTACAGACTCACAGAAGACCATGGTATCCAGGGTGGCCCCACAGGACAATCTGTGGCAGACGTGGATCCAATTAGCAGTTTTTAAGTGTTGTAACTATATAAGAAATCAAGTTAAGAAGGTTTGTAGTCTAGAAATAACCAATCTTTAGTTTGGGGTGCTAATCTCTAGTTATATACAATGTTGCTGCTAAGTGCCATCAAGTCGGTTCCAACCCACAGCAACCTTCTGTACAGTACCATCCTTACAACTGTTCCCATGCCTGAGACTTGCTGCAGCCATGATGTCAATCCATCTCCTTGAGGTGCTTCCTCTTTTTCTATGGTCCTCACTTTACCAAATAGGACACCTTTCTCCAAACACTGGTTTCTCCTGGCAAGATGTCCAAAGTATGTAAGATGAACTCTTGCCATCCTTGCCTCAAAGAGCACTCTGACCATACCTCCTTTCAAAAGGAAAATGGGTTTGTCCTTTTAGCAGAATATGGTATGTTTCAATGTTCTTCTCCAGCACCACAATTTAAATGTACTGATTCGTCTTCGGTCTTCTTTATTCAATGTCCAAGTTTCACACGCATATGAGGTAATTGAAAGTACCCTAGCGAGGGCCGCCTGGTGGCCCCGCAGTGACGCTGGGGCAGGAGACTGGACGATGGCCGATGGCCGTGAGGCCCCGGGTCCCAAGCCCGCCTGGGCGCGGGGAGTTTTTGATACTGAAAATGGAGGCAGAGCCACCCAGGGATCTGGAAGCCGACCTGCGGGACCGCTGGCAGGACCCGGAGAGCCTTGGCAGCAGTTTAGGCAGTTTTGTTACCAGGAGGTGGTGGGGCCGCTCGAGGCACTGAGCCGGCTCCAGGAGCAGATCCTGGAGCTGCTGGTGCTGGAGCAGT
>NW_022111373.1:31816558-31818411 GCF_000313985.2 Echinops telfairi | reverse complement strand
GGATCTGGAAGCCGACCTGCGGGACCGCTGGCAGGACCCGGAGAGCCTTGGCAGCAGTTTAGGCAGTTTTGTTACCAGGAGGTGGTGGGGCCGCTCGAGGCACTGAGCCGGCTCCAGGAGCAGATCCTGGAGCTGCTGGTGCTGGAGCAGTACCTGAGCATCCTGCCCCGTTGGCCCCGGCCTGGGTGCGGGAGCGCTCGGCCGAGGGCTGGAAGGTGGGAGCGCTGGGGGGCGGGGCGGTGTGTGTGTGTGTGCTGAGGGTTCGTACAGGAGATTGTGTTTGAACTTGCAGATATGCTGGCGATTTCCCTTTCCGCAGTAAACCAAAAACCAAAATTCACTGCCATCAGTCGATTCCGACTCATCGTGAACCCGACAGGACGGTCGAACTGCTCCGGTGGGTTTCCGGGACTGTAACGCGTTAAGAGAGTAGAAAGCATCTCCGTTCTTTGGGGAGCGGCTGCTGACCTGGCGAATAGCAGCCCAGGGTGAACCTACTTCCGCCACCACTGCTCAGGGACAACAAGGAAATCCATCCCGGAAATGGTCCTTGACTGTTCAGGACAAACTCAATCCGGCTGACTTAACCCATTATAAATTGAGTTACTCTTGTCTTGCTAGATAGACTATTTGGGAGAGAGGCTTATCAGGCTATTTCTACTAAGGAAAGTGGACTTGGTGTCCTTCAAATAACTTAGGCCAGAAGGGCAATCCCTCACCACCTTGAACGAGGCCCTTTAACAGTACAGCAACAACCTCCTCTGTGCTGCCTGGCAGGGGAGAGAGTGAACTACTTAAAACTCTTTGGCTTGGAGTGAGTTTGATATAAAATTACAGCATCAGCAGAAATGTCTGGTCTGGGTTCCTTGCTTTTCCTTGGTGACCTCTCATCATTCTCAGCATCACTCCTCCACTAAAACCAAATGAATGGTATATGATGGACATTCTGTTTGGGGGAAGAGAGAACCGTCAATCAGGATAAGCACCAGGTGGGCTTTAGTAGCTACAGGATGACCAGTCTTAACTCCCAAGGCCCCCCAGTACTTTGTTGGAAAAGCATACTTCGGACAATCCCCTTTGTGTCTCTTAGTTTCTAAACACTGACCAAGTTGAGGGGAATTGTTCATTCATGCCACTGCAGCACGCTGCTTAGGCCATCTTTTACCTTATGCAACTTCTTGGGTGGTGCAAATGGCTAAGTGCTGAGGACGGAAAGTGGGGGCTGCAAGCCCGTGCAGAAGACAGGCCTGGTGATCTGCTTCCGAAAGCTCACAGCCTTGAAAACCCGTGACGGAGCAGTTCTGCCTGCAGTTCTGACTGGGTGACATCAGAAACGACTCGACAGCAAGGACTGACAACAAGAATGGACACCAGCGTGGATGTGTAGAACATGAAAGTTGCTGACATTTACCATTAGCATGTAACTTCTTACAGCAACTTCAGACCAGTAAAATCTTGTAGCTGAAACTGATCTTTACAATGCCACTTTCTCTCATATGAAAGATAAACAGGAGGCACAGAAAGGCTGGTTTTTGTTGTCGTTAAATGCCACTGAGTTGGCCCCAACTCTTAGTGCACCCCTCACCTCCACCCCCATGTACAATAGAGCCAAACACTGTCTGGTCCTGTCCTGACCTCACCATTGCTGTTACGTGTGAGCCCAGTGTTTCAGCCATGGTCAATCTGTTTCACTGAGGATGAACCCCCTTTTCACTGGCCTTCTCCTTTCCCAAGTGTGTCAGGCCAGCTTGTCCAGAGAAACAAAGCCAGTGTCACTGACAGACGTATAGGAAAGAGCTTTATATCAAGAAGTAATTGTATCTCAAGAAAGCATCCCAGCCCAGTCCAACTCA
>NW_022111373.1:31808328-31816458 GCF_000313985.2 Echinops telfairi | reverse complement strand
GTTTAGGCAGTTTTGTTACCAGGAGGTGGTGGGGCCGCTCGAGGCACTGAGCCGGCTCCAGGAGCAGATCCTGGAGCTGCTGGTGCTGGAGCAGTTCCTGAGCATCCTGCCCCGTTGGCCCCGGCCTGGGGCCACAAGGAGGCATCACGCTGTTTGCCTGGTTGGATAAGACCCCTACGCTTTCATATAAATTCAAGTTGAAAATAATAATGACAACAAATGTACAAATGTGCTTGGCACAATGGATGGATGTATGAATTGTGATAAGAGTTGTTCGACCCCCCAATAAAATTATTTTTTTTAATTAAAATAAAAAAAGAAAGTACCCTGGCTTGGATCAGGCACACTTTAGTGCCCAAAGTAACATACTTGCTTTTCAATAGTCTAAAAATCTCTTTTGCAACAGATTTACCCAATGCATCTCTTCTTTTGAATCCTGGACCAATACTTCTATGAACATTGATCACGATACAAGCAAGACTGAATCAATTATGGAATGCATAAACATCAATATCCTAGGCATTAGTGAATTGAAATGGACCCGTATCAGCCATTTGGAATCTGGAAATCAGATTTGCTATGATGGGCATAACACAGTCAAGAGGAATGGTGTGGCATTCATTCTAAAACATGACATTGCAAAATCAATCATGAAGTACAATGCTGTCTACAATAGGATCATATCTACTCTCCTTCAAGGAAGTCCAATCAATACAACTCTTATTCAATTTTATGCACCACAAAAGCTAGTGATGAAGAAATTAAAGAATTCTACCAACTTCAGTAAGAAATTGACCAAACATGCAATCAAGAGTGCATTGATAATTATTGGCAATTGGAATGCAGAAGGTGGAACCAAAGAGGTAGGAACTATAGTTGGAAAATAAGGAATTTGCGATAGAAAAAAAAAAGCATACAGCATGGAAATAGCATGATACAATTTTGAAAAACCAATGACTACTTCATTGCAAGTACTTTTTTTTTCAACAACACAAAAGTTGACTATACACAAAGGCTTCTCCAGATTGATATACAGAAATCAAATTGTCTGACTCTATGGGAAGAGATGATGGAGAAGCTTAATATCAGCAACTGATACCAGGACAGGGTCTGACTGTGGAACAGACCATCAATTGCTCATATGTAAGTTCAGGATAAAGCTGAAAAAAAATTAAAACAAACCCACGAGAGCCAAAATATGGCCTTGCATCTATCCCACCTGAATTTTGAGGACATCTCAAGAACATACACGTTGAACATTATTGACAGAAGCCTTGATGAGCTGTGGGATGACATCAAGAACATCATTCATGAATGTCATTATACATGTCAGGAAAGAAATGAAGGATCAAAGTGGATGTCGGAAGAGACTCTGAAACTTGCCTTAATTGTAGAACAGCTAAAGCAAATGGAAGAAAGGATGAAGCCAAAGCACTGAATAGAAAATTTGAAGGGAAACTCCAGAAGACAAAGTAAAATATTACAATGAAATTCGCAAAGACCTAGAGTTAGAAAACAAAAAGGGAAGAACAGGTTCAGCATATCTGAAACTGAAAGAACTCAAGAAAAAATTCAAGTTACTACAAATCTGGCTCTACCAGACCACATGCATGGGTACAGATAAGAGCTGGAAACACAAGGAATATAGGGCAGACAAACTCCTTGGGAACAATAATAAGAGTAGCCATACCAGGAGGATAAGGGGAAGGTGTGGGGAGGAAGAGGGAACCAGTCACAATGATCTACCTATAACCCCCTCCCAGGGAGATAGACAACAGACAAGGGGGTAAAGGGGGTCATCAGACAGTGCAAAACATGAAAAAATAATATTTATAAGTTATCAAGGGTTCATGAGGGAGGGAGGGAGGAGAAGGGAGGGGGGGAAAGGAGTTGATACCAAGGGCTCAAGTTGAAAGAAAATGCTTTGAAAACGGTGATGGAAACATATGTACAATGTGCTTGAGACAACGTATGTATGTATGGATTGTGTACAAGCCCCCAATAAAATGATTTTTTAAAAATTCAAGATACAATCTTAAAGGATTCTGTAGGCAAAATATTGAATGGTACTGGAAGCATTAAAAGTAGATGGAAAGAATACACAAAGTCGCTGTACCAAAAAGAACAAATCAACATTCAACCATTTCAGGAGGTAGCACATGAACAAGAACCAATGTTGTTGAAGGAAGAAGAAACTGCACTAAAAGCATTAGTCAAAAGCAAGGCTCCAGGAATTGATGGAGTCCCAATTGCAATGTTTCAACAAACTGATGAAGCACTGGAAGCACCTGCTCGTCTACGCAAGGAAATTTGGAAGACAGATACTTGGCCAATTGACTGGAAGAGATATTCATACTTGTACGCATTCCAAAGAAAGGTGACCCAGCAGAATACTCAAATTTAGAACAATATCATTGCTATCACATGAAAGTTAAATTTTGCTAAATATCATCCAACAGTGATTACAGCAGTACATTGTTCAGGCTGTATTCAGAAAAGTATGTGGAACAAAGGATATCACTGCTGACGTCAGCTGGATCTTGGATCAAAGCAGAGAATACCAGAAATCTTTACATAGTTAAGTATGCTACCCTTCTCCACAGAATTTACAATTAATACTGCAACATACAACTAAATATTTGTAAGTAATCTGTTCCACAAATGATTTCTTGTGCATTTTTATTTGTTCATATGATGTGTAGACCTTTCAAGGATGATACTGCATATCATTCTTGATTAGGTGTTAACTTAATCTTCTTTTTCTAGATTAAACAATTACAGCCATACATTATCTGCCTTGAAGAAACGTGCTCTAATTAAGGCTCACACTGCCATCAAGCTGATGCTGACTCATAGTGACCCTATAAAACTGGGTAGAACCTCCCCGTTAGTTTATGAGAGTGTAACTTTGTGAAAGTAAAAAACCCTGGCTTTCTCCTTCAGAGCTGCTGGTGGTTCTGAACTGCTGACTTTTCAGATCACACCCCCGTACATAATCACTACCTCACCAGGGCTCCTAAATTAAGAATAAATACCTATAAAATGGAAATTTAGCAGCTGGAGTAGTGTATCATGATTTAGGTAATTGATTTTTAATTAATTGAGCCCATGAAAACATTGACTTGGAAAATATTGTGTTTTCTATATTTTCGCAATAAGACTTGTCTGTCATTTGTCTCACTGTGATGACTTCCTTTTGCTAGGTTGCTAGAAGAAATTCCACCAGTATTTTAAATACCAGCATAGCATTTCAAATGCCAAGGTAGACTGCTTTCAGCAGAGCTTCCAGATTAACACAGACTAGGAAGAAGGAATAGGCGATCCACTTCTGAGAGATTAACCACTGAAAACATGGTGAATTTCAGTGGCACATTGCCTGATACAGTGCCAGAAGATGAGCCTCTGAGATGGTAAGGCATTCAAATACAACTGAGAAAGGGCTGCCTTCTTAAAGTAGAGTTTACCTTACAGACATGGATGGAGCAAAGCTTTAGAGTTCTTTATTTTCTGATAGGGAGCAACTCAAAATGAGAAAAAAAAATAACTGTAAACATCTGTAAATAATGAAAACATAAAAATGTATAAGTATGAAAAATGAAATGCAGAAAGATCAATATCCTAAGCATTAGTGAGCTGAAATGGACTGATTTGGGATATGTAAAATTTAGAATAGTTCAGCTATATAGGGAACTAAAAATTGAATTGGACTAGCAATGCGTTCTCAAAAACAACATTTCAAGATCTATTCTAAAGTGCAATGCTAGTGATCGACACATAACCACCACCACCAACAACAACAACAACAACACCCCAGCGGGATGAACAACAGAATGTATGAGGGAAGGGAAACAGCAGTCCGTGTAAGATGTGAAAATAATAATAATTTATATTTTATGAAGGGGTCATGAGTGGGGGGGAGGGAGGGAAGAAAAAGAGGAGCTGATCCTAAGGGCTCCATCAAAAAGAAATGTTTAGAAAATAATGATTGCATAAGTACAAATATGCTTGATACAATTGATGTACAGATTATTATAAGAGCTTAAGAGCCCCCAATAAAATGATCCTTTAGTAATTAAAAAAAGTACAACGCTAGGACAATATCCATATGCTTACAATGAAGACAATTTGATATCATTATTAATCTAATTTACACATGAACCACTAAAGCCAATGAAAAAATTGAAGAATCTTACCAGCTTCTTCACTCTGAAACCACTCAAACATGCAATCAAGCTGTATCTGAGAGCCCTGGTAGTGTATGGTTATGTGTTTGGCTGCTAACCACAAAGGCAGCAGTTCAAAACCATCAGCTGCTTCTTGGGAGAACGCTAAGGCTTTCTACTTCCATAGAGAGTTACGTTCGCACAGGGACAGGTCTCCCCTGGCCTGTAGTGTTGCTATGCATCAGAGCTGACTCTGTGGCAGTCAGTTTAGTGGTTGTTGTTTGTTTTTTGAGAATGTGAAAGTTTAGTGGTTGTTGTTTGTTTTTTGAGAATGTGAAAGTTGTAAACAAAGGATCCGGAAAATATGGACTTGATGATTGAATGAAACTGGAGATCACAAGACCAACCAATCTTCATTGCAAAAGATCACCAACAAAGCAAATAATAACTATACATGTAGGCCTCACCAAATTAAATACACAGGAATCAAACGGACTACATATTTGGGAAGAGATAATGGAGAAGCTCAATATCATCTGCCAAGAACAAGGCCAGGGGTTCGCTCCAGAACAGACCATCAATTGATCATATGCACATTCATATTGAAGCTGAAGAAAAATCAAGCAAATCCACAAGAGCCAAAATACAACTTGAGAATACCCTACCTGGATTTTAAAGAAGAGACAAGCTAGAGGAACCATATTAAGAAATTTTACTCCACCACAGGCTCACTATACCTTTCCCAGGTCTCCCATGCCAGGGCTTTGACACATAGTTTTCCCTTTCCAATTAGTGTTCCAGATTACCTAAAACTTTTAAATTTGTATATTTTTCTGCATCATTGGTCATGACCCTGCCACTTCAAAGTGGTTCAAAGCCCGGGGTTAAATAAGCAGCGGGACAAGCATAAACTGGATTAGGAAGAGGACAGAGGTCTTGGAAAAGTAAAGGTGGAGAAAGACAATGCAAGGCCGTGGCCTCCCCAGCATTCTGGAGCACAAGGCCCAGCACAGTGTGAGGTCCATACTCAGTACGCACGCGCTGCTGAGCCTGTGGATGCCGGCACGAATGAGGGAATACAGGGAAGTAGGAGGAGGAGGATCCGCAGGTATGGATAATAGGACCCATCAGTGTGGTGGGAAACAATCTTCGTCCCAATGGGACGAGTATACATGTTGGTCGGGTACATGGGTCTCAGCTCTCCAGCTGCGTTTCTCTCTGGGATATAGCTCTTGAGATGATTTTCAACAGGAAAACATCAGAACCGGGCGGGACATTCGCCAGCATCTAATTCAGTAAAAGCGGTAGCCTCAAGCTCACACACAATTCCAGGCGCTGGGCCCAGAAGTGGTCCCTCATGGTCAAAGCTGAATGATCCATCACAGTCGAGGCTCTGGCCACTCTGGGGAAGGGAAGAATCATGAAACAGAAGAGAAGAATATGTAGATAGAGGAAAGCAAACAGGCAGGGTGACTGGCTTAAGGCTTGGGTTTCTGGTTAGATTTGGCAGCCATCTTGCTTTTTCCTTGAGCACAGTTCTCAGCGCAGTAAAGGAATAGCGTTTCACAGCCTGCTACACAGACACAAGGCTCCTTCATTCCCTCGTGGGGAGGAAGGGCTTTGGTGGGACTTGAGCAGCATTCTTGGTCCTGTCTGTTTACTTCTACTTCACTAGGTCAATTGGTCGCTGGTCTCCAACCCAGCCCTTCAGACTCTTATGGGAAATTCCCGGAGACTAATTAGTCTGCTTGTAGTCCTTAGCAGTTCAGCTCTGAGGTACTGTTTTGAATTCTAAAGGAGCCAGCAGGGGTACTGGTCTCTGTTCCAGGACATTCTCCCCAGCTTTGGCCAGGAGACCTGAGTGGGTGGGATCTGTTTTTCCACATGGAATACATGTTTGTACGTGCCAGCTTGTGACCCTTGATTTCCTTGCAACAGTTTTTACCTATAGCAAGTGTCTTGATTTAAAAATCCTTCCTACAGAAAAAGGTTTAAACCCAGTGGTTCTCAAATGTAAGTATCTGTCAGGATTCCCTGTAGTGTTTGCTAATGTACAGATTGCTAGGCCCTCGCTCCAGTTTCTGATTTGGTAGGGCAAGGGTGGAGACCCCAAATTTGCATTTCCATCACTTCCAGCAGGATCCCAGATGATGCTAATCAATGGCTGACACTTTGAGAACCATTAAATTAACAGAGGAGTCCCTGGATAATTGGTACACAGGATGAACATTCAGCTGCTAACAGAAAGGCTGAAGGTTCAAGTCTACTCAGAGGCACTGTGGAATAAAGACCCAATGATTTACTTCCCAAAGCTCATCCATTAAAAGCCAAATGAAACATAACTCTACATGGAATCTCCGACGAGTCAGAATCAATTCAACAACTACTAACCTAGCAACACTACAACCTGGCGATTTTTTTTTTCCTTAAACAAATCCTTCCGTGCCCACCTATCCCTCAAAATGCCATCTATCGTTCTCCTTGGAACATAATCACTTTAATGATTATTACTGCTCAATTTACTTATCACTACAACAATTCCACTCCTGACATCATGCAAAATTCCTGAGACAGATGGTTTTACTTCCTGTCGCTCTTATTTAAGCCAGAATCTTATTTGTAATCCCCAGGCTCAACTGTATGTAGAATAGAAATCATGAAACAATACAGCCTAGAGAACAAAGGCAGTTTTTCTTTTCCAAGAAAGAGAAGCTTCCACTGAAAGCTTATGCAAGTTTCAGGCACAAAGTGGAGTTGAGCACAGATGGAGTCACGGTAAATTTCCTGCTAGCTTTCTAACAGGCTCCGCTAGTGAGGAAATCTTCCCCCTGGAGAGTTCAGGAATTGGTGCCAGAATTAATTAAGGAATAAAGGTGAGTGAATCTTTTTCTCTGCTGAGTAGTCTGTTCCATGTGGCCTTGCTTGCTCTAGTAATACCACACAAGGTGTTGTGTGAGTTTCCTGCTGGCTCCTGGAGGCCACCTGCAGGAGATACGGGGCCAGTCCCCAGTGCTGGTAGATGGTTTGTAGAATCTACAAACTCCCTCTCAGTGGGTTTTTTATCGATAGGATTGCTCGTGGAGAGTAAAGGAAGATCCATGGGCAATACGTCAGAGCTTGCCAGAGCGACCCCAAACCAGTTTGTGGGGTGACCATTTGAGGGATGTGTTCCACTTTAGAGGTTGCCAAGTACCAAAAGCTGGTATTGTTTGCTGGTGGCCTAAGGCAAGGGGTGGTTACAAAAAACTGCTGAGAAGGAGTTTGAAATGTGGATTGAATATGGAAGAAAAACGTCTCTAAAAGAGAGAACTAAGGAAGAGTGATGGCGAATGGTGAAGGTTCCAGTAAAGAGAAATGGACGTCTAACTACTGGGAGCGTGGATGCAGAATTCCCACAGCTCGCCAGTAAAGAGAAATGGACGTCTAACTACTGGGAGCGTGGATGCAGAATTCCCACAGCTCGCCGCTACGAGGGCTAAGGGAGCTAATGGTGCGCTTTGGTGGGGACATTCCATTTTCGGTACCAATCTGAAGAGAGAATACATACAAGGAGAAGTCAAAAAGTATTACTCTGAGGATTCCAGTTCAGTCACCCACGAATTTATTCCCCCTACACACTCACCTCCGCCCCTCATCCCTATCCCCAAAGCGTGTTTAAGCATGCCTCTGTGATCTGTGGATGGCTGCAGTCAAGTTCTCTTAGTAAAGACATATGTCTTAGTCTCTTTAAGGTGTCTTTGAAAAAAGGTCCAAAAGTAGCTTCAGGACATCCAGGACAGATGACCCCTTCAGGACCAGTGGGGAGAGTGGCAATGCCTAGAGGGTGGAGGGAACGTGGGGTGGAAAAGGGGGAACCGATTACAAGAATCTACGTATAGCCTCCTCCCTGGGGGATGGACAACAGAGAAGGGGGCGAGGGGAGACATAGGACAGTGTAAGATATGACAAAATAATAATAATTTATGAA
>NW_022111373.1:31799265-31807934 GCF_000313985.2 Echinops telfairi | reverse complement strand
AACAAGTGTTTGGGGAAGATTCCAAAGACGTCATATTGATAGATTTTTCTTGGACAGAGGATAAGCATGGGACTTATAGAATGAAGAAGTTTAAAGAAGATTAAAATTTGCATTGGTGAGGGAACCACCTGGAACCATGCACATCATGACGATGCTCCTCTCATTCTTTAGGTATGGCAAGGGCTGTCCTGGGAGAATCTGAATGAAAGCCTTCAGTATGTATCCATGTACCCATCCATGGGTACCCATGTACCCATCCACTGTATGTATATCCCCAATCTTGTCCCTTCAGGCTTCTTTGGGTTCCCCAAACACAAACAACATTGAAAAGGAACACCGTTTGAGTCCTTTGAGGATGCCCAAACTGCCATTTTGATATATAAACCGAAGACCACAGACTTGTCTGGGGAAGGCTCAGAGAGATGGACACAATGGCTATCAGATGTTCATAGACACAAGTGACACAAGACACAGTGCATCGAAAAACAATAGCTGCATATTTTTATATGTTTGTTTAATACAGGTTTGTATGATTTTATAGCAGTGGGTTTTAACTTATCCTTGTATGAAGGGGAATGGCACCCTCCCAAACAATCACTCCTTAGCACTGAAAACAAACTGGTGTGCAGGGATAGGGAAAGAAAAGGATTAAAGTTAGAAGCAGCCATAACGCTTACTGGATAGTGGACAGGAGCAGTCTAGAGGTGGAATTTCTATGGTAAGGTGTCAGGTCAGCATCTTTCCTCTTAGGCCTGAAATAATCATACTTGCTGATATTGTAAACAGGCAGGATCACCTTCGGCTGCCTAAAGAAGCCAGCCTCATTTGGGCAAGTACAGAGTCGTTTAAGAGCCCACATTTGGAGTAGCGCTCCATACACATACGATCTCACTTAGCGCGAGAAATTTAATTGATGAAATTGGTATTGATGGGTTCTCTTTTGTTAAATGGCCTTCACGATAAAAATTAAAATAGGTACTTTCTCACTGGAGTCCTCTGATGATAACACCATGTTCAGTTTCTCCAATGGATAGAGTGTAGAAACCCTCTGGAAGCAGCAAAAACCAATCAATGTGCATTTGTTGGCTGCAGAGAGACGAGTTGGTGCAGGGTAGAGAACTGGAAGAGAGGACAGCAGTATTTCTCAACAGTGAACCTGGCCTGACGCTCCCTTAACTAGCACCACCCCTGGAATGAGTTGCTTTTACCTCTCGTTACTGCATCTTTCAGATCTACAAAACAGAGATTATTATGTCCACCTTGGTATGTGAATGGTATAACGGGTTACACGCGGAGATGCTAATGGAAAAGTGGGCAGTTTGAACCCACCAGTGGAAAGATGAGGCTGTCTGCTCCTGTGAAGATTTACAGTCTGAGAAACCCCAGGGAGCAGTCCGACTCTGTCCTGGCAGTGACAGTGGGTGTAGGTTTTGGGCTGGACCATGTCTACCTTACACAGTGAGTAAAGACGAGAGGGACTCTCAGCACCAAGGCCAATGCAGAGTAGGAGCGCAGTGAATTACAGTAACGGTTGTTTTTAATGGTTTGCTTATCCCATTTCATCAATCCATCTGCTATGGTCTTAAGTACAGCTGAGGACATCCGAGAAAAAAATGGAGCCCATGTGGTCTCCACGTTCATGTCTTCAGCTCAGCCACAAATATGGTGTTTTTCTTATTTTCTCATCTTCTCAGTTGAAAAAATGCCCCGAAGCAAAATAACTGGCCACATATAGATTGGACAGCAATTTCCAGCCAGTGCAGAAATACTCTGAGAAGGCACTTAACACTCAAGTTGATTGCACAGTGGTTTTTCTAAGTAAACTCTTGGCCTTCTCTGTCAAGAGGATTAGACCTGCCATCTACCCTCTCCTGGGGAGGATTACTGAGTTGATGAGTAGTAAGTACTCTGAGAGGCAGGGAGGAAACTGTGTCAGGTGAACTATTAAATGCCAAAGCAGTAGTTTGGGCTCAATGGCAGGTTTTACAGAGGAAATTATAAAGAAGTATTAAATCATGATCTCCACAATTTATTCAACTTCCTTTTATAATGCTTCATGTATATGGGCCCTAATGTATGAAATAGAGACTAATTTATGAACTTGCTCCTGTTTAAACATCTGAAGGCTAATTAGTTCTTTAGTTTTCCTAAGTTCTAATGACAGCATTTCAGAAAGATGTTGGATCCTCACAGCCCAAAGTCAAGATTCATCAAATATTTTATGTGATTTCACTTATGATCAAGGCAAAATGCCTTGATTAAACAAGTAATTAGCCTAGAGAGGAGACATGAGCACAGAAGTCCAATTAGTGAATTTGTTAACTGTTCCTCCCGGTGATGTAACTCTTCCACGCGCACTTAGTTATTATAGTTCCTTTGATCATGGGAATGACATGTGATCCTCTCCAATGCACAGAGGCAAGACCAAAATCATTAAGGTGAAGTAAGGAATTTGCATACAATGTAGTGGAACAAGGATGGGGCTAATGATACAGAAACTTGAATTTCAGTTCAGGCTGCTACTCATACACTATATGACCTAGAATGAGTTCCTTAACCTTCCTGGGCGGCAGTGTCTTCAGCTATATTATGGCAAGTGGACTAGGTGATTTCTAAACTTGTGTTGAGGACATCTCCCTTTCAATCCTTCTTTCTGAAAGCGCTAGGATCCCTGATGGCGTTGTGGGTTACATGGTGGCCTGCTAAGCTCAAAGCCAGCAACTGGAAACCTGCAGCACTCCCTCAGGAGCAAGATGAGGCTTCCTACACCTGTAAAGAGTTACCAACTCAGAAACTCACAGGGCAGTTCTCCTCGGACCTATGGAGCAGGTATGAGTCAAAACTGACTTGATAGCAGTGAATTTGTTTGCTTTGTTTACAGGAACCCCTGGGTGGTGAAAAAGGTTAAAAGCTGGACAACAAAGGAAGGTTGGCGGTTCAAACCCACTTAGAGATGCCTTAGCACAATGGCCGAGGGATTTGGTTATGAACGGTTACACCTTTGGAAACCGTATGGAGTCAAGGATGATCTGTAACACATGGGGTCGCCATGAGTTGAAACGGACTCAGTGGCCCCTGGTTTGCTTCTTAGCACAGTGTCTGTCAAAAGGCTGTGCTGGAAACATCGGAGAGGCAAGGCTGTCAGTGTGAGAGGCTTCTGCCTGCTCTAGTTTTATTTACAGTGGCAGGTTTTTCAGCACATCCTCTGTGCTTTCAGCAGGAAGCAGCCAGGCAGCAAAATTGCTCTAGCATAAAACAAATGCAGCTGCAGGGCATCTTCAAAATGCTCCCTGTGTGTTTTTCGATTTAGCCTACTCTTCAAATTTTAAAGCACACTTTAGGACTACAGTATGCAGTGTTCTGTTACAAACTGAATCCAGGTTTCTCATTACTGGGTTTGGGATGGGAGGGAAAGGGGGGAAACATCCAGAGAAAGAAGATGCTTTCAAATGCATAGCATTTTGATTATAGCATGGTTAGCCTTTGACTCCCTCCAATCTAAGCACTCAGTACTTGTATCCGGTGGCGGGCTGTGGCCCCTTTCTTCCCACAGCCCGGCTGGTTCAGAGATGCAGGTTGAGACAGGGAATTGGAGCAGGGCCAGCCTAATCTGCAGTGAGTACGGGTGGTTTGAATCCGTGATGTTATCTGAGCAGCTGTGGGTCTGGATGGGTAGGAGGTGTGGAAGCAGTAGGTGGAAGAACATCCCAGACAAGGCAACAGTAACACCAAGGTACTGAAGAAGCAAGAACACTCACTCAGGCAATGGCAACTAGTCCTGTGCGGCTGAAACTTTGCAAGAGCTGTTACTTCTCCACAAGGTTGCTTCATCTAAGACCACACTCTCCCCCAGTGACTGCCTACAGCTGGCTACTGGGCAGTGCTGGGGGTGGGGGAAATCAGGGATCTCCCAAGAGATATAAAGGCCCCCACCCCTCACCCCAAGCACTCGCTAATCCCATTTCTGCACCATAGAGTCTGCTTCTCAGGAAGTCCATAATCCACGACACCATGATTCTTGCTGTCAGTTGTTGTTGAGTTCATTCCAACTCACTACAACCCCATGTATAGAGAGTATAGCTACTCCATATGGTTAATGGCTATGACCTTTCAGAAATGATGGCCATGACTGTCTACCCAGATGAAGGAGCCCTGGCAGTGCCAACGGTAATGTATCAGGCTGTTAACTGCAAGTTAGCAGTTCACACTTATCAGACTCTCTGTAGATGAAAGATGAGGGTGTCGGCGCTTGTAAAGACTTACAATCTCAGAAACCCTATGGAGCATTTCTACTCTGTCCTATGAGTTGGAATCAACTCAATGGTCATGAGTTTGGGGTCTTTGGAGACACTTCTGAGCACGGTCAAACCATCAAGTTTTCAACTATCAGTTGAGCAGACAACATTTTATGTCTGTCAGTTTGTCATTCTGTGGTGGCTTGTGTGTTGCTGTGATGCTGGAAACGATGTCACTGCTATTTCAAGTACCAGCAGGGTCAGCCAAAGTGAATAGGTTTCAGCAAAGCTTCCAGACTGAGAACAGACTATGAAGAAGGAATAGGCTGTTTACTTTAGAGGAATTAGCCAAGGAAAATCTTATGGATAGCAGCGAAATATTCTTGATATTGAAAATTGCATTCATAGAAGCAGAACATTGTCATAGATAATGCCAGAAGATGATCCCCTCAGGTCAAAAGCCACTCAAAACGTGACTCAGAGAGAGTTGTCTTCTCAAAGTAGAGTCGAGCGTAATGATGTGGATGGAATAAAACCGACAGGAGCAAAGCCTTCGGGACCTTCATTTGCTGATGGGGCGTGCCCCAAAGAGAGATAGAACTGCTGCAAACACCAGTTAATAACTGACGCTTGGAATGTGCACATTGTGAAAATAGTAAATTGTAAATTGAAAATAGAAAATAGTAAATTGGCAAAAATGAAATGGAACACAGAAAGACCAATACGTTTGGCATTAGTGAGCTGAAATAAATTGGTATTAGCCATTTTGAATCTGAAAATAATATGGCTTACTGGCTGGGAATGACACAATGAAGAGGAATGGAGTCCCGTTGATCATCATAAAGGACATTTCCCACCCTCCCTCCTATCCCCTTGATAATTTATAAATTGTCCTTTTCCCCCCCCCTCATGTCTTACACCCACTGTTGTCTCATTTTGCCTACTTTTCTGCTGTCCGTCCCCCTGGGATGGGGGCTATACATGGGGCTGATCATTGTGATCGATTCCCCCTTACTCCTCACCCCCCCCCAACCTTCCTATAGTTCTTTAATGCTCCCTGCCCCCAACTATCATGATCCCAATTCTATCTTACAAATCTGGCTAGACCAGAACATATATACTGGTACAGATAAGAGCTCACAACACAGGGAATCCATAACAGATAAAGCCCTCAGGACCAATAAGGGGAGCAGCAATACTAGGAGGGTAAGGTAGTCTTTTCAATGGCCTCAGACGCATAGGAATAATGGATAATGAATGAATAAAGACGATGGAAGAGCTGACGTCTTTGAATGTGGATGTTGGTGGAGAACATTGACTACACTGTCAGAAGAATGAAGACATGGGTTTTGGAGAAGTACAGGCAGAATGCCCCCTTTGAAGTGAGCCTGGTGAGACACTGGCTTCCATACTTTGGATGTGGTATGACAAGGGACTAGTCCCTGGAGTAGGACACCATGCTTGGTAAAGTAGATGGTCAGTACAAAAGGAAGACCGTCGATGAGATGGATTGATCCTAGTGGCTACAACAATGCACTCAATTACATCAAGTGTGGCAGTGCTAGTATAAATAAGACTGGGCAGGGTTTGGTTCAGTTGGCTATGCGTAGGGTAGCTATGTGTCGGAGCTGACTTGACAGCGCAGATGCGTCTAAAATCAACAAGTCTTGGCAGAAGCAGACTGCCACGACTTTCCCTCCTGGAGTGGCTGCTGGGTTCAAACCACCAGCTTTTCCATCAGCAGCCACGCGCATAACCACCGCACCTCTAGACCTCCTGGAAAGGCTTCCAACTACATTTAAAAGTTGAAATGGATTAGATTCGTAGTTTTAAAGGCAGCCTCTTATAGCACTGTGTATGGGGGGTGCTAGATAGTGTTGTGTGGGTTACTTAAGAGCAATGTAGCTTCTAAGTACACAACCGGGAGAGCTAGCTCCAAAGTCACAGAACAGAAAAGTTCACAACTCCAATTATTAAATCAATTCTAAACTCACAGAAGAAGAGGGAAAGAAGCGGGGTCTGTTGTCACAGCACAGGGGGCAAGCAGATGAAAGGACCATGCTACTTGAGATCTGTTCCTACGTCCTGTACCCTGAACATGTCTCCCTCCCTCCTTTCATTCCTCCTCTTCTTCTCTCTCTTTCTCTCTCTCACTTTCTACTTTCTCTCTTTCTCTTTCTCTATCTCTCTTTCTCGCTCTCTCTCTCTCACACACACACCTGCCCCACCCCATCCACCCCCGAATCATCAGCCTTCGCCATGGCTGTATGGTTCACACAACACAGGTTATTCAGGCAACCTGTCATAATACACCTGGTATTCATCAGACATGGGCCGATGGGAGAGTAGACGGAGTCTCAGAAATCTACGGGGCAGTTCTACCCTGTCCTAAATGGTTGCTATGTGTCAGTAATGACGCAATAGCAGTTAGTTTAGTACCCAAAGAAGACAGAGTAGATCTTGTACATCAAAATTTGCTCCCCCAATCCACAGGTCACGAGATGTTTTATAGGGAAGGCTTAGGCGAAGAGATCTGAAGCAATCGTTGAGACAACCTGTCTAGTTCTCAAATTGTTCTCTTTGACGGTCTCGTCCCCATTCCAGCAACAGGTGTTGTTAGTGAGTGATGTCCTTCAAGTGAATGTGGGCTGATTACTAACTTCCAGGTGGAAACAACAAAGGTTATGTCAATTTGTCAAGAATTCTAACAGAATTGCAAGATTGAAAAAAAAAAGTGCAAAATCCAGGAAGCCCCAGAGAGATGCTGGGGCCAGGCACCCTTGTGGTTATGATGACTCACTAGAATGCTGAGGTTTGGGCAAGGGGCTTACATGGCTATACAGGCAGCTACACCTAACCACAGCTGTAGCTCTTCAACTAGTCAGCAATTCTGGGGCAGAACACATATGAAGCCAGAAGGAGATCTGAGATAGAGTCGATTAATATGGCCTTTTCCGGCATAATCTCATATGTGATGCATTTTAAATTCTGGCTGCATGCCCGTGCCCAGAGGCCAGCATAGCAAGACTTCATCTTACATACTTAGGGCATGTTGTCAGAAGACACCAGTCCCTGGAGAAGGACATCATGCTTGGTAGAGGAAGGCCCTCAAGGCGATGGATGGACATCGTGGCTGCAGCAATGGGCTCAAGCATGAGAACAATGGTGGTGATCGTGCAGAGCCTGGCAGTGTTTCATTCTGTTGTGCATAAGGTTGCTATGGGTTGGAAGTGATCACAACAGCAACATGCCTGAGGCTATCATTCCATTTTGGAGGGAGTTCTCTGTAACTGGATAAAAGTGGGATGTGTCCTGAGGCTTCACCTTACTAGAGGGTTTCTCAGATCACCACCTTCGTTTCCTCAGGGACATGGTCTACTGAAAGACAAAAAGCACCCCTCTAGCCAAGCCATTCCTCTGTGTACAAAAGCCATCTCGGAAGCAGGAACACAAAGAGAGACTTTGGGAGCATCAGACAAAGAGCCATCAGTGGAGCATGTTTAAGCTCTCCGTCTGAAGGCAGAGAGGCTGACACCAGCAGCCCCGGAGGCTGCGGCGTGGAGATGCCCTGGAGCCACAGAGCAAAGGGGCCAGGTCAAGACCAACGGTGAGACAGAATCTAGGAGCAACACCCAAACCATGGGGCTGTGCAGAAGGAGGGAGATTTTAATAGTCTGGCTGAAAAGAGGTGTTGCTCTGGGCCAATACTGTATCCTTCCTGTTTACTGATCCTTTCTTGTGCTAACCTGTTAACTTCCCTAATTGTTAATTCCCTAACCACCATTATTGTGTTTTGCCTATGCATTCTATGTGGGCATTGCAATAAATTATTGAGTTTACAACAGAATTCGAGTGGCTTGGGAGGGATGGTTGCTCTACCACATGACAATGGGCAAAGTCAGCTATGGTTCGCCACAGCTTTTTTGAAAGATCTGCTAGTGTTAGCTAGGGGTAATGCAATTGTTATTATCTCTCTGTAAGCAACTCCTGCTTTTTATGTTACATTTTTTCATTATTCTATATTTGGCATGTCTACCAGGTTAATGATTTACTATGTTAACACAATTTATGAATCCTGCCTGCCTCACATGCTACTTGTTTAATCCTTGTCTATATGGAACACATCTAACGAGTTTTTCTCATAAGCTTTACACTTACTTACTAGCAATGCTTAATACTTTTGAGTTCCATCTATCCAGTTTGTTTTGTTTTTCAGGGAGGACTTGAACATTCTCAGGTCCTATAGCAAATGCATATTACACATAGAGATCACTGGAGTTTGGTTGTTGTGTTTTGTGTGCAAAAGGTAGAGGCAATGAATAACATGGTTTTGAACTACGGAAGTGGCTGTAGAAACTCCAGTGCTAGTCCAAGAGATAAAATGGGCAGAAGTGATGACTGACTGGATGTATATAATAGACACTGTTGGTTGAC
>NW_022111373.1:31787040-31799133 GCF_000313985.2 Echinops telfairi | reverse complement strand
CACTTCTCCCTTCCAAGAATAGAAGCTAAAAGGCCTAAAAATAGGCAGAAACCAGATAGAAAAGGGATCATCAGTTCCTGTGTCTTTAGGAATTTGTAGGTAAAAAATACATACAGTTCTTATTTAGCCTAATTTTAGTTCAAGAAAAGGTTAGAAGTCATTTCAATTATTTAAACACTCATGTGCAGCAAGTGAAGATGATTGTGATAAAGAATTTGTTGTAAGGACTAGTTCAATCATTTCCAAATGAGGACAACTTTACATAAAATTAAAAGGCAAGTAGGAGCCGGAACCCAGGGACTTGCAGCCCCTCTGGTAGCTGGATGTGGGCTCAAATCATGGTGCTAGCCAATGAGATGGATGTGGAAGGCCCTTAGGCTGGACTCGATGAGAGCTTTTGCTTTCCCTAACAATAAAGGTGGCAGAGTTTAGGTGCCATCTGGGCGCTGGGAGGACTCCCAACCACTCTGTCCTGAAGTTGACTAGAGATGGCTGACACGGCACACTGGTATCCACCTGTCCGGCCCAGGGAGGCCAGAGCTTTGCCTTCAGTGACCTCATGGACGCGGCACAACACTTGCGGCAGCACACAGACCACCTGGATCCTGCGGGTGTACGACCAGGGGGCTCAGGTCCTGTCCCTGACCTCGGTGGAGCTGGCCACCCCGTGAAACCTGACCAGTGAGGGCATCTGTACCTATTGCTGGCGGACTCTGCGGGGTGGCTGCCAGCCACTGCTCACCTGGCTGCTGAGAGCCTGCGCCTGCACCTGCCAGCTTTCAGACTGCCGGGCCAGCAAGCTGGGCCCGCTGCCCTGGGCCACGCTGGAGGACGGCGTACTGCAGGTGCGTGAGCAGGCATGCTCAGCTGGGTCTATCAGGACCCACCTTGCACTCGGTACCCTGAGGACATGGCCCTCACCCGGGATGTGCAGAGGCTCCTGCAGCCCATGGGGCGTGAGGAGCTGCGGCCTCCGCTGCTGGCCGTGGTGGCAGCTAAAGGCCAGATGGTGCTGGAGGCGATGGAGGCGCTCCAGACCTTGGCTGAGGTCCAGCTGCTGGCACACAAGGGCTGCTGGGGCCCATGTACAAGAACATCCTGGGCTGCCCGCTAGGCCATGACATAACCTGGGGGCAGATAGAGAAGCAGCCCACCCATGCGCTCCTGGAGAGGTACCTCAGGGAGGCCAGGCTCAGCCAAGGCCAATCTGCCCAAGGGCCACCTCGGGAATAGTTCCTGCCTTGGATCTGTGGGGAGGAGCCACCCAAGAGCGCCAATGAAGCCCCACCCACCCGCCTAGGTACCCAGCACCTGACCTTGCTCTGCTGTTGGCATGTGAAGGGAGATGGATAAGCCGTAGATGGAGCCTCTGCAGGGACTTGTTCCTGTATAGCCACTGGACAAACAGAAGATCCTTGGCTTTGGGGTATGGGGGACCCACCCTGACAGCCAGTGTGTCCTCAATCCCACCACTCAGGGTTTCACTTGAGGGTAAGCAAGCCTTTGGGACGTCCGACATAAGGGCAGTTCACGTTGGCCTGTGAACTGGGAGAAAAATAAACCTCTACTAGTTATTAAGGATTTCATCTTACTTGGATCCACAATCAATGCCCATGGAAGCAGCAGTCAAGAACTCAAGGACACAGTGCTTTGGGCAAATCTGCTGCATGAGACCTCTTAGAATGTTGAAAAGCAGGGAGATTACAGTAAAGACTCAGGTGTGCCTAACCCAAGCCTTGCTATTTTCTATCGCCCCGTACGCATGTGGAAGTTGGACATTGGATAAGAAGTACTGATGCATTTGAATTGTGGTGCTGGCGGAGAATATAAAGCACCACAGACTTCCCAAAGAACAAATAAATAAATCTGTTTGCGGAGAAGCGCTGCCAGAGTGCTGCATCGAGGCAAGGAGCGCCAAACTTCACCCTAACTGCTTTGGACGTGTCGCCAGGAGAGAGCAGGCCTGGAGAAGGACGTCATGATTGGTGAAGCAGAGGGCCAGTGAAACGAAGGAAGACCTTCGGCAAGGTGGATTGACATAGTGGCTGCAGCAATGGGTTCAAGCCCAGGAACAACTGTGAGGATGCCGCAAGGCCAGGTAGTGTTTCATTCTGCTGTGCACAGGGTCGATCTGGGTCGGAACCAAGCTGATGGCACCTAACAACAACAACAGCAACAACAACATTGTTTAAACCACCGTCTACTGGATTTTCTTCTTGTAACCAAGCACATCCTAAATTCTCAATGAAAAAGATAAAAACCAGATTATTTTATCAAACGGCCAGCCCTTACTCTAAAAGGCACGGGAAAATAGCCTTTATATTTTGTGGCCACTGACCCAAGTAAAATTTGAAAGGTCTCAGCACAATATGATGAAAGAAATGAATGCCGTTGAATTTTACATGTAAAAATGTTGATATGATTTTTGTT
Organism: Echinops telfairi; assembly: GCF_000313985.2. Taxonomy (NCBI): domain Eukaryota; kingdom Metazoa; phylum Chordata; class Mammalia; order Afrosoricida; family Tenrecidae; genus Echinops; species Echinops telfairi. The sequence goes on along the minus strand of NW_022111373.1, from coordinate 31,796,703 downwards.
TCGTTGTTGTTACACGTGAGGGAGTTTTGAAAATTTCATGGGAAACAGCATTATCTCGTTTTTAAAGTTTCTACTGAGAATTGGAAGAAGGTTTTACAAAGCAGATGATCAGTTCCACAGTCAGCATTCTTCATCCACCTTGTTCATCCCATTCATTGTAGCTGCTTCAATGTACATCACCTTTCCCACCTCCGTCCTGTGCTTCCTATTTCCGTTATCTTTTCATTCCATTTTTCCGTGAACTTTTTGCAACCCCTTTCTATATACCACTGTATATAGAAAGCACTAAATAGAGATCATTTAAATATATGTTTCATATTTAGATGTTTTAAATGTAGATATATAATCTAAATATTAAATATATAAAATATCCCTATTGTTATCAATATATAATGGTGTGTGCAAGGGGTTGCAAAAAGTTAATGGAAATATGGAACTTTCAAAAAGTTCATGGAAAATGGAATATATGATGATATATACAAAGGGGCTATATATACAATATATTACATATTTGTATAATATATAACTAAGTATGTATATATCCCCTCTGTAAAGAGAGAGAGGTAGGATCCAAGTTCAGATTGTAGATCAAACAAACTTTCCTATCTCCTCTTATTCTCTTAGGAGAAAGATGAGGCTTTCCATCCCCATAAAGAATTATAGTCAGAACCCCACAGGGGTATTCTACCTTTCCTATCGCGTCCCTGTGAGTCAGAATAGGCCTGGCGGCAGTGGACTTGGTTGTTGGTATGCAAAATGCTTCTGGTCATGTTTTCATCCAAGGCCAATTCTGGTGTCTCAATTCAGCCTTTCCTAGGACGCTGTTATATTTCAGCCAACAAAACTCAGGTGTACAGAAATGTGAAAACTTTATTTTCCATACCAATTCTAATTTCTGCCTGAAATATCTATTTCTCTTGATGGCAGCACTGTCAAGTCCAGGTAAATTCAGTCTATTCAACCCCCCCCTTTTCTGTCCCCACTCTCACCCCCCGCTGCCACTTTGTCCCCAGGAGGTAGGTAGTGCTTGATAGAACATCTGGACATGGAGGGACTCATCTGGTCCTTAGTTGTCATTTGTCCATGTTGGCATCCTCTACCATGTTCTTGTTCCTAGGATTCGCCAATTGTCAGCATCTATCCCTGCTGGTGTCCACGGAGACAACGGAGCTCCCATCTGGCCTTAGACATGAAGACGACACAGACATCTGCTCTTGGGTTTCCTCGTCCCAAGGCAAAGCAATTTGGAATGCGGCAGAACTCCTTGTGAGCCTTTTGGACTGCATGGATGCTCTTCTGACTTCTCTGACTGTGGGGACTTGAAGAACTATCTTAAAGCTGCCGCGCTGAGATTTCAACTTGACTCTCACCTGAGAGCAGAGGTACAGTGGGAAGAATCTCAGATCTCCGTTACTTTCCTGGGACCTACGGAAGAAAAGGCACGCTGCCCTTGAGTTTACTCTTCCTGGCTCTTTAGAAAGGACTTGCTTTCTAGACAACAGTAGCAGTTCCCTCTTCTCCCTCATTTTCCACCCATAGGATCTTTATCTAGTAAAAATAAGGACGAAACATGTGGCCCTATGGGTGGACTATGAGATAAGCCTGAAACATTGGCAGTTCAAACCCACAAGCCTCTCAGATTAAGAAAGATGAAACTATTTGCTCTCATAAAAACTTCAGTCTGTAGGGTATTGGAATTGGTGTTGGTGTTGGTGTTGGAATTGACTGGATGGCAGTGAGTATGGGTTGGGATAGAGTAAGGGGAGGTGAAGGTGGGGAACTAGAAAACAGACAAACAAACAATGATCCTTTAACCCATGTTAACTAAATTAAAGGCATTAGTATATCAAATCTATTAAAAACACATTAATAATTCAAAATTCTTATTCTACTACACCCTTCTCAACCCAGGAATTCTGCTTTCAATTCACTCATTAAGACTAAAACAGTTGCACTAAAAACTACACACCACAAAACAGAATTTTTCTGCTAATAGTGGGACTATAAGAGCTCATTTTTTCTCTTATGTCATTTTTCTACAGTTTTCAAATCTCTACTATGAAGTTTATTGCTTCATTTTTCTATAATAAAAACATTTGGAAAATGTCCAACTAAATCTCTACTCAATAGGAGGTCTAAAGAGAAAGATTGAGGAATCCAATTATGTAACAATGTAAAATTTAAGTAAGGTTAAAAAAAACAAACAAAAAGACAAATAACAAATTAAAAGAAAAGTGGATTCTTACACATGACAGGAAAAAAAGATCATGAAAAAGATTAAAACAACAGAAATAGAGACAAATTATATAAACAGCTTATTAACAGAAAAAGAAAAACAAATGTCCATAAACATTTTAAAAATCCCATTCAAAATTAGACTGATAATGAAAAGAAAACAGAAATATCATATTCACTTATTAAATGTACAGAGTAAAACTATATAATGAATAGCATTTTCTGGGGCTATGGATATAAATATTACACGAAGGAATCAAATGGCGTGTGACGTTGGACAGATCTTCTGCACAAGAGCTCTTTAAAGCGTTGAAGAGCAAGTTTGTCACTTTGAGCACTCAGGTGCACGTGATTCAAGTATATAAATTTTAATAACTTTTTTGAGAGATTTGGAAAGTTGACCAAATTTTAAAATAGACTATGGGAAGCCCTTGCAAAAGTAAACTAAATGAATAAAAATATGAACAAAGATAATCATGCAGTAGTGTATACAACACACACAAAAAACCCCACAACCTGAAAGACCATTGAAAGATTGCTTAAAATAAATGACAATATATCTATATAAGCAAATGCTGTACAACTATAAAGGCACAAATAAAATGACGCTGTATCTTAATATAGAAATTATCTAAGATATGCACATTGTTAACTAAAGAAATAATGTACAGGACAGGATAATTAGTACGGTGGGTCTCTTATGTAAATTAAAACTACGTTATGTAGGTATCAGTGCTCATTTATTCAGAGAAAATAACTTCTGGAAGAAAACATTAAACTTTTCATTTGTCCCCAGTGAGCATTTCTAATGGAATCCATGTTTCACTTAGGGTGCATGGGAAGTGTCCAACAATTGTCTGCCTTTGGAATTACAGGTAAGTCTGTTTCATATAAGAACTCTGCTTTCAATACCATGGTGAAGAAAATTAAAATACTTCATTAATTTAACATATTTACTGTATGTTAAATTAATAAGACTGGTGTATATTGAGTAAATAAAATTTATTTTCTTTTTTTTTTTTTTGCCTTTTTAACTTTTGGTTCTTAAAAAAATCACCAAGTTGAAAACTACTAATGCGGCTAGCATTCCATTCATCACATTTCTATTGCACAGGACAATGATGGCTTCACTTTCAATAAGCACAAAAGTTGTTGCATGTTCTCGTTAGTGCACTCAATGCAAAGAAAACCAAAATCCTCCCAAAATCCACCCATGAGGAAAGACTGAAGTTGCCAATACTTCATCTTGCTCAGATCTACAGTCAGTGCTCATGGAAGCAGCAGTGAAGGAATCAAACAGTGTGTGACGTTGGACAGATCTTTTGCACAAGAGTTCTTTAAAGCGTTGAAGAGCAAGTTTGTCACTTTGAGCACTCAGGTGCACACGTGATTCAAGGCGTGGTATTTTCAATCATGCTAATTGCATGTGAAAATTGGACACTGGGTTAGGAAGACTGCCGAAGAATCAGTGCATTAGAATTGTAGGGTTGGCAAAGTATATTGAAAGTGCCAGGAACTGCAAGAACAAACAAATCTGTCTTGGAAGAAGTACCGCCAGAGTGCTCCTTGGAAGTGAGGGTGTTGAGAATTTGTCTCGTGTACTTTGGGCGTGTTATTAGGAGAGGCAAATCCCTGGAAAAGGACACCGTGCTTGCTAAAGCAGAAGAGCAGAGAAAAAGAGGAAGACCCTCGTTGAGATGGACGGACACAGTGGCTGCAACAATGGGCTCAAACATAGCAACAACTGTGGGGATGGTGTAGGACTGCGCAGAGTTTCGTTCCATTGTGCATAGGGTTGCTATGAGTCAGAATCATCTTAATGGCACCTAACAACAACAACGGCACATACACACACATATAAACCATTTTGTTGTTTAAACTATACACTACATGCCATATGGCCTAGCCTTCATGCTCTATCTGTACACTAATGTGTTTATCTCAGGAAGAAAAAGGTCAAGTGCAAATAGAACTATGCCAAGTGTTCAGCATGATTTCCCTGGAGTTTCACCCAAGAACGTCTACATCTGTCTCACCAGACAGACCTGAGTTGCAGGACCACACCCATCTGTAAGACTTAAATACATAGTTGTATATCTGTATGTGTGTCTTGCTCCCCTGGAAAATTAGAGTTTTATTAGAAAGGAAGTAGTAAAAGAAGGATTGGACAGGTGATTGGCAATCTCAGTTTATGAAATTCAGAAAAGAAGTAAACACTATTGAGGGCAATCAAGAGAATCTTAATATAGGGCTGAGGGAGAATGTTGATAGTTTTTATTGCCATGTAGAAATGGTTTTCAATTATTAACTTAATCGCAATGTTTGGAGCATAGTCTGTACACCAAACTCTATTCTAAGTACTAGGAACACAGTAGTAAAATAGACACTTAGAGTTTGCACTCTAAGTAAGAAGAGAGATAAATTAATAAAGTGGATTAAGTGCTCTAAAATTAAAAAAAGATGGATACAGAGACAATAAAGTAGGTGGATAATAGTTGGGAGATAATCCCCATGCATCTCTCATGTTTCTGTATATCATGTCATCAGAAGTAGTGACTTACCTTTGTTCCAAATGATCTTTTCAATAATGTGTGTATATATTGAACAACCTTAGAAGATAAATATGTCCCTCTGGTGCAAACAGTTTTGGAAAATGAGGTGTCTTCCCCTGGAGCAAAGACCAGGTGTGTTTACTGTCTATTATAATAAAGATAATGTCTCTCTGGATCAAAAGGCATGTAACATTACTGCTCATTAAAATAAAATAAAAAACTCCAGTTCCTTCAGGTGAGGGCTCCATCCTATAGCATGACCCATACATGTGCAGACATCCATCGTGGCCCCTATGTGTTGGCCACACAGTACAGGAGGCAAGGGAAATGACACGTGTATGTTGTTGCTCATGGTGCTTTCTGTACTGTAATAAAGTTCTTGTCGTTCTGGTAGAATATACTCAAAGTCATATTTTAGCTCTCATGGATTTTTTCCAATTTTCTTCAACTTCACCCTGAACTTACATAAGAGCAATTAATTATCTGTTCCACAGTCAGCCCTTGGCCTTGCATTGGTTGCTGATATTGAGTTGCTCCATCTTCTCTTCCCAGTGATAGAGTGTGTTAGTCTGGGTGGACTAGAGAAACAAATTCATAGACACTCATGTGCATCAGAAACAGCTTTATATATAAGAGCAATTGAATATTGAGAAAACATCCCAGCCCAGTCCAGGTCAAGTCTTAAGTCTGATATTAGCCCATATGTCCGATACCAAGCTATGAAGGTCCTCTTCAGACTCATGAAACACATGCAATGACACTGAATGAAGGAAGATCACAGACCAGTGGGTAGAAAGTCTTGTGGATCCAGTGGTGGTATAAGATCTCAGCTCTGGCGTGGGTCTCCACATGGCTCCTCCAGCTCCAGGGCTCTAGCATAGCTCCGTGTGTCTTCCCAACAAGAATGTCTCACAGGGAGTGAGCCTGTATGTCCCATCTCCAACGAGCTATTTATCTCCTTTGTGCCTCTAAATGAGGTCATCAAGCTTCTACCCAATTGGCAGGCTAAACTCCACCCCTTCACTCAATCTCCTCAAATTGACAACAGATTATGTAACTATCACATAGAGTCAATTTGATTTCTGTGCCTTTCCATCTGGAAAACGCCATATGTATGGCTATAAATTTTTGTTGCTGAAAAAAGGTATTTGAGATAAAGAAGACATTGGTCTTACAAAAATGTTTTCCTTCTATTACCAGGGCCATATTTCCCCACTGTGGGTCCTTCCTCTTTGTTTTCAACTTTCACATTCTAATCTCGACTAATTATCCATGAATCTTGATTGCATATTTGATCAATTTCAGACTGAAGAAGTTGGTAGATTTCTTCATCACTAGCTTTAGTAGTTGCTGGGTAAATTTAAATAATAATTATATTGACTGGATTTCCTTACACAGGAATAGATATCCTATCACAGACAGCACTGTACTTCCAGACAGATCTTGAAATCTTCTCTTTTACAATGAATGTGATTTCATTTCTTTTATATTTCTCATTCCTGAGATAGTAAACTGAATGATTATCTGATTCAAAATCATGGGCACCAGTGCATTTCAGCTCATGAATGCCTAATAAATTGCCAGATGATTAAACAGTATGCAAAATTATGTGCATATTATGCTGTGGGTGTTTTTCAAGTAGCATGAGAATAGTTTTATTCCATTTTTCCAGGAACTTTTGGAAGTCCCCTCATATATGCATTAAATATCTATGGAAGGATATATAGGAGATAAATAACATTGTCTCTGAAATTGAGAACTGAATGGTTTAAGTACCAACTAGTGTTTCCTTAAAAGACATGTCACAAACCCTAACTTCTATACCTGTGTTTATAATAACATATAGAAACTGTTATGCTTTGTTCTGTTAATGAGACAGTATTCGTGTAGGTTATGTCTTGAAGCAATTTCTCTTGGCATGTAAAATATTAGACAAGCAAGCAAACAGCAAAATAAGGAGAAGAGATATGTCAAGCCACATGAAGACCATCCAGAAGTAGAAGCTTGAAAGAGACAAAGATTTTCCTCCAGAGCCAACAGAGAGCCAGCTTATAGACAGTATCCTGAATTTAGGCTTCTAGCCTTCTAACCTGTGAGAAAATAAGTTCATATTTTTAAAAGCCACCACTTATGGTATTTCTGTTTAAATAGAATTATTTCACTAGCCAATGAAGCATAATCCAGGTGTTCATAAACATGATAGACTTGGTTATAGGGTTCAAGAATTAATATGTTATATTTGAGGCTCTTTGAAAATAAGATCAATCTCAATGGCAAGGAGGGGATATAAAATTAAGCCTGGTAGAGCTTAACTAAGGGCAATGTAACCAAGAGGAATTACTGAAACCCAAATGAAGGCTGAGCATGATAATGCGACAAGAGGAAAGTAAAAGGATATAGAGGAAAGAACTAGGAGGCAAAGGGCATTTATAGAGGTCTAAATACAGGCATGATCATATTTATATATGATGATGGGAAAATAGATTTATGTGCATATATTTATAGGTTTAGTATTAAGGCAGCAGGTGGACATTGGGCTTCTACTCAAGTACTCCCTCAATGCAGGAATACTTTGTTCTATTAAACTGGCATTCCATGATGATCACCTTCCTGACAGGATCACTGAAGACAAAGCGGGTGCATAAGTAAATGTGGTGGAGAAAGCTGATGGTTTCCGGCTATCAAAAGATATAGTGTCTGGGGTCTTAAAGTCTTGGAGATAAACAAGCAGCCATCTAGCTGAGAAGCAACAAAGCCCACATGGAAGAAGCACACCAGCCTGTGTGATCATGATGTGTCTATGGTATCAGGCATCAAAGAACAAAAAATCATATCATTGTGAATGAGGGGGAGTGCAGAGAGGAGACCCATAGCCCATCTGTAGGCAGCTGGACATCCCCTTACAGAAGGGTTACAGGGAGGAGACGAGCCAGACAGGGTGCAGTATAGCAATGATGAAACACACAACTTTCCTCTAGGTCTTTAATGCTTCCTTCCCCTGCCACCATCCCCCTCAACGACTATCAAGATCCCAATTCTACCTTACAAATCTGGCTAGATCAGAGGATGTACACTGGTGCAGATAAGAGCTGAAAACACAGGGAATCCAAGACAGATGAACCCCTCAGGACCAATAATGAGGGTAGCCATACCAGGAGGGTAAGGGGAAGGTGGGCTAGAAAGGGTGAACCAATCATAAGGATCTACATATAACCCCCTCCCTGGGGGGTGGACAACAGAAAAGTAGATGAAGGGAGACATCCAACAGTGTAAGACATGACAAGATAATAATAATTTATAATTATCGAGTGAGAAGCTGATACCAAGGGCTCAAAGTAGAAAGAAAATGTTTTAAGAATGATGATCGCAGCAAATGTACAAATGTGCTTGACACAATGGATGTATGCATGGATTGTGATAAGAGTTGTACAGCCCCCAATAAAATGATTTTTAAAAAAGAAAAAAAGGAAGAAACTAGTTCCTCAGAGATGTTTGAACTTAGTTCAAATCCATTTTTCAGGACCAAATTGCTCCTCCAAAGTGAGTTTGCCTTGAAATTGCCCTAATGTGAAATTACAGAAGCAGAGGTTTCACACTCTTAGGATGATGATCAAAGAATGTGTATGGAAATTCATCCCCAGAGGAAGGGGAGCTGTCTAAGGGCACCCCAAACGTGTGAGAACACAGCCTGACAGCGGCAGCTGACACAGGGTTTCCTAGGACTCTACTTTCTCTGAGAAAATGACTCAGAACCAAATGTAGGTGTTTGAAGAAAGGAAGGCAGTTTGCCCTTGGGTAGAACACTTAGCATATTTTAAATAGACAGCCAATAGGTGGGCTCTACCCTTTACTATCTTCCTCATCATGAATTTTCACTTTTTTTTTAATGCTGCTGCAGTTGCTTTTAGTAATCCAGTTTTTATGCCCTAGGTTACCTGGAGTTTAGATTGTCTTGCAAAATTCACAGCACTTTTCATAGATGAGAGAGGCTTTTGATCTGTAGGCTGGCCTGATTTTACCCCAAAATATATATTAGAGAAGGCATCAATAAAAGGACTTATTGAAACCTTACTGGTACAGACCAAATGTCGCCCTCCTTACCAATCTGTATGTAGTCAAACTGGAAGGTGTTAAACCTTAGATGAATTTGTCACAGATTAAAGCAACTGAAGCACTTGCTTGAACTTGAAGCTGAAATGTTCTTAGTGAACAGAGGACAGCTTGCCCAAGGTCACAGACTTTAAGGTCATTAGACTTTAATCAACTATTTACTGCTTCTGAGGTTGCCTTCATGAACAATTTAACAATTTGACTGGAAAAATAACTTTCATTGAGATGATTGGTATGTTTGCTACCTGTTTCCATATTCATTTTTTTTTGTTTTATATGATTTTAGGTTCTGTAGACTGAATTTTGCCTCAATGAATTAATGCTATTGAAACTATCACTTTAAGTAGAACATCACTTAAAGTGAAGTAATTTTGTTCTATCACTTGCATTTTATTAGTTTGTATAAGTAAATATTTCCAAGTGTTTTAACTGAAAAAATATCCTTTATATTTTTCTCATAGTATTAGCTAGATTAATGATACTATTATTAGAATTATCAAATGTTGTATGAAGGCTACTTTTTTTTAAATCGTTTTATTAGGGGCTCATACAACTCTTAACACAATCCATACATACATCAACTGTATAAAGCACATCTGCACATTCATTGCCCTCATCATTCTCAAAACATTTGCTCTCCACTTAAGGCCCCAGCATCAGGTCCTCATTTTTCCTCTCCCTCCCCGCTCCCCCCTCCCTCATGAATCCTTGATAATTTATAAATTATTATTTTGTCATGTCTTGCCCTGTCCGACGTCTCCCTTCA
>NW_022111373.1:31784304-31786451 GCF_000313985.2 Echinops telfairi | reverse complement strand
GCTAGATGGCCGCTTGTTTACCTTCAAGCCTTTAAGACCCCAGATACTATACCTTTTGATAGCCGGGCACCATCAGTTATCTGTATGAAAGTTACTCATAATGTAATTTCTGAGGAAGCTACTATGTTCCAAATGAGGTGTACCATATATATATATATATATATATATGAATATATATATACAGATAGATAGACACAATATATTCTTTTTGTGGGGGAGAGGGTATTTTTTCAGAACCCACTTGTGTTCCACAATATATTCTATAGATGGACTTGACATTCCACTTTTAAACATATAGCCCAATCAAAGGACAAGTAGTTCTTAAAATGTGGGTCAACTCATGAGTTAATCACTGATGACTGGGTGCTGTATTAAAGCACAGTGAAGGAATCAAATGATGTCCAACTATCAAAAAAATGGATTAAAGGATTATCCTAAAACAAGTAGCTATCAAAAGGATCTATCAACCAATTTGTGCAGAAGAAGCATATCAACCTAAGTGTGATCAAAAGATTTTAGACAAACTCCATGATCAGAGAAGGAAATGTATTTGAGCTTAAGTTCTAAAGCACTTGTTTTGTAGGAATTTTCAGTTTACAGTGGAAACCCTAACTCTAATTTGAATCTTGACATAAATTCAACTTTCATTAGAGTTCATGCTGACCATTAATCAGTAAGGTGGCAGCTTTGTCCTCAGGCAGAGTGTGACTAAAACCGGAGATGGGCTATGTGCTTCTTTAAAAACCAAAGTTCAAGAAGGTAGAAAATGTTTTTGAACCTGATTGTGGTAGCAAAACTACTGCTTGAGCTATGGAATGGTTTGATGATTAGCTCCTAATAAAATGGTTTGGGTGAGGAAAAAAAAATCACATCAGCTTCTGGGTCAGTGCAGGAAGGGGTAGGATTGCCCTCAGGGAACTTGCCTGGGTACATCCTTAAATGATTTACAGTTATGTGTCACTAGGAAGTTGTGATACCAGGGGACACACAAACCAGTGTGGCACGGTCATGAGCCATAATCCAATCAACAAACAGTTAGGTGGTCAAAGGTCCCCAGAACCAATTTTGTAAACTTCTAATCTGCAATTATGTACATATCCCAATCATGATCCTTTCCCTGCTTCTGAAGTCCTACCTGCAGCAGTCATTAATTGATATGCTGCCAATCATGATTTGTGACAATTTTCTTTATTTTCCAACATCCATAATTAGCCCAATGGTAATGAATTGATCCATCTGGTCTCATGCTCATGTTTGGACACCAAGATGGCTTCATTCTGATAATTTCCCTCCACAGATAATTTGCCCTTGTCCTGTTTAAAGCTGAACAAGGGGGTCACTACAAATATGTTTCCGTTTATGGTCATTTTCCCCCTAGAACAGCCAGAATTAACAGCAAGGTGTTAATTTTTGTTGTTTTTGGTTAGGGTGTATTTTCAATGAAAAATATATAAATAAATAAAATGGAAATGAGTGCCACAGATGTTGGTGGCCCCCTTAGGACTTTAAAAAGGTAACTGGGAAAAAGTCTTCAGATTCCAGATATATCTGAGGTAGAGTCTTTAGGATTTGTTGATGGAATGGATATAGTGGCTAAGAGAGATAGAAGTAAGTTTTAATGATGGAACCCACCTCATTAGCTAGTACAAATAGGAAACCTGTGATCACTACAGAGGGCAGAACATTGAATCCAATACCCTAGGAGCAAAAGTGTAAAACGAGATTTTGGAATACATGGCTTATGAAGGGAGTGCTCTTCAGGAAAAACAGGTAAATATGGGAAGGAGAATGAATAGAAACAAGGATGACTCCAATGATAGGTTTTACATCAACTTGGCTGGGCCAGGATTCTCAGTGGTTTGGCAGTTAAAACCTAGTGATGCCCCATGGCCTCAAATGATTTAACAAAATGTAATCACAGCCAATCAGAAGATTAGATTGGGATGCAACACCTTTACTCAGTGGGACTACACTACATAAAGCTCTGGCTTGCATCCTGCCATCAACTTGCCAACTGACAAGCCCTTACGCTTGCCTCTCTAGGACATCTACAAGATTAATGGTCTCGGCACAGTCCCTGTGGGCAGAGTGGAAACTGGGATTCTGAAACCTGGCATGGTGGGTCACCTTTGCTCCAGTCACTGTTA
>NW_022111373.1:31770144-31782046 GCF_000313985.2 Echinops telfairi | reverse complement strand
CACAGTGGTGCAGATAGGAACTGGAAACACAGGGAATCCAGGACAGATGAATCCCTCAGGACCAGTGGTGAGAATGGCGATACTGGGAGGGTGAAGGGAGGGTGGAGTAGAAAGGGGGAATCAATTACAAGGTTCTACATATAACCTCCTCCATGGGGGATGAACAACAGTAAAGAGGGTGAAGGGAGACTTCAGGCAGTGTAAGATAAGATAAAAATAATTTATAAATTATCAAGGGTTCATGAGGGAGAAGGGAGTTGGGGTGGGGGTGGGGGGATGAGGAGCTGATTCCAAGGGCCCAAGTAGAAAACAAATGTTTTGAGAATGATAGGGGCAACAAATGTACAAACGTGCTTGATGCAATGGATGGATGGATGGATTGCGATAAGAGTTGTAAGAGCCTCCAATAAAATGATTTGACCAAAAAAAAAAAAAAGAATCTCTGTTAAAGTTGTTCCCTGTGGCAATGTGGCTGGTGACAGCAAAATGGACCCATTGATGGAAGCAGCCGACTTCACTGCTCAGGCGATCACCTTGAACCATCCAGGGTAAATCAGTGCTGGACACACACCTGTGCTGGACTGTCACACTGCCCCCATTGCTTTCAACTTTGCTGAGCTCAAAGAGAAGATTGATTGCTGTTCTGCCAAGAAACTGGAAGATGGCCCCAGATTGTTGAAGTTTGGTGACACTGCCCTCGCTGACACGGTCCCTGGCAAGCCCACGTGTGGAGAGCATCTCTGAGTGTCCTTCTCAGGTCATTATGAGGCAGACCGTTGCTGTGGGCGTTATCCAGGCAGTGGGAAACAGTCTGCTGGAGCTGCCAAGGTCACCAAGTCTGTCCCAAAGCTCAGCAGGCTAAATGCATATTTCCCTGATCACCTGCTACCCTGGTCCTAATCAGTGGTAGAACGGGCTCAGAACTTTTTGTCTCAATTCGTCATTTAAGTTGAATAGTACAAGGCTGGTTAATGATAATAATGCATCGTAAAATGTTCAGAAGGAAAGGAATATTTTGTGGACCATATGTTTCTTTTTTGTGTGGCAGTTGTAAGTTATTAGTTTTTAAAATAAGTACTTTTTATTAATTTACTTATTTTAATTAAAAGATCATTTTATTGGGGGATCTTAAAGCTCTTATAACAATCTACACATCAATTGTATCAATCATATTTGTACATATGTTGCCATCATTATTTTATAAACATTTACTTTCTCTTTGAGCCCTTGATATCAGCTCCTTTTTATCCTCCCTCCCCCTTCCCACCCTTGTGACCCCTTGATAATTTATAAATTATTATTATTTTCATATATCTTACACTGTCCTCTCTCTTTTCTCCCACAATTTCTGTTGCTTGTCCCCCTGGGTGGGGGATGGGTGGTGGTGGTTATGTGTCAATTATTGCAATCGGCTACCCTTCCTCCCCTCCTCTCCCCACCTTCCCCCTCCCCTTCTGGTATCACTACTCTCATTCCTGTTCCTGGATCCCATGTGTCGTGAGCTATTATCTTTTATCTGCACCTGTGTACAAGCTCCAGTCTAGTCCACAGCGAAAGGCAGGACTGGGATTATGATAGAGGAGGGTAAGGAAACCTCAAGGAACCAGAGGAATATTGTGTGTTTCATCGGTGCTTTACTGAATAATTAAGTTTCAAATGGAAAACAACTTGATCAAAAATTTGTCACAGAATTTTGAGACTCATTAAAATAAAGTTTACAGAGAAAAAAAGAGAAAGGACAATTCTTCTATTAGAGGGAGAATTTTATGAATTTCAAAAGTGAATTTGTGATGGGGAGGTGCCCAAGTACACAAAGCATCTGCCATTTCCCGGATTCTAAAAGTTCATGCCAGCATCTTGACATTGTTCTTAGGGCATGCAAGCAGCCTTCAAAATGTTTATGGAAAACTAAAATTTAAAGATAATGGAATTTTTCCATGAAACTTTTGAAGTTGCCTCATGTCCTTCCCTCCAACAGACAAACTCACTGCCATCAAGTCATTTCCAATTCATGTCCTTTCCTATGTAAATAAATTTCTTGGAGTCCTTGATATCTCATTGATAGTAAGTACATACTTCAAAGTCCAGAAATCTGGGTATGCATAGAAGATGGCCTGCTGAGGGTGAATAAGCAAATGTGGTGAAGAAAGCTGATGGTGCCCGGCTATCAAAAGATATAGCGTCTGGGGTCTTAAAAGCTTGAAGGTAAACAAGCGGCCAGATCATCTAGCTCAGAAGCAACAAAGCCCACATGGAACAACATATCAGCCTGTGTGATCACGAGGTGTCGAACGGATCACTGAAGACAAATGGGTGCGTAAGCAAATGTGTCGAAGAAAGCTGATGGTGCCCGGCTATCAAAAAGTATAACATCTGGGGTCTTAAAGGCTTGAAGGTAATCAAGCGGCCATCGAGCTCAGAAGCAACAAAGCCCACATGGAAGCCGCACCCCAGCCTATACAACCATGAGGTCTCAAAGGGATCAGGTATAAGGCATCATCAGAACAAAAAATCTTACCATAGTGAATGATGGGGGGAGTGCGGAGTGGAGATCCAAAGCCCATTAGTAGGCCACTGGAGATCCCCTTGCAGAGAGGTCTCAGGGAGGAGATGATGAGCCAGTCAGGGTGTGATGTAACAACGATGAAAAATACAACTTTCCTCTAGTTCCTAAATGTTTCCTCTTCGCTCCCACTACCATGACTCGAATTCGACCTTGCAAGTCTGGCTAGACCAGAGGATGTACACTGGTACAGATGGGAGCTGAAAATGCAGGGAATCCAGGGCGGATGAGCCCTACAGGACCAGTGGTGTGAGTGGCGAAACAGGGAGGGTAGAGGGAGAGTGGGTAGGAAAGAGGGAACCGATTACAAGAACTATATGTGACCTCCTCCCTAAGGACGGACAACAGAAAAGTGGGTGAAGGGAGACGTCGGACAGGGCAAGATATGACAAAATAACAATTTATAAACTATCGAGGGCTCATGAGGGAGGGGGGAGCGGGGAGGGAGTGGAAAAACGAGGACCTAATGCCGGGGGTTTAAGTGGAGAGAAAATGTTTTGAGAATGATGAGGGCAATGAATGTACAAATGCACTTTACACAATTGATGTGTGTATGGGTTGTGATAAGAGTTGTATGAGCCCCTAATAAAATGATTTATAAAAAAAAATACAGGAACTATTTGACAAAAAAAAAAAAGAAGATGGCCTGATGAAATGTATAAATACTTTAAACAAATAAACTTCAAAAAAGAGACTAAAGGTAATTATGTGTCAGCATTTCACCATCTATCACGTCTAGATTATATTTAACTTCAAAACCGTTCTAGTGTTTGATTAATGCTTCCTTGCTTTTAGTAGCTCAGCTAAAAGCATAGTTTCTAGTGAACAAGTGGCACATTAAATTGAAACATAAAAGAAAAAGACTAAAAGCCCTTAGAATGAAGAGAAAGGCCTTTAGAAAATGGAAGTGATGATTACCGTAATTGTTTCAAAAAGGAAGGGACCCGATGTCTTATTCAGAGGGAGATGTTTCAGATCTGGTACCAGTTGTCTACCACCTTCTCACCCTCTGTAGTGGCGAAGGAAAGCAATGCCTTTGATGCATGAGGTCTTTGCTATGCTAACTAGGTATTGCTAGAGTTAGGTAATGCACAGAATGAGGTCTCTGGATAAAATGCTTAGCATCTTCTCTGTGATGAATAACAAACAGCAATTGTTACTCTTATTCTTTATACATTCATGTCTGAAATTGTTGCTACTGCTCTGCTTGTTCCTAAACGTGAGTGTGCCAGGGCACTTGCGTTCTTTCCCATCTGCTCTCATAGGCAGATGGTTCCGTGTCAGTAACTGTCTGCGTCATGGAGGAAGAGGGCCTGTTTGCAGCTCTGCTGGGGTTTTAAGACATTTCTAGTCAAAGAGCCCTGAGTAGTGCAAATAGTTTGCTCTCTTGATTTCAGCAGGATGTATTTTCATTGTTACTAATTGAACATCATTAAAGCATAGTGATTAATCACAAAACAATATGTAATTATATATTGTGAAATATGTGTTTTCCGATGGTCTTAGACAACCCCTGTGAAAAGGTCGTTCGACCCCCAAAGGGGTCACAACCCACAGGTTCAGAGCTGCTGCCCTAGTGGAACGGTCCCTTTGAGTTTCTGAGAGGATAACCGTTTACTATTTCTGGGAGTATTGTTAGGAAAGTCTTGCTCACTTTCTTACAGAGGGTGTTTTAGGAAGAATTCTTGAAAGCAAATCTTGAGTTACGGTTTATCATCGATGAAATTTGTGTCCCCCAAAAGTACAAGGAAGCTTAAAAAGTTAGTGGAAAACTGGAATTAAATATAATCCACGTAGATATAATTATAAATATAATTAAATTTTTTCACAACCTTTTTGAAGCCCCTTCAGATGTCAACATGGCAAGACCATGACTCCCAGTATTGTGTGATGGTCGTCCACTTTGTGACCTGACGTAATTCTCCTCCACATATAATGTGTCGTCAACCCTCAGCTCTGCCTGAGGCAGGATTATCATGAGGTGGGATTATGGCATGTTAAGGTGGACTCACTCGGTTACGTCTGTTATGGCTTGAGGGTATACATCACCTTATTGAAGCCCCGACCCTTACGCAGGTCACAGCCCTGATCTGATGGAAGAAAATGTCCCCTGGAGTATGGCCTACATCACCTCTTATCTTACAAGAGATAAAAGAACTGAGAATCACGCAGCAAAACAGGGGTCTCAATATCACCAAAATAGAAGACTCCGATTCCCTGTGCTGAGAAAATCCTAAACCCAAGGGAGCCTGGATGCCAACACTAACGGAGATCTTCTAAGGATGCGGGGTCCACCAGTGCAGAGACAAGGACCCTTCATCAGAGCCTTTCTCTACAGCTGGCACCCTAAATTTGAACTTCAAGTCTACTAATCTGTGAGGGCATAACTAGTTAAAGCCATCGACTTGATATGTAGTGCTAGATAACTAGGAGTAGAATTCTTGTGTGGAAGATTTCTTGAGAGATTAACCCCTACGATAGAAGTTGAGGGAGTAGAATAGGTGAAGGAGAAGTTAGGCAAAAGCATGGTTTCAGGAGAAATACAGTGTTAACTGGATCTCACATGAAATTCCAGAGCATGAAGTATACCACAGACTTGGGCTGCCTTGAAGCCAGGGCACCGGACCGGATTTATACTATCTCTTGACCATCAGTCATTGGCCACAGAGAGGAGGAACCCTAATTCGTTTTCCAAAGAAGGCTGCAATTTTGAGATACTATGTGTGTGTGTGTAGAAAAGAAGATCTGAAAAGGGTACTAATAGCATCTGCCTCAGAATTGCACATAGCTCTGGGGATTCCAATTCTGAACCATCACCCTAGAAGAGACCCAGCAGGGACTGCAAACGTCTTACAGCTTGCCATTTGGAACACCACTGGAAAATCTCGGACGCTCGGTTACAGAGCTTCTCGGTGAGGAAAATACAGCTCCAACAACTGCTATATTGTACTAACTTGTTCGGACACTAGTCTTACCAAGATGCTCAGCCCACAAGCTTACTGTTTCTGTTTGCCTATTGAATAGTTATTAAATGTTGTTATGGGCATTTGAGGTAGAAAATAACCCATCAAAGACACAATTCTTCGCCTGTAAAGATTTACATTTTGCAGTGTTCTATGCCTTTACAAATTGTCCATACAAGCTCAAAAGGATGACATCATTATGATCTGAGGCTAGTTGTCTCTTTTAGACAGTAAGTCTCACTGGACAAGAGCTTGGATGGTTTCAATATTGTAAAAAGTCACAGGGCAGTTTAATAGGTACAAGATGTTATACGTTAGAAAGAAAAGCAGCTATGTTGTGTGTTCTATTTTTGGTGACCAAAGGTTATTTCAAAGGTTAGTACATGCAACTAAGATGAGCAAATAACATAATAACATAAATCAATACTTGCTTTTGAAGCATATTCCTTACACAGTAATAATCCCTGAGGATTTCAATCCTCTGACTTTACTACTAAAAATGCCTTTTCCAGGTGTACACTGTATGACCTGAAACCCCGATGATGATACTGCTCCGTTATTTTGTTATTGTTGCTCCCTCTTAGATGAAACTCAAAAGGGCTGCAGAACCAGTCTAGGAACTTCGACCACATGCACGAAAGCTGAGAAGGGGGATTATCTGCCAGTGTGTTCCTCAGACAGGGACCTGGAGCACGAGTGCCGAGGTGAAGTCATGGCTGAGAAAATAAAGTGTCTGTCCACTTCGCAAAATACTTCTGTCCACAAGACAAGATTCGAGGTGGGTCCCGATGAGGACCAATGGTTGAAAAAGTGATTGAGTGACAAAGGAAGTGAACGGTTTTCTATGAAACTCCTGGGCACATTTCTCTGCACTTGGAGGGAACCTGGTTCACTAGATTAGCCGCTAGTTTGTGTAAGGGTATGATCGTAAACATTTCTAACTTTCCCACCACCTTCTGGAATTTCTGGTATTTCATAAGAGCTTGCTAAATACCTGTTTGACTTGCTAATGTGTTCTCACTGATGTCTATAAGTGGATAGTGTTCACTTATGAAAATGTGAACTGGGGCATCATGAAGGGTGGCTTTTGAGCAACAGCAGTATGTTGATAAATCACCTCAAGAAGCCTTTACGTTTCTCAATTCCTACTCTTTTTGTTAAGTAATTCTTGAGAAAAACTTGTTCCTTGGCTTCTTTACAGCCCTTAATCCTTTGGAATAGTTTTTTGTAGGAAAATGCAGCAGATGTCTGGGTCCTAACCTACTGATCATTGCACAGCACTAAAAATTGCACGATGATAGATACTGTCTCCCAGTGGATTTAAACTGAGTGAACATAAGCATCTCCTGGTTGTTTAAGGCCTTTTTTAAAGGCAGCATTTGCCCACGGACACACAGCGGAAGGGTTAGGAAAGAAGGATAAATGGGCACAGGAAGCACAGGGGGGAAGAGGGAAACGTGGAATAGGGGAGAAGAAGTTAGTAAAAAACATGGTTTCAGGGGATTGCAATGAATGAGAGGGGAAAAATGCGTACGAGTTGTTAAATGTAAAACTGCTTATGTGTTCTATAAATCTTCACCCAATTCAAAATGAAACGCTAAAAATAAATTTTAAAATATTTTATTTCTATAACTATCCTAGAAAATATCATTTATATTGTATTAGTGTAGGTACTTTCCTACACTAATCCACAGAAACTCATGTGTAAGAGAGAGTTTTATATAAGTTTTATATAAAGTTTTATATATATCAAGAAAACATCCCAATCCAGTGCTGCCCAAACCCACAAGTCCAACATTAACCCACACCAATCCACAAAGTCCTCCTGCTCCTCACAAAACAGATGCAATGATGCCGACTGCAGGAGGAAAGCCGAATCAGTGAATGTGTAAACATCTCAGCGCTGGCAGGAGTCTCCACATGGCTGCTCCAGCACCCAGGGCTGCATCGGGATAAGTCCATGTAGCTTCTCCTCAGGGATGTCCTGCAGGAAGTGAGCCTTGCCAGCTGAAGGCACGGAATGGCTAAGGGAACTGCACCCTGGTCCGACCATCAGAAAGCAAGAGATCCGAGAACTAGAAAGGTGAGGCTCACTGATCCATTTATCCCTCCACCCTTCAATTAACCCCACCTGTGTTTATCAGCCAGGTTTGCACAATAAACTATCATATATGTATAGGGGTGTTGTTATTGTTAGGAACTATCAAGTGGGCTCCAACCCGTAGTGACCCTGTGTTCAACAGCCCATCTTCAATCCTTTCTGTTTGAGTCTCGTGATACAACCACTGTGTCAGTCTATGTCCTTGGGACTTTTCCTCTTTTTCACGAACCCTCCACTTTACCAAGCATGATGTGCTTCTCCAGGGACTGATCCTTCCTGATAACATGTCCCAAGTACGTGCCATAACGTCTCTTGTAAGGAGCATCTGATGGTATTTCTTCCCAAACAGATTTGTTTGTTCTTCTGGCAGTCCACAGTCTATTCAATATTCTTGGCCAACACAATAACCAAAAGCATTCTTATTTGGTCATCCTTAAACTTTGTCCAACTTTTACATGCATATAAGGTCATGGAAAATACAGAGCTTGAGTCGGGTGTAATTTAGTTCTCAAAGTGCTGTTATTGCTAGTCGGGCTATAAAGAGATGTTTTGCAGTAGATCTGCCCAGTGCAGCACCTCACTGTTGATTTCCTGACTGCTGCTTCCATGTGGGTTGTGGATGCAAGTGAAATGAAATCCTTGACAGCTTCAATCTTTTCCCCATTTATTAGAATGTTGCTTATTGGTCCAGGTGTAAAGACTTATGTTGATGTCTAATCCATACTGAAAGCTATAGTCTTTGTTCATCAGTAAGTGCTTTGAGTCCTTTTTGCTTTCATCAAGCAAGGTTATGTTATCTGCAGACCATAGGTTATAAATAAGTCTTCCTCCAATCTGATGCTACATTCTTCTTCATATAGCTCAGCTTCTAGGATTATTGGCTTAGCCTACAGATAGAATAAGAACTGTGAAAGGATACAACCCTGCTGCGCACCTTTCCTGATTTTAAGCCACACAGGTTCATTTTGATCTGCCAGAAAACCTGCCTCTTCGTCTATGTTCAATTTCCTCATGAGCACAACCAAGTGTTCTAGAGTTTCCATTCTTCACAATGTTATCATCCACATACATGAGGTTGGACTCAGTAATGGCATTCACAAAAACACCCCACATAATTCTGATGCAGGTGTATCATAATAATATTGTGTAACACAGCTTCCCAACTCCATGGCAGACAGCAATAAATATCTATGTACTCTTTGCTCATGCCTCCCCGGGAATCTGAAGGTCATCTCACATGGACTGGGCTAGGCTGTGCTCCAAGCTGCTGGTTGGGTCCAAATCTGCCCCAACTGCCTCTCACCCTCCCTAAACTAGTAGCTAGCTGGAGCAAGTTCTTCTCCTTACAAAAGCAGGAAGATCAGATGGCAAGTATTGCCACCCAAGCACATATCAAACATTTGCTCATGTCTTGTGCAATAATACCCCATGGGCCAAAGGAAGTCAGAGGCAAGGCTGAAGTCAAAAGAAGAGAATGATACTCTTTTCACAGAATTCTGGTAGAGGGAGTAAATATTTGTTGAACACTGATTTAGTCCATCACAAGACATTATTAATGCTTTATACTTTGAAAAGCACTAGGTCAGTGGTTCTCAACCTTCCTAATGCCACAACCCTTTAATAATTCCTCGTGTTGTGGTGACCTCCAACCATAAAATTATTTTCGTTGCTACTTCATAACTGTAATTTTGTTATGGTTATGAATCATCATGTAAATACATGATATGCAGGACATATTTTCATTGTTACAAATTGAATGTAATTAAAGCATAGTGATTAATAAAAAACTATGTAATTATATATTGTGAAATATTTCTTTCTAACGACAAATAAATGAAATTTTTCTTGAAGCATGGTATAGCATGGGTAACAGTCTTTTTTTTTCTTAATCATTTTATTGGGGGTTTATAAAACCCTTATCAAAATCCATACATACATCAATTGTGTAAACCACATTCATTACCCTCATCATTCTCAAAACATTTGCTCTCCACGTAAGCCCCTGGCATCAGCTCATTTTTCCCCCTCCCTCTCTGCTCCCCCTCCCTCATGAACCCTTGATAATTTATAAATTATTTTGTCATATCTTACACTGTCTGACGTCTCCCTTCACTCACTTTTCTGTTGTCCATCCCCCAGGGAGGAGGTTATATGTAGATCCTTATAATCGGTTCCCCCTCTCCAGCCCCCCAATCCTGTATAGCCACTCCTGGATTCCCTGTGTTTCCAGTTCCTATGAGTAGCGGTCTTCATATAACAGTAAACTACATTGCTACATTTTGCGACAGTATGGGTAAAAAGCCAACTTCAGTGAGAAGGTTGAGATAGTTTCTTTCTTACCAGATCAGCATATCTGCATGAGGGCAAACCCGCCTGGAGACGGATAGAGGAGCAGTGTCTCGGTTCCTAAGACAATCAGAAATATGTCTGATGGTCTTAGGCAACCCCTGTGAAAGGGTCATTCAACCCCCAAAGGGGTTGCGACCCACAGGTTGAGAACCGCTGCACTAGAGTCTCTTAGACCAAACACAGAAGGTGAATGCAAGACCAACTTGTAACTTATGTAGTTATTCAATAAACATTTAGGAGTGATTACCAAATGCCAAGCACAAAAGCAATTAGTTCTTGTCTGTCTGAAAAAATTCCAGTACAGAGGCAGATAAGTAAATAGATCATTATAAGATAGTGTACATGGCACTATGTAACAGGAGAGCTGTTGTTGCTATTGTTTTTCAATCCAAAGCAGACCTGGAACACAAAGTGTAATGTTCTTTGTGAGCTAGGGATTATGAAGATTCCTTAAACTATGGAAGACACACAGATTCCGATGATCAGGTCAAAACAAATCACATATGCCTCACTGGGGGAGACTACCAGTGATAGACGTACCTCCTGAAACACTCCAAGCTCACACGGTGTTGATACAGGAGCAGGAAGACACTTAGGATACTGTAAGCTTAGCAACTGGCAAATGTCTCAGAAATGACTTTCATTGGTCTGTAGTCAGTACACAGAACTACTCTTGCATGATCCATTGTTGCACAGATTGATTATTATGAATAATAGCCCTGCCTCTGAAGGGAGGAGGGAAGGGGATCAGCTACAAGAACCAGCAATATGGGACATGGCTTCCCAATAGAACGGTGCTGGTGAAAGAACAGATGCCCCCCATGCTAGAATACCATTCCCTTTAGACAGAGAGGGATTCGTTTGTTAGTGGACATGGAAATACCTTCATGACATATTATGAGGTAAAATAAGGAAGTTGCCAGTGCTTTAATATATAATATTTAAGAGAATAAATCCTATCGTTTCTGGGATGGGGACTGGTGTTTGGAAGGCATTTGAACTGGTCTGTATTATTTGAGGGTGATTGCTCTTCTCCCTTCACTGGGAATTCCAGACAAGAGAGAATTTGCCTATTTGCTCACTGTTGTATCTCAGGTCTTTGCAGTGTCTGGCACATATTTAATAGTAATTAGTAAATGTTTCTGGAATGAATGAACAAAGACCATGCACAAAGGTGTGGAGGCGTGAAAGACCATTAGACAATGTCAAATAGGATGGTATGACCAGAATGCATAATGAATCTGCAAAGCAGGCCGGAGTCCATTTATATGCAATGCCAGGGAATTGCATTATTCACTGGGTGAGTAATGGAGATTTCAGACAGGCAAGAGACAGGATCAGGTTTGCGTTTTAGAAAGGTCATTTGTGCAGCAGTTCGAAGGATAGAATGAAAAGGAAAAGCAAAACAAGCTGGAGATCTAGACACCCATCAAAAAGCTCTTGTCAGAGCCCAGATGAGAGAAGATGAGTGCCTAAAAGAAGGGAGCTCCATGGGACAAGGAACAAATGAAGGTCTTGAGAGCTATTCGGGCCGGGGTGATCCATAGAACATAAGGATGAGGGAGTAGTAGGAGAGGATGGGGTCTAGAATACTCTCAGTGTCTGGGTTAGGCAATTAGGTTGGTCATGATGCCATTCACCCAAAGGGAAATATGAAAAGAGAATTGTCTGTGAGTGAAGGTTATGAGCTCATCTTCATACATATTCATGTAGGGGAGGAGGCACTGTGGAGCATTCTGAGATGCACAAATGGTTAAGCACTCAAAAACCAACCCAAAGTTGGTGATTCAATCGCACAAGGGTACTGCAGAAGCAAGGTGTATTAAGTCTAGGTGCTTTAGAGAACCAAATCCATAGCAACTCATGTATAAGAGAGAGTTTTATGTAAAGATTAAGTGTGCATTAAGAAAATATCCCAACCCAATG
>NW_022111373.1:31762902-31768435 GCF_000313985.2 Echinops telfairi | reverse complement strand
CAAGAGACGCAAAAACTCGAAAGGCGAGGCTCACCGAGCCATTTATCCTTCCACCCTTCAATTAATCCTACATGTGTTTATCGGTCAGGTTGGCACAATAAACTAACTCACAAGGCCTGGCAATCAATTTCTGAAACGTCAGTCTTTAAAACTGTGCAATTCTGCTTAGCAACACCTGGGGTTTCCACGAGTCAGAATCAGTCTTTACGGTATGTGAAGCATCCAGGTAGAGGTCTCCAACAGAAAATTTGGACTTCCTACAGAGGTCTTACTTTTCTCCTCCCAGTAAAAGCTTTCAGTATTTTGTTAAACTTTTAGAAAAAAGGGGCCACACAGTTGGGGTCGTTTTGTCCTGGAGTTTAGCATTTCAACTCACCCAAGTTCTCTCTAGCAAATGTCATATATTTGTTTCATTAGCGAGGAATGATATTAATTGTAATTTGTTATCAGAATGAAAAATGTACTCTTGGAGAATTTGAAAGAGAAACGACATAGAGAGGTGTTTGGGGTGCAGGTTGCCTTCAGTTTAAAGAGATCATCTGGCAGAGAGTTGCTGGAGAAAGCAAGGAACCCCACAATCTTAACAGCCCAGGGTTCCACCTGGCCCAAACCCTCAGCTCTTAGAGGCCCACACTTCCCCAATCTTCAAAGCACCCCTATCTTTCACTTTCTGGTACAATGTTCTCTTTCATCTGTTTGAAGGTTCAGGGTTTCCAGCAATCGAACTACTGGCCATAAAGCTTGATGGCAAGGATGTTCTTATTCCCTTGGGAACTAAGTCCCACACCTGGCACTTCAGTGCAGGGAGCAAAGGCTTACAAAGGAGCCTTTCACCCCCCACCCCCGACCCCACCCCCATTCTTTATTCCCCTCTCTAAAAAGGTGAAGCTTGGGAAGAAGGGAGCCTTCTTCACACACAACAAAAGCTGAAAACTTAAACCCACCTTGTGCCTAAACGCCAGTCATTCTGGAAAACGTGCTTTCTTTGTTTCTTTGTTTTTCACAGCTATTGGAACTGGATTGTTCAAAGAAGTACCTGACCTTGTCAGATGAGAAACAGAAAATGCTGAGCCTGAATTCTTTTCTTGGCTCCCGTTGCTAACCTAGCAGTACTGCCGAATCTCAGGCTCTTCAGCAGCTTTACCCAGGCTGGGGGTACAGAATAATGAATGCATAAAACTGCCTGACAAGAGCCTTCTTCCCCTCCCAGCACCACATTCTGCAGTGAAAAGGAAGGAGGGAGGCCATTAGCAGAGAGTAAGCAAAAAGATGAAGTGATATGTAGCATGCCGAGGGCAAAGGCCAGCTTCAGCCAAT
The DNA here is from genome assembly GCF_000313985.2 of Echinops telfairi. Classification (NCBI taxonomy): domain Eukaryota; kingdom Metazoa; phylum Chordata; class Mammalia; order Afrosoricida; family Tenrecidae; genus Echinops; species Echinops telfairi. The sequence goes on along the minus strand of NW_022111373.1, from coordinate 31,767,118 downwards.
GTTGTTGGACCTGCTGGTACTGTTTCTACTCAGAAAGGATTTTCTGCTTTCTTTTGTTGTCTGGGGCAGTGCCATTCATTTTGTCAGAGAAAGAAAGGGGGCCCCATAAGAACCGAGATGGTATTCCATTCATCTCTAAGATTTAGCACAGAATCTGGCCTCAGGGATAACAGGTCACATTTAGAGAGGCAGAAATGATGGTACATCATCCTATGCCAATTCAAAAGGCAAATCGATTTTATTTTCCATTTCTGAAAGAGAGAAGTTTAGGGATGTTAAGAGACTGCCTCAAAACAAAGCTAGTTAATAGCAGTGGCTCCATGGAATGTCTTGCCCTATAAGCAATTGAAAACCACAGTGACAGGTTTAACTACAGTTAAATTTATTGGAGGGATATGGGAAAGCAGAGAGGATGGGAGTTGAGAAAAACAAGTCAGAACAAAGAGAAGAGTTAGGATACATACAGAGTAACAAGCATTATTCAATCATCCTTTCTTTTTTCTTCTTAATATCATTTTATTGGGGGCTTGTACAACTCTTATCACAATCCATACATATACATCCATTGTGTAAAGCACACTTGTTGCCATTATCATTCTCAAAACATTTGCTTTCTACTTGAGCCCTTGATATCAGCTCCTCATTTTCCCTTCCCTTCCTGCCACCCCTCCCTCATGAAACCTTAATGATTTATAAATTATTATTATTTTGTCATGTCTTACACTGTCCAACATCTCCCTTCACCCACTTTTCTGCTGTCCGTCCCCTGGGGAGGGGGTTATATGTAGATCCTTGTGATGGGTTCCCCTTTTTAACCCCACCTCCCTCTTCCCCTCCTGGTCTCTCTACTCTCATTATTGATCCTGAAGGGTTTATCTGTCCTGGATTCCCTGTGTTTACAGTTCTTATATATACCAATGTACATCCTCTGGTCTAGCAAGATTTGCAAGGTAGAATTGGGATCATGATAGTGAGGTGGGGAAGAAGCATTAAAGATGTAGAGGAAAGTTGTAGATTTCATCGGTGCTACACTGCACCCTGACTGGCTCGTCTCCTCCCCGTGACCTTTCTGTAAGGGGATGTCCAGTTGCCTACAGATGGACTTTGGGTCTCCACTCCGCACTCACCCTCATTCACAATGATATGACTTTTGTTCGTTGATGCATGCTACCTGATCCCATCGAAACCTTGTGATCACACAGGCTGGTGTGCCTCTTCCATGTGGGCTTTGTTGCTTCTCAACTAGATGGCTGCTTGTTTACCTTCAAGCCTTTAAGACCCCAGATGCTATATCTTTTGATAGCCGGGCACCATAAGCTTTCTTCACCACATTTTCTTATGCACCCATTTGTCTTCAGCAATGACATCGGGAAGGTGTGCATCATGGAATACCAGTTTAATAGAACAAAGTGTTCTTGCATTGAGGAAGTACTTGAGTGTAGGCCCAATGTCCACCTGCTACTTTAATACTAAATCTATAAATATATGCACATAGATCTATTTCCCCATCATCATGTATAAATATATTTACATATGTACATGCCTGTATTTAGAGCTCTATAAATGCCCTTTGCCTCCTAGTTCTTTCCTCTATTTCCTTTAACTTTCCTCTTGTCCCACTATCATGCTCAGCCTTCATTTGGGTTTCAGTAATTCCTCATGGTAACATTGCCCTTGATCAAGCCCTACCAGGCCTCCTACACCCTCCTCACCATCAATTTTGGATCACTTGTTGTTCCCTTGTCCCTGGGTTTGTTAACACCCTCAACCATCCTTTCTAAGTGTCAATTCACTGGAACAAGTTTTCTAATCTTCTGCTCATTGGTTTAAGCAGAGTTCAGCTCCACATGACTTGGAGAGGCGTGGAAAGATGCTCTCAGTTCCATAAAGTCTACATACACTGGGACAGAGATTATTCTCCAAAGGAAGATGGAGTTCTATTGGAAACTACTAGAAACAGAGAATGGGTGCTGAGTAGCCACATAATTCAACTCTCCACCCCAGATAACTAGGTTTCAAGCTGGTTTACAACGATGCCAAAGTTCACCTGCTTTTCACTATGCCATAGTAGTGGCTCTCAACCAACAGCAATTTTGCTGATGCTCCCCGACCCCTGCTGGGAGGGTACCTTTGACAATGCCTGGAGAGATTTTTCATTTGTCACAACTGAGGGCATAGTGGGGTGAGGAAGGTGCCAGATGGCCTGCCATAAAAAGAATTATGCAGTCCAAAGTATCAATAGTGTGGAGAAACTCTGGTATGGACAGATTTTATAATATACTATACTATATATATAACAGATATATAATATAATACATATTATATATTGAGATTATAGATGGTAGACTTAAGAAAACTCAGTGATTCAATTTGTTGAAAGTATGGATTACATATAGAAAAGGAGAAGGGTGGTGTGGGGTTTTTAAAAAATTTGTACATCAGATTTTGAAGGGCCTTGAACACCAGGCTAAATTGTCTGTATTTTATTAATAATAGAATTTGGTGCTTCTCCTCCCAAAACAATATCCTAATTTGCTGGGTCTGGTAGATCTGTCCATTCTGAAGTTTATCAAATGACTTGACTGTCAATGACAAGACTCGAGTAGTTTCCTCCATCCTGGACATACTCAGGCCTAAGAGTTTAGCTTCTCTGGGATTCTCACCTCTCTTAGGTACTAGAAAAGTCATCGTTTCTTTGAGTGAACACTCCTGCTAAGGAGATTAACATTGTTATCAAGTGCTTCAAATCATACAACCCCACTGTCATTCAGTCGTTTCTGACTCTGATCAACTCTATTGTGTTCCCAAGACTGTGCATCTTTACATGGAATGGCTAGTGGGTTCAAACCACTGGCCTTGTGGTTAACAGCCCAATGCTTAACTCATGGTGCCACCAGATAATCTTAATCCTTTCCAGAATAATCTATTTTTAAAATTAATATATTTACACACACTTTTTTTTCACTATCAGTAATATGTTCTAGTTCAATTGGCAGTATTTTATTCTTTCTTGGGGCTATATACAATGATGGTATGTCATAATCAATGGTATTTTGAAACAATGAAATATTATGCATTTATTTTTCTCTCATTTGCCATTGATTAAATTTTGCTCACGCTCATTTAAAAGAATTGGCTCTTCACATTGTTGGTGGGCATTAGTGTCGAATTCTGCAAGAATGCTAAGAACTACACAGAGTCTCATGATGGACCTGGCCCCTCTCTGTCATCATGATTTTATCATTAGAAATACAGTTCTCATGTTGAACAGAAGAGGTTTTGTAACTATGCAACCATCTCCCCAGTGGGAACATCCAAGGCTGCCTCCAATGAACTGTTTCCTCAGTGCTTCAACGCTTTTAAAGACTATATGAAAGAAGCATTCATTCAGAGATAATTGCCCTGGCATATGCTGTAGGGCTGTTCTTATTTTATACAGACTTCCTCGGCCCATCATTAGATAATTTTATTTGTACAAAGGAACTGGAGTAATATCCTTCTACATCCTCTCTCTGTGTCTCATCTTTATCCCCTAATAGGACTTCCCCCTTTCCTTTTCAGCACCACACATCAGAAAGATTAATATGTAAGGAAATCTATCCTCCTGTGATGTCTCAGCCTAAGAAACAAAGCACATGTACGACTCAGGAAGGAGAGCAAGGAGATGAATAGCGAAGTTTAAGCAATGGTGCATTTCCAGAAAATATTTATGAGCTGATTTAAATACTAATGAGCTGGTAGTCTGCAGCAGCAGGAAGACGAAAACACAAGAGCACAAAGTCTCAGCTGGGCGTGGGCTGTCTTTTATCTACACAGGCTGTACAGTAGAGTGGCCACATTTTAAGCTTGTTAAACAGACATTTGAAAATGTCATTAGATGAGAAATTGACTTTTTTCCCCCATTTCTTTTACAATATTTCCCCATCAATTTGAGTCCAGTGTTAAAAAAAAAAAAGTATCTAGGGTCTGAACATAAAGACTTCTTTATCCAAGTTTTATTTACTATAAATGTTTACTGTATTAAGAAACAGTCTTTCAGTTTTCCTTTTCAGTCCCCTTTAAGAATCTGCCAAATAGCCTTTCCTGACAAGTTCCGGTGGGGCAGTATGAACCCTTGTCTCTAGAGTTCAGTAGGTCATTTATCTGACACTGCCTCCTGTCCCAGCCAGGTTGTAGGAAAAAATGCTTCGGTGGCCTCAGGGTTAGAAAAGATTTT
>NW_022111373.1:31759723-31761674 GCF_000313985.2 Echinops telfairi | reverse complement strand
AAAGACTGGGAAGAAGCTCAAAGTCCCATGAAATTAATCTGCTTTATTATGATGTTCCCATGATTAAACCATAAAATCCTGTTTCATAATTGTCATGTAGCTGAATCCCCAGATGAGGCCAAATAATAAAATTTATTTATTGTCTAGAGACTAAAAAAAAAAAAATGTAAGGCAGCACCATTGTTGTTGTTTTTGTTGTTGTTGTTCTTGGGTGCTGCGGAGTTAGCTGTGACCTGTAATGACCGTCATATACAACAGAAGGAAATGCTGCCACGTCCTCCACTAGCTCCATAAATCCTGTTTCATAATTGTCATGTAGCTGAATCCCCAGATGAGGCCAAATAATAAAATTTATTTATTGTCTAGAAGACTAAAAAAAAAAAATGTAAGGCAGCACCATTGTTTTTGTTTTTGTTGTTGTTGTTCTTGGGTGCTGCGGAGTCAGCTGTGACCTGTAATGACCGTCATATACAACAGAAGGAAATGCTGCCACGTCCTCCACTAGCTCCATAAGTGTTGCTACACTTGACCCAATCCTTGCAGCCAGTGTATCAGTGTATCTCTCCTGGAGGGCCTTCCTCTTGTTCAGGGATCTGCCACCTTCCCAAGCATGATGTTCTTTCCAGGGACTGGTCCTTCCTTATAACATGCCCAAACAGAGATGAAGTCTCGCCACCCTCACTTCTAAGGAGTTTTTTGGCTGTACTTCTTCCAATACAATAAGAAAGACTATTTTAAAGCAACTTTACAAAATCAATATCATACACGAAAACATGAACAAAATTGAAAAAAAGAAGGATATTAACAGTGTCCAACAGTGCCATACCAAGCATTATTAGAGTCCAAGTTAATTTTTGTATAAAAGTTTTGTAGTCTCAGCCTTTATATAAAAAAGAATGAAATTTAAGGATCTGTGATTGTATTTGCTTATAAATGCATAAAGAAACTCTGAAGCATACACAAGAAAATAGTAGCAGTGATTGCCTATTGGGGTTTGGGGCAAAAAAGGAAATTTCCACTAGATAAAATTTAATTATTTTTGTTTTTAACTATGTGGACATTTATGTAGGAGGATTCAAAAGGTTTATGGAAAAGCTCCATTTTCTTTTAATTCCAGTTTTCCCAACTCTTGAATCTCCCTCATATACTCAAACTATTCAATAGCCCTGGATAGCCATCAGGACAAAATCTTGAAAAAGAACAAAATAAGAAGAGTCACACTATCCAATTTCAAACCTCACTGCAAAGCTCCTGTAATTAAGACACTCACAGACACACACACACAAACCCATTATATTTTCTTCTACTCTTGTATAGATCTTTAAATCTTTAATCCATCTGAGATGGATTTGGTATATCCTAGGAGGTAAAACTTTAACTTAATTTTCTTTCAAATGTTCCAACACAATCCATTGAATAATTCATACATTTGTTACTAATCTGAATGATAAAATTTAATATATGTTAAATTCTCATAGGTAGATGAATCTTGTTTTAGGCTCTCTATTCTTTTGTAATCATTTGATAACCTCTTCTTACCTAACTGTTGTGGTTGTTTTCAGTTGCTATAGAGTTACGCCACACCATTAAAGTCACTAGTGCTTGAAAGTATGTCTTTTATCTGTAAGGTTAACCTCATAAATCTTTCTTTTTTCCCAAAAATGTCCAAGATTTTTCTGCAAACTTAACCCTTCAGATGAATTCACAGATTAATTTGAGGAAAAACTGTATTTCTGCCATGTGAGTCTTTGAAAAGTCAAGTATTATCATTAAGTCCAGTGCTCAAAAGGACACATGGAATCACTGAGAGAATTACTCAGTGAATCTAAGATGAGATTCTGAGGACCTTTGGGGCTAGATTAGTTGTATGAGTCTTTTGAACCTATGCTGTAATTGCCCATTTTTCTCCCAGTATTAGAAAAAAACAGCACACAGCAGAAAATTCATAGTG
>NW_022111373.1:31755446-31759175 GCF_000313985.2 Echinops telfairi | reverse complement strand
ACATTATGTAAATTATTGTAATGAAAGAGAATTAATTCTCCATTCCCACCCCAATAGATTTTTTTCCTCCCTTGACTATAGACTATCAAATGGCAACATTAGATATGTGTTGTGGGTGTTAAAAAAGACATTGTAGTTTTTGCAAAAAGCAGAAGTTTCCCATTTCATACCATATCATTCCAATGTCAGATTCAAAATTACCTTTCTTCCCTTGGAAGAAAAAATGCAAGAAACCTGTGGTAGTTTACTTTGCTTTGGTACTTTTCTTTGGTACTCCCCAAGACTACGTCAAAATATTTTGAAATTCTACCCCATGTTCAAGACTATGCCAAGACATACCATAGTAGTTTGCAAAGACAATGTTCTACATCTTACTTGAGTGGATAGTGACTGAATTTTTTAAATCCTGTGAAGAGCCATCCAAGGCACAATCATTTGTCTATCTCCATCCAGAGCAGAGAACAGTGATGACAACTGAAAGACAAAAGCTAACAATTAGCCCAATGAACTAACGAATCACTCAAACATCAATCTCCACAACTCTACGACTATAAGAACTAGATGGCACCCAACTGCCACCGCCAACTGCTCTAAAAAGGATCGCACGAGATGGTCCTGGATTGAGTGGAGAAAAACGTGAAACAAAATCAAAATCATCAAAGAGACCACGCTTACTATTCAGAAAGAGACAGAACCCCGGAACCTCTGACTTCTTCTTCAGATCTGAAACTGTCCTCCCTCCTGTGTTACAAGCATAAACCATTGAAGATCCAAAGGGCAGTATCTGCCCAAACAAAATGCAGAGGGTTGTGAAAGAAGGATGAAAAGAAACAGGACACACAAGCAGAGAGCAAAATAAGTGAGGATGCAGTGAGCGGACTGCAATGGATGAGTGGAAACAAAATGCGTGAGAATTATTGAAAGTAAGACTGATAATCTGCTTTATAACCATTCTGTAAGCCTTCTCCTAACTCACAAGAAAACATTTATTAAAAACTAATCAATTAAAATCTCTTTTAAAGATTATGACAAGAGACTCATAGAAAAGTAGACACTAGTGGAGTGATATGGAGAATATGTGAGTTGAAGGAGTCCCGGTATATTAACTATTCCACAGGAGTGAGTTAAACTGAGCCCTCTGTACTGCTGTGTGGACTAATTAGCTGTTATATTCCTTCATGCTGTATATATCTATATCTATCTATCTATCTATAATTATAAGTGTCCTGATTTTGTTTCTCTAGAGAACCCTGCCCAACACAGTCACTATGAGTTGGAAAAGGAGCCCTGGGGGTGTAGATGGGCTTCTCTAATCACAAGGTCAGGGTTCAAAACCACCAGGCATTCTACAGCAGAAAGGTGAGACTTCCTATGCTCATAAAGATTTACAGTCTCAGAAGCCCACAAAGGCATTTCTACCCTGTCCTATAGGATAGTCCTGAGTCAGAAATAACTCAATGGCAGTGAGTGAGTATAAATTGGAATTGACTCAGTGGCTGTGGAATGGATATGCACTTGTGGGTCAAAGAGTGAAGGAGCCATGAAAGGAGAGCTGTGTCTCATGTCATGTATCTGTCTAGGACAGTATGCAAACGTCTGTCCTAGTTGGTTCTCATAAACTGCTTCCTTACTGCAAATGGTAGGGAATCTGTGGGAGCAGCTGCAAACAGTGTGCCCTGATAGAATGTAAACAAATCGGTATGGGCCGGGATATGGAACTCACTCTCAAGGCTATGAGAAATTCAAGTGTGGGAATATCAAACTTACCTGGGAACACTGCGAGTATTTAGTACACAAAAATAAAGCACTGCCGGCCACTAAGGCTGCAGTTTGTACCGTTTCTGTCTGTGTCTATTTTGTGCTGCAGTCGTGTGTGTGTGTGTGTGTGTGTGTGTGTGTGTGTTTGGTTCCATGTTCATTTTCCCTGCTCAAGAAACTGTGGCATCAAAGAGTCTACTTTATTTCACAGGATTTTCAATGGCTGAATTCTTGGAGGAAATCACCAGACCTTTTTTTCAATAAACCTCCAACCTTTCCATAAGCAGCCAAGCACTAACTATTTGCACTCCATAGGGCATCAAATCCACCACTTGTTTGTCAGTTTGTCATACGATGGTGGCTAGTGTGTTGCTATGATGTGAAAGTGTATGTTACTAGTATTTCAAATACAGGGTCACACAAAATGATCAGGTATCAACAGTGCTTCAAGACTAGGAGCAGACTGAAGAAAGAATAAGCTGTCCACTTCTGAGGAATTAGTCATGGAAAACCTATGGCTAGCATGTATACATTTTCAGTTACTGAAAACCTAATGAACAGAAGAATATTGTCAAAAGATGAGCTCCTGAGATCAGAAGCCACTCAAAATATGACTGAGGAAGAGCTCCCTTGTTAATGTAGTTGACCATACTGGCACAGTTGGAGTAAAGCCTGCATGAGGAAAGCCTTCAGCACCTTCATTTGTTGGTAGGGCAAGATGCAAAATGAGAAGAAACAGATATGAATATCAATTAATATTTGGAACTTGGAATATACAAGTATAAATCTAGGAAAATTGGAAGTCCTTGAAAATGAAATGGAATGCATAAAGATCAGTATTCTAGACATTAGTGAACTGAAATGGGTCAGTACTGGCCATTTTGAATCAGAAAATTATCTGGTTTACTAGGCTGGATGACACAATCAAGAGGAATGTCTTTGCATTCATCATCAAAAATGGACATATCAAGATCTATCTTGAAACATAATGCTGTGTGTGATATAATAATGTCTTTCTTCATGTAAGGAAATCCAATCAATACAACTCTTCACACTTATGCATCAACCACTAAAGGTATTGATAAATAAATTTAAGGATTCTACTGAAGTCTTCATCTGAAATTTATCAAACATGAAATCAAGATGTATTGATAATTATTGGTTATTGGAATGCAAAATTTGAAAAAAATAAGAAGAAATATTAGTTAGAAAATATGGACTTGGTGATAGAAATGAAGCAGGAGATTGCATGAAAGAATTTTGCAAGACCAACCTTGCTTGCAGAAAGTAAAAGTGAGGAGGACTTGAAGCACTTGTTGATGAAGATCAAGGATTGTAGTCATCAGTATGGATTGCAACTCAATGTAAAGAAAAAATAAATCTAGCTAATACAACTGTAATTCCCAACAAGAATGGGAATTACAAAGCACTTCATAGCAAATAACTTTTTTCAACAACACCAAAGATGGATATTCACATGGACTTCTCCAGATGGAATACAAAAAGATCAAATTGACTACATCTATGGCAAGAAAATATGGAGAAGCTCAATATCAGCAGCCAACCCTAAGCCAGGGGGCTGACTGTGGAACAAACCATAATTTGCTCAGATGAAAGTTCAGGTTGAAAGTGAAGAAAATTGAAACAAGTCCATGAAAGCCAAAATACAACTTTTTGTCTATCCCACCTGAATTTCAAGAACACCTCAAGAACAGATTGCTGCATTGAATGCTAATGACAGAGCCTTGATGAGCTGTGGTATGACATCAAGAACATTACACATGAAAAAATAAAAGGTCATTAGAAAGACAGGAAAGAAAGAAAAGACCAGCCTGGATATCAGAAGAGACTCTGAAACGTGTCTTACTCACAGAGCAGCTAAGGTACATGGAAGAAATGATGAAGTCAAAGAGCTGAATAGAAAATTTCAAAGGACAGCTCTAAAGAAGACAAAGAAAAACTAAAATATTA
>NW_022111373.1:31753659-31755027 GCF_000313985.2 Echinops telfairi | reverse complement strand
ACCCAACAGAATACTCAAATTATAGAAAAATATCATTGATATCACATGCAAGTAAAACTTTGCTGAAGATCTTCCAACAATAGTTATAGCAGCACATTGACAGGGATCTGCAAAAGGTTCAGGTTGGATTCAGAAGAGGACATGGAACAAGGGATATCATTGCTGATGACAGATAGATTTTGGTTGAAAGAAGAGAATACCAGAAAGATGTCTACTTGTGTTTCATTGACTATGCAAAGGCATTTGACTGGATCACAACAAATTACGAATAGCCTTGAGAAGAATGGGAATTACAAAGCACTTCATTGTACTCATCTAGAACCTGTACATGGATCAAGAGACAGTTGTGCAAACAGAATAAGGGAAAGCTGCATGGTTTAAAATCAAGAAAGTGTGCATCAGGGTGGTATCCTCTCATCAGACTTATTCAATCTGTAGACTAAGCAAATCATCAGGGAAACTGGATTATGAAGAAGCATGTGACATCATGCTTGGAGAAGGGCTTATTAGCAACCTACAACATGCGTATGATGCAAACTTGCTTGCAGAAAGTAAAAGGGAGGAGGACTTGAAGCACTTGATGAAGATCAAGGATTGTAGTCTTCAGTATGGATTGCAACTCAATGTAAAGAAAAATAAATCTAGCTAATACAACTGTTACTCCACCTGGGGTCCTCAAACTGCGGCCCACCGAGGACATTTATCCAGACCGTCAGGTGCTTTTGCCCCGTTTGGTTTTTTACTTCAAAATGAGATATGGGCAGTGTGCATAGGAATTTGCTCATAGTTTTTTTTTAAACTATTGCCTGGCACTGCAATGGGTCTGAGGGACAGTGAACTGGGCCCCTGTTTTAAAAGTTTAAGGACCCCTGCTCCAAGTGGTCTAGGATTTTGTCTTTTGTGGGTCCACAATCAATGCTCATAGAAGCAGCAATCAAGAGATCGAATAACACATTGCATTGGGTAACTCTGCTACATAAGACCTCTTTAAAGTATTGAAAAGCAAGGAAGTGACTTTGTTTAGAATAAACCCGTGCATGCATGAACTGGAATCCTAGAAACAATACTTTTTGGCTTACCCCAAAAGAAGAACTCTTTCTTTCTGAGATGTTAGAGAAATTATTCTGTAACATACTGATTATCTTCAGTCAAGCAGTATTTGAAACAGACATACTTTTCTTTGCTACACATTTTTTGCAATGTCATTACAAAACAACTGAGTCCCACAATGACTCTGAATAGGTAATAGTTGTTTTAACTTTCTTTTTTTTTTAAATCAATTTACTGAGGCTCATACAATTCATCACAATACATAGATCAATTGTGTAAAGCACATCTATACATTTGTTGCCCTCATTATTCCCAAAA
>NW_022111373.1:31737975-31744622 GCF_000313985.2 Echinops telfairi | reverse complement strand
ACTGGGGGCTCTTTAACCTCTTATAACAATCCATACATCAATTGTAACAAGCACATTTGTTATCTGAAGACAAACTGAGGATTTGGTGATATTAAATAATTATTATTTGGGCTGTTGATTTCTTCATTGTGCCTTGCTCTGGTATCCCAATTATTCGACTATTGTTCCTCTTCATGGTATCACTCATTCTCAGGTTTTCTTCAGCTTCTTTGATTGTATTATTTGATTATCATTCTCATTTGCTGAATTCTACTTGGCTATCTTTGAGGGCACTGATGCCATTCTCAACCTCTTCCAGCCTGTTGGTAAGGTCTTTTACCGTCTTCTTTGCTTCTGCTGCCGTGTCCCCTTAACTCTTGTAATTCCCTTCAGTAAATGGACTCCATCCTCTCTATTTTTCCATCCTTCTTCTTTACTGATTCCCTCATATCCTGAGTGATCCTAAGCAGAAGTCTGAAGATTTCTTCTTGTGGTGGTTCAGAGTCTGCTTCTTCTATATACGTCGCTAAGTTCAATTCCTCTTCGGACATTGCAGGTTTTCTTTCTCTTGCTTTCTTGTAGAGGCTGCTGATGTGGGTAGTTGTCTGTGTGGTATTTTGGTGTCACTGAAGGTGGTACCTTACATACAATCGTATGACACAGGGTGCAGGGCTAGCCTGGCCCCTGTATGGTTCACAGTGTGCTGTGGTGTGGGTTTGTGGCTGGGGCCACAAGCAGTCGGTGGGGGGACAAAAAGGGGGAATATGGCCATGGGTCTCTGGCTGTGTGGTCAGCTCAGGCTGTGCTCTCTAGGGGCCACAAGCCACGGGCTGCTCAGGCTGCCCAGGAAGCACTAGCAGAGGGGTGGGCTGGGCTGCCATCAGGTGCCCTGGGAGGGAACAAGTGGCTTGGGCTGCATGGGCTGGGCTGGCTGGATCCATGGACCATTCAGGCTCTGCAGGCAATGCAGGTGTGAGGCAGAGGGAGTAAGATGTGCGGCAGCCATGGATCTCTGGCAAGCGGTGCAGATTGCTGGCAACCGGCATAAAGAAGGCCCCTTTTTTGAACTTCTGCACAACTCAGAACTATCCATTTCTTACGTGAGGTCCCCAAGTAGAATTAGGTTATTGTATTATGTGCCCAAGGGAAGTTGGGGCTTCTTAGCATGCTCTGAGTGTGGAAATCCAAACGTGGGTCTGAAAACTCACTGAGTGCCGGCCTTGGGGAAAGCAGAGGTGTCACCACAAACTCTGCTGCATTCTTTGAGGGCATAAAACAGGGAGGGGAACTACAAGTTCACTGAATGTATGTTAGGGGGAAATGCTGCCACAAACTCTGCTTTGCTCTCCATAGATGGAAATTGGTGAGGGAGGCCTGAAAAGAATTTCAGGGTGCTGAGAGGCCTGATCCCAGGTCTAGATTCCCTGTACTGGCCACTTCTCCTGTTGATTACTGTAGTTCATCATGGAGCTCTCGGGAGGGGTTCCTACATCATCACCATCTTCCCAGAAGTAACCATGTAAATCTTTACATTGAGTTGCAATCCATACTAAAGGTTATATAGTCATTGCTCTTCATCAATAAGTGCTTCAAGTCATCTTTACTTTCAGCAAGCAAGGTTGTGTCATCAATGTGCACATAGCAAATTTTTAATAAGCCTTCTCCCTATTTTTATGCAGCATTCTTTTTCAAATAGTTCATTTTCCCAACTTATTTGTTAACATGCAGACTGTGTAAATAAAGAGAAAGGATACAACTCTGGTGCACACGTTCTTGATTTTAAACCTTTTTTCTGTTCAAAGGACTACCTCTTGGTCTATGTATAGGTTCCAAGAACACATGAACACAATTAATTGTTCTCAAATTCTCATTCTTTGCAATGTTATCTACTGTTGGTTATAATTCACACAGTCAAATACCTTTTCATAGTCAATGAGACATTAATAAACATCTTTCTGGCACAATAAAAATGAAGGAAAATATCACTGAAAACATCTATTAATAAACAGAATGTGTAATATATGAACCTAAGAAAATTAGAACTGTCAAAGTGAAATAGAATGCATAATGATCAGTATTCCAGGCATTATCCAACCCACTGCCATCAAGTTGATTCCAACTCATAGATAGAATAGAGTAGAAATGCCCCTTTGGATTTTCAAGGCTTCAATCTTTACTGGAGTAGAAAGCCTCATCTTTATTCCATGGAGTGCCTGTGAACTGCTCATATTTTGGTTAACAGCCCAATATGTAGTCCACTACACTACCAGGAATCCAGGGTGTTTGTTAACTGAAATGGACTTGTATTGGCGGTTTTGAATTAGACAATCATATGGTTTACTATTCAGGAAAAACAAATTCAAGAACAATGGTGTGATATTCATCCTCAGAAATATCATTTCAAGAGCTAGCTTGACATACAATCTGTCAGTGATATGAAAATAGCTATATGCATATAAGAAAATCTAGTTAATACAACTATTATTCAAATTTATGTAAAAACCACTAAAGTCAATGATGGAGGAATTGAAGAAATATATCCTTGTCTTCTATCTGAAATTGATCAAACAATAATTACTGGTAATTGAAGAGTGAAAGTTAGAAAATATCAATAGTTAGAAATTGGGCCTTGATGTTTGAAACAAAGATGGGCATCACATGGTAGTAGTTTGCAAAATCAATGGTTTCTTCATTGCAAATACTTTTTTGCAACAACATAATTATAACTATACACGTGTGTGATAGTTAGAGATTATGTCAACTAGACACTCTTCATTGCAAATACTTTTTTGCAACAACATAATTATAACTATACACATGTGTGGTAGTTAGAGATTATGTCAACTAGACACTCCTGACTAGGGATGGTGTCAAGTCACAGCCTGATGGCACCTCCTTGATGTCATAAACCTTTTGTATAAAAGCAAGGTGAACAGAGAAGATCTCTTTCTCTGCCCCTTTGCCTTCCTGCTTGCTGGGACTCTGCTACTAATTCTGAAATCTGTCAGTGCCCTGTCATGTTTTCACAGACTTTGGAACCACGTGACTTTGCATCCACCAAACTGTGATTGCCCTGCTTCCCAGTTCAACAGTTTGCATCAACTGCCATGTGGCTATGTGAGTCTGAGGAGGGTCTTAGGGACTAGCATAAAACTTATGGACTTGAGTTGGACTGGGTGGAGATGCCTTCTTGACATATAAACACTTCCTGACATAAAACTCTTTCTTAATACATAGATAAGTGTCACTGAATGTGTTTCTCTAGATAACACAACATGGACCTTACCTGATGGAATACACAGGAATAAAATTAACTGCATCTTTGGGAAGAGATGATGGACACACCCAATATCATCAGCCAAAACAAGGCCAGGGGTTATGTATAGTACAGGCCCTAAATTGTTCATATGCAAGCTCGGGTTGAAGCTGAAAAATAAAACAAGTCCATGAGAACCAAAGTAGGAGTATATCCCACTTTAATTTACAAACCATCTCAAAACCAGATTTGATCCATTGGATACTACTCATGACTAAAACCTGATAAGCTATGAGATGACATCAAGAATAACATACATAAAGAAAGTAAAAGGTCATTACAAAGATATTAAAGAAATAATAGACCAAAATGGATGGCAGTAAAGAATATTAAACTTTCTCTTCATCATAGAACAGTTAAAGCAAATAAATAAATAAAGGAACAGTTAAAGCAAATAGAAGAAATTATGAAGTAACAAAACTGAACAGAAAATTTCAAAGGGCAGCTCAAGAAGACAAGATAAAGCATTATAGTGAAATGCATACATATCTGGAATTAGAAAACCTAAAGGAAGAACATGTTCAGCCAATCTCAAGCTAAAAGAATTGAAGAAAAAATTCAAGTCTAAAGTTAAAATGTTGAAGGATTCTATAGACAAAGGAGCCCTGGTAGCATAGTGGGTTACACGTTGGTCTGCTAACCTCCAGGTTAGCAGTTCCAAACCACCAGATGTTCTGCAGGAGAAAAATGAGGCTTTCTATACCCGAACAGATTTATAGTCATAGGAATCCACGGGGATGGTTCTACTCTCTCCTGCGGGGTCACTATGAGTTGCAATGTACTTGAGAGCAGTTGTTTTGTTGTTAGATAGAGGTTGATAGAGGTGTTGTTTTGTATAGACAAAATATTGAGCACTGCAAGAAGCATCAAAATAGATGAAAGGATTACACAGAGTCATAGTACCCAGAATAATTCATAAAAAGTTCATGAGATAGCATCTAATCAAAAACCAATGCCACCAAAGGGAGAAGTCCAAGCTACACTGAAGGCATTAGTGAAAACCAAGACTCCAGAAATTCATTAAATACCAATTGAAATGTTTCAAAAAAACTGAAGCAGCATTTGAAGAACGCACTAATCTATTCTAAGAAATTGGAAGACAGTTACCTGGCCATCTGATTGGAAGAGATCCATATTTGTGCCCAGTCCAAAGAACGGATCCAACATAATGTGGAAACTATTGAACATTATCACTAATGGCACATGCGAGTAACATTTTGCTGAAGATAATTTAAAACCGTTATAGTGGTACACCAACAGCAACTGCCAGAAATTCAAGTCATGTTCAGAAGAGGATGTGGCATTAAGGACTTCATCGATGAGGTCAGATGGATCTTGGCTGAAAGCAAAGAATACCAGGAAGCATAGTATCACTACAATTTTACTTATAACGTTGCATGTGCCAATTTCACTGTTTCCCATATGACTTACTTCTTTAGAATATATAACCCAGAGAAGATAAACCTATAATACTCAAATTGTTGTTTTTTAATTTTTCACAATGGAATTATATATTCAAGATCCACCCATACTGACTCAAATTTGCTTTCTTTGTTATTTCATTATTCAAAATAGGACCACTAAGAACTTAAAAACTTTATATGGATCCTTACTTTGTTAGCCTTAATCTGACAAGTCTCCAATTTAAATTTTGTAAAGCTTTTGGGGGTGGGGGGGCCTTACAGGAGGAGGCTGAATAAGCCCTGAAACACTAAATTTGCTAAATTTTAATATGTTGTTGAGCACATCATATCCAATTCTACCCTTAACCTTTTCTCTCCTTAGCCACTGTAAAATAGTTTCCGACAATTTACTCAAGTGAAGTTCTTTGAACAGTTGTTAGGTCAGGAAACTCAACACTCCAGAGTAGTGACAACAGAGGTGATGGGATAACAGCTGGGGGAATTACACTGCCAGCCTTAGGCTAACAGGATGTGGGTCCACCTCTCAAGTTACTGCTGCTCTGGTTTGGATCCAGGAGCAAAGGCCTATAATAGTGAAATGAAAACTCAGATCAGTGTGAAACTCAGAGACACCCATTCGAGTCTAATTATAACCAAATCTAAGACCTCTTTGATAAATGTTTCTGGCTTTAAAGTTTCTCTTTTGCCAGTAAAGAACCAAGGGAGGGAACATTGTTGACAAGCTGCGTATTGAACTATACACAGCGAGTATCAAAAGAGGGAAGGAAGTTAGTGGAGAACAGAGAAGGGAAGTAGGAGGAGCGTCAAATAAAAACCAAAATAACTCACTGCCATTGAATAGATCCAACCACATGGTGACCCTATGTGAAGTGTGGTGGGTATGCATTAGCTTCCCTGCTTAACTCCCTTAGCTACTAATGAAAGGTAGATAGTTGGAGTCCACTCAGGGTCACTTCAAAAGAGAGAGGGCTGGTGATCTACTTCCAAAGTAATGAGCTACTGAAAATGGAGCACAGTTCTACTCTGACACATGATAGTCAACTCCACAGCCATTGGTTTTTATGCATTGAGGTTTCTAAAACAGCTATACGGGGTTTCTAATTTCAGCTCTCATGTAAAACAATCATATACAAAGATTATCTTAACATGAAGCAGAGCAGGAAATTGAGGTGGGAGAGGGAATTCAATTGTGTCGCTTGGAAGCAGGGCTGACAACAGTCAGAGGAAAGGCAGTAATTTTGTGGGAGAAGCTTAAGATAAGTGTGTATTTTCACTTGTTTTATACAGATTTTCAATTCAGGCATGTAAGAAATTGGGTTGCCAATTACATGTATTGTGTCTTAAGTTCCAGCTCATCTGAAACAATTAGTCTTATTTTGTTCCATCCCACTGGGATATTAAGTCAAATTCTTATTCTTTTTCTACTACACAATTTTCTTTTGTCACAATTTATGAATTCATTCAACAAATAAGAATTCTATCTACTATCCCTACCTAGGTATTAGAAATACAGTAGTGCCAAGATTCGTCTTCATGAAATGTGCATCCTCATGGGAGAAACATACAATTTAACAAATCATGCCAAAAAAGTCTAATGAAAGATAAATGAAGTAAAGGAGTGAATAAATGAAATACCAATCTTATCTGCTTCCTCATCTATGAAATGGGTATGATGGAAAGATGATGAGGTTGGCTTAAGAACCAGATGAGATTAAGTAGGCAATAAGTCTCATGAAATATATTGTATTTTTAACCCAAACAAGACACACCTTCTACATTTGTTTGTACCCTGCTCCCTCTTGCCTTTCCCCTACTCCTGAGGTTTTTTTTTGTTTGTTTGTTTGTTTTTTCCTGATTGATCTTTATTAGTCTTGGTTTTACAGGTATTTAATTAATCTTTAATTACTTTTGTATATATATATTTTTTA
>NW_022111373.1:31724617-31735881 GCF_000313985.2 Echinops telfairi | reverse complement strand
TAGACCTCTCCACTGATTCCCTACTCCGCGCCGGCATGTTGTCTTCACACCTTGGAGCACTGGGTTGAAGTTTGGTCCCTTTTTTCACTCCTGAGGTATTTTTATGAACATGATATACTAATTTTATAGTAATATGTAAAAAAATATTTAGCATAGCATCATTTATAAAAATACCTCTGGGGATGGGAGCAGTTGGCAAACAAATACATAAGGTACATATGATTTGTGTAAAATACATTATGCCCCTTAGTGAAATATTCTATTAAAATACTGTAAATGTTGCAATGTGAACAGTGGTGGTTCAGTGGTGGAATTCCACTTTCCTTGTGGGAAACTATGGTTTGAATCCCAGCAAGCAAACCTACCAGGTCAGTGGAAGCTCACATAGTGCTAGGATACTGAACAGGTTTCCAAACAGACAAGGAAAAAGGACTATTGATCTACTTCTGGAAACCAGCCAATTAAAACCCTATGGATCCCAATGGTTGCGGTGCCATGAGTCAGGGCTCAACTTGATGGAAGATAATAATGACATGTAAAGATTTACAGAGAAAGATTTACAAAAATATGCCTCTTCTTTCTAGTGCATAGGCTTTGGTTGCAGGAAACACAAAAAGTCAAGAATCATCTGGCAACTGCTGAACAACGAGTGCAAAGATTACTCTCCTTGAAAGTCTTGTCCCACTTTCCATCACGGTGTGTCAGAGCAGATTGCATGAACACAGGCAGGAGGCAGCCAACTGTAAAACACCAGAAGGACGATGTCTTCCTCAGTTTATCAGTAACCCACCCAACCCACTACCTCTCTTCCAGCTTACTACTTTCCAATCCTAGCTCATCTCACAGTTGTGATCGCATGTCAGTGTGTCCATTCTGATTAATCTCTTTCCCCTAGTACATGATGCCCTCCCCTAAGACAAAGCCCAGCACTGTGCCCCCTGTTTGCAGCCAGGACTGATGAATAGTGCTACTCAATAGATAATGCCTGAATGAATAAGTGAATGGGATGTTTTCTTCACAGAGAAAACATCATTTTCTATCCAAGCAATAGTTTTTGCTTGACCTTTCTTGGGAACGAGATCCTCAGCAGGCTATTTCTGGAGACAGTACACGTAACCTAGGCGATCACATGGGAGTGAAAACTCACATTGAAAAGGATCAAGACAGTTGCCCAAGCTCTCTTGCAAGTATGTAGAGTAGGAACTGGTAGAGTTCTACAGCCCACCAAGACCAAGAGATATTCTCAAAAAAGGAGGAAGAATCCTCATCCATTGCTGGTGGAAATGTGAAGTGGTATGGTAACCTTAGGAAACAGTTTGGTGGTTCCTCAAAAATGTGACCATACAACGATTATATAATCCAGCAACCCCACTCCTAACTATGTACCCCAAGGAAGCAAGAGCAGAAGCACAAACAAAGACTTTCACCCTCATGTTCATCGTGTCCTGGACACAGTAGCCGAAATGTGGAAACAGCCAAAATGCCCAGCAACTGCTGAGTGAGTAAACAAAACAGGATGTATGCATACAATGGGATATTACAGAGTCATAATGAAGAATTAAATCAGGATATATAGTACAGTATGGATGAAACACGAGAACATTATGCTGAGTGAAATAAATCAATTGCAAAAGACAAGTGCTGTGTGATCTCACTTAGTTAAGACAGGCAAATAGAGTACATAGAAAGCAGCGAGTATTAGTGGTTACCAGGGCTGGGAGAGAGGGCCAAGGGGAGGTTTTATGTAAGTGCCTTGAGTTATGTTAATGGTGGTGGAATAATCTGGAAAAAGGTGGCAATAAATATTGCAATAAGAAGCATATAGTCAATACCACTGAATTATACATGCTGAAATTGTTATTCTGGCAAATGTTCTGAGTATATTTTCACCACAATTTAAAAAATGAGGAACACATGTGCTTTTTGAAAAGTAGGCATCTGCTACCCTTTAACTAAAACCCCAAACTCACTGCCATGGAGACGATACCAACTCACAGCAACCCTATAGAAGAGAGTGGAACTGCCCCTGTGGATTTCTGAGACTGTAACTCTCAATGGCAGTAGGGAAGCCCTTTCTTTCTCCTGTGGAGCACCTGGTGATGACAAACTGCTGACCTTGCAGGTCAAGCCCAATGAGTAACCACTATGCCACCAGGGCTCCTAACTGTCCTTCAGGGCCCGAAAAGACAGCTGGGCTCAGCCTCCAGCAGGTTGTTGCTGTTGTGAGGTGCCACAGAGTTGGTTCCAACTCATAGCAATCCTATGAGCAACAAAATGAGACATTGGCCAGTCCTGCGGCATCCTCACAATTGTTCCTTTGATTGGGGCCATCAATGTAGCCACTATGACAGTTCATCCGATGGAGTTCAGCCTTCCTCTTTTTCGTTGCCCCTTTACTGAACCAAGCATGTCCTTCTCCAGGGACTGGTCATTCCTGACATGTCCAAAGTACATGAGACAAAGTTTTACCATCCTTGCCTCTAAGAAACACTCTGGCTGTACTTCTTCTAGTACAGAGATAGTTGTTCTTTTGGTGAAGAAGTCCATGGTGAAGTCCATGCTCGTCACCAGTATCATAATTCAGAACATCAGTGTTCTTCAGTCTTCCTTATTCAATGTCCAACTTCCACATGCATATGGGGCAATGGAAACTAGCATGACTTAGTCCTCAAAGCAATATCCTTGCTTTAAAACACTTTGAAGAGGTTTGGTGCAGCATATTTTCCCAATGTGGGTCCAAGCAAAATGAAATCCTTGACAACTTCAATCTTTTTTAAAACTGTTGCTTATCCTTTTACCTATTGATCCATTTGTGAAGATTTTGGTTTCCTTTACATTGAGTTATAATCCATACTGAAGGAGGCAATCCTTGATCTTCATCAGCAAATGTTTTAAGTCCTCATCACTTTCAGTAAGCAGGGTTGTGTCATTTGCGTATCACAGGTGGTTAATAAGCCTTCCTCCAATCCTGATGCCACATTCTTCTTCCTTTAAGCCAGCTTCTCTGATGGTTTGTTCAGTACACAGGCAGTGAGGTCCTTTCCCTCGGGAGACTGGCAGGAGCCAGTCTCCAGTATGTCCTACAAGGACATAGTAAGTACTGTCCCATTTTAGGCTTGCATTATGTGCAGTACTTTAGTGGACGGAAATGGCAATGTGTTGTGAATATGTGTTTTGTTTTGTTTTGTTTGTCCCTAGTGCTTGATGACTCCCATGGTGTCTGTAAATTTCAAAATCCAAAAACAAGAAGCCCCTGTCAGGAGGCAATTACCTAACATCTTAGATTCCACTCAATGTCCACTCTCCTTGGCAAAGAGCCGTTGTATCATATTAGTGGTTAAAAAACAATCATTCGCTCCATTTTCAACTAAATATAACTCCTAATGGGTAAAGTATTAAAATATAATCATCCTTTTTGGCCTCCAAAACACAATTTGAAAATCAATATTGCCTATGACATAAGACATTCTGAGATGCTGTAATAATTACTTGTTTTATATCACTATCTTAGCATTTTTACTGTTCCAACCTTTCCTATTATGGTATGAAGAAAGGAAAGATAGGATTCACTATATGTTTCTCTATATGGCAAACTGTACTTCAGTGCATAGCAAAAAGGATAATGACAAAATCATCTATAGGTACTCAAAAGAGAGAATGCCAATAGACAATGAAGACTAATGGGACCTTCTCATTCAGGTACCTTCTGGAACTAAGCAGAAGACTAAGGAGAAATTGAAGTTGGCCAGTTGGCACCCAGCTGCTTTTGCTCTACTAAGGGAGTAACAGCAAAAAAAAAAAAATCCTTGAGTAGATGATTGACTAATGAGAAACTATTACTGTATAGCAGAGGTTCCCAAACTTACTTCGCCTACCATCCCCTTTTCACACACATGCCCTGCCAGTTATCAAAAATGTTCATTCTATAGCCCATAATCCAGGATAAAGTGTAGGTATCTGCTTTTTTTTTTTTAGCTCCACTGGATTATTCTGAGCCCTGGTGTTTAAGTAGGTAATATATTGGGCTGTTAACTACAAGGTCAGCAATTCAAAATCACTACCCATGTCACAGGAAAAAGCTAAGGATTTCTATTCCCATAAAGAGTTATAGTCTTGGAAGCCCACAGGGGCAGGTCTACTATGTTCTATTGTGTAACAAGAGTTGGTGCCCCTGAGTGTATTTGAAGGCAGATCTACTTTTGTCTTCTAGGGTTGCTATGAGTGGATTTGAACCAGCATACTGTAAGTTAGTGGTACACATACTATTTGCACCACTCAGGGACTTTCACTAGGACCGTAGAGATCCCTGAACCAACAATCCCCTACTATCCTGGCTAAGAAGCCCTCGTGGCACAGTGGGTTAAACATTGGCACAGTGGGTTAAACATTAGGCTGCAAACCACAAGGTCAGCAGTTTGAAATCAAAGGAGAAAGATGAGGCTTTCTGCTCTCATAAAAATTTAATTTATCAGGAGACACCCATCCTTGAAGAAGGACATCATGCTTGGTAAAGTAGAAGATCTTGGTAAAAGAAGGCTTTCAACAAGATGGATCGATACAGTGGCTGCATCGATGGGCTCAAACTTCAGAACATCGTGAAGATGGTGCAGGACTGGAGTGTGTTTCATTCTGTTGTACACAAGGTCTCTATGGGTTGGAACTGACTTAATGGCATCTAAAAACAACAACAAAGATCTACAGCCTCTGGAACCCCAAACGCCAGTTCTACTCTTCCTTTCGGATCACTGAGTCATAATTGACTCGTTGGTAGTGAAATTTCTCAAAGACTACAATTTACAGTGAAAGTCCTATATCCATTCTGAGTCTCCACACAGATTCAACCTCCATTTAATTTCTTTCTGGCCATTAACTTGTAATGTAATAGCTTGCCATTAAACTCCAAATTCATTCCCATTAAATCCATGATGACTCATAGTAACCCCCTGTGGGTTTCTGAGACTGTAACTGTTCATGGGAGTAGAAAGCCCAGTCTTTCTCCCAAGAAACTACTGATGGTCTTGAACTGCAAACAGATTCAGATAAAAGCCCAAATCATAACCACTGCACCACTAGATCTCCTTAGCTTTGCCCTTAGGCAGACTATATTTGAAATTAGATTGCTAAGCACTCCACTAGCCAAATGAGGGAGGGGCAGAATAGCCCTTAGGCGTTTGTCTGGGTGAGCCATTGATGTATTTGGGGTATTGGGGTCTGTAGCGTCATGATTCATGCCTGATTGCCTGTCAGAGGGCCCTCTTTGCAGCAGTGTGCCTATCCCAGTCATGGTCGCTCTCCCACTCGCGGCAGTCCTTCAGCAAGAGTGACTAACGGATCTGCCGTCAATCACTTTGTGATGGATTCTTCTGTACTCCATGTCCTATTTAAGTGGTAGTTGAATTCCTGAAAATCATTGGACACCATTATGGCCTCATGCTAACGGTCTCCTCATTCAGATAATTTCTCTTTAACTTGTCTTTGTCCTGTTTGAGACTTAATAATGTGGCTCCATAAATTATATTTGAATTTGGGCTCTCTTTTCTCCCCTAGAAAAGACTCACCAGCAATGGTTTGGTTTGGGTTTTAATGCCCTAGTTAAAAATATAGACCCCAGAGAAGATTTGATGGATTTGAATTAGGTAATTTACAAAAGGTGTGATCTTAATAGAATAGCTTCACCTCTCTACATTTTCATTTCCTTGACTTTAGAAGTAGGATCATTTAAAAACCAGCCCTCAATGGTTATTTTGATGATAAAAAACTTAAAACAGTGTCTAGTACATAGAGAGCACCGCCAGAAACCCCTCATTATCTCAGTGAACACAGAGACTCACTGTCACTGTTACCCTTTTTACAGCTGGCTCACAATTTGCACTCTAAAAATGGGCAAAGATGTGTGACCCTTGGTCTCCATCAGCAATCAGGCTTCAAGAGTATCTGCTATGGACTAGGGGAAGGGCCTGCAGTTAGTGGAAGGTTGGAGTAGCACTCAAAAACCCATCAAACTCGGAGCACAATGGCCAATGTCTACTCCGAGGCAGAGATTTCTTAGGCTCCATCTAAGGCAACTGTAGCCTGTCTACCTCCCAAATGGCATCATTCCAGTTGTCTCACTCACTGCCATGACTCAGTGATCCCCTTTCCCAGACTGGAACTGTTTACAGGAGTAGAAAGCCCAGTCTTTCTCCCTTGGAGCTGCTGGTGGTTTTGAACTGCTGACCATGAGGATCACTGCCCAACGCATAACCACTACACCACCCGGAGTAGTTCTGTTTTAAGAGCCACCTTCTCAAGGCACTAAATGAGTCCAATGGTTGACCTCTTATGCAGCTAGGGAAAAGGAATGCTTTCGTGGATTTGAACCGTTCTGTAGGAGCCCGGGTGGTGTAGTGGTTACTATTGGGCTGCTAACCACAAGGTCAGCAGTTCGAAAACCCCAGCTGCTCCTCAGGAGAAAGATGAGGATTTCTACCCCTGTAAACAGTGACAGTCTCAGAAACCCAGAGGGGCAAGTCTACCTTGTGCCCTACGGTCGTTATTTGTCCGAATTGACTCAATTGGCAGTGAGTTTCTCCAAATCTCCAGAGAAAGATTTTGGGGGCTCAGCCGGCAGAGCTGTGTGGGGAACAAGGCTGAGGAAGAGGCTTGTAGGCCGGGTCCCTATGTGCAGCAGCTGCAGAGCATAAGAAGGTCTTGGGGGAAGGAGGGTGAGGGAAACAGGAAAGACATTGTCAATGGTTCTGCATTTTGCTCTCCAGACAACCAAAGAAATGAATTT
The DNA here is from genome assembly GCF_000313985.2 of Echinops telfairi. NCBI lineage: Eukaryota > Metazoa > Chordata > Mammalia > Afrosoricida > Tenrecidae > Echinops > Echinops telfairi. The sequence goes on along the minus strand of NW_022111373.1, from coordinate 31,729,106 downwards.
GACAGGCTGAGTCCCCTGCCAGAGACAGCAGCTCTTAGCAAACACAGCTTGACGGGATGGGGGCGGGGAACTAGATAGCACATTCATTCTAAACACACTTCTGTTCGTGGGAAGAGTGAGGAAGCCATGCTTCACCACACTTCCAAACAGATGATCCCTGTGGCTAGAAAAATGGGCAGGGTAGACCAGCAGAGCACACAATGCCTCACCACAGCTTTCTAGACAAGCGTCTTTTGCCTGCAGAGACAGAAATGGGTCTGTCACGGCCCTTTGGTAAGGGGGCATTTACTAAAAACTAGAAATGGGGATGTTCTGGGATATGGCAAAAGCAGCAGGAGATGGTCTGTTTGCGGAATTGTACCGGGAAGAGAAAATCCATCGGGATTTTGCGACCTGGACCACATTTTTAAATGAGCCCTGGTGGCGTCATGGGTTATATGTTGGGCTGCTAACTGCAAGGTTAGTGATTCGAAAACACCAGCCACTCCATGGGCGAAAGAGGCAGCTTTCTATTCCAGTAAAGATTTATGGACAGCTTACTCTGTCCGACAGGCTTGCTATGAATTGGAATAGACTCGATGACAGTGAGCCTGGAGCTGAAGATCGCGACTGAGGACGGGGATGTGCACGGAGAGCTGTGACCAAGGCGGGGAAACCTGCAGCTGCATGTTCATCCTTTGTTCTTTTAATCCCCCTGAAGAGCCGTGGTGGCGTCCTGGCCTGCACGTTGGACTGCTAGCTGCCAGATCAGCAGTTCGAAAGCCCTAGATGCTCCACGGGAGGAAGAGGAGCCTTTCTACTCCTGATAAAGAGTGACAGCTTTGGAAAGTCACAGGAGCAGTTCTGCTCCGCCCTTATTGGGGCGCTATGAGCCAGAATCGATTCGAGGGCAGCAAGTTTGGTTCTTTTGCTTTTACAAACTTTATAGCAGCTAAGTGTCTTTTCCAAGTAACTCTTTTGTAAGCCAAACAGAATTAAACTCCTGCAAAAATTCCAGGCCCTCCTTTTTTTTTTTTTACAAACTTTATAGCAGCTAAGTGTCTTTTCCAAGTAACTCTTTTGTAAGCCAAACAGAATTAAACTCCTGCAAAAATTACAGGCCCTCCTTTTTTTTTTTTTTTAAACCTTAAACCACAGGCCAGGAACTCTGTTTCCCTAAGGTGAACACAAATATGTCCCAGTTTATGGGAAATGATGACAAGGAGAAGGCTTGTCCTTACTTTCCTATGTACCAGGTTTCTCCTTCCTAAACCCCAGTTCAATGCACTTATATAAACCTGGCCTCTGAAATTTGCCTGACTTTTCACTCTTTACTCTTTTTAAAAATTATTTTAAATTTTAATTTCTTTTTTTTAAATTACATTTAAATAAATCTTTTTGCTGATAGATTATCTAATGAATGATTTAGTTGATTTAACTAGGGACATTTTCTTAGTGATTATACCTCTCAGAGAGGAAAAAATATGTTTTTAATACTGGAGATCATAATATTGGATTTTCCCCCCTAAAAAACTGTAAATAAGTTGGTATCCAAGGTAAAAACAAAAACTTAGGAATGGCCCTTTTACCCTTTGTTTTAATAGAAAACATCAGAAAAAAAAGAAGCTTTGAGTTTCTTGAAATCCCAGGTGTTACTAATACTACCCTAATATCATTATAATATAATAATATGATTGCTGTTATGTACATATTCTAAAACTGCATTGCCCTCAGCAACTGTATGCATTAAGGGATTCTAAATCGTCTATGCCAAGCATTCATTTTAATAATCCATTAGATTGAGTGTATTGGAGCTATAGTTCTAAAGCATTGGGTTTGTGGAATGCTGCAGTCTAGAGTGGGAGCCTCAACCCCATTTTAAGATTTTACTTAAGCTGAGATGCCATCTGCATTCTTCCTGGCCATTAAACCAGCAAAATGATTAATGCTTAGACAAAGTCAAGACAAACCCAGGGAAGAGGAGTTTTGCTTTCTGGAAAGCATTTTCAGATGAGCCTCTCAGGCTTAAAATTACCTGCCTTTGAGTTGATTATGGCTCTGTCGTACAGTGTAGAGCTGCCCTCATAGGTTTCTGAGGCTGTAGTTCTTTATAGGAGTAGGAAGCCTCACTTTTCTCCTACAGAGCAGTTGGCGGTTTCCAACTGCTGATCTTTCAGTTAGTAGCCAATGTGTAACATACTAAGCCTCCCATCAGTTTAGAAGGCACTCAAAATACAACTAGGGAAAGACCTCCCTCCTCAAAGTCAAGTAGAATTTAATGGTGTGGACACAGCAAAGCTTTCACAACTTTCATTTACTGATTAGACATGACTCAAACTATATGAATCCATTAATAATGGGAATGTGGCATGTTTGAATTATTCATCTAGAACAATTGGAAATTGTAAATGAAACGGAACACATAAAAGCATTAGCTGAAAGAGTAGGAGCCATGATGGCATAGTTGTTACACTTTGGGTCGCTAACCATAAGGTCAGCAGTTTAAAACCACCAACTGCTCTGAGGGAGAAAGACATAGCTTTCTCCTCCCCTAAAGAGTTAGTGTCAGAAACCCACAGGGTAGTTCTCCCCTGCCCACTAGGGCCTTGCTGAGAGGAAACGCCTTGACGGCAGTGAGAAGCTGAAATGAACTGGTCATTGCGATTTTGAGCCAGACAATTATGTACTTTACCATGGATGATAAATTGAAGAGGAGTGGCACTGTAGGCCTCATCAAAAAGAACATTTCAAAATCTATCTTGACAGACAATGCTGTGTGTAATATGGTAATACCTATATGCCTGCAAGGATGTCTTGGTGATGTAAATATTATTCAAATTTATGCACCAACTACTAGAGATAGTAATGAGAAACTGAGGATTTCTACCAACCTCTTCAGTATGAAATTTATCAGACATGCGATCAAGATGAACTGATTATTATTGCACTGAATATGAAAGTTGAAAACTAAGAGGAAAGATCGGTAGTTGGAAAATATGGCCCAAGTGATACGAATGAAGCTGGGAATTACATGATAGAGCGTTGCCAGAGCGATGACTTCTTCATTTCATAAATGATTTTTCAAAACATAAATGATGGCTATGCATGTGGATCTCACCAGATGAAATACATAGGAATCAAACCAACTCTATCTATTAGGAAAGACAATGAAAAAGCTCAGTATCATCAGCCAAAACAAGGCCAGGGGCCAAATGTGGAACAGATAATCAGTTGCTCATTTCTAAGTTTAGTTTGAAGCTAACAAAAAAGAAAACAAATCCATGAGAGCCAAAGTACAAACTTGAATATATCCCACTTGAGATCATCTCAAGAAACGATTTGACACATTAAACACCAGTAAAGAAAGGCCCGAGGAGCTGTGGGAGGACATCAAGAACGTCATGCAGGAAGGAAGCAAAGGGTCGTTGGAAACACAAGGGAAGTGGATGGCAGAAGAACTCTGAAACATGTTCTTGAGTATAGAGTAGCTGACATGGTGGAAGAAATGATGAAGTAAAAGAGCGGAACAGCCTTTTCCAGGGCGGACTCCAGAAGACAAAGTAAAATGACATGTGCAAGGATCTGGAGTTAGCAAGCCGAAATAGAGGGACACACTTGGCATTTCTCAAGCTAAAGAACCAAAGGGGAAAAAGCTCTAGTTGCGATTTAAAGGATCCTAAGGGAAATTTTTTAAATAATGAAAGCAGCATCAAAAGAAGATGAATATAACAAAGAATTAGGGTACCAAAAAGAAATAGTTAACATTCAACCATTTAAAGAGATAGTATATGATAAAGATGGGTAAATCTGCTGCACAAGACCTCTTTAGAGTATTGAAAAGCAAGAATCTTACTTTGAAGTCTAGGTACCAAGCCATGGTATTTTCAGTTGCCTCATATTCATGTTAAATTTGGACATTGAATAAGGAAGACTGAAGAAGCGTTGATGCCTTTGCCTTGTGGTGCTGGGGAAGAACCCTGGAAGTACTAGGGACTGCTGAAAGGACAGACAAATCTGTCTTGGAAGAAGTACGGCCAGGGCTCCTTCCTTAGAGACAAGGATAGCAAGACTGTCTTACAAACTTTGCACATGGTTTAAAATCTGGGAAACTGTGTATCAGAGTTGCATCCTTTCACCATAATTTTCCATCTGTATGATAAGCATATAATCCAAGAAGTTGTGCTATATGAAGAAGAGAGCAGCATCGGGATTAGAGGGAGGTCCAATAATAAGCTGTGATATGTAGATGGCAAAGTTGCTTGCTGAAATGGAAGAGGGCTTGAGGTACTTGTTGATGAAAATAAAAGATTGTGGCCTTTAGTATTGATTCAGCCTTCAATGTAAAGAAAACAAAAATCTGAAGCAATGGACAACAGAATGATTAATAGAGAAAAGATTGAAGTTGTCAAATATTTCACATTACTTGGATATATAATCAACCCTGTTTATAAGAAACAGTCAAGAAAACAGATAATGCATGCCAGGATAGCTAGGGTTGGGGTCAACCTGA
>NW_022111373.1:31718938-31720489 GCF_000313985.2 Echinops telfairi | reverse complement strand
GCTAGCCACACAGGATGGAGCTGGCCTAGCTGGGTGTGGTGCAGGCATAAATGCCCTAGGCTAAGGGGAGTGGTCTGGAGGTCAGCAGTGGAGTGTGAGAGAACAGGAAAAAGTAGAGGAGAAAAACATTTTTTAAGTAAGCCTGCTGAGAATTGTGCAGGGATATATTGAACAGAGGAAAACAAAAGCAACAATGTAGCTGAGTCCCTATCCCTGCCTGTGGAGCTGCAAGGGTTTAGTCCCTGCCTGAGGAGGCGGTAGCGGCAAGCTGTGGCTGTGTTGAGAAAAAGCTCCTGCACAGCCCTCCAAGACTGTGGGCGGATAGAGAGAAAAAATGGAAATAAAAGTAACAATGTAGCTAAACCCCATCCCTGCCCTTGGAGCTGCAAGGGTCCAGTCCCTTCCCAGATGCAGGGGGTGGCAAACTGTGGCTGTGTTGAAACCAAGCCCTCCTATGGGCTCCAAATGGTCTCAGCTCTGGCACAGACAGTGGTGGGGCCAAAGTCAAGCCCCAGCCGGCCTCCACTGAGGTAAGCCAAAAACCCCCAGCCCCTCAAAACCCCGTGGGTCTTTGTCTACTTTTCTTTATGATGCTCCTCCTGCATTCCAGCAGCGTTGAATTTCCCTCTAAGGAACTCTTCTGGGCTGAATTCTGCAGAGTCCCTCTGGTATGTGTCACTCCTTCACCATCTTCCCGGAAGTCCCACAACATTCCCATAACATAGCTGAATCCCTCAGAGCATTTGCATTTCCTTAACTTTATCTTTTATACCTTTTTAAGATTTCATATAATCGCACATATACATACACATACACCTAGTTCAATGCAATGCTGATAAAATATGTTTAGCAAAGATATTATCCTTCTGGAATTTGTTCTGCTTATTGACATTATAATACACAGTGTATTAACCCTAGCATGGATAATTCTAGTGACAAATTAATTCTAGCATGAATCATCACAAGATTACCGTGCATTTCTTAAGTCCTCAAAAAGGTCTCTTTATTGAGGTGGTGGTTGTTGTTGTTGCTGTTAGGTACTGTCAATTCAGTTTTAACTCATAGCAACCCAGTGTACAACAGAGAGAAACACAACCTGGTCCTGTGCTATCCCACAATTTTTCTTATGTTTGAGCTCATTGTTGCAGCTACTGTGTCAATCCATCTTGATAAGAGTCTTCCTCTTTTGCACTGCCCCTCTACTTTACCAAGCATTAATGTTCTTTTCTGGGGACATTATTTCTCTCCTAATAAAGTGTCCAAAGTCCACGAGACAATGTGTGTTTACATTCTTTCCTCTAAGGAGTATTCTGGCTGTACTTCTTCCAAAGCAGATTTGTTTTTTCCTTTGGCATTCCACTGACAATCCGGATCCAGGGCTTAATCTCTTAACCAGCTACATTGTATCTTCCTCTAGGTTTTCCTGAGCATGGAGATCTAAAGAGGTAGGCAGCACTTCACTGCTGGAGAAATTGAGACCAGGGGTCAGTGCCCAGTGTTACACAGCCACGTAGCTGCAAAGCAGACTTGAGACCAGTTCTCCTGATTCCC
>NW_022111373.1:31710879-31718330 GCF_000313985.2 Echinops telfairi | reverse complement strand
TATCTCAGGGTCTTTCTAACTTTCAGATCCTGTAGTAATTACTGTAGTTAAGTGCTACCACAAATTACCTTCAATAAAAAAAATTTTAATGTATTTTCTGAGATGCAAGTTTAGAGATAAATTATGCCAAATCTTATTCAATGTTACCACAAATGTTTGGCAGTTATCATAAAGAACAGCTTATTAAATCATGAGTGGCAAGTCTGGAGTAAATAAAGAATGACCCATTTAATCCTCCATAAACATTCATTTGTTGTAGAGAAAGTGATGTGGAGCCCACAGTGTCCTCTCCTACGTGGTTGTTGCAGAGCCGCATTCTGTATCTGGAACCACCTTCCAAAGTGCTAGGCAACACTTGAGGGTTGTGAGCAAAAATATTTTCTCAGGATGTAAGTAGTTCAAGAATCTCCTCAGATCCTCACACCCTCCTTGCTGCTGCCCTACTTGATTATGTAAATGCCTTGCACAAGAAGGCTGTAAGCGACTTAGAAACAACTAGTAAAACCAACCATTCACCATCATAAGGATTTTTATTACCAAGTGCTTTACAGTTTTCAAATCACTTTGTCCTTTTTAGTTCCTTTGCCTCCTATGGCCACCCTGTGAGGATAAGTTATCTAGATCTTCACAGTCTTTGTATCTCCATCAGCCAAACAAGACCTGACTCACAATGAAAGCTCCATAAATCCTTGTTGAATCCCTCTCTGTTTGTGTGTTGTCCAGAATTTCCTCCCACTATTATCCCAACTAAAGCTCAGAAAACCCAAGTTCTTCTAGAAGCTTGGAAAGTATCTTGAAGAACCAGGCTCCTTGTCTTTGATGAAATAAGATGAACTTGAAATAGATTTCTGGGCTTCATATTTAGGTCTACAGGGCTTTTGTCATTTGTTTGTTTAAAATGCTTTCAAGTATACCTACTATATGCTAAGTAAATGCTAAGCACTGGTGCATAGAGATAAACAAGAGAGGCAGAGGGTTTATAATCTCATGTGGATTGCAGCTATAGCATGTAACATAGAGCACAGCGGGAACACATAAGTCCTGGAAGGGCATACCGGAAGTACTAGTAGGAAGACTACCAACGAAGATGTCATTTAGATTGGCAGATCAGGGAAGGTGTCACCGAGAAAATGCCATTTGGGAAGGATTCAGCTAATCACAGAGTGGGTAGAAAGAGCTGTCCAGGCCAAGAAATCAGCATGTACAAATCAGTGACACAATAAAGCGTGTGTGTCACATTCCCTGAGCTGTTTAAATAGGGGTGTGTGTGTGATGGAGCGATAAGGTATGTCCCGCCTCTTCTTCATAGGCATCAGTCTTGGGTGATTGTGGTGAATCTCTCTCTGACGACGTGTAATTAGAAGAGTCAGGGACCTCTACTACTTCCTTGGGTTTTACACCAGTCCTAGTCTGGAATTTGTCAACTCAGATTCAGTTTCCTATCCAAAGAACAGTCCTCCACCAGAAGCAATTGAGTATGTTTGCCTTCTCTGATAGTGTGCAAACGAAGCCCGAAAGCCAGGCTCCATCCTCCAAGCCTCATTCATGAGGACAGGACTGGTGGACAAAGGCTCCAGCCTCCCCTCCCCCAGGCAGACAATTCCGGGAAGCATTTTTAGACTACTCAGAAGTTCCCAGCAGAGCATATTCTCGTTGCACAAAGGAGCAGCCTCAAAACATGCATATGCTGGGTTGGCTGGTTGGTTTCCTTCTTTCCTTTTCCAAATGCCTTACATCCTAACTCCTGCCTCCTGGAGTCACACCCGAATTCATACCCAGTCATGTTAAGAGAACTTTATATGGGAGACACTGCTAGTGTAGAAACTTACAGACGGGGCAAAAAGGAGTCGTTAAAGAGGAAAATAGAGTAAGTGAGGGTGAAATTGTAAGATGGGGTAGAGGAGATAAATTATGCTGGCTTTAGAGGACCTGTGAAAAATATAGAATGCTATACGGTATGTAAAAGGAAGTCACTGAAAGGTTTTAAACAGGGAAATAGCTGACTAATTTATGCATTAAAAATAACGCCTTTCCTTCTGCTTGGAGACTGGAATATAATAGATGTGCCAAGCAGGAGGCTCTAATAGTAGTTATGGTGGCTTATACTACAATGCTAGCAGTATTGGTCAAAAGAAATGGGCAGTTTGGAATATGTTTTTAAACGAAAAATGGCCAACCCTTGCAAATAGCTTGAGTGAGGGAGAGGACGAGATCAAGGGTCATCTGGCTTTAGAATCTGGGAGATTGGTAGTAACCTTTACTGAGGTTAGAAGGACTGGGAAAAGAACAAGATTAGGCAGGAAAATAAGGAGTGTAATTTTGTACTCATAAAATCTAAGATGTCTGTGTGAGATCCAAGGGGAAGTACTCAAGGGAGTGATCAGAAGTATAAATTTGGGATCGTCTGTTTCAATATGACTTCAGGGTGATCCATGACTCTTTATCTCCTAACCCATTTAAAAAACCTACAACAACATTAAACCTTCCTTCCGTCATCATTTTCATTAGTTCACTCTTTGTTTAAAAATTTCCAGTGTTCTACTGATATAATACAGCTCATAATGTTATATTTCACAACTTAGTTTGGTGAGTAGTTTCTGAGGTCTTAAAAGCTTGAAAATGGCCATCTAAGATACAACTATTTGTCTCTACTTATCCTAAGCAAAAGAGAAAAAAGGAAATCAAAGCCTCAAAAAAGAAACTAGTCTACAAGACCGTCTATAGGACTCACAGTCTCATCTACCTTAAGACCAGAAGAACTAGATGGTACCCAACAGCCCCTACTGACCACTCTAATCAGGGTTGCAGTTTATGAACCCTGATAGGATAGGATAAAATGGAGAACAGAACTTCAAATTCTTAAAAACAAAAACTAGACCTACGACGCTGGTTGACCCTAAAAAACTCTGAGACTATTGCCTTCACAGGCTCTTTAAATTTAGAATTCAAACAAACCCCTGAGGTTACCTTGTAGATAAATAGCAAATTGGTTCAAAAATAATGGACAACATTAGGGTTATGACAGGGGATATTGGAGAACATGGAGAGCTGAAAATAATGTGTACAAACGAAAATGTTTAGAAAACAATGATGGCAACACATGTACAAATGTGCTTGATACAATTGATGCGTGGAATGTTATAAGAGCAGTAAGAGCCCCCAATAAAAAGGTTTTTTTAAAAAGAAAAAGAAAATGCATAAATTGCTGTTAGTACTGGATTACAAAACAAGCAAATAAAGTGTGTCTCTGAGGCCTAAATAAATAAATAATGGGTACAAAAACTAAGAAAATGTTCTAAAATAGATTAAGGTGATGATTGCACAAATCTTAACATACTCAAACCATTAAATTGCAAACAAATTACTAAATAAAAATGATGAGCATCACCCATAAGTATTGTGATCCTTAAAAAAAAAAATCACCTATAGAAGATACAACAGTTAACAGTTACTTTAAACACAGATGTGAATGTAAAGAGGCAGGGAAACTAGATTTATGAAAAAGGGACAGTCAGGATGGAACTAATGAAAAATATAGTATAAATATGAATATATTTCTCATAATACAGATTATGAGAAATATAACTAAGGTCATTGAACAACTTTTGTAGAAATTGTTGAGTGGGAATCTAAACTACTGGGTAAACCCTCACCAAAAAATGTAATATATATTTTCAATTGCAGTGTCTCTTTCTTAGTTGTTTCATTTGTCTTGCTTGTAATATCCTCCATAAACAGCCCTACCATCCTAGAGCGCTGTATCTTCTCACCATATTTACTCAATCTGTATGCTGAGCAAATCATCAGGAAATCCGGCTTGTATGACGAAGAATGTGGCATCAAGATGAGAGGAAGACGTATTAACAACCTGCGATATGCAGATGACATGACCCTGCTTGCTGAAAGGGAGAAGAACTTCAAGCACTTGCTGATGAAAATCAAGGATTGCAACTCAATGTAAAGAGAACCAAAATCTTCACAACTGGACCAACAGGTAACATCACGACAAATGGAGAAACGGTTAAAGTCATCAAGGATTTTGTGTTGCTTGAATGCACAGTCAATGCTGATGGAAGCAGCAGTCAAGAGATCAAAAGACAAGTTGTTTTAAGTAACTCTGCTGCACAAGACCTCTTTAGAGTATTGAAAGCAAGGATGTAACTTGGAGGACTAAGGTATGCATGACCCAAGCAATGGAGTTTTTCCATGGCTTCACATGCATGTGAAGTTGGACATTGAATAAAGAAGACTAGAAAGGAAAAGGAGAAGCAAACCAGAGAAGAATGGTTTCATTTGGCGCTGGAGAAGAATATTGAAAGTACCATGGATGGCTAAAAGGGCAAACTGATCTGTTCTGAAAGAAGTATGGCCAGGGTGCTCCTTGGAAGCAACCATGGCAAAACTTTGTCCTTTATACTTTTGACATGTTATCACGAGAGACCAGTACCTGGAGAAGAACATTGTGTTTGGTAAAGTGGAGGGGAGATGGAAATGAGGAAGGCTATGAGTCGGAATTGACTGGACAACACCTAACAACTGTGTATTAACTTTCCTTGTTAAAATGTATCCTATATATGAGTGTCATAGGAACTTTTGTACTAGCACAAACATATTATCCCTCTCCAAAAGTCATGGGTGTCCTTTCTATTTAGAATTTAAGAACTTTTGTAGTCTTATCCCAGCTCTGCCCAGAACTCAGTTCTATTTGCTGCTTTGTAAGGTTTTCCTATGCTTTACAAACTCTGCTTATTGGTTCAAGCAATAATATTCTGCCTGAGTGAGATTCCTTTTCCCACCCCACCCAAAATTCTGCTATCAATGGCACCCTCGCCATCCAGCTCAAATACCATCTCCTTTATACAAGTCTGGCTAGATTTCCCCTCTGCCTGAATCATATCTCCCCTCCTCAATTTTTGTAATACTGATAGCTAATATCCATCACTACCTGCCTACAGTAGATGTGCTCATATGTGTGCATACACACATGTGTATGCTTTGTCCTGGATAACTCATGAGATAATAAGGCCCCAGCAGCGCTTAGGACATAGTTCCTGCTCAATAAATATGCTAAACAAAGAATCTTTAAACTAAGACCTGATTTCCATGCGGGCTTCTATTCCTGGCTCTGCTGCTTACTTGTTCATAACTTTGGGCAGGTCCCTTAACTTCTGTTAGAGTCTCTTGCCTCATCTCTGAAATAAAATGAATCATGACAAGGGTACTGTGAAGATTAATTATTTATCATTTTGAAAGCCCTGAGATCTTCAGAGATTGGCATTTCTATTTTTGTGGCATTTTTCTGACTAGGGCTTGCACTTCTTTTAAAGGAAACATGCACAAGCGAAGCATGGACTGTTCAAAGACCAGTTTTTTCAGGACCTGAAATAATTACATCCTGTGTTTCAGACAAGGTCATCTTTCACCCTTTGCAGCAAATGATGGAGTCTTGAAGAAACCTGCTTTTCTACTAGTGACTTTAAAGTGATTACAGTATTTATGTGGAATTATAAAAAGATGAGTAAGGATTCTATCATGCAGAGAACAGAGATTTCCCTGAGGGGAGAAATAAATGAAGCAAATGTTTAAAACATAACCGAATGCAAATGACCTTTAAAAAAACCTCTTGTTCATATGTCCTGGTCGAGGCTAGTAGTAGAAACATCTGTTTGAATGGTTAGTTCAAGACGCATCCTAAGTCAGGGGCAAAGGGAGAAAAGTCATTGATAATAATATCATGTTTCACATACATTAACTGATTCAATGCTCACAATAACCCCATGGGATGCACAGGGCAGGTATTACTAAACTATTTTATGGTTGAGGATATTGCAATCCAGTGTGGTTATGCAATTTGTCCAAGATCACTCTGTAAGGAGAGAGCCAGGACTCCACTTGATCTTTTGACTCAAATCCTGGGCTCCTCTCAGAGTTTTCAATGGCTGGTTTTTGATTGATTGCCAGACCGTTCTTCTGTAGCACCTCTGAGTAGCCTTGAAGTTAAAACCTTTCAGGTAGCAGCTGAGCAAATTAACCCTTTGACCTCTCAGCCCTAGGGCTCAAAGCCTTGGGTTGTGGGTACCCAGGCTGCCTGCACAAGATAAGAGCTGGCAGTAAAAAGGTTGGGAAATGTCAGAGAACATCCTATGAAGCTTTCCTCTAAATGAAGCCCCTTAGCCCTTCAACATAAAGTTATGTGTTGGGCTGTTAACTGCACGGTTGGCAGTTCAAACCCACAGCTATTCCAAGGGAGAAAGATGAGGCTATCTGTCCCTATAAAGACTTACAGTTTCAGAAACCCTATGTAGGGTCTATGAGTTGGAATCCACTCAATCGAGGTGGATTAGGTCTTCAGCATAGAAATTCTTGATCTACCCTTTCCCCAGAGCTTTCTAAAGAGTCGTTGGGTAGTGCAGATAATTAACACACTCAGCTTCTGGATGAAAGATTGGAGGTTTGAGTTCACCTAGAGGGGGCTTGGCAGAAAGACCTGGTGGGCTAATTCTGAAAATCAATCATTCAAAATTTAAGGGAGGACAGTTCTACTCTGACAAGCAGGGTTGCCATTATCTGGAGTTGACCTGATGGCAAGAGGTAGGTCTCTTTCCATACCTAGATGATTTTGGTTTTACTACTCTGGTGGTTTAAACCCCTCAGCCAGCCCATGGGGGAAAGATGAGGCTGTTTCCTCCCATCAAGACTCACTGTCTCAGAAATCCTGAATGTAGTCTCTATGAGTCAGAATCAACTCAGTGACAGAGGACTTGGTCAGGGTCACCTCTGTCCTCCCAAGCTTCCATCCCCTGGGCTCTGAGTGACAATGACTTGGAAGTGCAGGACAGAGAGACTGGTTATGGTGTCAGAATCTGACCTCCCTCATATACCAGTTAACATCCAAGGGTCTTGGGGGGCAACCACAGCAGCTTGCCCTGTGGCTCTCTGAAGAGAAGACTTGATACCTAGAGACTTGACACCTCCTCCAATCTGAGGGGAGATGCTAAAACTGATTGATGATCTAGACACACACATTGTATTCACTTTTTCCAAACCTCTCCACTGAGAACAGAAGTTAGTGAGGTAGACTCTCAACCTGCAGTGGGGAGGTTACCATCCAGATCCTCACATCTTGGGAAAGGTGACATGATTGCTTCCTCATGGGTTGTTCTCTCTCTGCTGTGCTCCCCCAGCACGTTTCCGTCTCTTACAACATTGCTGACCTGAAGCCTTGGGTTATTCCTTCCTGTGGGCCTGTCTTATCTCCCCTACTGAATCATAAGCTTGCTGAGAACACAGGAAATGTTTGTTATTGTGGTAACAATAATACGAAATCAGTTGCTGTTGAGTTTGACTCCAACTAAGAGTAAGCTCTATAGGTCAGAGAAGAATTGGGTTCCACAGAGTTTTCAATGGCTGGTTTTTGATTGATTGCCAGACCGTTCTTCTGTAGCACCTCT
>NW_022111373.1:31707908-31709610 GCF_000313985.2 Echinops telfairi | reverse complement strand
TCCCTCCCCGCTCCCCCCTCCCTCATGAGCCCTTGATTCAAATGTATCGATTCTTCTTCATTCTTCCTTATTGATTGCACTACTTTGATTTCCTGACTGGTGCTTCCATGAGCATTGCTTATGGATCCAAGTAAAACAAAATCCTTGACAACGTCCATCTTGACTCCATTTATCATTGTGTTCCTTACTTGTCCCGTTGTGAGGACTGGGGTTTTCTTCACAGTGAGGGGTACTCCATCTTGATGGCTTTCGTTTTTGATATTCATCAGTAAGTGTGTCAAGGCCTCTCGGCTTTCAGCAAGCAAGCTAGTGTCATCTGTGTGTCACAGATTGTTAATGATCCTTCCTCCATCCTTGATGCTGCATTCTGTTTCATATGCCCCAGCTTCTTAAATTATTTACTCAACTTATACATGAAATAAGTATGATGAAAGGATAGAACCCTGAAACGCACCTTTCCTGATGTTAAGCCATGCTATATCCCTTTGTTGTGTTGGAATGACTTATGTAGAGGTTCTGCATGAGCACAATTAAGTGCTTTGGAATTGTCATTCTTCATAGCGTTACCCATAAGTTGCTGTGAGCCACACAGTTGAATATCTCTGCAAAGTCTTTGAAACACAGATAAACATTTCTCAGTTAGTCTCTGCTTTTAACCAGGATCCTCCTGATATCAGCACTGATAGTCCTCATCCCATTATTTGCTGAATATTTACTGAGTGGTACTCATGGATTAAGTGTATGTAATGAATATCAAACCACCATTATGAAACAGGTATTATTATTTTCAAACAAATGTCATCTAACTAGAGAAGTAATTATTTATCCAAGATCTCACATCTACTACTCATTAAAGCCAAGAAGAAGACTGAGGCCTATCATTATTCTTCTCTGTAACCCCTGAGTGGCTAATAATACGCATTGAATTACTGGATAGAACCAGGAAGTACAACTTAAAAGGATACCATAAATATTTGTTCAGTTTAATTAAACTGTTACATATCTAAATTTTCAAGGTGCATGATAATAATTAAAAACAACTAATATTTTTATTGCCAAGCCATGTGCTAAATGTGCAATGTGGGTTCTCCCTTTTTCTCTCATAGAGTAAAACAGCTTTATTTCCCTTTCAATTTCTTATTCAAAGAAACTGGGCCACTCATTCTCTAGAGTTCCTTCCATTCTAGATGTTGTAGATGTACTATATGAGGTTAAGTGGGAAAGTATTGCTACAAAATCAGAGAAACCTTTATTAAACAAAAATATCAAATTTAAAGGCTATTGTTTCTCAACATATCCTTTATATATAAGTCTATACATTCCTGAAGAGGATGTTTCCATCTCCCTAACCCTTCTCTAGGAGCCATGGCTTGGGATGTTAATCATAAGGTTAGCAGTTTGAAACCACCAGCAGCTCCACTGGAGAAAGATGAGGCTTTCTACTTCTGTAAAGAGTTATAGTCAGGAACCCACATGCCACATCTATCCTCCAAGAGGGTCACTCTGAGCTGGAATCAACTCTATTGCAGTGACTGAGTGAGTGAGTGAGTTAGTGAGTGAGTGAGCGAGTGAGCAAGTGAAATTTTCCCTGAAGAATTCTGCACCCAAGGGGGAGGTGGGGGGAAGGGAAGAGGTGTTAACAAACCCAGGGACAAGGGAACAACAAGCGTTCCAAATTGGTGGGGAGGTGGGTGTGGGAGAC
>NW_022111373.1:31702564-31706683 GCF_000313985.2 Echinops telfairi | reverse complement strand
GTGGAGAGGAAATGTTTTGAGAATGATGAGGGCAATGAATGTACAAATGCGCTTTACACAATTGATGTGTGTATGGATTGTGATAAGAGTTGTATGAGTTCCTAATAAAATGATTAAAAAAATAATAATAATTCTGCACCCTCAATTGATACCACGTTAAAATGGTAGTATAAGCATCCTTGAGACTTTCCAATTGTGTTCCTTTGAAATGTTCTCTGAGTTTTGGGAACAAAACTCAAAAGCTTGAAGGGGCAAGACCAGGGCTGTAGGATGTAGGATGGGTGGTTTGCCAATGAAATTCTCATAGGACAGCTCTTGATTCCCTAGAAAAATGCACAGATATATTGTTGTGATGGGAAAAACATTCCTTGGGACAACTTTCTTTACCTTTTGCTCACCAATACAGTTTTCAAAATTATTAAAATTTCCTCATAATAATCCCCCATGACCATCTTGTGTCCTTTGGGGGGAAAAATATATCAAGATTATGCCTTTGGGATCCAAAATAAAAATTAATCATAATCTTCAGCTGACTTCTGCCTTGAATTTAACTGGTTTAGCAGATCTTCTGAGAAGTCACTGTTTTGTTTGGATCTTAAGGGGAAAAAAAACAATGTATTGTTGAGAGAACTTATCTGCAACCATCCACTGATCTCAGAGACACATTTAAACACATTCTGTTTGGAATAACCCTTTGCATGTATAAACTGGAACTCTGATAGCCATTAATTTTACATACCCTCATGTAAGTCCCCTAACAATCTTTGATCAATTGCATGAGGTCTCTCCTGCCATGGAGTTATTTCTGACTTATAGTGGCCCTATGATTTATTTCTGACCATTGCAGGGTAGAACTGCCCTTTTGAGTTTCTGAGACTTTAACTCTTATCACTAGGAGAAAGCCTCATCTTTCTCCCACGGAGGGCCTGGTAGTTTTGAACTGCTGACTCTGCCATTAGCAGCCCGAGTAGCTCCCTACACCACCAGGGTTCTCGTAGAAGGTAGATAGTTATTATCCCCTTTTTTCAAACGAGAGACATATGGCCCTGAAGGAGGAAATTTTTGCTTATGATGACACAGGAAGTGGTAAATGATGTGGAAAACCCAGCTCTCCAAGGCCCATCCTCCTAACCATGAATTTGGACAACCTCTTGTCTAGTCATTGCCCAGTGAGTATCTGCCAAATGGATATCAATCATTCTGCTATACTTCATTGTACTGCTTTCCATGGAGACACACAAACTAACCTGGAATGACACTTAGATGTTTTATGTCCATTTGCAGGTTTTATGAGGATCATAACTAATGCCAAATGTTTGGCTAGAGAAGGATAATACATCCAATTCTCTAAAAGGAGACAACGTAGAAATTTCCCTTTAATAAATCAGTGGCAGCACTGATCAATTTATAATGTTTGTTAGCTCATAAATTTAAAAAGATAAAATACATAAATAAATTCAAAGAGAAAAATTTAAAAACATACATCTTTACTCTTGCCTCTATATTCATTACAGCATATTAAAGCTTCTGAGCACACACCCCTTGCATTACATGAGGCCATGTCAGTGCTCGGGTCCTCTGGTAAGGTGCAGTGGATTAGTTAGTCTTTGTAACTCCCATCAAAATTCTGAGAGAGACCATGCAAATGCAATGCTTGTGGCCTCCCAAGGGGAATGGATCTATTGCTAATAACATAAATAAAGTAAATGGCCCTCTAATGGGTGCTGAGACCATACAAATTAAGGTATATGGAATTCTGATGCTGGAGAAGAATATTGAAAGTACAATGGGCAGTTAATATGTCTTAGAAGGAGCATGACCAGAGTGTTCCTTAGAGGCAAAGATGGCAAGACTTCATCTTACATTCTTTGGACCTGTTGTCAGGAGAGACCAGTCCCTGGAGGGCATCATGTTTGGTAAAGTAGAAGGGCATCGAAAAAGAGGAAGGTCCTCAAGGAGATGGATTGATACCATGGATACAACAGCCTCAAGCAGAGGAACCATTGTGAGGATGGTGCAGGACCAGGCAATGTTTTGTTCTGTTGTGCACAGGGTCTCCATGCGATGGAATTGGCTTGATGGCACCTGACAACAATAACAAGGAGACTGTTCCATTTTGCCATCCTGATAGGTTTCAAAGGAGCCATCCCGGAGGCAAAGAGGGAGACCAAATGCCCACAAAGACAGAAGAATAAGGAGTAGAGAGTGTGTCTTTTGGATCTGGGATCACTGTGCTGAGGACCTCCTAGAGAAAGAGCTTTAACACTGGAGAGAGATGCTGAGAAGCAGTGGCAGAGAAACATGTCAGAAGAAACAGAAGCAGGACACCAATGGGAGATGGCATTGTGGGCTTCTCAGCTCACGGAATGAGAAAACCTTTGGGAATAGGGTACCTTCCAACGGGTATTCACAGAGCCAAAGAGCTTTGTAATGCCTGCTCAAAGCCAAGGCCAGACCAGCCCAAGAGGCCCAAGAATCCCAAGGGTCCAAGATCCAGAGAGAGGGCTGCCTGCAGGCATGACTGAAAAGAGGCTATCCTGAACAGAAGAACTAGATCCTGAGTCCTTTCTGATCCTTATATAACAAATCTCATAACCTGGATATTGTTTGTGTGGCCTTTGTAATGAATTATTAAACCAAGCACATAAGTAAACAGTGTCAAGTGAGGGATAGTTGGTGTCAGAAGACTCAAGGGTAGAGGCGATGTCTGACCTCTGCCTCATAGAGTTGTTGATCTTGAATCTCCTTCTCTCTTGTTAAGTTAGAGGAGGCCAGACCCCCTCCCCCCATTTTTACACCTGGGTAGATATCTATTGTCTATGTCCTTGTGGCTATCCCCACTTCTTTCTCTCCGCCTGGCCGGGCAAGGAAAGGCCTTTGCTGACGTCTGTGCTGAGACCTGGCATAAATGACCAGTGCCCTGAGATTCCCAAGGCAGATGGTAGGAGTTGATCTGCAGCTAGCCCTGCTGAGACCTGGCATAAATGATCAGTGCCCTGAGATTCCCAAGGCAGATGGTGGGAGCTGATCTGCAGCTAGCCCTTCACCTGCCATAATTCCCTCGAGAGGCAGGCACTTTAAAAACGTTAACCACGTGCACATCTGTAATGTAACTAGTGGTGCTTATATTATTTAATGAGTGGGATATAACAGACCATAAATTGCTTTATAGAGAGGCCTAATAAGCAGGTCACTTATTTTTTCAAATTGTGTATTGCTTTATTGCTGTATTGTGGTATTAATATTTTTGTTCCAGCAAGATAATTCACCATAAACGAACCTGGAAGTTTTCCATCAAGATGGAAGAGGAGTAGTAGACCACAGTGAAATGGGGCCACGCAGGAAAGGAAAGAAATGGAGGAAAAATCTTTCAACCAATAGAGGTCAATTCTTAGCTTGGTGGCCTCACTTCAGACAGGTGAAAGAGTGCTCTCTTTATGACTCCTTCATAGCCCCAACCTAATTGACTTTGAAAACTTCTGCAGCTTGTTTGTAGCAATCCACCTAGATAGATATGCAGTTATATTACTTTCTTCCAGAAAGGTTTTGATTTTATGGTTACGAAAAAGCATATCTGTACTGTCTGGCCTGAAATGACAAAACTATTTATTTTTCTTTATTTCTTCTAATCTCTATCCATATGTACAAATGGTTTCGGTATCATTGTTACCCTAGAGCAGGGATCCTCAAACTATGGCCTGCGGGCCACATGTGGCCCACTGAGGACATTTATCCGGCCCACCAGGTGTTTTTGCCCCATTTTGTTTTTTTACTTCAAAATAAGATATGTGCAGTGTGCATAGGATTTTGTTCATAGTTTTTTTTTAAAGTATAGTCCAGCCCTCCAACGGGTCTAAGGGACAGTGAACTGACCCCGTTTAAAAAGTTTGAGGACCCCTGGTCTATGGCTTGTCTCCTTACCTTTAAATACACCAATCACTAAAGGACAAATATTGCGTATGGCCTCAATATAACAAGATGATGCAAATGTACAGAGACCGTTGTTTATTGGTGGTTACCAAGTGGGGGAGGGAGGGGGCAGGAAGGGTTTAACAGTTACGGGGGAAATGGCATTAATTAAGAATAAAATTACACAGCTGATTTCTGTCCTTTGGGTCA
>NW_022111373.1:31698651-31702464 GCF_000313985.2 Echinops telfairi | reverse complement strand
TAAGATATGTGCAGTGTGCATAGGAATTTGTTCATAGTTTGTTTTTTGTTTTTAACTATAGCCTGGCCCTCCAATGGGTCTGAGGGACTGGGAATTGCCCCCCTGTTTAAAAAGTTTGAGGACCCCTGCCCTAGAATATGTATGACTACATGTTCTACATTTTTAACTGTATATTTCTACTGGGAAAATATTTGTGGTCTAAGAAGGCCACCTCTACCCAAGTTCCAAGGTCAGGCCTGCGGTGCCCTAGGCAGGATTTTACTGTCTGCGGTCTAATGAATACCACCCCCTCCTTCTCCTGCCTGGCCAGGGAAGCAAACGCCCTTGCTGAACTCCATGCTAAGACTGGGCATAAATGGTCAGTGTTCCACAGCCCCCAGTGTAGATGGTAAAGCTTGGTTTTGATCTGTAGCTGGCCTTTTACCAAATGTAATTCCCTCTGGAGACAGCCACATTTTTAAAGTTAACCACATGCACATCTGTAATGCAACCTGTGGTGTTATTATGCTTTTAATGAATAGGGCATAACAGATCATAAATAGTTTTATAGTGAGGCCTAATAAGCAGGCCCACTCATTTATTCCAGTTGTAAGAAGCTCCCCAGGCTTCTTTGCTGTCCTGCCTTAGGTCATCATTTCCATACTCAGAGTCGCAGAAGTAGGAGGCTGAGGCAGGCGGTCATTTCTTAGGAGCCAAAGGTGCCGGTAGGCTCTGCTTCTGAGGCACTTGGTGTGGTTTAAGAATCATAACTTACAATATTTCATGTTTTTATAAATTTTATTATTAATTTTCCTGCTCTGGCAAAATAGACCTATCAAGATAGAAGATGAAAAGCAGACTTCAGTAAAGTGGGGCCAAATAGAAAGGGAAAGAAATGGAGGCAAGTTTCTTAACCAATACAAGTCCACTCTTACTTGGGAGACCTCCCTTCAGCCAGAAGGAAAGAGTGGTCTCTTTCACTCCTTCCTAACCCCAATCGAATGGACTTTGGAAATGTCTGCAACTTGAGATGTTTACAGAAATCCAGCCAGGCATATACTTATTTCTTCCAAAAGGTTTTGATTTTATCGTTCTAAAGTGTATGTCAGTAATGGCTGGGCCTAAATGTAAATATACACTTCTTTATTCCTTCTAACCTTTATCCACATGTACAAATGCTTCTTACATCATTGTATCACACAGTATCTATGGCTTTGTGTTCTCCATCTTTTACTGTGTTTCTCCTAGAGATGCTTTTTTTTAAGTCAAGACTTTTGTAAGTCTGAAGTATGGCTTGAGATTCCATTCTGTAATTTCAAAAGATGCGATTATTATTTTAAATTCATTTCTATGAAAATGGAGTTGCTTCAAATGGAACATCTGCTTTGTTTTGTGTCTGTGTTAGAAGTCTTCTGTAACCTCATGAAGCCCCAGAGTGTCTCGATGTCACACTGCACTTTTCTGGACGTCAAAAACCAATAATAAAATGTGAACCTTAAAACACATGAAAATACTTTTCAGACATTTCAAAGAGAGAAAACTGAGATCACGAGCCGGGTGATACAATGGAAAAATCCATTCCAATCAGTTTGCACCAGAGGGAAAGAAAGGTAATTGTGTTGGAGGCTGAGGGATTGGAAAATATAGAGGACACTAGAGGACTTCTAGAAACAGGTGAAACCAACCATGTGTCAAAATGGTTTGGATTATGACCCTCAAAAGTATGTGTTATAAATCCTAACCTCTCGGCCTATGATTATAATCCCAGTTGGGAGTGGGTTGTCTTTGCTATGTTAATCAGGGTGGATTAACACACCATGGATCTTGTGCAAATCTCTTTTTAGATCTAAAAGAGATTAAAGAGTTGAGCAGGAACAGAGACAGGGAAAGAGAAATGCTAGATCACATGAGGATTGCCCAGGATCAGAAGAGACAAGGACCAACAAAGAGAAACAAATGTCCCCTAATGCCAGCAATGCCCTGGATTTGAACTTCTGGCTTTCTACACCGTGAGGAAATAAATATGTGGGTTAGAATCATCACCCTGGGGGGTTTCTACTATAACACGCCACCATGTAAGGTGAAGACATCACACAAGATGTTCTTCATAGTCTTTGTTTGGAACGTGTTAAAGTTCTTCTACCACAGTGTTTCTCAACCTTCCAAATGCTGCGACCCTTTAATACAGTTCCCCATGTTGTGGTGACTCCCCACCATAAAATTATTTCCTTTGCTCCTTAATAACTGTAATTTTGCTACTGTTATGAATTGTAATGTAAATATCTGATATGCAGGATGTATTTTCATTGTTACAAATTCAACATCATTAAAGCATAGTGATCCATCACAAACAATGTCATTGTATATTGTGAAATATTTATTTCTAATTAGAAATAAATGAAATTTTGCCTTGAGGCATGGTGTAGCATGGGTCACGGTCTTCACGCCAGGTACTCGTATGTGGGCATGTCTGCATGTGGGCTGACCCACCTGGAGACAGATAGAGGAGCGGTGCCTTGGTTTCTAGACCAACAGAAATATGTTTTCCGATGGTCTTAGGTGACCCCTGTGAAAGGATCGTTTGATCCCCCAAAGGGGTTGTGACCCACAGGTTGAGAACCTCTGTTCTATCAGTTAATGTTACTCGGTGGGCTCAAACATAAGAACAATTGTGAGGATGGTGCAGGACTGGGCGGTGTTTAATTTGGTTGTGTCTAGGGTCACTAGGGGTCAAACCGACTCACAGCACCCGGCAGCAACAATAAAGTAACCTAACAATTGGCAGTTCAAACCCAGAGCTTGCAAGAAAGGCCTAAAGATCTACTTCCTGAAAATCTGAATGGAGGCATTTGCACTCTACACACGTGAGGCTGCTTTAGGTCAGAATCAACTCATGGGCCACTGGTCATCAATTAAAGTAGTAACTTCCTCGGGGGACAGCATGGTCAATTGGCATAACAGAGCCCATGAGTTGTTGGCAATGTTCTATACTAACTTCAATGAGCAGCTCTTGGTCTACTCATCTGGAGCAACGATGAGTGAAGGAAATCAACAACTCAAAGAAAAAATTCATCCAAAGTACTAAAGGGCCATTCAAACCATAGCATCCACTACTTTGAGACCAAAACTAGATGGTTCCTGGCTACCACTATTGTCAGTTCTGATATGGATCACAGAAGAAAGTACTGGACATGGAGAAAAACTTATGGAACAAAATTCAAAAACAACCTAAGTAGAAACTAATGAAATAGCAGACTGTGGCCCTTAGATATTCTCCAAGCCTGGAACTGAACTTTCCAGGCAAACAGCAGACAGGTCTCTGATGTGCATAAGAGCACCAAGGAGGAACACCTTCCACAGTACAATCACCCATGAGAGCAAAAGAGCAGAATTCGCCCCAAAACAAAGCTCAGGAGACAGTAAGAGGCAGGAAAGAAGCACAGAGGGAGATGAGAGACCCGGAGAAGAATGGGAACTAGTGCTTGCTGCATTAGGGGCATTGCACTCAAGGTCTCCACACAAAAGGGCAACACATTGTTAAATGGAAAACTAACACGCTCTGTGAACTTCCACCCAAACTACAATAAAGATAAAATAGTGATTTCCCCATTGTCCTCTTTCCAGGTAAAAAGTGAGGGGGGAAGACATACGGAACCAATTGCCTCCTTACTCTCATCCAAGAAATAAAATGACAAAACATGCTTGAACCCTCCAGCACAGTATGGTCTATACAGAGTAAGAACGAGGGAAGGGGACAGTAGAGAGGGTACAGCTCAAGACAGAGCACTAAATCAAAGTTCTTCTTTGATATTGTGAATTAAACCAAGCCTTTGC
>NW_022111373.1:31681308-31697601 GCF_000313985.2 Echinops telfairi | reverse complement strand
TTCGACACCCCGTGATCACACAGGTTGATATGTTGTTCCATGTGCAAGCCCACAAATCTTAATGGAAACAGTCACCTGTTTCTCTTGTGAAGCAGCTGATCTTTGGTTATCAGCTGAGTGCTTAACCACTGTGCCACCAGGACTCCTTTGGGAATTAAAGCTGCATATTAAAAAGGCAAGAAGGAGAACTAGTTTAAAATCCAGCCCCAAATTTATCAAAAGCAACCTAACTAGGAAAATCTTAATGCAATTGGTATGACCTCATTTCTATAAAAGACAACAACTTATATAAAAAGACTCAAGGAAACAACTCATCCAAAGCACTAATGGTAGCAATTGTACGACACTGCTTAATGTGATTCAACTATGGAATGGTATGATGTCTGGATTAACTCCTAATAAAATAGCTTGGGGGAATAAAAAGAAAAAAAAGATTGACTGCCTCAGAAACCTTCTGTAGCATTATTGTGATTCAAAATCTGCTCAAGAGCAATGGCTTTGATTTGGGAGAGGATGGCTAACGTTCCTGATACTGTCAGGAACTGAAGCTTCTAACTAGTCCTCAAATCTGGAAGAAATAAAATGAGGGGGTACAAATACCTTATTTATTTTGTGGCCGAAAAATAGCATAAAGATGACTTAATCATGAGGGGCAGGAAGAAGAAAGAAAATGTTCTAAAATTGATTGTGGTAAAGATCATACAATTATTCTTAATAAAATAGAATGGTTGAACTGTATAATATGTGTATTATCTACCAATAAAACTGTGAGAAAAAGAAAAATAGCATAAATGAATGCCAGAGAGATACAGATATGATAGCGAAGTGAGTAATGATTACTAACTCTCTCTGAAAAGAACCCAAACCACAAGTCTCTGTTGTTGTTGTTGTTGTTGTTGTTGTTGTTAAGTGACATCTAGTTGGTTCATAGCCATATTGACCCCGTGCACAAGAGAACAAAACACTACATGGTTCTGCCCCATCCCTATAACCATTCCCAAGTCTGAGTCCACTGTTGCAGCCACTACGCCAATACATCTTGCTGAGGGCCTTGCTCTTTTTGGCTGTCCCTCAACTTTACCAAGCATGATGTCTTTCTCCCAGGACTGGTCTCTCTTGACAATATGTCCAAGGTATGTAAGATGAAGTCTTGCCATCCTTCCATGTAAGAAGCATTCTGGCCATATTTCTTCCAAGACAAACCAGTTTGTCCTTTTAGCAGTCCATGGTACTTTCAATATTCTTCTCCAGCACCACAATTCAAATGCATCAGTTCTTTGATCTTCCTTGTTGAATGTCCAGCTTTCACATGCATATGAGGCAATGGAAAATACCATGGCTTGGGTCAGGTGCGCCATAGTCTTCAAAGTAACATCCTTGCTTTTTAATACACTAAAGAGGTCTTGAACAGTAGATTTACCTAATACAACATGCCTTTTGATCTCTTGACTGCTGCTTCCATCCATGAGCATTGATTGTGGACCAAAACAAGATAAAGTCCTTGACAACTTCAATGATTTCTTTATTTATCATGATGTTCCCTGTTGGTCCAGTTGTCAGGATTTTGGTTTTATTTACATTGAGTCTCAATCCATACTGAAGGCTGCAATCTTTGATCTTCATTAACAAGTGCCTCAAGTCCTCCTCATTTTCAGCCAACAAGGTTATGTTATCTGCATATCACAGGTTCTTAATAAGCCTTCCGCCAATCCTGATGCCACATTCTTCTTCAATAAGCCAGCTTCTTTGATGATTTGCTTAGCATAGAGATTGAATAATTATTGTGAGAGGATACAACCCTGACACACATCTTTCCTGGTTTTAAACCATATAATATTCCCTTGTTGTGTTCACACAACTGACTCTTGATCCATGTACAAGTTCCACATGAGCATAATCAAGTGTTGTGGAGTTCCCTTTCTTCTCAGGGTTATCCATAGATTTTTTGTGAGCCACACAGTCAAATGCCTTTGCATGGTCAATAAAACACAAGTAAACATTATTCTGGTACTCTCCAATTTCAGCTGACATCAGCAATGATATTCCTCATTCCATATTCTCTTCTGAATCGAGGCTGAATTTCTGGCAGCTCCCTGTCAATGTACTGCTGCAACTGTTGTTGGATGATCTTAAGCAAAATTTTACTTGGATGTGATATCAATGATATTGTTCTATAATTTGAGCATTCTGTTGAGTCACCTTTCTTTGGAATGGGTACAAATTTGGATCTCTTCCAGTCAGTTGGCCAAGAAGCTTTCTTCCAAATTTCTGGCAGATGAGCATGTGTTTTCGGTGCTTCATCAGCTTTTCAATTGGTGTCCCAGCAATTCCCAAAGCCTTCTGTTTGAGTAATGAATGCTTTCAGTGTAGCTTGAACTTTTTACTTCAGCACCATTGACTCTTGCTCATATGCTACTTTTTGAAATGGTTGAATGTTGACTAGTTCTTTTTGGTACAGTGACTCTGTGTATTCTTTCCATGTACTTTTGACAACTGGTACTTACCCTTTAGTATTATGTAAATTTTCCTGTAAAACAATAGAAAACCTCCCACAGCCTGTGTGATAATGAGGTGTCAATGGGATCAGGTATCAGGCATCAAAGACCCAGAACAAAAAATCGTATCATTGTGAATGAGGGGGAGTGCGGAGTGGAGACCCAAAACCCATCTGTAGACAATTGGACATCCCATTATAGAAGGCTCACAAGGAATAGACAAGCCAATCAGGGTACAGTATAGCACCAATGAAACATACAATGTTCCTCTAGTTCTTTAATCCTCCCCCCACCCCCACCCCACTATCATGACCCCAATTCTACCTTAAAAATCCGGCTATAGCAGAGTATGTACATGGATACAGATAAGAGCTGGAAACTCAGGGAATCCAGGACAGATAAACCCCTACTTTCTTTCATATTTGCTTATGCACACCTTTTGTCTTTAGCAATCATGTCGGGAAGATGAGCATCATGGAATGCCAGGTTATAAGAACAAAGTGTTCTTGCAGTGAGGGAGTACTTGAGTAGGCCCAATGTCCATCTGCTACCTTAATACTAAACCTATAAATATGTGTGCATAGATCTATTTCCCTAACATTATATATAAATCTATATGCATATGTACATGCCTGTATTTAGACCTCTGTACATGTCCTTTGCCTCCTAGTTCTTTCCTCTATTTCCTTTTACTTTCCTCTTGCCCCACTATCATTTTCGGCCTTCATTTGGGTTTCAGTAATTTCTCTTGGTTACATTGCCCTTAATCAAGCCCTACCAGGCATCCTATGCCCACCTTAATATCAATTTTAGATCACTTGTCGTTCCCTTGTCCCTGATCACTTGCTGTTCCCTTGTCCCTGAATTTGTTAACACCCACTTCCTTTCCCCTGCCACCTCCTCTCCTATGTCCCACTGAAACCATAGGTCCCATTGTTTTCTACTCTGGATTGTTTATCCCACCTATCTTATCTAGATGGCCATTCAGAGACAATAATAAGCACCAAAACAAGACAGCAAAATAAAAGAACAATAACCAAAAAACCAATGACAAAAAAGAAAAGCCTATAAATAGTTTGTGGTCTGTTTGCTTTCCAGTTGAGTCTAATGGGATGCCACGTCTGGCCCCAAAGTCAATTTTTGGTATTTCCCCCAGGGACTTCATTGCTTTGCTCCCATTGCTGCTCTGTTGCATGCCCTTAGCATTTCGCCAGGAGTGATGGGGTCAGATGGGGCACAATTCCCGCACTATGCGTCCTGTGTTGTCCCTTGAAGCACTATGGGTCAGTGAGGGACATCGTGTCGCATGGTGGGGCCAGCCCTATGGCCCTCTCTGTGTTTTGGCTGCTCATCCCCAGGCCTTGTTGGGCCAGGATGTGTTCCACTCTCTCTGCTTCCCTCTTTGTTTGCTCCTTTGTACTCTGATCAGATGTGACTCTCTTCTTGAGCTGTTCCTTCAGTGCTGTCCTCTAAAGTGAATTCTTCTGAGGTGGGGGGTAGTGTGCCCACATAGTTGGGATTGGGGCCAATCCCTCAGACCTCTCTATTGGTTTCCTGCTTCATGCCGGTGTTTTGCATTTGCATCTTGGCATACTAGGTTGAAGTCTAGTCCCTCTCTCCCTCTCCTGTACAGATATAAACCACACCCTCACATTGGGTGGATTAGTGCCCTGTTCCACCATGACCCATGTCTTATTTTTCCCCTCCATTTTAGTTGCCTACCATTTGTATCCCTGGATTTGGTCTGGTCCCTGCCATACTACCTGGACCGCACCCTAGGAATGTTTGTATACAGTAATTTTTCCCTGTGCCCCTTTTGCATTTTAAGCTTACCTCAATGGACTCATGTTGTACTTGTCCTTTTGTGTTTGGCTTACTTCGCTTAGCATAATTCCCTCCGATTCTTCCCATGTGGCGATGTGCTTCACTCACTCATCACTGCTTTTTAGGGATATGTAGTACTCCATTGTATGTATGTATCACGGTTTTTTAATCCATTCTTCTGTTGAGGGAAATTTCGGTTGTTTCCAACTCCTTGCAATTGTGAACTGTGCCACGATGAACATTGGAGCACAGATGTCTGGCTATGGTTTGTTTCTTGCCTCTTCTGGGTATGTGCCCAGTAGAGAGATTGCTGGGTCGTATGGTAGCTCAATTTCCATCTGTTTTAGATATCACCAAATCAATTTCCATAGTGGTTGTACATTCCTACAGGTCCACCAGCAGTGGATTAGAGTTCCTGTCTCCCCACAGTCCCTCCAACACTTGTTGCTTTCTGATTTTTTGAATGGGCTATCTTTGATGGTGTTAGGTGGTATCTCGTTGTTGTTTTAATTTACATTTTTCTTATGGATAATGATAGGGAACATTTTCTTATATGTTTATTGACCATTCAAATTTATGCCCTTGTGAAACTTCTGTTCAGATTCTTTGCCCACCTCCTCTGTGGGCAATTAGCTTTTTTTCTTTTTGGAAGCTAGCAGAGTACCATAAATTTTAGTAATAAGGCCTTTATCTGATGTGCCATTGCTAAAGATGTTTCCCCAGTCTGTGGGCTCTCATTACTTTCGTGGTGATTTCTTTCGATGTACACAGGTGTTTTATCTTCAATATATCCCACTTTTCAATCTGTGCCTCATCTGGATTTGTGTCCTTCCCTATTTCTGATATCTTATGTATTCCCTGCACCAAAGTTCTCAGGTTTGTTCCAATTCCCTCATCGATGGCCCTAATCGTTTGGGGTTTTACCTCAAGGTACATGATCCACCTTGAGTTTATTCTTGTGCATGGAGTGAGATAAGGGTCTGGCTTCATTTTTCTGCAGGTAGATATCCAATTTTTTCCACCATCACTTGTTGAAGAGGGCATCTGCTTTCCATTTGATATATTTTATCAAATATATCAAAGATCAGTTGTCTATATACCGATGATTTTATTTTCAGTTCTTCTCCATTGGTCTGAGTATCTGTCATTATACCAATACCATGCGGTTTTGACCACTGTGGCTGTATAATACGTGCTAAAGTCAGGTAAAGCAAGCCCTCCCACTCTGCCATTCTTCTCGAGGAGTTCTCTGTTAATTTCGGCTTCTTCCCTCTCCATGTGAAGTTGGTGATCAGTTTTTCCAATTCTTTGAAGAAGAATGATGGTATTTCTATCAGGATAGCATTAAACTTATATCGTACCTTGGGCAGAACTGACATCTTTACTATATCGAGTCTTCCAATCATCAAGCATGGGATATTCTTCCATTTGGTGAAGTCACTCTTGGTTTCTTGTAATAGTGTTCTGTAATTTTCCTTTTAGTTTTTTTAGTCAGGTATATCCCTAGATATTTCAATTTGTGCTTGGCTATTGTGAAGGGTACTACCTTTTTGATCCCTTCTTCGGTGGTCTTGTCCAATGTGTATAGCAGTCCGATAGACTTCTATTTATTGATCTTGTATCCTCCCACTTTGCCATATTCCTCTTTGATTCCAGTACTCCCCTTGTGGAGCTTTTGGGATTTTCCATATATAAAATCATTATCATCTGAAAATAATGATCGTTTCACCTCTTCCTTCCCCAGGTGAATAACTTTGATGTCTTTTCTTTGCCTTTTGCTGCTAGCTAAAACCTCCAGTACCATGTTAAATAAGAGTGGGGACAAGGGACATCCTTGTCTGGTCCCCTTTTTCAGTGGGATTATGTCCGTCTTTTCTCCATTGACTACCACGTTGGCTGTTGGTTTTTCATATATAGCTTATATTATCTTGAGGAATTTCTTTCCATTCCTATCTCTTGAGTGTCTTAAATAGGAATTGGTGTTGGATGTTGCCGTGCTTTTTCCACATCTATCGATATTATCATGTGGTTCTTATAATTTTTCATGTCAAGGTGGCAAATAATACTAATGGTCTTTCGTATGTTGAATCATCCCTGAATCCCTGGTATGAATCCCACTTGGTCATGGTGAACTATTTGTTTTATATACTTTTGTATTCTATTGGACAGTATTTTGTTAAGGATTTTTGCATCGATGTTCATTAGGGAAATTGGTCTGTAGTTCTCAATTCTTGTGGGATTCTTGCCTGGTTTAGGTAACAGAGTTATACTAGCTTCACAGAAATAGTTCAGAAGTTTGCCATCTTTTTCTATGTTCTGGAAGAGTTTGTGTAGGATTGGTGTCAGTTCTTCCCTGAATACTTGGTAGAATTCTCCTGTGAAGACATCAGGTCCAGGATATTTTGTTGTTGGTGGTAATCCCTTGATAACCTTGTCTATATCATCTATTGCTATGGGTCTGTTGAGATTTTTGGATAGTCTAGGGAGGGATTGTTTTTCCACGTATTTTTCCATGTTTTCCAAGTTGTTGAATTCATTGGAGTACAGGCCTTTGCAATACTGTGCAGTTATCCTTTTGATTTCCTTAGTGTCTGTTGTAACGTCCCCATCCCTCATCCTTGCTATAGAAATTTGTTCCTTCCTTCTTTGGTTAGGTTTTCCAGGGGTCTCTTGATTGCATTAATTCTTTCAAAGATGGATGGCTATTTTTAATTTTGTTTTTTTTAGTATTGCCACTTGACCTAAAAATTGAGCTGGAAAACTGGAATAATAGTGTCAATATTTTTTCTTTAAAAGTTAGTGAGAGGAAGTATAGACTATTTGAGGTGAGTGGCAATACCAAAGTTAGAAAAGTTGAAAGTTTGTGTTCTTACTTATCCTCATCTTGTTCTCAGTAATTGCTTCCTTTCAACCATGAAGCTGTTTAGTATAGGAGAGATATTCCAAGGCTTCCCATTATATTCACTGCTAGAAGATCCAGTTTTAGCATAATTACAGTCTTGGAGTTGAAGAGACAGGCTCACTCTATCTAGCTCTGCAGCTGGCTTTCGCAGTGACAATAGGATGCTCACAGCTTCGAAATATCCACGGCTGTGAGCCAAAGAGAGGCCTTCATGCTGAAACTCTGCCCTTTCTTTGTCTCTGTTTCCACTGAGAAAATGGAGAAATTGTGTAGAATGTTCTAAAGCACAACTTTTTCTTACAAAGCAGTGTTCTTTTAGGCCTTTGAAAGGAATACACTGATTTCCAAATGCAGATTTCAGAACCCCAAATCAGAGACTATTCATGTTTGCATCTTGAACTGATATAACTCAGCAAAAATAGTAAAAAGGAAAAAATATCAAATTATTCAATTTCTCATTTTCAGCTTATTTTTCTCTTTGTTCCCTTCTCCTTATCTTTTCTCTCTTTTTTTCTTTCTCAGAGAAGAGAATTTAAAAATCTGAATCTGTCTACCTCCCACTTTCAAGCTGATTATTTGCTAATATAGAAGATTTTGTGATTTGAAATAATCAGTAACTTCATACACAATCCTGAATGTCTCAGTTATCTACTTAGAAAGGCTTTCCATCTGCACCGATCTCTCTGCTTCTGCACTCTGCATTTCTTCTACTCAGCTCAGCTTTACCCCAAATTCAATTCATTTGTGCGTGTGTCCCACAAATTCTAAAATGCATCCATTCTATTCCAATAATCACAACCTGAGTTCAGCTCTTTCATACATTTCCTGAATTATTATAAGAGCTTCATAAGTGGTCCCTCTACATCTAGATTCTCACTATCCGAATTCTACTGAAACCCAAAACCAAACTCACTGATAATTGAGTAGATTCTGACTCAGAGTGACCCTGTAGCACTGAGTAGAACCATCCCATAGGGTTATCATTTAATTTCCATGTAACACTATATTCCAAAAATTGAACAAAAGACTTTTAAAACATCCATCTCAGGTCAGGTGTTGAAACTAGCTCAAGGAAAACACAGATGAAAGAAGACTGTCAGGAATGTATATTCTGTCTGGTTGGACTGATTTTTCCCACTGATTCAGGAACCAAACAAGCTATCCTATTTCCCTTCAGTCAGTTCCAATTCCTAGTAACCCTATGTAGGATCCCTGGTGGCTAGTGGTTACCTGCTAACTGC
Source organism: Echinops telfairi (assembly GCF_000313985.2). Lineage (NCBI taxonomy): Eukaryota > Metazoa > Chordata > Mammalia > Afrosoricida > Tenrecidae > Echinops > Echinops telfairi. Next base: position 31,689,139 of record NW_022111373.1, on the reverse strand, counting down.
AAGGTCAGCAGTTAGAAACCATGAGCCGGGTCTTTCTACTCCCATATAGTGTTAGAGTCTTTGAAACTCATAGGGGCAATTCCGCCTTGTCCTACAGAGTCACTATGTGTTGGAACCGACTCAATGGCAGTAAACTTGAGGGGTTTTTTTGAGTGACCTATAGGACAGAATAAAATTACCCCACAGGACTTCCCATGCTGTAATCTATACAGAAGCAAACTGTTACATCAGCCTCCTTGGAGTGGCTCTTGAATGCAAACCACTGAGCTTTCAGCTAGCAACTAAGCACTTATCATTAAATCCCCAGAGTTCATTTTGTTTTGGGAACAGATTCTACCTAACAGTGGCTCTCAAATGGAAGGCTTAGGTGGAGGTGGGGAGGTGCTCTTTTGCCCTTGCAGGGGACATTGGAAATGTCTGAAAATGCTTTTAATGATCATGATCAGGTGTATGCTACTTTCAACTTGTGCGGAGAGGCCAGGGTTGCTGCTGAGCATTCTTAAATAAATGCACAGGACCGTCTCCACAACAGACATTGTACAGTGTAAACTTTCAGTGGTGTCAAAGCTGAGAAACTCTGCCCCAGGTTGATAATTAACTCATGAATTACTTAGCCCCTGAGTTCAAGTCTCCCATCTCCATGTTATCACATACTACCCATTCTCCAATGCTTGGTTCAACCCCACCTCCCTCTTGACCTAGAAACCTTCTGGTCTCATGGTGTATCAAGAGGTGTCTTCCTTCAGGTAGTGTTCTGTGTCCCACATGTCCTGCTTCTGGAGCCCTGTCTTATATGATATTTCTGCAAGCTTAGTGAACTGGACACAAGGCCTGGCACATATTAAATAATTAGTGAATACTTGTAACAAAAAACCTTGCTGGCATAGAGGGTTGCAAGTTAGGCTACTAACGGCAAAGTCAGTAGTTCAAAACCACCAGCCATTCCTCAGGAGGAAAGATAAAGGCTTTTGACTCCTATAAAGATGTACAGTCTTGGAAACCGGGGCAGTTCTTCTCCGTCCTATAGAGCTGCTATGGATCAGAACTGACTTGATGGCAGTGAGTTGAGAGAGAGGGGGTTGTTTGTTTGTTTTTGAGTTTTTGTAATTTGAAAATGAATCCTTTAGAAGAGGAATTTATCATCAGAGGAGAATCTGCTTCAGGGTTGAGATTCGGGTCACTGATATGCAGCAATCTCATTAAAAGCAAAACTAAGAGAATAAGATCTGTCTTAGAAGAAGCACAGCCAGAGTGCTCCTTAGAAGTGAGGATGGAGAAACTTCATCCGTACTTTGGAGATGTTGTCTGGAGAGATCAGTCCCTTCAGAAAGACATCGTTGTTGGTTAACTCGAAGGGCAAGAAAAAAGAGGAAGACCTTCAACAAGATGGATGGACGCAGTAGCTGCAACAACGGGCTCAGACCTAGGGACAATTAGGAAGATGGTGCAGGACAGGGCTGTGTTTCATTCTGCTGTACATAGGCTTGCTATGAGTTGGAATCAGCTCAATGGTACCTAATAATAACAACAAGGGAACAAGAATACAGGCAGTTTCTAGATTAAGAATGAAATCTGTTCCTAAGTGTGCATTCAAATCAAATTAGTAGATAAATCAGAACAGATGCAAAGGGCTCGTATTTAGCCTGACTTCAGTGCAAAAAGAGGCTCACGGCTTTCCGATGATTTAAAAGCTGCCCATGCAGCAAATGAAGGTGCCTGTGGTGGAGAATCGGTTACAAGCAGGGGTTGGGTCAATCGTTTCCCCAAAACTCAAAGCCAAGCTCACTGCCCTTGATTAGATGCCAACTCATAATGACCCTACAGGACAGGGTAGAACAGCTCCTGTGAGTTTCCAAAATGATAACTCTTAATGGGAGTAGGAAAACCCCATCTTTCTCCCTCGGATCAGTTGTGGTTTCCAACTGCGGACCTTGGAGTTCACATCCTAGTGCAACTGTGATGCCACCAGTGGTCCTCCAGTGAGGGCACATTTATATAACATAGAAGGGCAAGTCAGAGTTGTCTGCAAATCAGACATTCATAACCCAGGGATTTTCTCTATTGAGAAGAAAATACATAATAACCACAAACTATACTGCCTGGGATAAGAATGTAAATGAGCACTTAAGTGTTTTTTTCCTTGGGAATGTTTAGTTATTTATTTTGCAAGCAACATAAAAACGGGAACAGACGGTTTAAAATGATAAATATTCATCTCAAATCTTACTTCCCAGAAAATCTCTTGGCCTCATTTTCTCCAATCTCCCTCGAGTCTTATCTGCATGTATATAACAATTTCAACATAATTGTAAGTACTTCATGTACCCAATGGAAATGTGGTCTTCTTTGCTGGTTACTAGACTCTAATGCAGTGGTTCTCAACCTGTGGGGCATGACCCCTTTGGGGAGGTCCAACGATCCTTTCATAGGAATCGCCCAATTCATAGTAGTAGCAAAAATATAGTTATGAAGTAGCAACAAAAATAATTTTATGGTCGGAGTGTCACCGCAACATGAGGAACTGTATTAAAGGGTCGCAGAATTAGGAAGGTTGAGAACCACTACTCTAATGGTTTTCCACATTACCATAGTCACAAGGACAGGTTCTGACTGGGCAATGGGCTCAGTCTGGGATGGGGTGAGTCGGCAAGGGCCTGATACTGATACTTTTTTTTTTTTTAACTTTCTCCAAATAGAGTAAATAAAGAATATGAACAGGAGATTTGAAGGTTGTCTTGGGTGCCCTGCTTCCAAAAAAAACCCCAAACTCACTGCCATCGAGTCAATGCTGACTCAGCGTCCCCCTCTGGGTTTCTGAGAGTTTAACTGCGTGTACAAGTAGAAAGCCCAGTTTCTGAGAGCTTCACTGCGTATAGAAGTAGAAAGCCCAGTCTTTCTCTCTCGGAGCTGCTGGTGGCTTCAAACTGCAGACTGAGGATCACAGCCCAGTACGTAACCACTACACCACCAGGGCTCCTTACATGCCCTGCTTAGGGGCTTGGAAAATCATAGTCACAATTCAAGAAAATATATTGACTAACTTTACTTTACTTATTGACTTTATAGGACCGTGTAGTGTTTCCTTCTGTTGTGCATAGAGTCGCTGTGGGTTGAAGCCGACTAGATGGCACCTAACAACAACAACAACAACAACTTTAATTGTGTCTCCATTGAAGGTCACTGAATCTTGCTTGGCCCTCACTCTAGAATGTTGCCTCCAACATTGGATATTGAGAATCCATCTTGAAAGAGAGGAGTCATGAAACATCAAGAACATTTTTTTGTTTGCATTTATGAGAATAGATGATTGATATATTTATAGTTACCTGTAACTTTCCGTTGCTCAGAGTTTCCAAGAGCAGTTGAAAATTTCTACAGAACTGGGTAAAATTCAAATGTTGTTTTTTTTTTTAAGGAAGAGCCATCTTCGTAATATTTTATTTTATCACCTTTCTTGGACTGACAAACTAAGCTGACAGTGTTGGGCATTGAATTGTGAAGTATAAATTGGTAACGACAGGTTTGAGAAGCCTTGCGGGCCAAGGTTTATACTCAGAGTGGCAGACATGCCCATGCAGCACAAGCAGTCTGTCTCCTAGAATTTTCTCTCCTTGAGGGGCTAGAAGGAACCTGTACATACTTGACTGTGCCCGTGAGGACCCACCACTTTACCTTTCCTTTACAAGAGTTCTGACATTTCTTGGACGAATTTAGGACTGGTGAGTTCAGCCTTGGATTCCTCCTTTCTCTAACTGTTCTTACTTTTTCAAAATTTAATTTGAGGGCTATGTCTTTCTAATCATACTTGTACAAAACACATAAACAAGCACTTCTACCAAGTTTTTTTCTTCAACGCTACCAATGTCAAAGATGCTTATTCTGAATTTAAAGCTATTTATATATATATTTATATGTCTCCAGTCACCTTTTCCTCCGACTCCTGCTTCCTCAAGGTTCAGGAATTGAAACATGGGTAAAACACACACAATGTGCCTTTTAATTAACTTCCTGAAGTTTGCTTCCTTACTCGAGGGTGTTTTAAATGGAATCTTTTTAACTGGGATATTTTTTTAACAGATTTGATTACTTTTTTTTAAGCTCCCAGAGACCAGACCGAAAAGATCTGAGACCCTACTGAAGAGGTTAAAATAACAAGTACCCCACTGAACAGCTACTGGAGAATTCTTTGGCTTAACTTTTTAGGCTGGGTGCCCAAGGTAGGTTGCTTCCATCTGTGGGGCACACACACAGTACATTGTAGAGTGCAGAATGCATGCATTTTAGACCAGCCCTCAGCATGTGCCAAGGAAGTAGATCGCTCCATTAGGCAATGTCAGAGAAGATAAATGTGCCCAAATCACTAGCCAAAAATGCTTAGTGTGCATCGGAAGATGGGTTCTGTTTTCCAAATTATTAAGCAGACTATTCAGAAGTCATGAAACATTCATTTTTCCTTGCCGAGTGTTGACTAGAAGCCAGGACAGCTGTCTTCCTGGGATGGCCCTTGGACTGGTCGCCCTTCAGGGCTCCACCCCCTACAGTGTGAAGGGATGTGTGCCATTTAGCAGGCCAGACAGCTAGGATTTCACTGGAGATTTTTATGCACTGAACCCTATGGTCCTGGAAGGTCAGTTGTCTACTTCTTGATTCATTTGTCTCGGTAAGATCAGCGTGTCAAGTTGGCTCTGCATGAGTATGTTGAAATTAAGGAGCGCCATCTGGGTGTTATGTGGTGCCTTCCTGAGAGGCAGGGCCTCAACTTAAGTCCATGATGTATTTACAAGGTGGCAGTTTGTTTGATGTGTACAAAAGGGAGGCTGGAAACGTTAAGCACCTTTATAAGGCAGTTTTTTGAAAGTGAGCTCCAAGGTCGGCCAGCATCAGAATTGTGTGGATTTAAAATAAATATAGATTTCAGAATTACATCTCAGACAGAACCTATGAATCTGCTTTTTGTGTGTGCACACGAACACACACACACACACACACACACACACACACACACCAGGGATAAACTCATTTTGTTAAGATGCATGACACTGGGGAAACAGAGCCACTCATAATAAAGGAGTCCCTGGGTAGAGCAAATGCTTAAACTTGCTCAAGAAAGGTTGGAAACTCACGTCTACCCAGAGGCACCTCAGAAGAAAGGGGTGACAATCTATTCCAAAATCTCAGTCATTGAAACCATGTAACTGATCTTGTCACCATAGGTCAGAATCAGCTCAATGACAATTATGACCTTTTTTAAAGGAAAGGAAGCTAGCATGATAGCCATTATTTAGGGAATGAGTTAATTATCAAATGACCATTTCTTTATTAATAACTAGTACTGAGGTCCTGGAATGCTAGCCATGACCACTGAACACTTTGAAGGGAAGAAATAGAATAGAGAGTGACTTCTCTGAAAACGTTTCTTTGGAAAATTACATCAAGCAGGCAGAGTTCATCTTTAATGCTTTGCTTATTATTATGGAATTCCCCCACCTTATCAACCCATTTCCAGAACACAGTTATCTCTGCCCCTTGTTTGTCATCCTGCAGATACCCCTCATCTCCAAAAAAGGATCAGTTTAAAACCTTTTGCTTCCTATACTCTAGAATGTACCCTTCTGTCAATTTTTACTACTCACTTATTCATACCAATGCAAAAATGAAAACAAAATCCAATGGCACATTATAAACATACATATGTATGGGACAAGTGAATTTTATTCTAAAGAATCAAGGGTAAGTCAATTTGGGAAAATCTATTTAATTTATGATACTAATAGACCATAAGAGAAAAATCATGCATTGCCCTCTCCATTGATGCTATAAAGCACTAAGGGGGGGTGGGGGGTGGATCAACTCATATTCATTAAAACACTTGATCTTCATCATGACAGTATATCTATCAGCCAAAAAGCAGAATCAGGCTTAATGGAAAGCTGCCAAAGACAGTTCGACCAAGTTCATGAATAAGCTAAAAGTATTCATCCTCATATTCCTCACGAGGTACTGCAGTAAGGTGGTAAAGAGACTGGACGTTAGCATTTAACCATTGCTGTTGTTATAGGTGCCATCAAGTTGGTTGCAATTCACAGTAGCCCCATGTACAACAAAACAACACATCGCCTAGCCTATGTTAATCCATCTCCTTGGGAGTCTTCCTCTTCTTCACAGCCACTCCACTTTACCAAGCATGATGTCTTTTTCCAGGGACTGGTCTTTCCTGGTAACCTGTCCAAAGTCGATGTCTCACCATCCTTACTTCTAGGGGTCATTCTGGCTGTGCTTCTTCCAAGACAGATACTTGTTCTTCTGGCAGTCCACAATACTTTCAATGTTCCTGGGCAACACCATAGTTCAAACACATCCATTTTCCTTCTGCCTTCCTTATTCAGTGTCCAATTTTCACATGGATATGAGTTGATTGAAAATACTATGACTTGAATCAAGTGCAACTTAGTTCTCAAAGTGGCATGACATCCTTGCTGGTCATGGCATTAAATGTCCTAAACTCACTGCCATCAAGTCAATACAACTCATAGTGGCCCTATAGACAGAGTAGAATTACCCCAGGAGTAGGAAGCCTTGTTTCCATCTTCTTTTGATACTTCTTGCATTATGCAATATTTTCCCCATAGAATCTTTCACTATTTCAGCTAACAACTTGATTTTTTTAAAATTCTTTCAGTTTAAGATAAGCTGAGCATGTTATTCTTTTTTGGTTTTCTAACTGTAGGCCTTTGCACGTTTTGTTATAATATTCTTCTTGAACTGCCCTTTGAAGTGTTCTGTTCAGCTTTTTTATTTCATCCTTTCTTTCATTAGCCTTAGCTACCTTATGATCCCACCATTTGCCTATCACTTTGTTGTACTGTGGTGGCTTCTGTGTTGCTGTGATGCTGAAAACGATGTCATTGGCATTTCAAATGGCAGCAGGGTCACCCAAAGTGAACAGGTTTTAGTGGAGCTTCCAGACTAAGGATGGACTATAAAGAAGGAGTTGGCTGCCCACTTCTGAGGAAGGAGCTGCTGAAAACCTTATGCATGGAACCACTGTCAGATAGCGAAGATCTAACAAACAGAAGCAGGGCATTGTCAGAGACATGCTGTAGGATGGGACCCTTGGGTCAGAAGGCCTTTGAGCTGCTTTCTCAAAGTAGAGTTGAACTTCGTGACAGGAATGGAGTGGAGTCCCTGGGATCTTCATTTTCTGATGGGACACAACTCAAGGTGAGAAGAAACAGCAGCAAAAATCTAACATTCAGAACTTGTAATATATGAAGGATGAATCTAGGGAATTTGCAAGTCATCAAAAATGAAATGGAACACATAAAGATCAATATTCTAGGTGCTAGTGAGCTTAAGTGGACTTGTATTGGTCCATTTTGAATTTTAAAAAATCAAATGGTTTACTATGCCAGGAATGACACACTGAAGAGGAATGGCACTGCATTCACTGTCAGAAAGGACATTCCAGATAGAATCTTGCCCGAATTAGCACAGAACTCCTCAAGAAGGACCCAGTGGGAGGGCTTGCTTTACCTGACTTTAGCACATATTATACAGCCACAGTGGTCAAAACCGCATGGTATTGTTTTAATGACAGATACATGGACCAATGGAAAAGAACTGAAAACTCAGAAATAAAATCATCAGTATACAGAAAACTGATCTTTGATAGGGACCAAAAAAATATCAAATGGAAAGTGGATGCCCTCTTCAACAAGTGGTGCCGGAAAAAATGGATATCTACCTGCAGAAAAATGAAGCAAGACCCTTATCTCACTCCATGCACAAGAATAAACTCAAGGTGGATCACAGATCTCAAGGTAAAACTCCA
>NW_022111373.1:31679055-31680181 GCF_000313985.2 Echinops telfairi | reverse complement strand
TCAACAGATGAATGGATTAAAAAACTGTGGTACAAACATACAATGGAGTACTATGCATCGCTAAAAAGCAATGACGAACACATGAAGCTGATCGCCGCATGGGAAGGACTGGAGGAAATTATGCTAAGTGAAGTAAGCCAAGCACAAAAGGACAAGTATAATATGAGTCCACTAAGGTAAACTTAAAATGCAAAAAGGGGCATAGGGAAAAAGCTACTGTATACATAAATTCCTGAGGTGAGATCCAGGTAGTATGGCAGGACCAGACCCAATCCAGAGATACATATGGTAGCCAACTAAAAAGGACGGGGGGGAAAAAGAAATGGGTAGCAGGGTAACAGGGCACTAATCTAACCAAGGGGAGGGTATTGTTTACATCTCCACAGGGAAAGAAGGACCAGACTTCAAGCCAGTGCTCTAACATGTGAATACAATATACCGGAATGAAGCGAGAAACCAGTAGAGAGGGGCCTGCCCCAATACCAACTATGTGGACAGCCGCCCCTCCCACTTGAAGGATTTTCTTCAGAGAACTGAAGCTACAGCTCAGGGAGAGGGACATGTCTGATCAGACCACATGGGATCAAATGAAGGGGGAGAAAGAGAGAGTGGAACACATCTTGGGCCACCAAGACTTGATGATGATATCTCCGCTCAGAGCAGCCAATGCACAGAGAAAACCATATGGTCGGCCCCACTGTGAAACATGACATCCCTCACTGACCCATAGCCCTACAGAGGACAACACTGAAGACACAGTGTCGGAATTGCACCTGATCTGACCTCACCACACCGAGGCAAAACACTAAGGGTGTGCAACAGAACAGCAAGGGGACCAGAGCAAGGAAGTCCCAAAGGAATACCAAAACTAGACTTTGGGGCCAGGGTGTGGCATCCCATCTGATTTGACCAGAAAACACTCCTAAAGGTCAACAAACAGACCATGAACTATTAAAGGCTTTTCTTTTTTTGAGTGTCATTGGTTTTTTTTGTTGTTTTGTTTTCTTTTGTTGCTTTGGTTTGCTGTCTTGTTTTTGTCCATATTATTATCTCTGCAGGTCTATCTAGATAAGATAGGCTGGATAAACAATCTGGAGGAGTAGACAACGGAACCAACAGTTCTGGG
>NW_022111373.1:31652757-31677843 GCF_000313985.2 Echinops telfairi | reverse complement strand
ACAATGGATAGATGTATGGATTGTGGTAAGAGTTGTATGAGCCCCCAGTAAGATGATTTAAAAAATAGTCCTCATTAAAACTAATACTCAGTGCTAAACATAAAAAAGAGAGAGAGAGAAAGATATATCTTGAAGTACAATGCAGTCTGTTAAGGAATTATATCTACCCATCTACAAGGAAATCAAAACAACAGCTATCATTCAAATGTATGCGCCAGCCACAAATGATAGTGATGCAGAAATTGAAGAATTCTACCAACATCTTCAGTCTGAAATTGATCAAGCATGCAATAGAGATGCGATGAAAATTATTGACAATTGGAATGAAAAATTTGGAAACATAGAAGAATAAATAGTAGTTGAAAAATTTACCCTTGGTGATAGAAATGAAGTTGGCGATTGCATGATAGAATTCTGCAACACCAATGACTTATTCATCACAGATACATTTTTTCAACAACACAAACTCTGAGGAATTTATTAAATTGTATAAGGTGATTCTGAATAATATATACAAAAACTATCATACTGGTAGATGAATTAAAATGCTAAAAATGAATAAGTGGTTATTCCATATACAAATATAAACATTATAAAGCCTCAACAATTTAAAAGGTGCAGTAACAGATTAATAGATGAACTGAATAAAGTGTAAGTTCAAAAATGAGCTTCGTATACAACACAGTTCTTTTCTGAAGTCATTGGGGGGAAAATTAACTACAACCCAGAAGATAGTAGTGGCAAAAAGTACAAGTAGATCTTATAAAAGGACTGTGAATGTTCTGAGATTTTCTCCTGCTTACAAGCTAACAAGTTAGCATGCTAGTTTTATGAAACAGAAGACATTAGATTCTTGAATCAGAGACAGAGAACTTTGTTACAGCATAGCAGGAAGCATACGTTTCAGGTGTGTATTACTCTTACTACCTAAGTACTTTGTGGGGGTGATAGAGAAGTTGGTCCAGGTGGATAGTGCACACAGAGAGGTCTGGGTCATAGTTGAGGATTACTGAGCTTAGAAAAACCCCAATGTCATAAGGGAATTGATAGAAAAGCTATCCAATTTTGTTCCAGTGGGAAACATTGTCTTTATTATCCTGGACAGCAAACATCTGTTTTTTAGCAGTAATGCTCTACCTCCAAGGCTGTTCATTAGACATAGTTCTTGCAAAGATAGTCCTAAGGAAAAGTTGTTACAAGATGTACAGAAACATAAGAAACCCATGGAGAATTGTCCGTCAATAGACCCATACCTGTTGCAAGGGATAGGAGAGGGGATTGCCCACAAAAGGCAAGGGAGGAATTTTAGAACTGGTCTAGTATAGCTTGATCATGGTAGTAGTTACATGACTGTGCATGTTGGCCAACACTCACAGGGCTGTACATCAAAATGGGTGAGTTTTACTATTCCCAAGTCATAGTGGATCCAAAAGGAAATTATTCTGTGGCCTCTGCCCTATGAGCTAGTAGTCATAGGCAATGATGTCTGTTAATGATAGAGTGGTTTTTCCCGCCAAGGATGTTTTAAATTTTAATAGAGTCCTCCAGGAAAAGATAAGAAACTAATTGAGAGCAACGAGTTTCAAGGAAAGTTTTGGGAAAGATTCTGGTGAGGGTTGGGGAGGTCTGGGATGACCTTTTTGGAGTCCCACAAACAAAAAGTCCCTTCCTGAGCTTCCAACTAAGATAAGCCCATCAACTAATGATATTGCTAGCAATGATGGAGTGAGAACTCTTGGAGAACACAACGCAGAGCTTTCTTCCTTGGAGCTGCCTTTTAAAAAACAAAAAACAAAAACAACAGGCTAAGACACCAAGGGGACCAGAAAACATGAATCTGGCCAGGGGATCTGTAGCATCTCCTGCTCATCGGAAGAGAACTAGGGGCCTTTTCTCGGCTGATGTCCTCCACTCTTTCCTCCCTCCATTTTTCTGTCTCTTCTCAGGGTCCACACAGTTCCCAAATATTATTTCCATCATGCTTTTAACCACAAATTAAGAGAAAAATAAGTTGGTGTGTAGAGCCTTCTGTTTTAACAACAGCAGTTTTTTTTTCTTAAACCCCACCAAGCAGGAATAACAAAAGCCCCAATCACTACTGGAACATCCCTTCAAAGAAAACAAGCAACATCCCGCAGATAAACAACCACTTTGAGGAGGAGTCGGATATACAGACAGAATTTCCTACACATTATGCCCTGGGGAGGTGCTCTATTTATTAGTTATTTAGTAATTTTCTTAAACTATTGTTCGAGGTTCATCGAGCTAGAAAGCTCTCCAGAGGTCAACCTGCCTGGGACAAAAACAAAAACTACTTTGCTCCCAAATAAAAAGATCCACCCTTTCCTCGCTGTTTAAATCCCTCCCTACAACTCCCCAGCGGTTAGTTTTGCACGGCAGAAAGGTGTGTGGGAGTCTGTTATCCAAACCTCATTCAAGCTGGCAAATTAGTGTGAAAAGTAGACAAGACTAGGAGCAGGAAATGGCCACGTGGCCAGTCTGACTCTCAGAAGGATCCTTGGTTCTTGGCAATTCCTGTTGCATGCTTCAAGAATCTAAGGCTCACGCCCTAATTGTGAGGCTAAGGGCTGAATGTTTAAGGGTTGAACATGCGGCCAGAAAGGTAGGTGATTTTTAAGGCTGGGTTTGCAGGATGGCTGGTGTCCAAGTTGACTACCCAGGCTAGTTGCTCAATTTCTGCAGTTGCAGAAAGGGACTCTGGACAGCCTTTGTCAAATCTGGGCTGCCTGATGAAATACTGCCCATCCCTGTCAGCCAGTCATTCATAACCTATTTTTAGGGTTCCTTAGCAACTGAGCAGCCTGTTACTCCATAACTAACATTTTGCATTCCAGATTCCATGACTACACTTACCAAATGCCTGCCTTATTTTCATCTGCAGCCTCTTCAGGGAAGGAAAATACAGTTACCACTGACCTGCTCTGTACCTCCTAACTCCTGGATGCTAGGAGATTTTTCCTCTGGTCACCCTAAATTGCTCTGCTGAAGATGAACCCTATTTCTCGCTCTTAAACTTCACAGGAGATGGGGAATAGTAAATCAATATTCTCTTTATAAGTAGCCTTCATTTTTTTTATTGGAAATGAAGCAAAACATGACATCTTGAAAAATCAGTTTTCTACTTTTGAAGAAGCCACAGAGCAAGGGAATTGCACCCTCCCCTCTATGGGCCCACTATTGGGGGAAGGGTAGGGTTGGGGAGCCAAGTTTTAAAGTCTCCCGGCCTCAGGAGTTCTGCCATTTTTGTTATAAATCATAGAAGCACTTGTGCTGCTATTATAAGAGATGGTAACACAAGGGGGTGGGAAGAAATTTCAACCGAAAAGTGTTGAAAAGAGCTGAAAAAATGTTCTTTTCCACTCGGGAGCATTGTTAATCATTCAGTCTTGGCAAATTCAGTTCTCACCCATCACTCCCTCTTACTAACAGCTTGTTCCTATTCTTAGCTTAGTGGGAATGTTTGACTATGAGATATATTTTGGGAAAATCACCTAGAGTCATTGAATATATAAGTGAAGTAGCTCATTTCATAGATATATAAATTAATTTAAGATAACTCTCCCTTTAAAGTTCATCTGTTTTCCACAAGACAATCCAATTTTAAATGCATTATATTTATTGTGAACATTTTTTGGTCATAAGAAAAGTGGCAAGTTTTCTTTTACCATGCAATATCTTAACCGAAGCCAATTTTACAAGGTAACGGGTTAAGCAAACACCAAGGAATTTTCAAGTCAGAGGGTTAGAGGTTCTAGGCTCACTGGCAATGACCCTTGGCTCTGGCTTCTCTATGACAGCTGATCTGCTCTACCAATTCGTATGGGCGGAGCTAACGCAGGACAGTCTTTGGTACAGGCGCTTCATTTTCTTGCCAACTATTTGGAGCTTTCACGGCCCCTATCCAGAGCTCAGATCACTCTAGTCTTATCGGAATGCTGAGATGGGTATGCGAACAATTTGCCATCAGGGTGATTTCTGTAGATCCATAAGCTCTACATTCTTTTGATATAGTTTAATTTTATAGATTGAATTATGTGCCCCAACTTGTGTCTCAAATCCTCGGTCACTAAACTTATGGATCAAAAACTATATGGGAATAGGATTCTGTAATGTTAATGAGGCTCTCTCCCTATTGGTTTTTTTCCCTCCCTATTGTTTTCGTTCAAAAAACAAACCTGAATTCCCTGTCATCAAGTCCATTCTGACATATAGAGAGCCTGGAGAGGAGGGTAGAGTTGCCTCTGTGTGTTCCCGAGTCTGTCACTTTTTACAGTAGGAAACCTCATCTTTCTCCGGGAGGAGCAGTGGTGGGTTTAGGAATGCAGACCTTGAGGTTAGCAGGCCAACTACTACCCCACCAGCTGACATGGCATCAAGTTGCTTCTGATTCCTAGTGGCCCTGTGTACAATAAACCTAAACCATGCCCAGTCACTATGTCAACAGTGTCTTCCTCGTTTTTTGCTGATTCTCATTTACCAAGCATGATGATCTTCTCCAGGAACTAGTCCTTCCTGATGTGAGCTGTGAACATGATTACAGCCATTTTGATTTTGATTCAGCCACCTTGAAGTATAATCAAATTTTCTGAGTGATTCATACATTTTATTAGTATACGCTTTAATTGCTTCCCACAGGTTCAAAAAAGATTTTGGAATGTTAATTACTATCTGAATCCTCCTTGGAGTCAATTTGACCCCTCCAGCATTCCTGGTCATTCTACAAGACTGATAAGGGACCAAACCAAAGCCAGACCAACTGTCATTGAGTCAATTCTGACTCACAGTTTATCTTTTATGGCTTTTGTGGGTTCTCATGCATCATTATAACCTACCTGCATGCAATACGTGATTAATATTGGTAGAAAAATTAGCATACATTTTATTTAGGAACTGAAATGAGTTGAGCACCCACTAAAAAGCCATTGTTGCTGCAAGATGCTCCATTTGCCTGAATTTCTGATAAACCTGTCCTCTTCCTCTCTTCCTCTTGAGGTTATCAGTTAGGCCCAATAATTCCAGCACATAGACCCTGTATTTGGGGCAACACTGAAAACACAGCCAAAGTCTGTGCGATGAAGTCTTGCTATCCATCTTTCTAAGGAGAATTTTTTTTTTAATCATTTTATTGGGGGGCTCGTACAATTCTTATCACAATGTATACATCCATCCATTGTGTCAAGCACATATGTACATTTGTTGCCCTCATCATTCTCAAAACATTTGCCTTCTGCTTGAGCCCTTAATATCTCTAAGGAGAATTCTGTCTGTAGTTTTCCAACACAGATGTGTTCATTCTTCCAGCAGTCCGTGGCATAGTTAATATTCTTGCTAACACCGTAATCCAAAGGCATCAATTCTTCCCAGGTCTTCTTTCATTGTTGTCCATCTTTAGCATGCAGATGAGGTCATTGAAAATACCATGACTTGGGTCAGGCACACCTTAGTCCTCAAAGTAGCATCTCTTTTTAGCACAACATACAGATGCAGCATTGGAAGCAATCATTTGTCTTTGCCAAGAGATTAAGAGGATAGATAGATAGATACCTGACGAAGCAATCCATATCTGTGCCCATTCCAAAGAAAGGCGATCCAATATAATGCATAAATTATTGAATACTATCATTAATAGCACATGCAAGTAAAACGTTGCTGAAGATAATGCCCTGCACTAGTACAACAGAGAATTACCATAATTTCAAGTCATATTAAGAAAAAGATATGATACCAGTGATATATCTGATATCAGATGGCTCTTGACTGAAAGCAGAGACCACTATGAAGATGTTTGTCTGGGTCTGACCTTGCAAGGGCATTCAGTTATGTGGATTATAAAAAAATTAGTGATGACATTGAAAAGTATGGGGATTCTAGAAGACTATATAGTGTTCATGTGGAAAATATACATACCCAAGTGGCAGTATTCAAACAGAACAAGTGGATTTTTGCCCTATCTACAATTGGGAAAGGTGTACATCAGCATTGTATCTTTTCAGCATGTTTATCCAGTCTGTATGCAGAGAAATAATTATAGGAACTCAACTATATGGAAAAGTACATAACATCAGGGTTGGTGGAATATTGACAACCTGGAGTATGCAGATGACACCACTTTCCCTGTTGAAACTGATGAAGACTTGGAGTACGTACTGGTGAAGATCAAATACTATAACCTTCAGTATGAATTACATGTCAACATGAAGAAAACAAATTCTCACCAGTGGACCCATAAGCAACATCATGATAGATATAGGAAAGACTGTAATTCTCAAGGATTTCCTTTTACTGGGATTCACAATCAACTGTCATGGAAGCAACAATCAAGAAATCAAATGACATATTGCGTAGGGAAAATCTGCTGCAGAAGATCCTGTTAAAAAGCAAAGATGTCACTTTGAGGACTAAGGTACAACTGGCCCCAGCCTTGGTCTTTTCAATCACCTCATATGCATATAAAGCTTGACAATAAGGAAAACAGAAGAAGAATCGCTGCTTTTGAACTGTGATGTTGGTGAAGAATATTGGATATGCCATAGACTACAAGAAAAAGACCAGTCCTGGGGAAAGTACATTAAGCTTGGTAAAGTACAAGGTCAGCAAAAAAGGGGAAGACCGCAATGAGATGAACAGACACAGTAACATCCCCACTGTAAGCAACATCCCCACTGTAAGAAATGCGCAGGTCAGGGCACTGTTTGACTCTGTTGTGCACAGGGTCACTGTGAGTCAGGCTTGGCAGCGCCTGACAACAACTAGAAGAAAAAACAAATCTGTCTTGGGAGTAGTACAAGCAAAATGCTCCTTTAAAGGGAAGATTGTCATACTTTGTCTCATGTAGTTTGCACACGCTATTAGGAGGGACTAGCCCCAGGGGAACCATAGCCTGCTTTGTAAAGGAAAGGGCCAGGAGAAAAGAAAAAACATCAATGGCACGTTATCTACAACAATGGACCCAAACACAGCAGTGACTGTGAAGATGGCACAGAACCCAGTAAGGTTTTGTGCGGTTGTACTGTGGTTCAGAACGGATTTGACGGCACCTAGCACAACACATATGCATCATTTATCAAGTAATCTGTTATACAACATTCCACATGTATGACAATAGTAAAAAATCTACTATCTGACTATTTTATGCAATAATTACATATGTCAGTCAGTAACTAGCCCCAAGTGAGATAAAAGTAACATAGGGTGTGGTAGTTAAAGTTGCATGCCAAGTGGTTGAGCCACAATTCTCAGTAGTTTGGCAGTCATGTAATGATGTAGTCGTTTTCCACTTTGTCGTGTGATATGATCATCTTCCATTTCTGCATAAGGTTGGTTTTCACCTAATAACCTGGTCTTTGGAACCTAGTTATGTTGGTAAGTGAAAAGTGGATATACCAATAACAAATATGTTCTAACATTTTTCTCATACTAATATACTTCTGTTGGAAAAAAGAAATTTTTATTCTCATTGGTACATATATACCAAACAGTACAAATTATTTGATTGCTCTCTAAAATGGGCCAAAGAAACCAGTTTTGCATTAGCCATCTGTGTGTTTGAACAAAAATAAAATTTTGAAAGAATTCTTTAGACAATGTCCCTCAATTATCAGAATCACTTTGATCAAGCTTATGCTCTGCCAGACTTTATCGAGTATTTCTCTGGGTGACTGTCACATGTGATTCCCTACCCAACTTATCAAGGATTCCCTACCCAACTTATCAATCAAGGACAATTTATTAAGAGCCCAGCAGTCTCTGGTCCTCTAAATCCTAAGAAAAGCTTTCAACTGAGGGGCTGGAACCAGAATTGGAAGATTGAACCAGTTAAATAACACTAGCTCTTCTGCTGTCTTCTACACAGCCTCTCAGACACCACCACCACCACCCCCAAATAAAAGGGTCTATCTGATACCTTATTTGTCTCTTTTGTTTCAGAAAGCACAAGGAAACATTTTTAAAATGTTCTCTGTAGTTGCTTTTCCTAACTTCCTAGGATCTGAATATGGTGGTTCTAAACAATGTAGCTGTGCCGCGATGGAACAGTGAATTTCTTGATATGGCTCCTCTAGCCATTGGCTCTGTAACTGGGCTGATCCTGGTTTGATTCTCTTTCACCCTGGTGAAGTCTGAGGAGGTCAATCTGATCCTGTAATAAAAGACTCCACACCATTTTTACAACCCCTCTTGCCACTTCCCTAGTTTTTCTGCCTCCTAACAGTAGGAGTATATGATGAGCATCATCTTTCTTCAACATCAGCCACAAATAGATTAGATGCTGAAGTCCAACAGGGTCAGCATCTTCTTTGTCTAGCACCTGAAGAACAGGTCTGAAAGGGCTAGATAACAAAATAAGCATGATACATCACAGTAGTTCTCTACAGTAAGAACTGGCCCAAAGGTCCTATTCCAATCTTACATTAGTATATAAGTTCAAAACTAAAACTCACAGCCATCAAGTCAATTACAATTTATAGGGTCCCTACAGGACCAGGCAGAAGGACCCCAGTGAGTTTCCGTGACTGTAACTCTTTATGGCAGTAGTAGAGAGCCTGGTCTTTCTCACATGGGGCGGCTGGCAGTTCTGAACCGCTAACCTCGGGTTAGCCCTCCAATGGATTGTCGCTATAAATAAGATTTTGGCCCTAAGCACATTTCTTAGAGGTAAATAAGAACATTATGCAAGTTACTTTGAAGCGGCTTCTCTATATTCCTTTCACTGTCAGTTTTAATAACTGTTTTAAAACATGATGTTTGAAGGGAGCTTTGTTTTCCTGAGCTCTTTCACCCATCTGCTACATTTTGCAGCAAAGCCATAATCTGGTGTTTATGGTATTAGCTGCTGTGGAAATTAATTTAATGCTATACTGTAAATGTTTTACTGAACTAGCTCAGTCAATAAAGAGGTTTGAAATCTGTGTTAAGCTAAATTATTTAATAAATAGAATCCATTTAAAAATGTACACATGTTCACCTTTATACTCACATGTTATTTAGCAAGTGCATTGTAACGGATTAAATACACTTTAATTCCAAAGAAAACTCTGTTTTAAAGCACCTATTACTTGGAAAATGAAATTATTTACGAGTGAAGAGATGAAGCTATTGCATTTTATTGTGATCGCCAATGCATGTCCCACTATAAAGTAGTTTTAAGAAGATGATTAATTTATTTTTCTCATCATACTATTAGCTTAAAAACGTTAGGCTGCGTGCACGAGCTTGGGGGCATGGGAGGTAGGGAATGAATATAGGAGGAAAGACTGATCCTGTTTTAGAAGACTCTTCTAAAATAGTAATAATGTTCTGAAATCTTTGATTGGTGCCACTAGAACAAAAGGTTATGTTTTCTTGACCAGCCCCTTATTTTCCTGTTCCCTCAACAACCATCGTCCAGCTCCTTCTGTCACAGCAAACTGTGCTATTGCTGTTCGGTGCCGTTGAGTCAGTTCCAACCCACAGCACCACTGTGCACAGCAGAACAAACCCTCCCTGGTCCTGCAGCAGCCTCGTAATTGTAATTGCTCCGATGCGCGAGTCTCTTGTTGCAGCCACTGTATCAATCCACCTCATCAAGGGCCCTCCTTTTTCTCACTGGCCCTCTGCTTTACCAAGCACGATGTCCTTCTCCAGGCACTGATCTCTATATGAACACTACTCAAAATCCACTGGACAGTGCACAACATTGCACTAAGCAGCCACTGTCCCCCAGGAAGTCCCATGTTGCTTTTTCTCCACTGGACTTTCCCAAAGGTCCAACAAGGAAGTGCTTGGATCAGGGAAGGAGAATTCTCATTGGTCATAATATAAAGAAAAGGCAGACTCGGAAGGAAAGTCCTACACAACAAGCTTTCTCAGGCCAATGTTTAGACGTTTCTTTCCCTTCCGTGAAGTTATCTCATTCCTGCTTGGACTGTCTCTCCCTTACTCTGTCTTGTTCCTGCCCCTGATTGCGCACACTGCCTTTTGGCTGCCCTCGGTGACTGTGTCCACTCAGCCAGCAAAGGAAAAAGAAAAGTCAGTCATTTGAAAATGTTGGCCTCATGTGTTTAGCAAATGTGTATTTGTTCCCATTTACTTAAAATTCATTAAGGAAAGAAATAATGATGATAGAACTCTGGACACTAGTCAGTTTTCTAGGATTTCTCTCAAATAAAAAATTACACATTTGATCTCATAACATATTCCACAAATTTACATAGTTTATATTATGGATTGGACTGTGTCACCCCAAAATATGTGTCAACTCAAGTGCGTCATCATTCTCAGTATTATGTACTTACCCTCCATTTGTGACCTAATGGAGTTATTCTGTGTGCTGTAAATCCCCACCTCTATGATGTTAATGAGGCAGAGTGCAATCTTCAGGATTAGCTCTGTCTTGAATGTGTCTTTCTGTGATGTCAAAGAGATTAAACAAGCAAGCAGAGGTAGTACCATCAAGAAAGATGATCTGTGAGCAAAATATGCTGGTTGGACCCAGGGTCTCTGCCCTGTGAAGCTCCTAGACCCAGAGGAAGATCAAGACACGTGGAGATCGCTAAGGAACATGGAGTCCACAGATGGTGAAAGGAGGCAAAAGCCTTCTCCAAGATCCAACAGATAGCCTTCCCCTAGAGCTGTCACCCTGAATTCAAACTTTTAGCCTCCTATATTGTGAGAGGGGAACAAAACCTGTCTGTTAAGGCCATCCCTTTGTGGTATTTCTGTTATGCAATTAAGTCAACTCAATTGCACTAAGTAGGTACAAGTTTAATTCCCAGAAAGCTGATCTTTCAGTTTTGTCTAGTCTATCGTGTCTTTGGACCTGCTCAGTCAATGAGGTGCTGCTTCGAGGACTAAGACTACTCCTGACTCAGGTCATGGTATCTACACTTGCCTCATCTGCGTGCAAAGTGAAACATTGAGTAAAGAAGACCAGAGAAGAATCTGTGCATTTGAGTTGCGGTGGTAGAGAAGAATATTGAAAGTACCATGAAGTGCTCAAAGGACAAACTGATCTGTCTTGGAAGAAGACCATTCAGAGGCCCCTTAGAGGCAAGAATGGTGAGACTTCATCTTCTGTACTTTGGACATGTCAGGAGAGACTAATCCCTGGAAAAGGACATCTTGCTTGGTAAAGTAAAGGGGCATCTTGCTTGGTAAAGCAAAGCAGGGGAAGGCCCTGAAGGAGAAGGATTGACACTGTGTTTGAAGCAATGGGCTCAAGAATGGAAACAAAGTGTGAAGACGGCACAGGACCAGGCAGTGTTTTATTCTGTGATACTGGGTCACTATGGTTTGGAACTGGCTCAATGGCACCTAACAAAAACCACAAGTAGCTACTATGGCTCCATTAATTCTTTGCCTGCATTTCTCTGAGCTCTTCTACCTGTAGCAGTCACATTAAGAAATGCACTTCCCGGGTCACAACCCAAAACACGCTTGTCCAAAGTAACAAGCAGAGCCTCGTTTGTTGGATTCGCTTTAGCAACTTTATCTTGTCATGTACTACAAAACCAAAGTTCAAGTTGCCTTAAATATGATTAGGTAATTGTGGTAGTTACATAAACTGGGACTTGAGAGGATTAAGAGTGAAGGGGTGGAGTCTAGTCTATCAATCGGGTCATAGCCAATGAGGCCTCTTTGTGGGCATGGCTATCTCCTAAGGATTCTGGGAACTCTTGGATATTCTCCTTGGAGGTGGAAGACACTCTCTCCCTCGGCTCACTCCCTGAGAGTTGCTCTACTGACAAGCGACATGTGGCTATGCTGATGGAGCGGGACCTCTAGAACTGAAGAAACCACATGGAGGCCCCTGCCAGAGCTGAGATGCCTACAACACCACTGGATCCACAAGACTTCCCACCCACTGGCCTGTGATCTTCCTGCATTTAGCATCATTGCATGTGTTTCATGAGTCTGAAGAGGACTCTATAGATTAATATAAGACATATGGGCTAATATCGGACTTGTGGACTTGATCTGGACTGGGCTGGGATGTTTCCTCAATATTCAATTGCTCTTGTATAGAAACCTCTTTCTTATACACATATGACTGTCTATGGATTTGTTTCTCTAGTCTACCCAGACCAAGACAGTAATCATCCTGGCAGTTGAATCTGAAGAAAGTTAGTCAAAACCATTATGCCAGTGCAGTGCAGTGAGTGATTGAATCGGGTTCTACTAGTCAGTCTTTGTAACTACCACCAAAAGACTCCTCTTGAAGGGGCCAGGGAAAAGAACCTGGGGTTGTGGGGTGGGGGTGGGGTGGGAGTTAGATGCTGACAGGATTCAGTTGTAAGAGATTATTATGGGTTAATTATACTTGCCATTCTGTTAGGTATAAAATTCACCATATTAGAAACAGGAAGATTGGATTTCACTACTAGCAAGAGAGATGATTGTGTCATTTGGACCCCAAGATCCCTGCACATTGATGCTCCTTGACCCAGGAGACAGCTGTGACACCAGAGGATCAGCATAGCAGTGGAAGCACCACCGCTGCAGAACCAAAAGCCAGAGCACGAGACAAAGCCGTGGAATGCTCAGGCCACAGAGCAAATCAAACTGGGTGCCTTTGGGTGGAAGGCTGGCTTGGGGAGTGGGGTGCCTCCAGGTGCTTCATTGGGGGAGCTAGGTTGCTCTAGCTCACAGAGGTAGAGCTAAGCACCTTTAGGTTGAGATATGTGGTAGAGAGGCATGTTTTTTGGGCATTTGTTGGCAGCCCTAAAACAGCCTTGTAGCATTGCATGAATAAGCCATGTGACTGCGAGTCCCAATACCAGAGAGAGGTTGTCTTATGCAAATGACTATATCCTGACCATATTATAATGTGTTAAGTTCCTGAATAAACCTCAGAATCGTGAATATTGCCTGTGAATTCTGTGTTGCCTTTTCAACTAATTATTTAATGCAGCTAAACAGTATAGAGTGTTGGGGGAGGTGGCAATAGTTGGTGTCAATAGGAAGGAAGATTGGAGGGTGGGGCGTGCATGTCTGACATCAGTAGCAGAGGAATCAGCCTTGGGTAGCGGATGCTGATGACAGTGATGATTCTTCTCAACCCCTCTTGTGAAATCAAAGAATGTCATTCTTTTTTTTGCAACCAGCCTTACAAGTCACGATTATTTACATCCAAGTGTAATCAACGGCTCTGCATTTTCATTTGCATGGTTAGCATTTTGCTTTGGTTGTTTTTTGCATTGTCTCCATATTCAAGGCTATCAGCTAAGCCAAGAAATCAATCAATTGCTTCTTGTCATCTTGAACCTTGAAAGGACAATTGACATCTTTGATATCCTTTCCAAGCGCTGGGGCCTGCAGCTGATGGGGATGTTTATGAAGTTACCTCTGTCTTTCTTCTTGTGTCTAGTATTCTGGTCTTCAAGGCAAACACAACATTTCTAAAAGGTTTCATTTGTGCAGTTAAAACCTGAATTGCGACAGCGGAGGGCATCGGCTTTTGCTAGAACATCGTCCCAGGTTCTTATTTTGGTGGCCCCAGCCTTGACAAGGTCTAAGAATGTATTTTTATTACTATGTATTTATTAGTTCATTTTTATCTCTTGTTTCCTTTGGTGAGCTATTCCTTGAAGTAAGCTCCTATCTTCTACCGTATTATTTACAAGCTGGTACTTAGCATACCATAAACATTTAATAAATGTTATCTCCGGTCCTGCAAAGATAATTAATGGGATGGATAATGTGTCCTAGCCTCTGAAGAAGTTGTGTCATCATGGGCTATTATCAGCTAGGAGAAGTTGAAAAGTCTGGGGCCTCTGAGCCAGATGCCAGTGACATCCGCCCACGGTCTCAAACTGGGCCCCAGAACCCACAGCCAGACACCGCCGATATTGAATCACTGAGCTCCCAGCTGAGCTGCATTGCTCTCCACACCAGGTAAATGATTAAGGCTTCAAAGGGAGAATATAATTATGTTGTGGGTTTTAAATTCACAAGCTATAACTCAAGCAGGAAGAACTGCATTTTCGTTTATTTCTCTATAATGGAATTTGCCTTAACTCTAGAGTTCCCGGTTTTAATGATGGGGGAAAACAACTTTATCTTACCATCTCAAGGTGACTCTGTCATTGCAGTTTCAAATTAAATATTCCGTCAAGCTGAAGATCCAAACTGAGTCCATTTAGATCTCAAATTCTTCCATGAGCTGTTCTTCACGCTCAACGAACGTCCTCGTCTCTTCCCTGCAGGACCTATCTGGGTGCAGCAGAAGAATCTCAGGCGAGGAGTGTCTGGTTCATGCTCTGTGTCCCCAACTGCCTTCTTGTACCTGGGGGTTTTGTCACTGCAACTAGGCATAAGTTGTGATCTGTTGTCTCAATGTGATCAAAGTCCACCACCACCGTGATCCTCAGGGTCGGCATTTGGACCCGCCAGCAGCTCCAAGGGAGAAAGACTGGGCTTTCTGATGGGTCACTATGAGTCAGCACGGACTTGATGGCAGTGAGCGCTCCTAGCGCAAAAGAGCCCTGGGAACGTAGTAGTTGCATGTTGGACAGTCTGAAACCACCAGCTGCTCCTCAGGAGAAAGATGGGCTTTTTTTCTCACAAAGTACAGTCTCGCAAACGCACCCCGCCCTATAGGGTCTCTCTGAGTCAGCATTGACTATGGCAAACGAGTGGAGGCTCCTACCTCCTACCTCAAATGGTTCAGCCTAATCTTGACTCTTTGGGCTGCTCACCCACCCCTAGAATGTAGGCTGTAAAATCACTGTGCCCAAAGGTGAGACAGACAGTTCCTATTATGTCCACAGTTGGGCCCATAAAATGCCTACATCTCTTTCCACACCCGAGCTGTGCAAACTGTTTTCAGCCTTCTGTTTAACTTGCCACACCACCATTGGTAAGGGGCACTCAGAGGGGGGTCCCCAGATAAAGCAGGTAAAAGCCCCCTCTGCTCCAATGTTTCCAAGCTTAACCAGAGATCGACCTTCTACTGAGCAAAAGCAGAGGTGTTTGGAACTGCTGAATTGGAGGGGGAAGGAGGGCCAGGGTGCAGCATAAATACTATCAACGAAGCTCTCTTTTGCTCCCTGGAGTAGGAGCAGAGGAACAGGGAAAACGAGAAGGCCCTCCATAATATGAATTGACACCGTGGCTGTAACAATGGTCTCAAACCTGAGAACAATTGTGAGGATGACCGAGAACCGGGCAGTGCTTCATTCTGCTGGACGTAGGGCCAGAACTAACTGCATGGCGCCTAACAACAAACTCTCGCCTTTGCCTTTGCTTCCTAGGCCTGTTCCTTGGATCGTCATTTCTTTTATGTGATTTGGAGATAATTAAAAGAGCCATTATCTTAGCATAATCTAGTCTTTATTTCAAAACCATGTACCATTGTAACTACTCATTCAGATATAACCAGTGGATAGGTTTTAGAGCAATCTTATAAAGGAGTTGGAAATCTAAACTATTGTCCTTATTCCTAGCAAAAATAGCTAAAATCCAAATTCTAACATTCTAGCAAAATTCAGTATTTTCTTGGTTGCGGTTACAGGTTGGAATTCTATGTATTTCTCACGAGTACCGCTATGACCTTGCAGGTCCTGGTTCTTGCTGGCCTTCGTTTTTCCAGGGGCAAAGGGGGAGCAATATATATCTTTTTGATCACTGATAACTTCAAAAGCTATGACTCATTTATTCTCAAGCAGAGATTTTGAAAATAGGCCAGGACACATTTTGTCTGAAGGGAGGGAGGAGATAGCTGCTGGGATATCAGAAAGGTACCCACACCTCTACTTTGTAAGGAAAATCGTAATAGGGAATTTTAACCTTTGGAAAAGAAACCCAGCACACTGCCTCACCCCATGTACTTCCTCATTCCCCAAACACTCTCATCACCCCAACCCCCTTACAATCTATTCCGTTTCTGTGACCTTGCTCATGCAGATAAAGCATAAAAGCTACATCCACACGACACTCAGGGTCCAGGTCTTCTAGAAGCTAGTTCCTCTGGGTCATGGGTTAGTCAAATTTTCCTCTTTCCGGTTCTCCGAGAGTGCCGCCTGGGATTCCAGAGTCATGGCTTTGCTGTTACACTTACTCAATCTGTATGCAGTCACATCATCACAGAGGCTGGATTCTATGAAGGAGAGTGTGGCATCAGGACTGGAGGCAGGCTTATTAACCACCTGCAGTATTCAGATGACACAACCTTGCTTGCTGAAAGTGAGGAGGACTTGAAACATTTTATGATGAAGATCAAGGATTGTGGCCTTCAGTAGGATAATGATTCAGTGTAAAAAAACAAAAAACAAAATCCTCACAGCTGGATCAATAGGTATCATCATGATAAATGGGGAAAGATTGAAATTGTCACGGATTTTATCTTGCTTGGCTCCACAAACAATGCTTAAGGAAGCAACAATCAAGAAGTCAAAGGACACACTACATTAGGTAAATCTGATACATGAGATCTCTTTTTAGGTGTTGAAAATAAAGGATGTTCATTTAAGGTCTAAAATACACCTGACCCAAGCCACAGTATTTTCAGTTGCCTCATAGCCAAACATGAGGTGAGACTTGATCTCTCATATTCTGGACATGTTATCAGGAGAGACCCGTCCCTGGAAAAGAACATCATGCATGGTAAAGTGGAGGGGAAACCAAACAAAGAGGAAGACACTGAACAAGATGGATTGTCACCGTGCTGGAGCGTTGGGCTCAAACATAACAATTATGAGCCTGGCACAGGACTGGGCAGTTTCCTTCGCTTGTAATAGGGTTGCTGTGCGTTAGAACTGACTCGATGGCACCTACAGCATGTTCATGTGAAAATTGGACATTGATTAAAGAGAACCAAAGAAGAATCAATGCATTTGCATTATGGTGCTGGTGAAGAATATTGAAAGCACCACGAACTGACAAAAAAACACCAACCAAATGAACAAATCTGTCATAAAAGAAGTTCAATCCAAAATGCTCTTTAGAAGAAAAAATGGTGAGACCTCACCTCATGTGCTTTGTACTTGTTGTCAGGAGAGACCAGTCCTTGGAAAACGACACGGTGCTTGGTAAAGGAGCAGGACAGCAGAAAAAGAGGAAAACTCTTAATAGGTGGATTCACACCGTGTCGACAACAATAAGCTCAAACATAAGAACAATTGTGAGGAGGGTATTGGACTCAGTGGTGGTTTGTTATGTTGCACAGAGGGTCGCTCTGGGTCAGAACCGACTTGACAGCACTTACTAACACACCACTTGCCCAAGAAGGACTTTTCTTTCAGGCAGCTTTGCAGAGAGGTCCAAGCTGTCGCACCTCCACCTACGCAGCATTCCATGACCAGCCAGAGAGCAGTTTCTGAGAGATTACTGCTGGCTTGGCATGTCCCCTGGCATGGCTTCCTCTCATAACTCAGAGGGCAGATGCCAAGGAGTCCCATCAGCATAACATCTCGGTGTGCTTTGACTGCACAGATGACCCCATAAGAAATGTATGCACCAACTTAATGATGCTTGTTGACTACCCTGTGGAGAAATTGTGCAGTACAGATGAGTAAAAAGTCACAAGTACATGCATAGCCTTCTCCCTGCAAACTGGTGCACACCATGGTAGCCTGTCCCTGAAGGCTGCACTTCTTCTAATAAAGTCTGAATCTGGATCTCAGCCTGAGTGTTCTCGTATCCACTAGTGCTGCCTGGTCTATGCAGCAATAGCAAATGGACTGATGAGTCGATCTCTCATGACACAAATCCCTTGTTATAAAGAGTATTTTAATTTTCCCTGATTGGAAAAGTTCTTGATTCGACCTCAACTGACACAGATGCCCAAAGGCAAACACACACATACACACACACACACACACACACACACACCCCTCATATAAGACACAGGAAAAATGGAACAAGGCAAGGATCCAAGCAAAAGAGTCTGATGAGACCATGTCAGTTCAGCTTTCCTGCAGAAAGAAGGCAAGTAAGAATGATGTCCAAAGGCAGACTGAAATTTAGACTACAGAGCAGACTTCCTGTTGATCTGGGATGAGAAATCCTCTTCAGGAACGTGAAGAAACACACTTGGTTTCCTAACAGGGAAATAGGCGAAGAGGTACACACCTTACACCTCAAATGGTTATTGAAGGTCTCCAAGTGCAGGAGCAAAGCTCAGGACTGACAGGTGGATAATCAAAGTCACAGCAATCATGGCCCGATTTACTGGCAAGGAGGACTAGTGAGACCCTTAAGTCTGCATCTAGCTTTCCCTGTCAGGTAAGGACACCAGGACCAAGGTGCGCAGGTCCTTAGTTTATCCTTGCCACACTGCAGCGAGTCATGCTTTAGTCCACTCCCAGGCCCCACCTGCTACATCAGAAGGCATTCCTTGCTGTTAGTTCAACCCCATCATCTGTCCCTTTTATTCAATTGGGCCTTTTCGCACTACATTGCACGTTGATTCTTTAAGGGTTTTAGTGTTTGTTTTTCCTGCCTTCTCTCCTACCACCCTCCCTGATGAGAGACTAAAAGAGGGACAATCTAACTTCAAGAAATGTTTACTTTTAAAAAGCCACATAAAAAAAAAGCCACAAAAAACCATTATGAGGTAGAAATCATAAACACAGGTTCAACTCCTCTAATGTCATGCAAATAGGTATTGGGCTGTGATAAAGCCTGAAGACAGCTTCTTGGAAGATTCAAAACCAGGGCTGAATTTCAAACACGAAGAGGAAACCAAGTGAATGCGCTCTGAAAAAGCTGCGCTAGAGGACGTGAGAAGTGAGTCTCGCGTTATCAAGGATCCCGTTGTCAATGGCACATGTGAAGAACGTAAGTGAAACTACGTCATGATATCCTAGCAGGAGAACGGGAATGGTCCTACGTGTATATGGCGTTTTATATGAGCTTTTAAAATAACGGTTAACTATAGCACAGTTTTAAGAAGAGAGATGTGTCTTTTTATAGGAATACATATTTGTTATACTAAACTTTCAAAGCAATCATTGTATTGAAAGAAACAAAGGATGGTGGTGGTGGTGTCGACCTCCTTATAGGATTGCTTTGTATGCAGACGTGGGAGATAAACAATGAGCAGACAGGTCTGTAATCAGCCAAAAACGTGTGTTCTTCAGTACAAGCAGAGTAAGCCCAGGCCTCATCGTAGCTTCTTGACTCTGGACCCTAACTGACACAGCTGAGAATGGTAACAACGGTGCCGTGGCCTCCTGAGTTACCCATTTCCTCCTCGAAAGGAATAGATGCTAGTCCTGGGGCAGAACAACTCATTCCAAAATGATATATTTTTTAATGTACACAAATGTACATGAAAAGATCATGAAATTAAAAATTAATGACACATTTCCATGAACTTTTTGAAGACCCCAGATATATCATTCATGCACCTATATATCAGATCTATCTCACACATACACACACATATGTGTCACATATATACAGATACATATATGCATTCCTTTACTGAAAAACTACTGCCATCAAGCCAATTTCAACTCATAGTAACCGTGTGTAGGTTTCCCAGACTTTGAATCTTTACAAAAACAGTCTCCCAGTTCTCCCATGGAACAACTGGTAGATTTGAACTATCGACCTTGTGGTTAGCAATTTAAAGCTTATCTCAAAGCACCACCAGGCTCGTTATATATTTCATTATTAGGTATTAACTGAAAAGAAATGTAAGTATAAATCCTCACAAATGCTTCTATTGGATTTGTCATTTTCCCTAAATGAAACAATTCAAATGTCCTGTAGTATCTATATAAAATACTAAAAGAAAATGAACTATTGATGCACACAAAAACTTGGAGAATTTCAAATATGTTTTGCCAAGTCAACCCAGATCCAAAAGGCTACTTACTATGAGCCCATTTATGTAACATTCAGAAAAAACTATATAGACACACATACACATACACAAAATCATTGGGGCCAACAATCGGGTGTGGGAAAAAGGGCTGACCACAAAGAGGCATGAGGGAATTTTAGGAGGTGATTAAAATGTTCAATATTACATGACGAAAAGCATTGGTCAAAAATTAGAGGATCAAAAAAAAATTATAGGATCATGTTCTAAAATGGTAAATTTTACTACTTATAAATTATATCTCATTAAATTTAACTTTAAAACTGTACACACTAAAAACAGTGAGTTTACTTATAAAAATTATAAGACAATTTCTAAAAGTGGGAAAAAACCTAATAAGTAAAAATGAAAAAATACTCAGGCCCAGGGGCAACATTATTAGTTGTAGTGGAGACTGGCCCTTAGCTGCCTCATTAATGGGATTGCCAGTTTGTTGCTGGCATATCCGTGACGCTGGGACTTCCAAAGTTCTTGCGATGGGTTGTCTCTTCTCATGGCTAGCTGCTGATTGATGGAGGAAGGTAGAAAGGAGGCAGGATACTGCTCAAGGGGTGATGAGAGAACTTGCTCTTCCTCTATTCCTCCTCCCTTTTCTGCTTCTCATCTCTTATTTTCTCCCAGTTTCCCCCCATTTATTCAATATCAGATGCCTAGATGCAAAGGGTCTTCCAGGGCAATGTGAATACGACAAAAAGAAATCCTTGTTCCTGGTCAGTAGAGGACTGATGAATGTTGAACACCATGCTCTCTGAAGTACACATACACAGAGGATTGTTTTAAATCATAGTTATACAAAGAATATACACATTTATTTGCTATAATAAAGTAGACAATATTCTTTTTAAATTTTTTATGTTTTTATTGACATATAATTCACATTGCATGCGAGTCAATGGTTTAAATCCATTTCAAAGAGTTGCACAATCATCACAGTCAGTTTTAGAAGGGCAATATTATTTAATGTGAATTCCATACAGCCAATTGATCTCACAGAATGTTTCATTGATTTCTGCTAACTTTTGTGCCGGTAGCCAATTTATTGTCCATAAGAAACAAGTATGGTGGTAAGAAGCTGTGGTAGTATTTTATAATTGTTTATGAAGAAGATAAAAGTGAAATCACATATGAAGTTCATCAATGACATGAGTGACTTGGATGGATTTGATAATACTCTTTGAACACTGTAAGAATATTTCCTCAAACGCTGTGCTGTTTGTCAGGATCAGAACAGGGGCTTCTGCTCTGCCTGCTAAGGGGGTACACCGAGATCCTGTGAAAACAATCTATAAGCAAAGGGCCCTGTGAGAACAGGCTTGGTAAACACTTAAACCTTGAAGCCAGCCTGGTGAACATCATGACACAAGACTACACCTGGGGATAGAGCCAAAGGCATGCTGACCCAGAGCCGGCGCCAAGACAACATTAAGAGGCCCAAAGATGAACTGGGCAACTAATTAGAAAGTTGTTTGTCAAGGATTTTCATGGTGATGGCGCAAAACTGACAGTATTAGGGATAGGGTGTTACTTCTGAGCCACTGATTCATAGGCAAAGTATGAAGTTGCTTATAATATTTGCAACTAAGGACAAATTAGCATGCAAGCTTGGTTCAACTTTTTCCAGCAACATGGAATCAAAGGCAAAGGAAATCTATCAACTGATGTTTTGTGTGCAATCAACCTGAATAAATAAATATACATATATATATATTCCTATCGATTTTTTATTCAGCTCATTGTGGAATACATCCCAAACTCTAAAATGCGAAATTATTGGTTCGTGTGAAGAAAACCAGACTTCTGTTTTTTCTCAGTGAAAAAATAAGATGCAAATGAATCATCGTTAAGAAAACAAGAACGTTGCTTGACCATCTGCAGAGTGGCAGCCCCTCGCCCTTTGAAAGTGCCTTTAGAACCAGAAGCGTCCCTTACAATGTGCCTTCTCAGTTCTCGAGGTGGGACCCGCTTCCTCCTGAGCAAAGTGTGTCTTATCTATGGCTAAGGTATCTTTCTCACCTCATGAGAAGGACTGGCTGCATTTCTTTTGAAGTGATCATATAAAACTATTTGTGCGTGTGCGCGTGCGCGCAAGGTTTATTCTCTGGAACAATTACCCGGCTCTGTAACATGCTAGTTACCCCCAGGAAGACAATCCAGGCACTGAACTTCACACTATTTACAAAATAACAGCTATAAACACGGCAGACTTCTAAATTTAATCCATAGTATGAATCTTTTATCCATCACTCAATGGTCAAAAAAGCAATAAACCAAGTCCAAAAATGTAACATTTTCCAATGTCCATGGTGTAAATGCCCTTACCCTGGCCAATTTCGAGCTACCTAGGTGAAATTGAGGCATCCTGGTGGCATAGTGGGTTGCATAATGGGCTGCGAACCACAAGGTCAGTAATCCAAAACCACCAGCAGATCCAAGGGAGAGAGACGGGGCTTTCTACTGCTGTAAAGATCTACAGTCACAGAAACCCACAGAAACAGCTCTACTCCATCCTGTAGAGCCCACTGTGAGCCAACATGACTCTAGCAGTGAGTCTGGTTGGAGATCTGAAGTCGCTAAACTTGGGGTCGAGACCCTACTAAGCACACCATTATGCAATGTTTCCACCATAGAGATGTAATAAGTAGAAAAACACCAGGAACACAAGTAATAGTAAACTGTGGTAAAATCATTTTAACGTGGTGATGGGTTTTAAGTGTTTATTACCTTGGATACCAATATAATTTAATTGGAGGTTTATATAAAAGTGCTCTGGTATTGCAGTAGTTAAAGCAAACTCAAAACCTCCCTGCCATCAAGTCAATGATGACTCACAGTGACCCAAGGCTGTAACTGGTTACAGGAGTAGAAAGCACAGTCTTTCTCCAAGAGAGCTGCTGGTGGTTTTGATCTGCCGACCATGCAAATTGCAGCCAATCACATAACCACTGATCCAGCGTTCGAACCCACCATCCATTCTGTAGAACATAGATGTGGCAATCAGCTTCCGTACTGGTTTACAATCTTGGAAACCCCAAAAGGTAGTTCTACTTAGTCCTACAGGGTTGCTATGAGTCAAATCAAGTTGAGAGCCATAGGTTTGGTTTTGGTTAAAGTTTATAGAATTTACTTTTTATAATGGCAATATTTAATTACTAGATCACAACACTGGTTGAATGAAAGAACAGTAGGTGCAGACATGGGCTGTTTCCTCTGAGCCCCACTACTTTCAAAATGCTGCTGGGTCTGTGCTCGCCTTATGAGATGTATTCCTAAGCCATTCAATTAGTGCTCAATTGTCAACATCATCAGACAAATCATAAACCGAACAGGAAATGGATGTGGCCTTCAGTGGAATAAACATCTCTGATTTTTGTTAGACTTCACTTATTAAAATAGTCTTCCTTTTAAAAACTGAGACTACTTTTGAAAGAGAAGATTGTTTTTCCAAATCTTTTATTCTTAAATTCCAATCTGCAAAGATATTAGAATGTCAGATTATCTGAGAAGGTAAGATTGGTTCCCTTCTTGTGGTTTTCCGTTCTTTCAAAATTATAAAATTAAATAGAATTATTTTTCCAAATATTTAATTTCCAAGTAACAATTATATCTGTAATAAATATATAACACTTGAGAATATAAAAAAATGAAGATAAATCATTAGTGACTTGATAATCCAACTTCACTGGTGCTGCCCCTTTAAGGACTCAAGGAATAAATAGCATTTTCGGTTAAAAACTGCTGAGGAAACAGACATCACTATGCTCAGTTTCATTTAAAAGCCAGATGTCCAGGAATTGGCTATGGCTAATTATCAATTTTACCCAGATGGAGTGTTTTTTTTTCCTGTCATTAGATGGGAAAGCTCGGCACAGCAGCATCTCTGCCTGCTGACTTCTTTACATTCAGTCCTTTGCTGGAAAGCAAAGGAATAGGCAGACCCTAGAAGAAGGGGCAGTTTATTGCACCACAAATGAAAAGTTGGTGCAAAAACAAGAGAGAGAAGAAAAAGAATAAATATGTGTACTTGATTTCAAGATGAAAAATGTTCAGGCCTGCTCTCTGATCAATTCCAGTCCTGACAGAAATGGAATGTTCATGTCTGCCTTTCTATATCTTTTTTTAAAATGTTGCTACATAACTAATTACCCTGAGATTTATCATTTTAAAAGAAGAAACATTATTTCACAGTTGCTATGGGTCAGGAATTTGAATGTGGTTTAACTGGGTGGCTCAGGCTCAAGGCCTCTCATGAAACTATCGACCAAAACTGGTATCTGAAGGAGTGGATGGAAAAGGATCTGCTTCCAAACTTACCACATGATAGCTGGCAGGATTTAGTTCCTTATGGACTAACTTCAGTTCCTCCCTGGTTTGGGGGCAGGAGTCTCCCTCGTATTCCATGTCATGTGAGCCTCTCCAGACGGCTGCTCACAGCGTGGCAGCTGATTTCCCTCAGTGTGAACAAGTCAGAGAGAGCACACGAGACATTTGTTTCCTATCTCGCATTGTCAAATATACAGTGCCTCAAAAACATTCTTTCATATATTTTGTTCAGTGGTTTGGTTGATGAAATCATGAGGGTGTATTGGTACTTATTACTCAATTATGGCCTAGAAGTGGAAGTAATAATCCTATCATAGTTCTCTGCTAGACACAAATTAAGTTAAATTTATTTTGTTTTTCGTGACCATATGACAATGTGCTTAAAAATATTATAGAAAATCCTTCTCAACTGACACAATAGAAGCATTTGATAAAATCCAATCCCTATTCATGATAAAACCTGGATCAGCTTCCTGGCTAATAAATATGTATAAAAAGGCATTAATCCTCATCAACTAAGTCCACATGTAAGAAGCACACCAGCCTGTCTGATCTAAGATTGTAAATAATAAAGTCCAAATCCAAAGGGCAGAATGGTATCAAAACTTAAAATTTGAACACCTGGTTTGCAGAAGACTGTAGATGACAGTGGAAGCCCCAACTCCATTTACAGGGTCCCCACGTGGATAAGACTCTAGCGAATCCCTTCTGACCATGGTCCAGGGATGTGACTAGCCTTGCTCTCAGAGAGACTTGTAAAGGCAATATGGCAGATGCAGTGAGGTTAAAGTGTAGCACCTTATATGTGATCTTCTCTTTTGACCCATTTTAAAGTTGTTTCTATTTTTAATACTTTCTGCTTTCTTTTGATTGAGGTTTTTGTGGGGGTTTTGTCATTGTTGTTGGTTTTTATTTATTTATCTTTGTTTCTTGTGGGGGGG
>NW_022111373.1:31647875-31649475 GCF_000313985.2 Echinops telfairi | reverse complement strand
GAACCTTTGGATGCCATTATGGCCTCGTGGCTAATGATGACCCTCATTTGGATAATATATCTTTGTCTTGTCTTTGTCCTATTTAAGATTAATTATTCTCCTTAAACTCGATTTGAGATTAGGGGCCTCTTTATTACCCTAAATCAAGCCTTTCTGTTAGCATGGCTAACCACATCTAAAAATATATTGATAGTGCAGAATAAAGTTTGATAATTTGGTATTAGTAATGGCTTTTAATTTTTAAAGATTATATTTCTAATACAAGTATATAGGACAAGTTCATATTGCAATACAACTTCTGGCTCAGCCCCTTCTTTTAACAATACCAGGAGAGAGACACAAGAGACTGTAGGAATATCCCTAGACGCTACCCCTCCACTTGGCTGACTAGCAATAAGATGCTATAAAGCAAACCACATAACTATCCTCCCAGTATCTAATGAGTTGGAATCCCCAACAAATTTTCCTTCTAAATAAATCCCCCAAATGACTGCAGCTAATACCACCTAATACATGGAGAACTCTTAACTGAGTAGAAGTCAGTTTTAAAAAGGATGGATTTAACCAATTGCAATTTAAATGTATTGCTTTTGCAGGTTTTAAAACAACTTATGATCATGTGAACACATTGTTAAATGTACTCTTGAGGGCCTTAGAAATGACGTATGCAAGAGTCCTTCACTAGTTTCATCAGAAATCTAAACGTGCTACTGATATTTTAGTTGAAAACCCAGAGAAAAAGGAAATTAACACCTTTCCCCCTTACTTTCCACCTTAAAACAGAACTTGGTCATCTTTATGATTTTGACCAAGTTCACTGGTCAAATAGAGACTAGTGGAACCCAGTAGACCATGGCCTTTCAAGTCTGGAAATGAACTCACCTCCATGGCTCGATTTTCAGCAAAACAATAGCCAGGTCTATTCAACCCAAACTCACTACTATCAAGTCAATAACTCATAACAACCCTTTAGGACACTGAAGAGCTGCCCTTCTGGAGTTTCCAAGGCTGTCAATCTTTACAGGAGTAGAAAGCTTCATCTTTCCCCTAGGTGTAGCTGGTGGTTTTAAACTGCTGGCCTTGCAGTTAGCAGCCCAACACACAACCCACTACACCACCAGGGCTCTGAAGGGTGAAGGGACGGTCGATAAAGGGAACACAAGAGAAGTACAATAAATAAAATAAAAGCCCTACAAACTCCCTGCCATTGAGCCAATTCTGACCTTGTGTCTAGCAGCCCAAATGTAACTGACTATGCCACCAGGGCTCCTTTAGGGTGGTACCCACATCTTAGAATAATCAACAGTTTAAGATCAAAAGGGCAGCATTTACCCAGAGGATAAAGTTCTGGAGGGTTAGGAAAGAAGGACCAAAGCAAACAGGAAACAGGGAAGTAGTTGGGCCTGGCAATAAATGAGATGAACCAAATGTGCCTGTCGAATGGAAAGCTTATCTACTGGGTAAAACCTTCACAAAATTCCAATTTTAAAAAGGGGGCAGTGGGGAAGAGGCTCAATGAGATGAATTGACACAGTGGCTGGAACAATGAGTTGAAACATAGCAACCATTATGAAGGTAGCAGAGGGTTTGGTTCTGTTGT
>NW_022111373.1:31635152-31647450 GCF_000313985.2 Echinops telfairi | reverse complement strand
CGTGTGGGATTCTGACACTGTAAATCTTTACAGAAATAGGAAGCCTCATCTTTCTTTCTCAGAGTGGCTGGTGGTTTTTGTTAGCCCCCCAGTGTATATCCCACTTCCTATGCTATGAGATTCCAATAAAGGATTTGGAGGAAGCTTTATGAGTCTCCTGATTGGTGAGACATCCATGAATGTGATAAGGTAACAAGAGTCCTTTTTGGGACATGGAAGTTCCTTGTTATGAACTTGATCAGTTCTGACCCTATGCACCTCTTAATTTGTGACCTTACTGCTATAATAAATATACATATAGTATAATATACATAATCATATGAATAGCATTTTCTCTGAGTTCTGTGTGATGTTCTAGTAAAGTATCAAACCTGTAAGAGTAATAGTGGGAAACCACAGGGTGCATGATGGGGAGTGCATTATGGGGAGTCTCTGATCTTAAGGCTGTTGTCCTAATGGGATAGAGGGAGCCCCACAACTTGTAGGCAGCAGGTCCCAAGTGAAGAGAGCCTTGGGAACCTATAATCTTATGACAGGCACCTGGAATCTTGGACTGACTTGAAGAAATTCTGGAGGAATTTATCTTTTATCTTGTGAGGTCTGATCTGGCTTCTAGGGGTTGAGGTCAAAAGAAAAAAATGTTGCAAGTGCAGCTGGGGAAGAGAATCAGTATTAGATTGCATGGATTTATTGTGGGGATCTTTATAATTGGGCACAAAAAGTGAGAGATTATCTCCAGTTAAGAATGACCAGTAATGTCTTTGAAGGAGAAATGAGCTACTTATGATACAGCTTAATATACTGGAAGTACTTCAACTTACAAAGGCTGCCCGTCCAAGGTCAAGGAAGCAGACAGTGGGGTCTTCCCTCGGGCAATGCAGGCAGAGTCCGCCCACAGGGAGCAGACAGCAGGTGGGGTAACCAACAGTCAGCCACTCAGGAACTTAGCGAAGCAGGCCCAGATGTGGTATTGAACTCAAGCAATGCAAGGCGACAGGATCCACCAGCCTCAAGCTCAAGCAACGTACACACCAGCAGTATGGCAAAGCAGGTCTCAAAGGAACCTCAAGCTCTAGTGACATGATCCATGGGTTGGCTTGTCCCACAGGTAGTGTAGCTCACAAGTTATGGCAGAGAACTAGCTAAAGCAGCCTCACTCTGGTCCAATCACCAGAGGGCAAGAGAAAGGGGGGTGGGCCTTGCAAAGCCATCTATCTCTTTGCCCTGCAACCTGATTAATAGGAGCCCACATGTTCCTAGTGGGCAGGTTGGCAAATTAAACATCTATCACAGCTTAAGACATCCTTAAGATGTCAAATTCTAATTCTAATGTCTGAAATTATATGTACATCTACATGATATGTCTCTTGAGATTTTTCAGAGTAATTCCTCAATTCAGAAATTATCAATGGTTCCCAGTCACTATACCATGAAATTAAAGGTAAAAGTTCCTTAGTTTACCATTTCCCATTTTCTGCTATCCAGTCTATATTTTCCTCTCCATTTGTAAGATGATATCTGAGCCCTCTTACTGTGGAATGGCCCTCCTGATGAAGCACAACCCACCTCTCATTAGAAGTAGAACTGGAGGTCAATATACCCATTTTCCCAATCTCCCTTTGAGCTGGACTGTGAATACATTAGCCACTGGCCACATGTGGCTGTTGAGCACTTAAAATGTAAGTAGTGTCATATATTGAAAGGACATATGTGATATATTGAGGTATATAAAATATATTATTAAAATTAATTTTCCCTGACTAGGTTTTTGTCTGTTTTATTTTTGTAACTGCTGGAAATTTTAAAATTATATATATTGCTTGCATTGCATTTCTACTGCTCAGCATGGAGCCAGAATATTAATGTATGACTGGGCTGTGTCAATCATCTGATGCTCCCATTCCAGACATGAAACTGAAACCTGGTATTGGGAAGAAGCAGTGACCTTCTGTTCTGTTGAGGGTGGTGGCCGTGGCAGTAACATTTCGTGGTATCTTCTAGTATGTCGGCCAAGCTGTGCTAGTCATTCAGTATGTCATCCGGTATGTCGGCCAAACTGTGCTGCTGGTGCCAGCGTGGGTCTGTATCCACCAGTGCCTGCAGGGGTGTCTTCTTAGAACCAGTGTGAACATAATGTTGTGTTGCTCCTAGCGATCCGGTGACTGTCCAATATTCTAATAAATTCTTTTTCTGCTAAGGTTCTATATGAGATCTCCCAAGTCCATAATAGCCCTACTTCTTCTTCTTGGAATTCATAGTGAATAAGATCTAAACCACACACTCAGCCCTTGTCCTGTGCAAGGTAGCTTGTCATATAAAAATGTCTTATTTCCCAAGCAAACTATAAAATTCTTCATGGCAGGAGCCCTGTCTTTTACATAATTGTTTGCCAATATCTGTCAGAATATCTTGGTCACAGCATCACTAGATAAATGTGTGCTAGTGATCATTGAAGATCTCTGAGGTGGGCAGGGCAGCTAATTATCTGCTTGGACAGTTGAGGAAATGGTGGATCAGTAGGGTCAGTGACTGGCAGCTGACTTGCTTCCAAGCTGGGATTGTAGCACAGACTTCCTCACTGCCCAAACCTGTCTCTTTCCTTTATTTTTGACCATGTTATAAATCTAAGATAGTAAGAGGAGAAAATGTCATAGAAACAGATGGCATTGTCTTGTTTTCAGGAGCATGGTGGAGGCGTCTTTTGGGGTATTTATTGGTTGGTTTGTATTGTGTGGACTGATTGGGTTTGGTTGACAAATGTATGTTACCATCATTTTGAGTTACCAGGATTGGATGACTCTGGAAAAAAGACAGCAACCCCATCCTTCTAGTAATTCTCCTTAGTTTTCCAGAGGTAGCTATCCTGGGAAAGGAGGGTATATAATTCTGACAAGTAAGTGGGAGAAGTAATTATTGTGGTGAGCCTGTCACTTTTGCCAGAGGGCTTTCTTTGGGTCTGTGGTATCAACCTGGACTTGTAGGGGGGCGAGGGAACAGAGGGGAAGAACTATCCAGAAATCTAATCAAGGTAGTGCAACTAGCACCTAGGATATACACCCATTTGGCTGGTATTCCCTGTTTCCCAGTGATGAAAATATCAAAAGTCAATACCAAAGTTATTACTAAGTTAATACAAAAAAGAAATACAAAGTTGAAGTAAAAATGATAAAATAAACTCAATCCAGTTCAAAAGAAAAGAAACCCAGTAATTTCCAGCCAGGTTCTTTGCTAAGGTCTTTGATATCTCGAACTCAAAAAACTCACGGCCATTGAGCCAATTCTAATTCATAATTCCCTATAGTACAAGGCAGCACTGCCTCTGTGGGTTTCTGAGACTAGAAATATTTACAAGAGTAGAAAGGCTCATCTTTCTCTTTGATATCCAATGCTGTACAACAGAAATACCACAAGTGGATGACTTTAATAAACAATGATCTCTCTCATTTTAGGAGGCTAGGTGTCCAAATTCAGGCACTAACTCTAGAGCAGTGGGTCTCAACCTTCCTCATCCCGCGACCCTTTCATACAGTTCCTCATGTTGTGGTGACACCCCCCCAACCATAAAATTATTTTCGTTGCTACTTCATAACTGTAATTTTGCTACTGTTATGAATCGAGCGACCCCTATGAAAGGGTTGTTCGACCCCCTAAGGGGTCATGACCCACAGGTTGAGAACTGCTGCTAGATGAAGGTCTTTTCCATCTGATAGCTCTGAGGGAAGATCTTTGTCACCAGTCTTTCTTTGGATCTTGGAGTTTCCCAGCACAGAGACCCTGGGTCCAAATGATAATCTCCACTCCTTGCTTGTTCTTAGATCCCTCTGAGCGAATCCTATCGCATTCACGTCATGCTGCTTTTAGGTGCTGTGAACATAACGACGCAATGCACACCAGAACAAAACACTTCTCAGTCTGTACCATCTCCACAAAGTTCTTCTGCTTGAGCCCATTGTAACAGCCAGTGGCAGCCACCCTGTTGAGCGCCTTTCTGCTTTTCTCTGATTCTCTACCAAGCATGAGTTCCTTCCCCAGACACTGTTTTTTCCTGAGAAAATATCCAAAGTATTCATGAGACAAAATCTAATCATCTCCACATACCATATATACTCTAGTAAAAGAGTTATACAAGCATCACCACAGTCAATTTTAGAACATTTTCTTCTTTGTTGTCGTCATTAATATTACCTCTCCATTTTCCCCCACCTCCCCTGCCATGAGTCCAACAAACTATTCAGACAGTTCATGTAAAGAAAAACATTCCACCAAAAAAAAAAACACCACCCAGCAACAATAACAAAATAAAGCAGAAAAATTTCAGTTGAAAAGATAACAGAAAACAGTTAAGACTACTTTAAAATAGGTCAAAAGAGAGCAAATGGTAAGGTGTTCAATTTTACCCTAACTTCATCTGCATTAGTCCAGTTTCCAAGGGGCACTCTCTCTGATAGCAAGGCTGTCCACATCCCTGATCAACGGTCGGAGGGACGTCACCAGAGAGTTAATCAAAATGGGGACTCTGCAAATGGATCTTGACCTTCCACTGTCATCCATAGCCTTCTGCAAACTAGGTGTCCACAATTTAAGCTATAAACGGTTCCCTCCTCTGGTCTTGGATTTCATTATTTACCATCCTTGAATAACACAGGCTGGTGTGCTTCTTCTGTGAGTATTTAGCTGACAGCTCACTTAGATGCTGCTTATTCTAAGACAAGCCTTTAAGACCCCTGACACTATTCTTTCTGATAGCCGGGTACCATCTGCTTTCTTCCCCATGCTTTACTAAAGCCCCCATGTCTTCAGTGACTTCTTTGTGAGGGCAAGTATTGAGTA
Source organism: Echinops telfairi (assembly GCF_000313985.2). Lineage (NCBI taxonomy): Eukaryota > Metazoa > Chordata > Mammalia > Afrosoricida > Tenrecidae > Echinops > Echinops telfairi. The sequence continues at coordinate 31,642,620 of NW_022111373.1, read as the reverse complement.
AGGCCATGGCATAAAAACGAAGTACTCTTACATTAGGGCTACAATTAAGTAGGAGCTCAAAATCCATTCATGTATTTATGCTTCATATATGTCCCTGGTCCACTTTAAAGTTATCATTTATCCTTTTATTTATAAATCACCCACACAGGGCATATGATAATTCTATTGATAGTACTATTAATTTAGCTGATAGAATAGAATTTCAAATTCTCTTTAGAAAAATTAAGCAATACATTTATAGGACAGCCTTCCAGGCCAAAATACATGGATTACCGATTTTTACAGATCAAAACCAGAAATTACTGGACACTATTTATGTAAACAATGAGGGCTAGAGATAGAGCAAAACTTTCAATAATGCTTATTCACCAAGGCAGACACATACCTGCCTTTGTGCAGGACATGTCAGAAAAAAGCGAAGGGAAAATGAGAAGAGCAGGTATTGGTAGTCCCAAGTTACCATTCATCGGGCTCCCTCAAAGCAAGAGACCCAAACCAAAGCCACTGCCTTGGGATAGCGGTCATCTCGTCTCCTCACACTCGTCCGAGGGAGTATTTCAGTTCCTTCAATCTGCTGTAGGTAAATTTAAGGTGACGTCCAGTTCATTTAGTGGGGTTTCCAAATTGGAGTGTGCGGGTGTAGATTATGAAGGATGTTGTGCACTTCAGAAGGACAGAGTCTAAAGTCCTGATTGTCTATAGCACGCAGCCGGCGTCACCAAGGGCCGGATAGAAAATAAGTCAAAATTTCCCAGGTAGGAACATAGTACTGGTGTATCCTATATAAGTACTGTTAAGTGTTTTTCCCAATAGCAAGCTGTTCCACCTGGTTTAACCACCAAAGTCTGACCTCTCTCTCCGCACCTATGGACTTGAATTTCCACGAACCTCACTGAACATTCTGGTACATGTGTCTGTTGATTTGGGGGTGACCCTAGAACAATGTTTTATGGGATGAATGGATTGGCCTTCTCCTTCCCCCAACATGAGAAAATGACCCAAGCTGAGGTGAGGTCTCTCTGTTGAAGTGGTTATTAAGATATGAATCGTGGGTATTAGTCAGGCACACCACCTCACTACTTGGAAAACCAACCATCCTCACTTCTAAAGAACAATAAAGGTGTACATTTTCCGAATAGATTTGTTCATTCTTCTAATGTCCATGGCATATTCAATAACCTTCGACAACACCATAGTTCAAATGTATCAATTCGTCTCCAGTCTTTCTTGTTCATTGTCCAGTTTTTACATGCACATGAGGCAGTTGAAAATGGTAAGACTTGGGTCCAGTGAACCTTGGCTTTTTAACACTTTTGTGGTGAAATGAAATTTCTTAATATGGATTATAAGCAGAATCCCCTTTGTGATCTATTGTATTCTAGCCTCTCTTCCTGTAGTTATAATCTCATTGTGGCAAGAGTTCTCTGCTATCTCAATGACCCAGTTGACATATTTTGCGGACATAGAATTCCCTCCACAATAAGATTCTATGCAAGCATGGTAATATGATCAAGATTGTTAAATGGCAATAGCTGAAGTCTTTAGTGAATGATTGCTAATGGCACAAAGTGTAATCGCCTGCCTTCAAATCTATTTTCTCCAAATGAGAAAGGCTTTCAGGGCCAGCATCATCATTTAATGTGTAAATCTGGGCAAGCGACTTAATCTCTGTGTCTTTTCCTATGTGTGAAAATGAGTATAACTAGCTACCAGGCTGTGGTGAAGATTAAGTGTCTACCATAGTTTATAGCTATGATGTAACTACTTAATATGGCCCTTCTATACATAGTCCTCCATTTTTTATTGTAAAGCCCATCTTCTGCATCAGTGATTACAGTCAGTGTCAAAATAAGAACTAACTTCTGGTTTTATGCTGTTCCCTTAATAAGCAAACTGTTTAAGTGAGAAAAGTAGGAGGCTGGGATCACAGAATTGGTGGAGACTAGTCCTAGTTCACGAGAGATGCACAAAAAGTCAGCAACGTATTCTCTAATCACCTTTTGACAACAGAAGGCAAAAGCCACACCTCCACCAAAGCCAAGACATGGGCAAGATGCCATCTTTGTTAATTCCTCTTTCTGACTGAGCATGTGCAGGAGACTCCAGCTGAGCCATAGGTACCTAACACCAACCAGGCACTAGTTACTGCCCTGAAAGACTGTGGGCCCAAGGGCTTGTTAGCCATTGACACGAGTCCCAGCATGCTCTTTTGCCCGACTAAGCAGTCAAAACCTTTTTTCACTTTTGGACATTTCACACTTTTGTAGCTGCACAGAGTGACTTTGGCTAAGTTTGGGATCTCGTTCTGGATCCTGTGTCTGCCTTGCCTTCACCTGGCTTGTTTTGTTTTGGCAATTTGAGCTGAAACCCTATCCCTTGACCCGATTCCCTAGTTTCCACAGCCCTATAAGTCAACAGCACTGATTTGGTGTGAATGAAAATGATCTTCCAGACAGAGGTCTGAACTTTGGATCTGGGGCTTGCTATAGCCTCCACAACAACATGAGCCACATTCTTTTTCTTTCTTTTTTTAAAAAAATCATTTTATTGGGGGCTCATACAACTCTTATCACAATCCATACATCTAGTCATTGTGTCAAGCACTTTTGTGCATTTGTTTCCCTCATCAATCTCAAAACATTTGCTTTCTACTTGAGCCCTTGGTAACAGCTCCTCATTTTCCCCCTCCCTCCCCGCTCCCCACATCCCCATGAACCCTTGATAATTTATAAATTATTATTATTTTGTCATATCTTACACCATCTGACATCTTCTTTCACCCACTTCTCTGCTGTCTGTCCCCCCAGGAAGGAGGTTATATGTAGATCCTTGTAATCTGTCCTCTCTTTCTCCCTCACTTTCTCTCCACCCTCCTGGTATCACCACTCTCACCACTGGTTCTGAGGGGTTCATCTGTCCTGGGTTCCCTGTGTTTCCAGTTCCTATCTGCACCAGTGTACATCCTCTGGTCCAGCCGGATTTGTAAGGTATAATTGGGATCATGATAGTGGGGGTGAGGAAGCATTCAAGACCTAGAGGAAAATTGTATGTTTCTTCATTGCTACACTGCGCCCTGACTGGCTCATCTCCTCCCCGTGGCCCTTCTGCAAGGGGATGTCCAATTGCCCACAGATGGGCTCTGGGTCCCCACTCTGCACTCCCCCTCATTCACAATGCTATGATTTTTTTGATCTTTGATGCCTGGTCCCTTTGGTGCCTTTTGATCTCACAGGCTGGTGTGCTTCTTCCATTTGGGCTTTGTTGTTTCTGAGCTAGATGGCTACCTGTTTATCTTCAAGCCTTTAAGACTCGAGAGACTCTATCTTTTGATAGCAGGGCACCATCAGCTTTCCTCACCACATTTGCTTATGTACCTGCTTTGCTTTCAGCGATTGTTTTGGGACAGGCTGATGTGCTTCTTCCATGTGGGTTTTGTTGTTTCTCAGCTACATGGATCCTTATTTATCTTCAGACCTTTAAGACCCCAGATGCTATATCTTTTTTTTAAATCATTTTATTAGGTGCTCATACAACTATATCTTTTGATAGCTGGGCACCATCAGCTTTCTTCACCTTTGCTTGTGCAACCATTGTCTTCAGCGATCGTGTCAGGAAATTGAGCATCTCAGACTGCCAAATTGTTATAACAAAGTGTTCTTGTGTTGAGGGAGTACTTGAGTAGGGGCCCAGTGGGTATAAACAAACCCAGGGACAAAGGGACAAGTGATCCAAAATCAGTGGCAGGTCTGGCAGGGCTGGATCAAGGACAATGTAACAGAGAGGAATTCCTGAAACCCAAATGAAGGCTGAAAATAATAGTGGGACAAGAGGAAAGTACAAAGAAATAGAGGAAAGCAATAGGAGGCAAAGGGCATTTATAGAGACCTAAATACAGACATATACAGATGTAAATGTATTTACATATGATGAGGGGGGAAATAGATCTATGTGCATATATTTATAAGTTTAGTATTAAGGGAACAGATGGACAGTGGGCCCCTACTCGAGCCACATTCTTAATGGCTTGAGTTCTGTGAGACATTACAGTGAATTGTGGAACCCTGGGGCACGAGGGAATACAATAAGGGGAGGAGTGGTGGTTGATATCAGGGATATAAGGAATGGTATAGCATTTTGGAAATGTCTGATATTTGGGATGTCTTTAATCTCCACTTCATTGGGACAAGTCTCATATTAATCTTTCTTAAGGAAATGATCTTTGTAAAAGCACATGTAATAGATGCTCCATAAACTAAAGCTTTCCACCTCTCAGTCCTGCACTCATCTGCAATACAATCTCTGCCTCACTGCAGAACTACCATCTGCCTTTCTCTCTCCCTCATTCTCTGTCCAAGGTTCATATTTACAATCTCGTTGAGGGGACACAAACACAAGAAATGACTTGGCATACTCCCACACTCATTAGTTCAACATTTACTGGGTGGCTACCTGAGTCAGGCATGTGGCTAAAAAAACAAAGCCATTGCCATTAAGTTGATTCTGACTCACTCCCAGTGACCCTATAGGACAGAGTAGAACTGCCCCATAGGTTTTCCAAAGTCTACTTTACAGATGCAGACAGCCACGTCTTTCTCCGGGAGAGTGGCTGGCAGATTTGAACTGCTAACCTTTCAGTCAGTATCCAAATGTTTAACCTCTGTGCCACAATAGCTAATTGTTTTTAAAAGTCCCTTAGGGTGCTCACAGCAAGACAGCAAAGAAAAAATAAACATATAGTTTTTTTTAAATAGTTTTATTAGGGGCTCATACACTTTTATCACAATCCATACATACATCTATTGTGTAAAGCGCATTTGTACATTCATTGCCCTCATCATTCTTAAAACATTTCCTCTCCACTTAAGCCCCCAGCATTAGGTCCTCATTTTTCCGCTCCCTCCTCCTTCATGAGCCCTTGATAATTTATAAATTGTTATTTTGTCATATCTTGCCCTGTCCGACGTCTCCCTTCACCCAACATATAGTTAAGCCTTTGTTGAGTGACATGGAAGCAAAGGTCTAATACACTGATGGGAAATCATGGAGAAGGCAGGAGGAAGTTCTATTTTAGGAAGGACAGCCTTCCTGAGGAGACACTGAAACAGGAAGGATGGCAAGACTGTAAGCATCTGAAGACCACAGGAAGGATCTGAAGGCAGTCCAATCAGCACGTGCAAAGCAGTGAGGCAGTCAGAGCTTCAGAAGTGTTTGAAGAATAGCTTAACATGTTAGAGAGGCTCCTCAGCCTTAATGTCCTACCTGATTTTGCCCATGCTTCACTCTGACCTGATCTCCTCCCACACACTTCTCAGTTCATTCTTTTGGTCCCTCCTAGGTGTCAGGCTCATTCTCACCTCCACACTTGTTGCCATTGTCAATTCTATTCTGATTCCTGGAGATCTCTGTAGGTCATAGTCATAGAATTGTGCTCCATAGGATTTTTAGAGGCTGACTTTCCATAGTGGCTCACTCACTGATTCTTTGTTCCAACATAACCCTGGGTGAATCTGAACCGTCAACTTTCTGACTAGCAGCCAAAGATGTTAGATATGGGCACTAGGCAGGGACTCTAGTTCTCACTTCAGTCTTCTGCTTTTGCTGTTCCCTCTATCTGGAGTAGCACTTCAAGTCCGTGTAAATTGGTGCTGTTATGCCAGTGAAGCACATTCGGAGCAGACCTGAATTTTTAACAATTGAGCGAATTTTGAGGCATAAAAGTTTTACATTTATTTTTCTTTACTTGCACCTGCTTTGTGTTATCCACGAGTCCACTGTTGAAAACTTGGTCCTGAAGCAGTTCCCTTATGTTTTGTTTTAGGAGTTTTATCATTTGAGTTCATTGTTACAGACTTAAAATTTCACTAATTTTATAGATGGGTTTGGCTTCATTCTTTTGCATTGAAAATCCAGTTTTACCAGCACCATTAAAAAAACAAACCAAAAACTTTTAAATGTGAGTTGGGTAAAGGTTACAGAGCAGATAATAAATTTTAAATTCAATAATCCCCAAAATAAATATTGAGTGAAGCTGAATGTTAACTGGACAGGGAAAATCAAAGGTCCTGCAATTGGAGACTTGGAAGAGATGTAGTGAGCCCTTTCGAGAGACAGATATAAGAGGCGGGTTTATTGCCAGACGGTGAGGCACAGGACACACTCAAAGCCAGAGAAACCACCCACCATCTTTGATAGGCACTGTTGTTTGCAACTCAGTTGAACAAGAGATTTGGTTGCTATCCAACATGTATGCAGTCCTTTCTTATTTATTTTTAATCATTTTATTGGGGGCTTGTACAACTTTTATCACAATCCACACATCCATCCACTGTGTCAAGCTCATTTGTACATTTGTTGCCATCACCATTCTCAACACATTTTCTTTCTACTTGAGTTGATACCAAGGGCTCAGTCCTTGTTTTCTAGAGACAAAAACTCACTGCCATTGAGTCATGCTGACTCATGGTGACCTTCTGGGTCAGGGCAGAATGTCCCTGTGAATTTCTGCGACTAACTCTAAGGGAGTAGAAAGGCTCCAGAGGCTGACCTTGTGGTTAAAGCCCAGCGCATAACCATTACACCAACAGCCGCTCTGTATGAGAAAGAAGAGGCTTTCTTTTCTCTTAAAGAGTTACACTCCAGGAAGCCCATAGGGCAGTTCTACCCTGCCTCATAGGGTTTCCAGGAGTCTGAGTTTGCTTTTATTCCCCCCCCTCCGCTCTGATTCAACCACGTTTCACAAACTTGGGTCCATTCCATTGTCACTTCCTGGGCCATGGTTAAATCGGGAAGACTGGTTCAAAGCCCTGTCTGAAAGGCTCTGTCTCATGTATTCCCATGGCTCTTGGCCTTTTTTGTCCCTTTAGATCTCAGCTCAAATGCCATGTCTGCAGAGGGGCCAGAAACTACTCTCCATTCATTTTTCCATGGTTTGGACTTTTCCAAGTCCTTATCACTATCAGAAATTATCTTTCTTTACTCTCTTATTATCTACTTTCCCACTAGGGTGTACATTTCTCATTACAACTCAAAACCTAAAGCTTGAAACAAAATCCAACATGTAACAAACTCAGTGTTGAAATTACTATTGAATGGAACGAAGCTGGTGAGGAAGCCCAAGGCAAAGGATTGAAACAAATGTATGAAATATGAAACAAATAGGGAGGGTTTTCCAATAATAAATAAATTTGAATAAAACACCAACGGTGTGTGTATGTGTGTGTGTGTGTGTGGTGTTTAAGCGTGTGTAAGAGATGGGGAATAGTGGTCGGGTATAAAACAAGAACTTGGATAATTACCCGTTCATTTGTTTTACTGACTGGATTATAAATTCCAGATTTACAAAGTTTTGTATCATCAACGCCAAACCCCGGACTTGGTTCTCTATCGAAGCTGGATGAGACGAAGAGTCAATTCATTTCGCTGGAGGGTAGCTCAGGAAGCGGGGAGTAGCTCTGGCCATGCCCAGACT
>NW_022111373.1:31633006-31634317 GCF_000313985.2 Echinops telfairi | reverse complement strand
CGTCCCCGTCTCGATTCTCTTGCTTCCTCCAAAAGTTAGTAACTCGTGTCGCTAAATCGCACCCGTTAAAATGCTTAGAATAGGGAGGGTTTTGTTTCTGTGTGTTTTACATCATAGTAGTAAAAATTTTAAGTTACTGACAGCTTGGGACGGTGACCCGGTAGTTTGGTTTTAAGAGGCGGGCAGGGGGGTGGGGTGGAGGGGGAAGCGGAGAGACTTGTTAACTACCTGTAGGAATCTAAGATGGTTTGGCAGAGTTGGCCCGCGGAATTCCTCCAGCAAGTAGAAAAATGGTGCCTATGATGGCAAGTGATTACTCGCATCTTCTTCTGACCATAGAAAACCTTTGGTCTCTGAACATTTGGAAAGCATTATACGTAAATGTAACTTATCTAATGGCACAAGAAAGGACCAAAATGGAGAAAGGTTTTTTAACATTCATACTTATCAAATTTCTTGGGATCCCAATGTTTAACTCTCCTTTATAAACCTGAGTGACTTTATGGGACTGAGTAGAGCTGCCCCGTAGATTTTCGAAGACTATCTTTTACAGAAGTAGACACATCTTTCTCCCAGAGTGGCTGGTAGATTTGAACCTTGACCTTTAGGTCTGAGTCCTTTAACTGGGGTACCACACCTGGGCTCTTTAACAATGCTTCCAGTACTTAAATCTTATATAAGTTTTGGGCTTGGGAGAGCCTGACTTCTCCTTCCTGTACGACTGTGGTAATTAGAAGTGTTGGTATGAGAAACTGCTCTAAGTGAGTGGGTCCTTTGCCAGAGTTTTCAGGTGCGCACTGCAGGACAGAGGTGATAGGAGAGGAATTTGCCATGATTCTTCCATCTTCCTGTATTTGGATAATGCCAAGAGGTCCAGAAGTGTAGAACTGAGTTACACACTAAATTGAGCAATGTGATTTTTTTTTTAGGTATTTTAGATTCTCTCCAAAGCTATTAAGCTCAAACTATTCCTTTCCTCTTGGGCTTGCACTGTATCTCTCCATGTGGGCTTATGATTGCCTTGACAGATTTGTTGACGTTTCATTCTACCTTATGAAATACACGCTCCCTGTTCCCTACGCTGTCGCTGGTGTAGACTTTTGATCTCTTAATTTTTTTAAATTTAGAGATGCAGCTGTTCAATTTGCAAGAAGGCAGGGGTTGGTGTTTTATGTTTGCTCCCTGTATGAGGTCTGAGATGGTTCATTTATTTATTGCTGGCCTTCACTTTTTTTTTTTTAAAGTAAACAAGGGGACCAAGCTTTCAGAGTTACTTTTCTCTCCGTTTTGTGATTTTGGTCTGAAAGGATG
>NW_022111373.1:31630689-31631808 GCF_000313985.2 Echinops telfairi | reverse complement strand
CAGGTATCCCTGCTTTCTGAAAGTTTGCTTTATGACATTTTGCTTTTATGAAAGACCTATGTTAGTACTTGTTTTCGTTCAGTGAAAGAAATCCAAGGAAGATTTATGCTTTTCTGACAAAAGGGTGAAAAGTGAAACTACTGCAATGAGCCATTAAAGAGGCAGCAGACTCCTAGCAATGGGAGTGGCATTGCCAGCCTTCCTGAAGAAACTACGCTGTATGTACCTTCTTTCCACTTTCTTTTGGCTGGGCATGTCATATTATTCCTGCTGCTGCTGTGCATTATGTGTTATGTGGCTGGGCATGTCATATTATTCCTGCTGCTGCTGTGTGTGTATGTGTTACTTTCACTTGATTTCGTAGGTCAGTTTTGGGGCTATGCATCATTTTGTGTTATGAAAGCTTTCATAGGAATGCTCTGCTTTTGGATAATGGAGGAAACCTGTAACCTAATCTCTTTTGTGAGAAAAGTTCCTCTAGTTTCCTCTTTTCCATCCCAATGTCATCTCTTTACACATCTCTCAGAGAAAAACCAACCTCCTCTACATGTGCCCCTGATGGTCCTTCCCAGCCTTTTTTCTCCAGACTGTCCATAGTCACTTCCAGCAGCTGCCTTACTCACCTACATGTATATGCTTGCACCTTCTCCATGGCTGCTGAAGAAAGCATGGTGTACTGAACAGCTTTTAATAAGTCTATCCTTACCTTGAGCTTCATGTCCCACTGTATTTTTATTCTTTTCCTTAAAGTTGCATTCTTCTCAGGAGTCTGGTCTAGGGGGAAGAACTTTGACTTTTGAGCCAGGCAGATCTGGGCTATAAAGTCTGTTAAAAGCAAATTACTACCCAGACTATTTTTATCTGTAACATTCTTATGTATCTGTAATGTTTTATACTAGATGTCAGATTATATTTATTTACAATCCATACATCAATTGTATCAAGCATATTTGCACATATGTTACCATCATTTTCTAAACATTCATTTTTTTTAAATCGTTTTATTAGGGGCTCATACAACTCTTACCTCAATCCATACATACATCAATTGTGTAAAGCACATTTGTACATTTATTGCCCTCATCATTCTCAAAACATTTGCTCTCCACCTAAGCCCCT
>NW_022111373.1:31627429-31628868 GCF_000313985.2 Echinops telfairi | reverse complement strand
ATCAGATATGTCCCTCTCCCAGAGCTGCATATTCAGTGCTGTCCTTTGAAATAAATTCTTCTGGGGGAAGGAGCAGGTGTCCATATAGTAGTTGGGATTGGGGCCGGCCCCTCAGAACTCTCCACTGCTTCCTTACTCCATGCTGGCATGTTGCATTCACATCTTGAGCACTGGGTTGAAGTCTGATCCTTCTTTCCCTGTGGAGATATAAACAGTCCCTCTCCTTGGGTGGGTTAGTGCTCTGTGTCCCTGCTACCCAATTTTTTTTAATTATTATTTTTTTCCTTTCCCCACCTCCTTTTTAGTTGGCTACCATATGTATCCCTGGATTTGGTCATACTACTTGGTCCTCACCCCAGGAATAAACATTCACTTTCTATTGAGCCCCTCACATAAGCTCTTCATTTTCCCCTCCCCCTACCCTTGTGACCCCTTGATAAATTATAAATTATTATTTTCATATCTTACACTGACCATTATCTCCCTTCTCCCATGGTTTCTGTTGTGCATCCCTCTCAGAGGGTGTTGTGTGGTTAAGTGTCGACTATTGCAGTTGGTTTCCCCTTCCCCCTCTCTCCCCCTTCCCCCAGAGGAATATTGTGTGTTTCATGGATGCCGTCCTGTGCCCTTGTGACCCATCTGTGAGGGGATGTCCCATTGTCTACAGATGGGTTTTGGGTCTCTGCTCTGAACCCCATCATCTCAACAATATGGTCTTGTTTGTTTGTTTGTTTTGGGTCTTCTGATGCCTGTTACCTGATCCTGTCGATACCCCATGATTACACAGGCTGCTGTGCTTCTATGTGCGCTTGTTGCTTCACTGCTGGATGGCCTCTTGTTTAACTTCAAGCCTTTAAGGCCCCATACGCTACATCTTTTGATAGCCAGGCAGGATCTGCTTTCTTCACCACATTTGCTCATGCTCCCATTTTGTCATCAGCGATTGTGCCAGGAGGAGGGTGAACATCACAGAATGCCAGGTTGTTAGAACAAAGTGTTCTTGCATTGAGGAAGGGCATGAGCAGAGAGTCCTGAAGTCCATATGTACATAGGCCAATACATCTAATTTTATGAATTAACGTATTTACATATGTACATACCTATGCTTATACCTCTATCCATAGCTTTGCTTCCTAGATCTTTTCTCTGTTTACTTTTACCTTCCTCCTTTCTCACCATCACGTTTGCCCTTCTTCTGCCTCTTAGTAATTCTCTCAGCTAGATTGCTTTTGTTCCAACACCGTCAGGATCTCTAGGTCCTCCTTGTTGTTGATTTTAATTTCCTAGTTGTTCCCCTGTTTATGGCATCGTTTGCTCACCACTCCTGCCCTCCTCCCGCCTCCACCCCTCAAGTCCCTCTAGAACCGTCAGTCCCATTGCTTTCTCCTATAGCGTGCTTCCCATGCCTATCTTACATGAGTAAGCAAACCACCAATAAC
>NW_022111373.1:31624352-31625661 GCF_000313985.2 Echinops telfairi | reverse complement strand
TGCAACTGTTCTGGTACCCATTGTGCTGAGCAGTCCCTTGGCCTTTGTCCTGCTCAGCCAGTTAAAAAGCTCCTGTAGTACTGATACATGCCCACAGGGGACCTCATTGAGCAAGTCAGCCTCCTGCCTAAAGGCACTCAGTTTTACTTTTTACGTAGGCTTCTTAGAAGCCCACCACTTTCCTAATGGCCTTGGCTCTGCTCCTCTGCTCTATCTCATGGTCTCAGTCCTGCTCCTCTGCTTTCTCTCCACATAGGGCTCTTGGATGCACTTCATTGTTGGCTTTCTTAGTGAGATTCCTGCTTCTGCTGTGGAATGGCAGAACTGACTAATCCCCACATTAGAGTGTCTCATACCCTGTTTGCATGACCTCACCTGATCATTTGGTGGGAGTACAGAGACTGTGGGTAGCAGAATCATACCAAGTAATTTTACTTCATCACAGTAATAAATACAAATTTCCTTCTCGTTTATACTGACACTTTATTTTGTCACTGAAATGGCTGTTTTAAAAGTCACCTGTACCTTCCTGTTTACTAACTCCATTAAAGTTTTCTCTGTAATCTTTGGCTTGCTTAGACCACTTGTTGAATGTATTCGTGTATTCTCCACGTGCGCGCGCGTATTATTTCCCAAATTTCCCACTTCTTTAAAATTTTCTTCATCATTTCCTGTTATGTCTTGACTTTGTTCATCCTCTTAATCATAGCTATTCTTTCTATCCAGTAAGATACAACTAGATATAAAAACAAAGTCATATATTGGCCAAGTAATTGGCAAAGGTCTAGATAGAATTGACTTAAAGAATGGTTTGTTCCAGAAATTTGTCATCATGATCAAGGTTCCAGTGCTCTGCTCTCTCAGCTTTATCCTTGAAAAGTAATGTTGGGGGAGAAAAAAAGAAAAAAGAAAAGAAAAGTAATGTGGGGGAAGCATCGGACCTTCTTTAACTGGATGGAGAAGGAAAATCAGAATCAACAGCCCAAAGCTGATGACACCAACCATTGCTCTCCTGGTACTCTTTACTTCTCTACTGGATTCAGATAATCATTGCAAGGACTACACAGAATTCACAGTGCATACAACTATGGGGTTTACTAAGGAAGTCACAGTTAACAATTCAGGATCAGAAATGCTCAGGATGCAGTTTTCCAGCCAGGAGAGCTTTTTCTCAGCCATGCCAGCAGGTATGTCTCTCTCTGGTCCTTGACTTTGACTTAGTCCCTCTCCTGTTCCAGCAAGTGTTAGAAAGTTCTTTTAGCTCGGCTGATTAGTACTCAGAGGCAGGAATCCTCAGCTCAAAGGCATT
>NW_022111373.1:31622607-31624252 GCF_000313985.2 Echinops telfairi | reverse complement strand
GGGAAGGTGAGTATCAAAGAGTGCCAGGTTATTAGAACAAAGTGTTCTGTGTTAAGGGAGGCCTTGAGTAGAGGTCCAAAGTCTGCCTGCTATCTTAATACTTAACATATAAATATATGTACATTGGCCTCTGTCCCTTTCATTATAAATGAGCATATTTACATATATACATGCCGATAGCTATACCTTTATAAATAGCTTTTGCCTCCTGTTTATTATATCTATTTCCTTTCACCTTCCGCCTATCCCACTATCATGCTTACCTTCCATTCAGCTCTCAGTAATTCCTCTCAGATACATTACACTTGATTAAACTCCACCAGGCATTATATACCCTCTGCATCATCAATTTTAGATTTGTTGTTGTTCCCTTATTCCTTAATTTGTTGGCTCTCCACTACCCCCCACCCCCTCCGCTCCCATGTTACCCTGAACTGTTCCATTGATTTCTCCTCGGGATTGTTCATCCTGACTATCTTATATAGGTAGAGGGCAAAAGAAAAGCAAAAACAGCAAACAAAATAAGAAAAAAAACCCAATAGATAGTTCCAGGTCTGTCTGCTGACTTTTATGTATGTTTTCAGATCAAGTCCGATGAGGTGCCAAGCCCTGTCCCTCCAAGTCAGAAGTTTATTTTCAAGATTCCTCTGGGACTCGGTTGCTTTGCCCTCCTTGCTGCCCTGTTGCATTTCATCCCGCTGTGCATGGGGCAGACCGGGCACACACTCTGCACAGTGTCTCCAGTGCTGTCTCCTATAATGCTATGGGTCAGTGAGACAATGCTGTGTTTCTTGGTGGGGCTGGCCCTATGGTCCTCTTTGTGCATTGGCTGCTCTGTTTTCCATGATAATTTTAAAAATATAAACTTTATTTCTCAGCATGAACTCCATCATGATCAAGACACTTTTGTAAGCTATATCAGCCATTTAGTCCATCCCTAAAGAACTGAGGGTCTTGGGAATTTAACCATGCCAAGGCAGTCTCTTTTATATTCTTAGCTGAAGAAAAATAGGTGCCCTCTAAACTTTTTTTTTAATTTGGAAAACGAAAAGAAGCCAGAAGGAGCCAAATGAGACTTTTAGGTGAGTGTTTAATGATTTTCAATCTAGTCTATCAGAAAAGTGCCCTTGTTTGATGAGAGGCATGTTGTGGTAGACAGCGACTCTCTGGTGATGCTTTCTGGGGCATTTTTCTCTGCTGAAGCTTTGGCTGACTTTCTCAAAGCACTCTCATAATAAGTAGATGTTATCATGCTTGGACCCTCCAGAGAGTCAACCAACAAAAAGCCTTGAACATCCCAATAATTTGTTGTCATGGCCTTTCCTTTCGATGGTCTGCTTTTACTCTGACTGGATCATGCCTACCTTTTGATAAGCATTGTTTTGATTTTGCTTTGTCTTCAGGATGGTACTGGTAAAGCTGTGTTTCATCTTCTGTTACAGTCTTTCCAAGAAATACTTCAGAATCGTTATCTCATTTGTTTAAAATTTCTGTTGAAAGCCCTGTTCTTGTCTGTGGGTGATCGGGTTGCAACTGTTCTGGTACCCATTGTGCTGAGCAGTCCCTTGGCCTTTGTCCTGCTCAGCCAGTTAAAAAGCTCCTGTAGTACTGATACATGCCCACAGGGGACCTCATTGAGCAAGTC
>NW_022111373.1:31619991-31621437 GCF_000313985.2 Echinops telfairi | reverse complement strand
TATTTCTTCATGGTAGTGAGATTTCCCCTTTCCACCTTAGAGGTGGGACATTTTAATCCCAGAAGAGGTGGCAAAACTGACCAGTCTCCACATTGGGGTTCCCCAAACCTTATTTGCTTCATCTCACCCCATGAACATGCAATGCACCTTATTTACAGCAATTGTATTCCCTTTGGTGGGGCACAAGCCCCTCACATTTTTATAGTCATTTTGATGGGAGTTACAAAGACTGTGGCTCAAACTCATTGCCGTGGAGTCAGTGCTGATTTCTATAGGATAGGATAGAAGTGCCCTGTTAGTTTCCAAGAGTATAATTCTTTATAGGAGTAAAAAGCTCCAAGAGTGGCTGCTGGTAGTGGTTTCGAACTTCGGACCTGTGGATTGCAGCTCAACACATAACCATTGTGACAACAGGACTTCTTAAAGACTATGGCTAGTAGCGTGGGGATAAAGGAGAGCTGATACCAAAGAGTATAAGAAGAAAGAAAATGTTTTTTAAATGATGGTGGTAAATGAATGACACATAACCACATACCCTCATCCGGGGGGGTAGGGGGGGACAACAGAAACGAGAGGGGAAGGGAGACCGCGGTTGGTGTGAGATAGGAGAATAATAACAATCTATAAACTATTGACCTCCAGGGTGGGATGGGGGAGGCAGGAGGGGGGGGAAAGAGTAAAATGATGGTGCCAACAATTTTACAATCATGCTTGATCTAATTGAACTATAGTTTGGAATAATATCTGTAGAGCTCCCAATAAAATGCAGGGGAGGGGGAAGACTTTGGTTAGACAATCCTATCAAGTAGCTAACTCACTGTACTCCCCTCCTTCACTTTTGAGCTTGAGCTTGGGCTCAGTTTGCCTTCCACGTGGATACCAGCAGTGTTCAGACTGTAGCCTTCTCCATTTACTGGCCTTCAAATTCCTAAGCTTGACTCTTAATTGAACAAAGAAGACCTTACTGGCAAACCTGTATGAATATCTTTTCCAGAAGGAGTGGAATTACTCTAAATGGCTTGGCCAGTGGAGCAGAGCCCCTCTAAAATGAAGGTTGCAGCACAGTGAGATAGAGGTGGTGATGGAATAGATCCTGGGCAGGTAATTAGTGTAGTCAAGATTCTTTGTGCTTTTCACGGTGTTTATGGTGATTTATCCTTTTAAAAGCGATTCACATCATCATCCCTGTGTTGTTATTCCTCAGTTATGAAACTCTAGTGCCCAACTGAATAAATTTTCTCTCTCCACCTACCTTCATCTAGTGTGCTTATATGTACCAATATGAGAGGGCTTAAAAAAGTTCATGGAAAAATGGAATTAAAAGAGAATGGAATTTTTACATGACCCTTTTAAAGTCCCTTCATATTTCTCACTGCACAAGAATAACCTTTACCTAACAGCCTTTCTCTCAGCTGCCTAGTCATGAATTCTTGCATTCATGTTGTT
>NW_022111373.1:31618893-31619891 GCF_000313985.2 Echinops telfairi | reverse complement strand
TTGTTCTCCCATTTTCAAACATTTGTCAGGTTTTGAATACATCTTGTAATAGTTAGACGTTGAGTTTGATGATACTCAGTAACAGTGATTTGAACAATGTTTCACACAGTAAGTCCAGAGCTAGAGGAGTCCATGGTTAGTCAATTGTGCTGTACAACAATGTCATTACACTTTTCCCATTATACTTGCAGATGGCTCTTTCTGCTCTAGGCATCACATTCTCACACACCTGCCCAAGCCACCCTTGCCTCTCCTGTTCTTTCCCAGAAGGCAGATATCAGATCTTCAGCCTCACATGCCTCATGCCCACTCCCTAGTTGCAACTCCAAAACCAAACTCACTGCCGTTGAGTCAGTGCTTACTCATAGCAACCCCCTGTGGGTTTCAGTCTATAACTGTTCACAGGAATAAAAAGCCCAGTCTGTGCCCCATGGAGCTGCTGGTGGTTTCAAATGGCCAACACGTAACCACGACTCTACCAGGATTCCTAGCTAGTTGCAAGGGGGACGGAACACCAATATCTGGCATTTCAGTATAGGAAGAATGTAGGTGAATGGCTAAACATTGTCAGTGATAAGCCACTGTAACATTGTGTGGAGAAGTAACAAATTGATTCTGACTCAGGGACTCAGTAAGACAGAGTAAAACTGGTCCGTAAGGTTTTCAAGCTTAGAAATCTTTATGGAAGCAGATAGCCTCATCTTTTTCCTGTGGAATGGCTGGTGATGCTAACTCCTCAGTTAGCACCACCAGCCCACCCCACCCCCGATACTTAACGCCCTGTGTCACCAGGGCTTCTTTTAGATAGTAGTAGCAAATTTAAAGTTATACATGGGTTTTTAGCCAAACATTTAAATGAATGGCTAAAAATAGTTTCTGTAAAAGTATTGCATAAATTACATGTAAAATCATTTCTGAAGTATATCCCAGTTCGGGAGGGTAGAGGGAGAGTGGGTTGGAAAGAGGGAACTGATTACAAGGAGCTATATGTGACCTCC
>NW_022111373.1:31610550-31618474 GCF_000313985.2 Echinops telfairi | reverse complement strand
ATTTAAAAAAAAGTATATCCCAGTTCTTTGAAGGTTGATGTTAAGTACTTTAAGGACACTTGGTGAAGCCATTGTGACAAACAGGTACGAGTAACAGCTACTGTGAAGTAGGTTTCTGGTTTCACGCTGGAGGCAGGAGGCATTTATAAATATAGAAGGGCATTTTTGGTTGTCATGGGGACTCTGAGGTTCTACTGACAATGGCCAGAGGTTGTATATGCTATGCTCTATGAAGCCTGTTATGGGACCACAAAATAGAAAATGTCACTAGTGCCTCTATACACTGAAGTAGGGGAGTTTTTTTTTTTCCACATTTGGGTTGTAGAAATAAATATATGAGATTTTCTGTTTCTCAATATTCCTGCAAATACATGTGGGCATTGCTGTTGCCAGAAAGATGGACACACCATTAATTCAGCATGACGCCTCAGATTTCATCCATACTGATGACTCTTTAAGCCCAGATGTTTTTAAATCATCTTTAAAAAAATCATTTTATTGGGGGCTCGTACAGCTCTTATCACAATCCATGCATCCATCCATTTTATCAAGCACATTTGCACATTTGTTTCCATCATTATTTTCAAAACATTTTCTTTCTACTTGAGCCCTTGGTATCAGCTCTTCATTTTTTTCCCACCCTCCCTCCCTCACGAACCCTTGATAATTTATAAATTATTATTATTATTGTTTCATGTCTTATACTGACCGAGGTCTCCCTTCACTCACTTTTCTGTTGTCCGTCCCCCAGGGTGGAGGTTATATGTAGATCATTGTGATTGGTGTTCCCTGTCTCCTCCCCCATTTTTCCCCTCCTGGTATGCTACTCTCATTATTGGTCTTGAGGGGTTTATCTGTCCTGGATTCCCTGGGTTTCCAGCTCTTATCTGTACCCGTGTACATGCTCTGGTCTAGCCGGATTTGTAGGGTGAAATTGGGGTTATGATAGTGGGGGAAAAGAAGCATTAAAGAACTAGAAGAAAGATGTATGTTTCATCGGTGCTATATTGCACCATGACTGGATTGTTTCTTCCTGTGACCCTTCTGTGAGGGGCTGTACAGTTGTCTACAGATGGGCTTTGGGTCTCCACTCCGCACTCTCCCTGGTTCACATTGATATGAATTTTGGTTCTGGGTCTGTGATGCTGGATACCTGATCCTGTTGACACCTCATGATCACACAGTTGGTGTGCTTCTTCCATGTGGACTTTGTTGCTAAATAGCCACTTGTTTATCTTCCAGCCTTTAAGACCCCAGATGCTGTATCTTTTGATAGCTGGGCACCGTCAGCTTTCTTCACATTTACTTATGCACTCATTTTGTCTTCAGCGATTGTGTCAGGAAAGTGAGCATCATGGAATGCCAGGTTATTAGAACAAAGTGTTCTTGGTATTAGAACAAAGTGTTCTTGGGTTGAGGGAGTACTTGAGTAGAGGCCCAATGTCCGTCTGCTACCTTAATACTTAACACATAAATATATATTTTTACATATGTACATGCTTGTATTTAGGCCTCTATAAATGCTCTTTGCCTTCTAGTGCTTTCCTCTAGTTCCTTTTACTTTCCTCTTGTCCCACTATCATGTTCGGCCTTCATTAGGGTTTCAGTAATTTCTCTCAGTAACATTGCCCTTGATCAAGCCCTACGAGTAGGGGAGTGTTTTATCGTTTTAGAAAGACTTCACTTAGGTTCATCTGTATTCGTATTATGCAAGTGACAGAAAAACAAATTTAACCTGGCTTAAACAATGAAGCGGGGAATGATTAGATCTTGTAGTTGAACCTCAGCAAAGGTTTAACCCAGCAGGTAGCATGGCTTTATCAGGGAGTTGGCTCAATTTCTCTGTGATTCTTTCTGCCTGTTACTTCCCTTATTTTGACATCTTTCTCATGCTGGCTTATATCCCGGTTGCAAATGACCACAGCACATTCAGACTTAACACACCTTCATTTTATAAATAAGAGTATATTTTG
The DNA here is from genome assembly GCF_000313985.2 of Echinops telfairi. Lineage (NCBI taxonomy): Eukaryota > Metazoa > Chordata > Mammalia > Afrosoricida > Tenrecidae > Echinops > Echinops telfairi. The sequence goes on along the minus strand of NW_022111373.1, from coordinate 31,616,501 downwards.
TATATGATTTTACAAATATTTACTGGGTATCACCCTGCTGAAATGTTCCTAAACACTTATCCCTAATTGTTGCAACTTTGTAATCTCTATATAAAAAAAACAAACTCAGTGCTATCAAGTTAATGTTGACTCATAGCAACCCCCTGTGGGTTTCTGAGACTGTAACTGTTTCTGGAGTTAGAAAACCCAGTCTTTTCCCAAGGAGCTGCTGCTGGTTTCTAACTGTTGACCATGCAGATCGCAGCCCAACTGATAAACCACTACACCACCAGGGCTACTCCCAATCTGTATACTTCTATGTATATCATACTCTGTGAGTATTGTTTTCATGTATCTAATGTCTTACTCTTCCAGTTGCCATTGAGCCAGTTTCAACCCACATGTGTCAGAGTAGAACTGAAGGTAGTGTGCCCCATAGGTTTTTCAGTGACTTGAGTAGATATATAGGTTTTTCTTCTAAGGCATCTCTGAGTAATTGAACTTTGAACTATTGGGTTAGCAAATGAACATATTCACTTTTTGCACCACCCAGGGACTCCACACATCACCCCCCCCCAACACACACACACACACACACACACAGCCATCATAGTGACTTTATAACCCAGGGTAGAACTTCCCCTGTGACTTTAACTCTTTACTGGAGTGGCTCGTGGTTTCACACTGTTGGACTTGTGGTTAAGACTAGGGGTCTAGGGGTGGACTGGAAGGTGGGTAACAATAAGTTATAACCCTTTTTTGAAATTCAATTTCTTTGTTATGTTGACTATATCATATCCAAGTAGAGTGGGTCCTAAATCTAGTTAATTCTGAGTTATAAAAGGGCAGTTTAGATACAAACATTTGTATACTTGGAGGGAAACAAATGCCATGTATTGATTGCTAAGGAACCAAGGAATACTGACAAGAAAGGAATTGATGTAGCTGAAACTCTAATTTGGACTTTTTAGCTTTTCGGACTGTGAGGAAGACCTTTAAGAAGAGGGATTGACACAGTAGCTGCATCGATGGGCTCAAACATAAAGAACAATTGTGAGGATGGCACAGGATGGGGCAGTGTTTCGTTCTGTTGAACATAGGTTCACTATGAGATGGAACAGACTCAACAGCTCCTCACAATAAGGACTAAGAAAATAAATTTCTGTTCCTTAAAGCTACTCACTGTTACAGCAGCACCAGGAACCCTGGTGACATAGTGGGTTACACGTTGGGCTGTCAACCTCAAGGTTATTAGTTCAAAACCACCAGTGGTTCTGTCAGAGAAAGATGAGGCTTTCTACTCCCATAAAGATTTTTAGTCTTAGAAACCCACAGAGGCAGTTCTACTTGTCCTTGTAGGCTTGTTATAAGTCAGCATGTACTTGATGATAGTGAGTTATTTCGTTTGAGAGGAAACTAAGACAGTGGCAAACCTTAGAGACCTTAATGAAGTGATGGAGTAAGCCATAGAACTACCAGGGGAAAACTTTAAGTCAGCAGTTCTCAACCTGTGGGTCACGACCCCTTTTGGGGGTTGAACGACCCTTTCACAGGGGTTGCCTGATTCATAACAGTAGCAAAATTACAGTTATGAAGTAGCAACAAAAATAATTTTATGGTTGGGCGTCACCACAACATGAGGAACTGTATTAAAGGGTCTCGGCATTAGAAAGGTTGAAAACCACTGCTTTACGTGGAAAGGAGCAGCAACCTTCAAGATAGAAGTGTTTGTCATGTTGGAAAAACCGGGGGCCATTGTGGCTGAAGTGGAGTGAATGAGGGGGGAGAATGGTAGAAGATGAACTTAGACTGGTGGACAGAGGCTACACTTAGGGCTTCCCCCCTCCAATCATAGTAGGTATATATGTGTGTATATATTTGATAATAGGTAATGCACATTTATTAACAAACTTTGTAATCTTTTTAGTGATCATCTGTATTTCACTGAAGAAATATGTGTCTTTACTGTTCTCTGTAGTTACTAGTTGCTTCCCATTTTACTGTCATTTGTAAATGAATTTTCTAATTTTTTTTCCTTCCAACTTCATTTTGTACAGATTTACCTACATGGGATTACTGATAGAATACAAGCATTTTTATGCTTCTTTATAATTACCGCCCACATGTACATGGCCTTATACATTAATAAAGAATCCCTAGTGGCGCTTCATATTAGGGCATTGGGCAACTAAATACAGGATCAGCAGTTCAAACCCATCAGATGGCAGAAAGATGAGGCTGTCAGCTCCAGGAAAGTGTTAGTCTCAGAAGCCTTAAGGAGAACTTCTCTGTCCTGTAGAATTGCTATGAGTTGGAATTGACTGGATGGTAGTGGTTTTGGTTTATAAGTCAATAAATTAGTTTGAAAGGAATTATAATTAGTTTGAAATGAATTATAGTAAGGGAAAATTAGGACCTAGAGAGTTGCTGAGTTTGAGTGATAGTCTAGGTCAGTCTTTTGTTCTCCAGATATTTCTTTTTTTTTTGTCTTTAACTTCTATTACAACTACATATAAACCATAAATGAAGAACTGAATGTTATTTTTGACCTTAATATGTTATTTAAAGTAAACACACAGCCAAGAAATAGAACATTGTTAGAATCCCAGAAGATCCTTCCCATCTGTTGACCTCAAAGAGAAAAGGCTTTACCATTTCAGGGTAATTATGTTTGTAGGTTTGTTTTGGTTAAAACTTATCAGATTAAAGAAGTTCCTGTCTGTCCCTAGGACTCTCTGGATGGTGCACAGGGGTGATGCACTTGTTTGCTAACAGAAAGGTTGGAGGTCCAAGTCTATTCAGACAAAAGAAAGGCCTGGCAATATGTGTTTTAAAAATTAAAATTGGAATACCCTGTGCAGCACAGAGTCAGAACTAATAACAAATGATTTTATTTTTTATAGCAATATATTTTAAAAATGATCTATTATGGTTGCTCAATCTCGTTTTAATTTTAGGCTTTTTTTTTTTTTTTGGTAACTTCATTATCCTATGGATTTTACCTTTATTGTATTGATGTATTGAAAGTTAGTTGACCAGGTGTCTTCCAGATTTCTTGGCACAGACAAGTAAATGCTTCTAGTGCTTCATGGGCTTATTGGTATTCAGTTAATTCATTTGGTATTCAGTCAATTCTTGGCACCTTGTTTTTCACTAATATCTTCTTGGACATGACAGCTTGGGCTTCTTCCCTTAGTACCATTGGTTCTTCATCATAGGCTACCTCTTGAAATGGTTGAGTATTGACCACTCTTTTGGGTCCAGTGACTGTCTCGTGAATTATTCAATATTTTGCCCATGGACTCTTTTAAAATTGGAACTCGAGACTTGCATGTTTGCTCTCATTCTTTCAGCTTGAGATATGCTGAACACTTCTTCCTTGTTGGCTTTCTAACTATAGGTCTTTGCACATAAGATTATAAAACTCTACACTGTCTTTTTTGAGTTTCCCTTTGAAATGTTCTATTCAGGACATTTTATTTTCATCTTTTCCATTTGCTATAGTACTCTCTGTTCAGTAGTAGGTTTCAAGAACCTCCATCCACCTACTACGCCCCACCAGACTGGCAGAAATTTTTATCAGAGTGTTGAGGGATACTGATGGGAAAGTCAAGTCAAGAGGGGTATAGGGAGCATACATATCTAGAAGAAGACAAGTGCATGTCTGTTGGTAGAAAAAGGGGGAGAACCAATTTCCTAGTGGGGGTGGTTGGGGAGAGGATGACTGACAATACTTTTAAGGTCCCTAAGGGGGTAGTATGCCTGGTAATATATTCCTAATAAGCCACATTAGCCCAAGTTTCTGTACACTCCTTGGGGACCCAAACCATGTGTTATGGAGCACTGGAGCATTGAATCCTGGGTCTTTAAGGTGCACAACACACTCCAAAGGCCATACCAGAGGGATGCAATGTGGAAACCCCACTAGATTAATTATAATCTTCCTCAAACATACCAATAACCTGATGATTAAGGCTAAAACTACATGGTGTGTGAAGAAGCAGAAGACAGCTATAGCAAGAGTATTGAACTGTCAGTAGGTAGACTAACATTTAGTTACTACTTCAGTTGCTGTATTAAGATATAATTCTGGTAGACCTGTGTCTGACATTGCCAGTCAATATTATTGTAAGTTTTGCCTGATCACCAACTCCCATTGTTTGTACAAATAACGTCCAGTCAGTCACATAAGGATTTACTCTGTACAAGTGAATAACCAAGGTATTGTGATATGTAGTTTACCTACAATTGTTCAAAATCCCTCTCAATAGTGCTTTAAAAATTAGTACCATGGGCTAATCAATGAAACTATAAACAGAAGGTACTTATCCTCCAGGGAGATGATTGATAATATTCTCTATCATAAATTAACGGTGAACCAGAGGCAAATAAAAAACATAGATTCAAGAATGGATTTTGAATTCACACTAAATACTAGCTCCAATCTAAGAACAATTATTTCTTACAGTACAATTATTTCTTACACATGGCCCTGCTCAATACTCGCTTTCATGAAGGATGCACAGAAGATATGGGTGCTGTAGCAAAGTGTGGTGAAGAAACTAGATAGTACCTAGCTATCAAGTAGAATAGCATCTGGTGTCTTAAAGGCTTGTTTCCAAGCAAGTAGCCATCTAAGTGAGACTTCAACTAAGCCCACATGAAGAAGCCACATCATCCATCATCCGTGACCCAAGGATTGTAAGTTATATAATCAAAAGCCAAAGGAGGGAATAGTAGAAGACCTTAGCCCTATAACGCCGAGCGTGACATTTTCGTAACATTTAATTACAACATTTATTATAAATCCATGGACGAATGTGACAATTTGGTTACATTTAAAAAACATTGCAAATTTTATATTTTTAAAATATATTTTGGTTGTTGTATATATTGATATCTATCAAAGTAAAGAATAAAAACAAAATTTTTTTTCCTGAAATTAAAAATTCAGGCGTTATAGGGTTAAATTGTGTGATTCTGGTATGCAGAAGACTGGAGGACAGTGGAAGCCCAAAATGCATTAGCAGGATATAGACAGGAAATAAGCGTCCATTGATGTGGTAATTACATAATTTCATATCAATTTGACAAGTAAGTATAGGGGTGGAGTCTAGCCTTTCAATCAAGTCATAGCCTGATGATGCCGCCTTGTGAGCGTGTGGTCTTCTCATGGGGATTCTGGGAACTTCCTCTCTTACTCCCTGGAGGTGGGCCACATACTCACTCTCTGCTTCACCATCCTGTTAACAAGTGAGCTATGCAGTGGTCTCACCTGCTTCCATTGTCTCTGGATCCAGAAGAGTTTTCACCTACCAACCTGTGATCTTCATGCATTCTGCCTGTGCTGCAAGAGTCTGCAAAGGAATTTAAGGACTAGTATTACATATAGGATATTATCGGACTTAAGGACTTGATCTGGACCGGACTAGGATGTTTTCTCAATATACAATTGCTCTTTGAAATAAAGTTCTCTCTTACACACATATGAGTGTCTCTGGATTTGTTTCTCTAGTCCACCCAGACTAACACAAGTGATTTCCCTCTAATCAAAATTGAGGCATGGGAATAACCTAGTTATTAGCACGTATTGGAGAGACGAATATAGTAGATTAAAATAATAAATCTGACTTGAATGGTTAAAACCTTGTTACTTGATCTCCCTTCTGATACACTTTGGGCTTGATCTGGTTTTTCCCATATTGGGGTTTATCTCTGTTGTATTTTGTCATTGTTGGTAGCTTTTTGAATCTTTGTTATGTATTTTTCTATGCTTTTCAGTATATGAAACCTAGGATTAGGTCTCTATAGAGATTACAACTATAATGAGTGTTCCTTGTGGGTATGGCAGGAGAAGTAGGAGGGAGTACAGGGGAGCTGATATCAAGGAGCTCATGAAGGGGGAAATGTTTTGAAGCTTGTTTTGGTAGCACTTGTACAACACTGCTTGCTATGATTGAACTAATAAAATG
>NW_022111373.1:31608834-31610450 GCF_000313985.2 Echinops telfairi | reverse complement strand
CCTTCTGATACACTTTGGGCTTGATCTGGTTTTTCCCATATTGGGGTTTATCTCTGTTGTATTTTGTCATTGTTGGTAGCTTTTTGAATCTTTGTTATGTATTTTTCTATGCTTTTCAGTATATGAAACCTAGGATTAGGTCTCTATAGAGATTACAACTATAATGAGTGTTCCTTGTGGGTATGGCAGGAGAAGTAGGAGGGAGTACAGGGGAGCTGATATCAAGGAGCTCATGAAGGGGGAAATGTTTTGAAGCTTGTTTTGGTAGCACTTGTACAACACTGCTTGCTATGATTGAACTAATAAAATGGTGTTTTTTTTTGGGAAAAGGGAGGAGGTTTCAGAGTCTCCTCGGACATCTCCTTTAAGCTTTTCTTTTTAATGACCTTTGGCTTGCTCCATATATGACGTCTTCTGTCAGTAGTGTCAGTGCCTCAAATCGGTTACTGAGATGGTCTCTAAATTCAGGTGGGATATGCTAAGTCACTTTGGACAGAGATCTTGAATGTGTTCCTACTAGTGGCTCTTCTTCTGATGGTCCCGGGATTTCTCTTTGTTCCCAAAGAGGCCATTATGAGAGATTGCCTAAAATAAAACAAAAACAAACAAACAAAACCAAAAAAGGACAACCATGATCATGGAGCTCATTAAGAAGAATTTTTTGGAAAATGGAAAGCTTAATTGGTGAGAAAAATGCTAGGAAAGTTGCTCTGATGAATTTTTACTATCATGAGAATGCACCTGCCCATTCTTCAAGTATAGCAAACAGAGCCTTAGAAACATTCTTTGGGAATTCATACCCTATCTAACCTGTAGCCTTGCCTTGATCTTGGCCCTTTAGGCTTTTTGTTGTTGTTGTTGCCCCCAACCCCCCCCAAAAGAACACGTTTAAAAAGAAAATGATTTGAATTCCTAGGGGATACCAAAACTGTTGTTTTGATGTGGTGTAAGTGAAAGAGGGCAGAATTATTTGGGGAAGGAGAAGATAGATAGAAGCATTGCCTTTTGGAGTGTATAGACCTAGATGGAGGATATGCTAAGAAATAATCACTGTACATTGTGATATTTTTGCTTAATAAATATTCATAAGATTTGTGGCAGTGCTTTTTAAAAATAGTTTTATTGGCATATAATTCATGTTTCATGTAATTTAATAGTTTAATCGTATTAAGAGTATTTGTACAATCAATTTCAGAACATTTTCTTCTTTCTCGTACTCATTGTTAGCTCCCCATTTCCTCCATCTCCCCTGCCATGCCCTTAGGTAATTAACTTAGTTACTGCCTCTATAGATTTATCTATCCTGGATTTCACATACAGAAGATCATACAAAGCACAAACAAGAAACAATAACGGTGACAAAACAAAACAAAGACCTCAATTGAAAAGAAAGCGGAAAATATGAAACAATATGAAAGTAGAAAAACTGAAATAACTTAAAAATAGGTCAAACGGAAGATCAAATGATAAGACGTTACATTTTAAACTAACTTTATTTATCGTAATTGACTTTATAATGCTCTATGTCTTTTAGCAAGGCTGTTCACATCCCTGGACTATGGTCAGAGAGGATTCACTGGAGGCTTAACCCGTGTGGGAATCCTGCAAATGGATTT
>NW_022111373.1:31606072-31607884 GCF_000313985.2 Echinops telfairi | reverse complement strand
CCCCCAATAGGCTGCCAAACAATAAATCTACAAGGAACATGTTAACACTAGGGAGGTGTGCATGCCTGAAAATAATCAACCACTTGAGAAAAAGGGCAGTGTTTACCTAAGGACAAGTTCAGAACAGTTGGGAAAGGAGGAAGACTGGAAAAGGTAAGCATAAGGCGGGCTTGGGCTAACCAATGTTTCATTGCAGGGATTACAGCCGATGAAAGTCAATATATATGAATTGTTGTATGGAAAACTGGTTTAGTTTGAAAACCTTCACCCAATTAAAAATAAAAAAGTTAATTGCCAACAGAAAACCAAAATGGATGTCAGAAGAAACAATGCTACTTTAGGCTCAGAGTAGCAAATCAGATGGGAAAAACGATGAAGGAGAACTGCTGAAGAGAAGATTTAAAAGCCAGCTTTAGAAGACTGAAAGCAGAGGTGTGTGTGTTGCAGTTGAGCCAGTTCTGACTCATGGCAACCCTGTGTGTGCAAAGTAGAGCTGCTCCATGAGTTTAAAATAAAATTTGATCTTCAGAAGCAGTGTCTAATCTGTCTGAGTGCCTATAGATGGCTTCCAACCGCCCATTTTCTGCCAGTAGTAGAGAGCTTAACCCAGGGATTTAGTGGTCTAGTGTATCACCCAGAAGGCCTAAGAAACCAGGAAATATTACTAAGAATTTACTTGCAGTCTTAACTTTTATGGCATTGTTTCCATGTATGTTAATTAATCCTCTCATTTTTGTAGTTGTTACTGTTTTATACTGTCAATATGCTCTTATGTATTTACCATGTTCTTAAATTCCCTGTGATCTTTCTGTTAGGATTATTTTTCTTGAACTTGAGGAATGTGAAACACATGCTTTATAATTAGTCTGTTTGTCTGAAAAATACCTTTATTTTTCATTATTCTCTAAGGATATTTTTCCTTGGTACAGAATTCAAGGTTAGTAGTTAGTGTACATAAGGGGGCACCCCTGAAAAACTGATGCTCATTTGTTTTGTTTTTTATGTAGGGGGATGGGGGGAATAGTGCATTGGAGTTTGTTCCACCAAGTCAGACTAATTAAGCTTTCTATTTAGAGGTTCTGAAAAGATTGGGTAACAGTGTACAACAAAAAGGCCTGATTAATGGCAAACTCGGGATTGGTTTTGCCACCATGACAATGTACCAGCTCACACAGCCATCTCAGGGCACCAGTTTTTGGCAACAAAAAAAACATGCCTCTCCTGCCCCATACACATGTCACCTGACCTTACTCGCTTTTTTTTCTTCTCCAAATGAAGAGGATCATGAAAAGGCAGGGATTTGATAACATAGAAGAGGTGAAGAAAAAACAAGGAAGGTGCCATCAGCCATCCAAACAGATGAGTTTGAAAAATGTTTCCAAGAATGGAATCACAGATTTGACAAATGTATTAAGTGTAATGGAGAGTACTTTGAAGATGATGAGGTTGTTTTGTAAAAAAATTTAAATACATAGTTTTGGGGGGGAAATCGGGGTTTGGGAAGGCACTCCCTCATAGAAGCACCCATAGGCTGGTCAGTACTGTATTTCAACTCATTCCATTACTATTGGGACTTTAGCTCTGTATGTCTCTCATTTCTTTTAAGGTAATCTATTTTCTTTTGCTACTTTCAAGATTTGTGTCTTTGGTTTTCTATTGTTTTAGTATGATATAACAGTATAGATTTTTGGTTGCTTCATTAATCTGTGGATTAGTATGTTTTACTAACTCTGGAAATTAAAATTTTGACTTTGTTCCCTATTCTCCCTTTCTTCATTTGGGACCCCAGTTTAGAATGATTTTATTTTGCTT
>NW_022111373.1:31603319-31605349 GCF_000313985.2 Echinops telfairi | reverse complement strand
ACCTTAAAAAACAAGCAAAAGCTAAGGTTACCTTTTTGGGTTCCTGGTTTCTGACAGGTTTGAATTGTCTGGTGAATGTTAATGTTGGTAGTTATTTGAAGCTTTTAAAGTGATTTGAAATTTTGGTTCGATTTTTTAGTTGTTTTCAGAAGAATAGTTGGTTTGATTTGACTAGTCTGTTATTTCTACTGAGCTCTTTTGGCACAGTGGTTACAATTTGGATTGCTAAACCCTCAAGGTCCACAGTTAGAAACTACCAGGCACTCCTGGGGAGAAAGATGGGGCTTTGTACTCCGGTAAAGAGTTAGAGCCTCAGAGACAGCTCTGCTCTGTCCTGTAGGGTCGCTATGGCATTGACTTGCCGGCAGTGAGTTTGGTTTGTTTTTTGGTCATTTCTCAGACTGATTAATTAAAGGAGGACCTCACATTCCCACATTAGCCATTCTTATATGTTCAGGTTTCTCTTATGATACAAATGAAATAACTGAGAAAGTTAAACGTTAAACTTTGGTTGCCTTTTAATATTTTGGCGTTATTTTTCATATTAGTTTTGTCCCGAGGAAAGAGGGAAATTGCCCAGGTGGATTATGTGTTGGGTTGTTAACCACAAGGTCAGAAGTTCAAATCCACCAGTTTGTGTAAGAAAGATGTGAAAGATTTACAGACTCAGAAAGCCAAAGGAGCAGCAGTTCTACTCTGTCCAAGAAAGAATCTGATCTTTTAGTCTTCTTATTTACCTCTGTTTAAACTAGTAAGGAGCCCTGGTGACTTCTGGGCTTTGAGTTGGGCTACTAATGAAAAGGTCAGACTTCTCAAACCACCAGCTGCTCTGCAGGAGAAAGAGGAGGTTTTCTGTTCCTGTAAAGATTTATGGTCTCAGAAATCCTCAGTGTTAGGAGTCAGAATTGATTCAATGGCAGTGAGCTTTGTTTCTTAAAACAGTCCATGTTAATTTGCATTTGAATTCTGAGCTTAAATCTATTAAGTATAGAGATTAAACAGATTAGAAATCCTACTAGGCAAACTATCTGTTAGGTGCCTTTGAGGCGATTGCAATTCACAGTTACAGAGCAAACCATTCCTGCTCTTGGCCACCCTTACAATTGTTCTTATGTTTAAACCCATTGTTTCAGCCACTGTGTCAATCTGTCTTGTTGAGGGCCTTCCTCTCTGTCACTGTCCCTCGACTTTGACAAACAGGATGTGCCCTTCTCTAGGGATTTGTCTCTCCTGACAACATGTCCAAAGTACATGAGACAAAGTCTCACCATCCTTGCTTCTAAGGAGCATTCTGGCTGTACTTCTTCAATGACAGATGTGTTTGGACAGCTAATTCATCTGCTCTTAGTCTGGAAGCCTCACTGAAACCTGTTCCCTTTGGATGACCCTGCTGGCATTTAAAATATCAGTGACATCACAGCAACACACAAGCCACCACAGTATGACAAACTAACAGACAAGTGGTGGTTCTTTTTTGTACGTATTATTAGCTTCCCATTTTCCCCAAACTCCCTGACATAACCCTCAGAAACTATTAATCCAGTTACTGTCTGTATAGATTTACCGACCCTTGGATTTCATATAAGGAAAAACATACAAAAAGCAAATAAACCAAACCCACCATCAATAACAAAATAACAGAAAAACCTCAATGGAAAAGAAAGCAGAAAATAATAAAAACTAGAACCAATTTTAAATGAGTCAAAAGGTGAACAAATGATAAAGTGTTAAATTTTAGGCTAATTGTATTCTTCATTAGTCTGCTTTTCAATGTACCCTGTCTGCTACCAAGCCAATTCACATCCCTGTTCGCAGGGCAGGGGGAATTTTCCAGAGCTTTAATCCACATGGGGATTCCGCAAATGGATTTGGGGCTTTCACTGTCATCTGTCACCTTCTCTAAACTGGGTTCTCAGAATTTAGTATCTGATTCCATTCAATCCTTTAGTCTTGGCTAACCTTCATTTTAATCGTGAAAACAGAAAGGTATCTTGAACTTAAAATAAGATTTTTTTCTCTCATTTTTTGAG
>NW_022111373.1:31597189-31603097 GCF_000313985.2 Echinops telfairi | reverse complement strand
AGTTACAGTCATGGAAACCCACGGGGGCAGGTCTGCTTTGTTCTGTAGGGTCCTGTGAGTCAGTACTGACTTGATTGATGGCAGGGAGTTTCAGTTCAGTTTATGAGTCTAGTGCTTTGATCGCAGTCTCTGGATAATATGAATCAATTTAGCATTTTACTTAAGCATTTGTTGATATGAGCACTCTTCTTAAGTTGTGTTTTATATACTTTCTGAAGATTTTTTTTCACTAGTAATTGTAAAGCACCTCTAACCTTTGAATAAGTATCTTAGACAATGGATGGATGATACTATTCTTCTGTGGTAGCAATTAGCATTTTTAATCAATATGTTATTAACTCTTCTAAAATTTTGCAGTGCTTGACTCACAACACCACATTTTTCCTTCCATGTTCACTAGAACTTGATTTTAGTACCTCTTCAAGTAGGCAGGTGATGTAGTGGTTATGTATAGGGCTACTAACTACAAGGTCAGTAGTTTGAAACCACCAGCTGCTCTGTGGTGGAAAACCACCAGCTGTTTTCTACTCCTATAAGGAATTAACAGACTCAGACCCTCACAGGGGGAGTTCTGCCCTGTTCTTTAAGGTCACGATGAGTCCGAGTGCAGAATGGACTCAATGGCTGTGTGCTTGGTTTAATATCTTCTTTGTCATAGTTTCATTTCAGAGATTCTTTTATCTCTTGACATTTCAATAGCATTTATTCTACAATTTCTTAGTTCTAATACAAAAAATGTTTCATTTGCCTTCCCTAAAGAATATCAGTTTTTATATTGGCAGCATTTAAAGAAGATGCTATCAGCTAAGAAAACAAACTTATGGGTTGTGGAAAACCTCAGACTGGAAAAAATCCATAAGTGTATTTGTTTATGATGTTTATTTGGTTGCACCACAGTAAACACTTACATACAATGGTGCTTCACAAAATTAGTCAGAAAATTCCACTGTTTTAATGTTACTTTTCCATGAATTCTTAAAAGCTCTTTCTTATGTTCTAACAAATTATTGAGGTGAGTCCTGGCTGAAGTATTTTGAATTTTCACAGAAATTAAATGCTTATTAAAAAGTCAAACAGAAAAATCCAATGAGAGAAGACTCAGTTCTGTTATACCAATATAATGTCAGGTTTCAAATCTAGTTATTGCTTAAATTCACAGAACTTGTAAAAGAATTACATAGTGTTAAGACTACCCCCCCAATGTAATATTTTATGATGTACCACATGTTGTAATTTTCCTTATTAATTTGTTCTAGATTCTTATTTAGTGTAGAATTCAATCTTTGCTCAAATGGATGAAAACATGCTGGCTAGTTAAATATTATTGGGACCTTGAGGACTGAATTTGAATGTTAAAAAATTCTTTAAAAAATTTATTTGCAAAATGTTAACTGTAAGGAATTGTAAAGAATAAATAGGAAAGGGTTCAATTTAATCCTTTCTAACCAATATGTTGGTATACTGCTTAGATGTGTGTGTGTGTGTATGTATGTATGTATGTATATATATATATATATATATATATATATATATATATATATATATATGTAAATTGTTGCATGTAATTTTTTTTTACTCCATACTTGCAAGTCTCAGCTTTACTGAATTGGCAATTAAAATCTTTTATTTGAATTTTAATTGGTTCTCATTGATGTTGCTCCAGGGCCTTTCTAAACCTAGTGGTGGAAGCGTCTAGTTTTATTATTATGTTACCTATAAAACCAGTTGACTTCATCTCATCATGACTGCATGTATGTCAATAGAACTGTGCTCAATACAGTTGTCAATAGCTGAGGTTTCAGAATTAGATTGCTAGGCCTTTCTTTCAAGATGTCTCTGGGTGGACTTGAACTGCCAACCTTTCATTTAGCAGCCAGGCATGTTCACTGCACAACAGAGACTACCTAGTTAATTAACTATGTGCATATTTACTTTGGTTATTTTGCACTATCCCGACCACCACCTAGCACACAAATCCTATGTTTGTCTAGGATAGACGGTTTTTATTGACATTACAGATCAAGACTTGGTATAGGAAGACATTTGCTAAAAGATATATTCATATTTAAAATCAGAAATAATTGGCTTTAGTTCAGTAAAAAAGAAACTTGAATTCAAGATTTTGGCTCTATTTGGCCACAAAATGAGGTAAATAGTGTTTTAGTCATGTTCAAAAATGTTTTAAAAATTATTTAAGTGATGTAGGAAGCAACCATCTCATATTACTTTTGTAAAACGCATCTATATGTAAAATAATAAAATCTTATTCTACTGTGTTACCAAGACCAGATTGCTTGCCATCTTGGCTTTCCAGGGTTGTCCACTTGCTTCTTGGCCTTGAACATAAGTGTAGCTGCTATAATAAGATATCAAGATAATCTCTTACTTGGTTAGTTAAACAAAGTAATAATATGATCATGAAAATACTGAAGTTGTTTTAGGCTTCGCTCATTTTAAACATAACAAATGCAGCTTTGCCAAGAAAATAGATGTTAATTTCTTGGATCAAATACTTACGTGTATGTAATACACATTTCAAAAGGTACAAGAGAGTAAGTAGGATGCAAAAATAGATTTCCTACCTATATTGCCTGCCTTGGGGGTAGTCATTGTATCTTGTTTATCCTTTCAAACTACAGTTCACAGAAACCTCAAATTTTACACAAAGCTTTGGGTGTCCTTTAAGTGGACAAAATTACGGTTATGATGGAATCTTACTTGTGATTTCATTAAAGATTAGCATTCAGAAACATGACAAATACAAGAGTTGTAAGTAACTCTCATTCAAGCACCAGAACAGTGTTTTCATTTCAAAAAACATAAAGCAGATTACAAGTAGAGAATATACCTAGAACCCATGAACCATATAGCACCCCCTTTATATGTACATCTTAACCACACAGGAGACCTCACCTTACCTACGGCCATTTTTTTCCAAGATAACGGGAGGAGAAAAGCATTCAGTTGTTGCCATACAGCATTGTGCTAAGATCACCTCAAATCAATAGACACTCCTATAAGAGTAATGAACGAACTTTATTGGAAATAGAGATGTGGGGTGGGGAAGCATTTATGTCTTGGAGAAGGCAGTTAAATTTCTGTTGGTGGGGAAACCAGGAAGAATAATATATTGGGGGAAAACCCCGACACTTAACAGTACTTATATAGAACCCAAAGGGAGAATATACCTGGTTGTATGTTCCTAACTGGACATTTCTGACCTACTTTCTTTCTAGTCCTTGGTGACTCAGGCCATGTGCTACAGACTTCCAGGCCTGTAGACTGTTTCAAGGAGCACAACATCCTTCAGAAGCCACATGTGAAGGATTCAATGTGGAAACCCCACTAAGAAAACTGAGCTTTATCTCAGACTCATTTATAACAGATTTAAGGAATTCACTTACTCCCTTGGATTTAAGGCTGAGATGCCCTAGTGTGAGAAGAACAGATGACTACTGTCCCATGGTTACAGAATCGTCTGTCATTGAGCTTTAGTTCAGGTCTTTTGCTTTGAGGGTACCCAGTGAAAGGTGGCCCCGGGACTACCCTATATGTACTATTTTAATCCTCTCCTTTCTTATGTAATAATTTAATAGGCATGGTTTTGCCTAAGCAAACGTGTTAGTGAAAGTGTCACCCTCTCACCCCCATTGGTTTTGTAAATAATGTCCAGTCACTTAAGAGTTTAATCTGTACAAGTCAACAATAGATGTATTATATTCTAATTATTTGCTGTTTCAGTATATAAATCCCACTGGCTTGGGGCTTAGCAAAAGTGGTCCCATGATCAAAGATATTTCGAAAGAAATATGAATAGGTTTAGTTTTTTTCCTAGTCACTAGGAATTTCCATTGTGGATCACCAAGACAAAATTGAGAGAATATGGATAATTTTCTTGATTCGTGTTACACTAGCAGTGTTTGTAATGCCTCCTGAGCAGACTGTTAATTATACCTAATCACTTGATCAATTTTGCTATTTTCTATCATCCACTTCAGATGTCAGCTGTTGTATTGCTTTGAAAATCTACTTTAATGTAGTCCCCTTCACCAAATAAAATTTCTACGTAATAAAAGGATCCATCGTTGATCAGAATGTGCAGAGAAAGCCTATAACTATGAACCCTCGAAATTAAAAACCCAAAAGATATGACTACATGTCTTCCATTTGGAAACCTTAAAAAATACTCAGAAGTAGCAAACTATGAAATTAGCCTAAATTGACTCAAGTGGATGCTGGATTATGTAAATTCCAAGTATTTAAATGTTGCAGAGAAAACCTGAAAGAGGGCTATGTTTTAAAGGCATGCAAAAACCAAACCAAACTCACATGCCAACTCATAGCAACCCTATAGGACAACTTCCCCTGTGAGTTTTCTGAGACTGTAACTCTTTATGGGAGTAGAGCCCCATTGAGCTGCTAAGCTTGTGATTAGCAGCCCGAGTAACCACTACACTGCCAGGGCTTCAAGTGTGTGCAAGAGTGGTAGCAAATCAAGTATGTATAGGACCCAGGTTGATGTAAAGAAGCAAAGTATATGTACAAAATGCCATCCTTGGAACTTCTGCGAATGGAACTGACTTTGGATATTGGACTTTTTTGCAGGTACTTTTAAGGAAACTCACAAGGACAGTTCTACCCTGTCTTTCTGGGTTATGGATGGAGTATAATGTATCAATTGCCTAATCAAGTCTCCTTAGGGGTGTGGCCTATTTATAAGCAATGAGGTGAGCAGCACGGAAATGTGATTTTGTTATCTGCTGCATCATCATAAATTACCCTAAAGATAGTTAGTGTAACAGGAAACATTTGGTAGAGAAAGTTTATGTGGATTAGAAATTGGGAGTAGCTTTGCTGGACAATTTTGACTTGGATATTCTCAGAAAGTTAGAGTCAAGATATTGACTAGATCTACAGTTATTTTAAGACTCAATGCTCACCATACCAACAGGATCACTGAAGACAAAATGGTTACATAAGCAAATATGGTGCTGGCTATTAAAAGATATAACATCTGGGTTCTTAAATGCTTGAAGTTAAACAAGCAGCCATTTAGCAAGGAAGCAACAAAGTCCACACGGAAGAAGCACACCAGCCTGTGTGGTCATGAAGTGTCATTGGGATCAAGTATCAGGCATCAGAAGACCCAAAACAAACATCAATTCAAGCAAGGGGGGTTGGAGTGGAGACCCAAAGCCCATCTGTAGACATTGGACATCCCCTCACAGAAGGTCACAAGGAAGGGATGAGCCAGCCAGGGTGCAGTATAGCACCAACGAAACACAACATTCCTCTAGTTCTTTAATGCTTCCTCCCCCCACTATCATGACCCCAGTTCTACCTTACAAACCTGGCTAGACCCGAGCATGTACACTGGTACAGATAGGAACTCTTGACAAACGGAATCCAGGACAGATAACCCCTCAGGAACAACAATGAGAGAACCAATACCATGAGGGTAGGGGGAAGGTAGGGGGTGAAAGGGCATCGTCTTGATCTTTGATTTCATTTGAGCCTTGATGGTGCCTTCCACTCACTGGCTTGATTGATATTTGTTGTTGAGGTCATAAGAATAGCACCATGCCTCATCACCAGTAACGACCTTGGTGAAAAAGGTGGGTCACTTCAGAGCTGTTCTTTGAAAGCATGGCATGTCTATACTCTTTTTCCTGGTCAGTCAGAATCTGAGGTACAAATTTCACAGTGACCCTTGTCATTCTCAAATCTTCTATTACAATTCACTCAACCGAGTTCCAGGATAGTCCATCTAACTTCCCCATCTCTTCAATGATTCATCATCAGTTTTCAATCACAAGTGCACGAATTCTGTCGACATTTTTGTCCATTCAGCAAGTTGATGGACGTCCAGCATGAGGTTTGTCATCAGTTGACATTTCACCTTTTTTTT
>NW_022111373.1:31590773-31591749 GCF_000313985.2 Echinops telfairi | reverse complement strand
TACACAGAAATTTCAAAGTAAATAAGTTCAGAGTTAAATAATATAATTTAAATAAGAAACACAACATTAAAAAAGTTTTTAACAACTCCAATATGACCCATACCTTGAGATTGATGAGGATCTGGATCTGTGGACACAGATGTGGAGAGGAGATGATGGAGAGAGTCCTTGTTTGGAAGGGGAATTCCCTTCCCTAAAACCAAGTGGTAGCTGCTTTTCAGGAGTTATTTCCCTTCTTTGCCTTTTTTCACTAGGACCTGGCTGGCTTTCTTTTAAAAAAAAAAAAATCGGTCTAATGTGGTCTTCTGTTGGTGTTTCCTTAGCTGTTTTCTAAATTATCATCAATAATATCAGTTACATGGTTAACCAGTTCCTTTTCATGATGATTCCTTTCAAAAAACTTTTTCTTGGACCCATGTTTTTATCTAAAAACGTACAAAAAGCCACTACAACTAAGAAAAACAAAAGGTTTAAACAACGTGTACTAACAACGCCAACTAATGACTGAAACACGAACTGCTTTTGTTTACACAAATCACGTGCATCAGGTTGGATTCCTATATTTTGCTCAAACTCCTAAGCAAAATTTTCTCGACATTTCGCATCGAAATCCAATTATGTCGAGTACTGATGCAATGGAGTACTGGGGTTCTACTGTGTTATTTTTATCCTTACCACCTTATTCAGAATATGCTTTTTATTGTTTCTGTTGGGTTTCCCCGTTTGTGAACCCCAGGAGTAGTGGATACAGAGTGATAATAACTGATACAAGGGTTAGTTGGGGCAGGGTAAGGAGGTGATAAGGAGGGAAAGGGGGTTTGGGGAGTAAACAATGAAGGCGGGCATGGGGAGGGAGCACTAGAATTGACTGCACAACCTATTTTATTTTATTTTTTAATCATTTTATTGGGGGCTCATACAACTCTTATCACAATCCATACACACATCAATTGTGTAAAGCACATTTGTACATTCA
>NW_022111373.1:31587881-31588953 GCF_000313985.2 Echinops telfairi | reverse complement strand
CCACATGGAAGAAGCACACCATCCTGTCTGATCACGAGGTGTAGAAGGGACCAGTTATCAGACATCAAAGAACTAAAAATCATATCAGTGGGTGCCCACCTTCCTGATAGGATTACTGAAGACAAACGTGCATAAGCAAATGGGGTGAAGAAAGCTGATGGTGCCCAGCTATCAAAAGATACAGCGTCTGGGGTCTTAAAGGCTTGAAGCTAAAAAAGCGGTCATCTAGCTCAGAAATAACAAAGCCCACATGGAAGAAGCACAGCAGCTTGTGTGACCACAAGCTGTCGAAGAGATCAGGTTATCAAGCATCAAAGAACAAAATATCATATCATTGTAAATGAGGGTGAGTGCAGAGTGGAGACTCAAAGCCCAACAGTAGGCAACTGGACACCCCCTTACTCTGAAGGGTTGTGGGGAGGAGATAGCCAGTCGTTGCAGGGTTGTGATAAAACATACAACTTTCCACTGTTTTTAAATGCTTCCTTCCCCCCACCCCCTACTATCATGATCCCAATTCTACCTTACAAATTTGGCTAGACCAGAGGATGTACATTGTTACAGATGGCAACTGGAAACACAGGGAATCCTGGACAGATGACCCCTCTAGGACCAGTGGTGAGAGTGGTGATGCCTGGAGGGTGGAGGGAATGTGGAGTGGAAAGGGGGAACTGATTACAAGAATCTATGTATAGCCTCCTCCCTGGGGGATGGACAGCAAAGAAGTGGGGGGAGACTTCGGACAGTGTAACATATGACATAATAATAATTCATGAATTATGAAGGGTACATGAGGGAGGGGGGAGTAGGGAGAGAGGGGGAAAAATGAGGAGCCGATATTAAGGGCTCAAGTAGAAAGCAAATGTTTTGAGAATGATTTGTGCTTGACACAATGGATGTGTGTGTGGATTGTGATAATAATTGTACGAGCTCCCAATAAAATGATTTTAAAAACAGAATAAAGTATTCTTGCATTGAGGGAGTACTTGAGTGGAGGCCCAATGTCCATCCTGCACAACCTGTTTGTTTTTAAAAAATCATTTTATTGGGGGCTCGTACAATTCTTACCACA
>NW_022111373.1:31581424-31586357 GCF_000313985.2 Echinops telfairi | reverse complement strand
CACTCCCGGAATTGCCACTCTCACCACTGGTCCTGAAGGGACCATCTGTCCTGGATTCCCTTTGTTTCCAGTTCCTAACTGTACCAATGTACATCCTCTGGTCTAGCCGGATTTGAAAGGTAGGGTTGGTGGGATCATGATAGTGGGGGAGAGGATGCATTTAAGAACTAGAGGAAAGTTGTATGTTTCTCGTTGCTAAACTGCACCCTGACTGGCTCATCTCCTCCCTGCAACCCTTCTGTAAGGGGATGTCCAGTTGCCTACAGATTGGCTTTGGGTCCCCAATCTGCAATCCCCTTCATTCACAATGATATTATTTTTTGTTCTTTGATGCCTGACTGATCCCTTTGACACCTCGTGATCACACAGGCTGGTGTGCTTCTTTCATGTGGTCTTCTTTCCTTCTGAGCTAGATGGCCAAGCCCCAGTTCTTTTGAATTACTTAAATTGACACAAAAAAAGTGGCCTGCTTTTGAAGGAAGTATGTGCTACATCAGGGGTGTCAAAGGTAATTTTTTGTGGCCCACGTAACTCTGAAATAAAATGTAATGGAATTGTGTGTACGGTATTGCCTCAAACTCCCCTAAGAGCTATTTTCTTCATAACAATTTTTTTTAATTTTCATTTTATTTTAGAACATCGTGGACCACCAGTTTGACACCCCTGCTCTAGATATTCACAAAATCTTTGGTTTTGCTTACTGGAGTGCAGTGAATTACTGAATATGGCTCTAGTATTTGCAGTTTCACAATACAGCTTTTTCATGATGGGTCTTGGTGGTATGAGAAGGTGAGAGTAAATTATAAGGAATAAAATTTGGTGATGAATGTTAGCAGGGTTAATTGTAATTGTAAAAACTTGGAACTTTAAACATGAGGATTGGCCAATTTTGCCATCTTGCTGGGTATAAAGTGGGCTGCATTAAAAACAGAAAGGGGAAAATCTCGCTAACATCAAGAAGAGTTGAGTGGAATACATTATGTGGACCCTGAGATCCCTGCACATTGAACCTCCTCAATCATGGAACAGAAAGCCACAGCCACATCAGAGCAACAGCAGGAGTGGCAGAGCAGTAGTGGCAGCAGCATAACCAAGAGCCAGAGCATAAGGCAGAGTGGTGGGCTTCCTTTTCCACAGACCAAGTAAAGCTGAGTTAGTTGCCTGATGGCCCAGTGGGTTACAAGTTGTGCTGCTAACCACAAGATCAGAGCCAGTTCTAAACCACTAACCACTCTATGGGAGAAAGATGAGATCTACTCTCATAAAGATTTAGTCTGGGAAACCCACAGATGGGGGTGCTGGGGGTGGGGGGTGTCACTTAGTTCTACTCTGTCCTACAGGGTCACTATGAGTCAGGATTGTTTTTGGTGGCAGTGAGTTTGTGGTCCTTAATGGATAAGGAAATGGCATGGGGGCTACATCTCACCTTCTCATCTCCACCAGCTTCACTGGAGAGAAGGTAACTCCCAACACCTTATCTACCAAAAGATGATTGATTCCTATGAGGTAAAGTAAAATTCAGATTTGTCTCTTCCTTCCATCTTTCTTTACTGTGTTTTGATACCAGCTGTCTCTAATACAGCGCTCTACTTCTCAGACAATATTCAAGAAGTTTAGCCTTTATTAGGGAAGCTACCAGGTTGCAGTACAGGATCAGAAATGTTAAGGATACAGTTCTTTTGCCAGTAGGGTCTCTTTTGTGTCACATGCCTCTCTGTCTAGTCCTTGTCTTCTGCCCTGCTCAGGTAAGTGTTATAAAACTCCTTTAGTGCTGTCTGAGGGAACTCAGCTTTACTTGCTGTATGGGCTATCTCTCTCATGCTTTGGTTCTTGGTTCTGCTACTGTGCTTTGCTCTTCGTGTGTCACAACTCTATTTCCTGCATGGAAGAGGTTCAGTGAAGGGATCTTGGGGGTCTAAAAGGCATGCTTCTCTCCAGACTCTTCCTTCTTAATAATCCTGTTCCTGCTTTTGAGATGGCTGGATTTATAACTAGCAGGATGGTAATACTCACCAGTGTCCATGTTAGAGTCCTAGATACCTTATTTGCATGCTTCCACCCAGTCATTTCCTGGGAGTTACAAGGACTATGGCTAGAAAGAACCATACTAAGCAAGTGCACCACAATTAAGGGAGCTAGGTTTGCGGGCCCATGGAGCTAGAGCTGAGCACCTTCGGGCGAAGGCCTAAGGCAGAGTGGTTTTCCCTTTAGGCATTTATCAGCAGCACTAAAAAAGAGTGTTGTAGCATTGTTGAACAGGGCAGAAATCAAGGGACCCAGTGATTGAGAGACCAAGGACCAGTGAGAGGCCTTCCTATGGGCATGACTGGGAAGAAACTGTCCCGACTGAAGAACTGTGTCTTTAACACTTGTGGCCCTGAATTATAACCTGCTAATGCCCTAATAATTCTGTGTGTGGTCTACAAGTTCTATGTGGCCATTACAATGGATTATATCAAACCCAGATGAATAAGTCCTTGTAACTTGTGCTGTAGGAAGGATGGTTGGTGTCAGATTGGTGAGAAAACGAAGAATGGGAACATGTCGACTTGTGTCTCATAGGAAACTGCCTTGTGACAAGAGTTTTGATCATGTAGTGGTTATGTGTTAGGCTGCTAACTGCAAGGGCAGCAGTTTGAAACCACCAGCCACTCCATGGGAGAAAGATTAGGCTTGCTATTCCTGTAAAGTTATAGTCTCAGAAACCCACAGGAACGGGTGACTGTGAGTCAGAATTGAGTTAATGGCAATGATTTTGGTTCTCCCTTGCTTCCCCACCTGCAATGTGAAGTCAGAGAAGGTCAGATACTGCCCCCACATCCTGATTGCACTTGACAATAAAAATTGTGTTTGGGTAAGAAGGAATTATTGCATATACCAACTGGACATTTTCAGGATTGTTTTCTCTTTTCCACCTTTTCTGATTATAAAGGATACATAAGTAAATGTAAATATTTATTTCATACCTACTATAGGCCTGGTACTTGTATAAGCAGCAAATGTTTGTTAGGGCTGAATGGGATTATATGTGTTAAAACACCTAACATAATAATGTGCCACTGGTTTAGAAGCCATTTTGTCTAAAAGCGATAGAGCTAATGAACCTCACTTGCATAACCCCTTCCCAGGCCCTGAGAGCAGAACTAGCAATATTGAATTCGTTCATATATTTTCATACGAAAGCACCCCTCTACTTTTCTATGCTCTTGATGTGACACACACACTCACTCTGACCTTAGGCTAAATATGACATAAATGTTAGTTTCTCTCCCTTTCAAATGATGTGACTTCAACATTTGTTTAGCTTAGAAGTACTTTGATTTTAATGGAAATGTTTCAGGAAATAATGTTACATTGTGAATGCTTTATAAAATGCAGATATATTAAAATTCCTGTAATCTTATATCCATGAAGGAATACTTGCTGTATATAGTTATCTTTTGCTGGTTTTCTCTGTACACATATGTAATTAATCTTTTTAATGGAATATTAAGTATGTAATATCTGCATTTTTACCCAGTCCAGCATGAATTATGTCATTGTGCTGTATAGTTAATCTCCTATGTGATCATTTTAATCCTCTTTTAAGTGTACCAAAAGTACAAATTGTCAAGCCATTGTTCTTGGTTATGCAGGTTGTTACTCACATTTCTCTTCTATAATTGAATATTCTTGAATATCAAACTGTGCAAAGATCTGGAAAACTTTTGAGATATAATGTCATTTTTCATGTAGCCTCTCTGATCCATAATATTATTTTGAAGTATTGTTGTATATTAGTTAGAAATAGTAATTTTTCATTTTTATTTCTTGATTCTATACTGTTGCAGAATATTTTTTATGTACTTATTAACTGTTAGTATGCCTTAACATTAATTTCCATTACATACACATGACTAGGAACCTGTTTGACAGAAAAGTATGAGTTTTTTTCCTCCTGTGGAATGACAGACAGAATATGGACAACAATAGTAACGTGTGAAATGAGCTAAGGGCTCAGTTTAGTTGTTGGGGTGAAGGGAAATTACTTCAAATGGCTCTTTAATCCATAGTCTTTGTTAAATCCCACCAAATGGCTGAGTGGGAGCGTGCAAATCAAGATTTCCACAGAGCTGTATTCTCCTCTGGAAACTCTAAGAGAGAATCTCTTTCTTTGCCCTTTTCAGGTGCCAGAGACCAACTACATTCTTTGATTCATGAAACTTTTTTTTGAGATCATTTTATTGGGGGTTCTTAGAGCTCTTACAACAGTCCATATATCATTTGTACATATGTTGCCATCAACATTTTCAAAACATTTTCTTTAATACTTAACCCTTGGTATTCACTCCTCTTTTTTCCCTCCCACCCTCATGACTCCTTGAGAAATTATAAATTATTATTTTCATATCTTACACCGTCCACTGTCTCCCTCACCCATGTTTCTGTTGTTTGTCCCCCTGGGGTGGGAGTAGGGGTGGGGGTTATATGTCAATCATTGCAGTCGGTTCCCCCTTTTTCCCCTTGCCCCTCTACATTCCCTCTGCCCTCATCTTTCATTTTCAAAGTCAAGCAAGGCAGGTTTAGTCCTTCTCTCTTCACATAACTGACAGCTAGTGTCACGTCTGTTTCTTGACTCTCGTTCTGCACTGTTTCACTTTAGAGAAACCTTATGATTATATCAGCTCCTAGAAAAAGGAAGTCCTTGAGAGAGTCAACCTTTTCTCCACTTGTCATGATGTTCCTTATGGTTCATTTGTGAAGATTTTTATTTTATGTTGATATATAATGGATATTGAAGGTTTTATACTTTGATTATCAAGTTCTTTTTTTCTGTCAGCAAGTAAGTTTGTCTCATCTGCACGTTGCACATTTTTTTTTTGTTTGTTTTTTTTTAACATTTTATTAGGGGCTCATACAACTGTTATCCCAATCCATACACACATCAATTGTG
>NW_022111373.1:31571841-31581324 GCF_000313985.2 Echinops telfairi | reverse complement strand
CATGTGGTCCTCTCTGTGGACTGGCTGCTCTGTTTGGCCTAGTGGGTCAGGATGTGCTCCAGTCTCTCCTCCTCCCCCGTCATCTGTTCCTGTGACGTTGCACATTTTTAATGAGTCTTCCTCTGATCCTGATGCCATGCTCTCCTTCATATAGTCCCGCATCTCAGATTATTTGTTTAGTTTACAGACTAAGTATGGGGAAAGGATACAACCTTAACACAGACCTTTCTTGATTTCAAGCCATGCAGTATCCTCTTGTTCTGTTTAAACGACTGCCTCTTGGTCTATGCGCAGGTTCCACAAGCTTGCAATGAAGCGTTCTGGAATTCCTCTTCTTCATGGTGTTATCCATAGTTTGTTATGATCCGTACAAATACCTTTGCATAGTTATTAATATACATGTAAACACTTTCTCTGGTGTTTTCTGCTTTTAAACAAGATTTATATGATGTCAGCAGTGTTATGCCTCATGCCATGTCTTCAGAATCCAACTTATGTTTCTGGCAGCGCTTTGTCAGTGTACATTTTAAAAATTATCTGCAGCAAAACTTTACTTGCATATGATAATGTTCAATAATTTCTGAATTCTGTTGGAATGGACACAGATATGGATCTCTTCCGGTCAACTGGCTAGGTAGCTGTCCTCCAAATTTCTTGACAAAGATAGCTGAGTGCTTCTGGGCTGCATCAGTTCGTTGAAGCATTTGAAGTTCCTTTTCTGTCAAATCCTGGTTTCTTGTTTTATTTTTCATCAATGCCTTCAGGGTGCCTTGAACTTCTTCCTTCAGTATCAGTTCTTGATTCTGTGCTACCTCTTGAAGTCTTTTACTAACCAACAATGAAGCTGATGATAATGAGCACTAATATTTGAAATCAGGGATATGTCAAGTTGCAGTTTTATAACCTCCTTAGTGTAATCAGAAAATATCATTAGTACATATGTATATAACCAAATTTATTGCCTTTGAGTTAATTCCAACTCATGGTGGCGGCATATGTTAGAGTAGAATAGCTCCATAGAATTTTTTTGGTGGTAATATTTATGAAAGCAGTCTCCAGGCCTTTCTTTCTAGTAACTGTTGGCATGGGTTAGAACCACCTACCTTTAATTCTGTAATCAAACATTTGTACTACCCACGGACATTGTGCATAAATCACTGCCTGAGTCAGTGCCATTTGATATGGACCCTATAGGACAGAATAGAGCTATCCCTGCAGGTTTCTGAGACTGGCCCTTCAGTAGAGTAGAAAGCCTCGTATTTCTCCTGTGGAGTGGGCTGGTGTTTTGAACTGCTGACCTTGAAGATCTCAGCCCAACCCCTAACCAGCACTTAACCACTGTACCACCAAGGCTCATTTTATGTATATATAAGTAGTATAAATGGAAACAATTACAATTAAATAGGGATGGCAGAATCTTTATTCTGAGACGCGCAAACCTGATAACATAAGTTAGTGAATGATTTAGTAGTTTCCATGGTGTTGTTCTCATTAATACATACTGATTGTAGCACTGCAGAATAAAGGCCTCCCAAGTTGCTTCCATAAAGATTACAGCCAAGAAAACTGTATGGCAGAGGTGTATTCAGTGACACATGTGGTCATCCTGAGTTTGGGCGCTGACTTGATAATGAGCTAAAAACAACATAGCTTTCATTACAGAATTTAAAATAACTGAATTAAAATTCAGTTGGTAGTATTGTAAAGTCTAGCTATTAGGTTGAGTGGATTTTAGCTTTAAAGCACAGTGATGATTAATGAACACATAATGGTCAGGGCTTTCTTTGAAACTTTGTCATTTGAATCAATCACAGATTAAAAATTTAGACAACTATTTTGGCTGTAAACTGGTTTACTTAATAACTTGAATCACAGTCTGAGTCAAGGGTCATAGACTTACAATTGTTTCTTGGGGTACTAAGAAGTTTTTTGTTTTTGAAATTACAAAATGTAATTTATTTTGAAGAGTCCTTTTTCTTTGTAGGCAAATCTTATGAGAAATGATCTAGTCTGACATCAGTGACTGTAAATAAAGAAGGCCTGTGCACTGAGTCATACACTTTCAATAAGAGGAAAGTCTTTGACAGCTTTTTAGTAAATAAGTCATCTGATGATAAACCCATTGCTGTAAAGTCCATTCTGACTCATAGTAACCATATAGGACAGAGTAGAATTGACCCACAGGGTTTCCAAGGCTATAATCTTTATGGAAGCAGACCTGATGCCTTTACTCATGCAAAATGGCTAGTGACTTTGAATGGCTGACCTTGCTGTTAACAGCAGAGAGCTTTAACCACTGTGCCACTAAAGCTCCATAGTCAGCTGATAGAAAAAGATACTTAATATAGAATCAACTTGATTCCTTTATTCTGTTTCTTATATTTCCAAATATAAAGGGAAATTGTCCCTAAGTATATTTAAACTTTAATCTAAGTTTTCTACTTATGGAAATGTTTGACCAGTAAGGAATTATTTGCTAAGCAGCCCTGGTGACAATAGTGGCTTCATATTTGCCTGCTAATGGCAAGGTCAGCAGTTCAAACTTACCAGCTGCTCTGAGAAAGACACGGCTTTCTAAAAATTCTAGTAAAATTTAGTCTCTGAAACTCATAGGGGCATTTCAACCCTGACCTACAGGGTTGCTAAAAATAACAATTGACTTCATGACCATGACTTGGTTTTGTTTTTTTGCTGTATATTGAGTCCAAGAGTGGCATAAGCATTCTGTAGTCAGACACAGACTGAAACCAGGAGAGAAAGGGCTTTTAATCTGCTTCCACAAAGATAACATCCAACGTAACTCTGGAACGGAAGGGATCACCATCAATGAGAATGGACTCCATGGGAGTGGGTTCAGGTTAGTTTAGCACTACATGTCAGACAATAATATTTAGGAGAAAGCAATCTAAAAACCTAAAGATTAAATATAAATCATTCCGTAGTTTACCTTCTAAAATAACCACTGTGAACATTTTATTGTGCATCCTCTGAACATATTGTTGTATGTTTGTTATTTTTGCTAATACACATACACCATACAAATGAGTACATAGTTTTTTAGCAAACTAGCACTGCCATGGATTCAATAACTATTAAACTATTAAATTGATATTTGAGAGAAATATGCCTCATTTAATGGAGTCCTGAAGGTGTATTGGTTACCCATTAGGCTGTGATCCACATGATCTGCAGTTCAAAGAAAGAAAGACCTGGCTTTCTACTGTAAAATTACAGGCCTGGAAACCCACAGGGGTTGCTATGAGTCAGCATTGACTCGATGGCAGTGAATATACTACATTTAAAAACTCGAAGTTTACGCTTTTAAATATGAAATAGGTCATCTAAAACTGATTTCCCCATAAATCAGAACTGTAAACCTACTTCATATTTTAATGCAATTTGAATTTTATCCTTCTAGCCCATAAAATTAATAATTTAAGCTCAATTGGTTAGATTTAAATAGAATGTAGATTAAATGGAATGCATTCAAATATTAAATTTAAGCCTCAGATTCTAGCAGCATACATTTATTGAATACTTAATGCTCTAAATAATGCTTGTTGTGGGCTAGGAGATGAGCTTCAAGGTCACATGGCCGCTCCATGTGGGAAGAGATGACTGTTGTCTGCTCTCATAGAGACTCCCAGTCTCAGAAACCCTGTGTGGGTTCCCTGTGAGTCAGGATTGAAGATGGCAGTGCTCATCCCATGCTTCAATTCACATTTTATCATAGGAGGAAATCGAAGGTCTAAGAGATTCAGTGACCAAGATTGCACAGCTAGTGGGGTGGTAAGGGCAAAGATTCTACCCAGGCCATGTGACTTCTGATCTCAGTCATGGTGGTCTGCTGCCATCATAGTTTTTCATGGAACTGCGTTTTTTTTTTTAATTCAAGCATAATTCAAGTGATTTCCTTAACAAGTCAGAGGTTTGTGATGTAAAATTATACGTTGTAATATATTTAAATATATTATTACCTGGTGGTGCAGTGGTGTAGGGCTGCTGACCTTGTTTCTTCTAAACCACCAGCTGTTCCCAGGAGAAAACTGAAAGGGTTACAGTCTCAGAAACCCATAGGGCCAGTTATTTGGGGCCGCCAGGAGTCAGAATCAACTCGATGGCAGTGAGTTTTTTGAATGAAGACATTCAGTAGAATTCGCCTCATGCTGCTAACTGGGTCATCACTATAAGCCAGAACCAACTTAGTGGCATTGAGTATGTTGCTAACATGTAAATCTTAGCGAAAGAGATAGAATTTATTACTTCCCTAGCACTTCCTGCTAATCTATTCTATGGAACACCCCACCCCCCACCCTATTGTACATTTCAGCTACCTGCAGCTTCTGTAAAGGCATACCCACAAAGACCAGGTGCTGTGTTGGGGCGCAGGCAGTGTGGAGGGGCGGGGTCCTGTGCCTTGCTGCAGAGTGCGGGTCTGGTAGCGGAGCGTGAAGCAGCTGAGTAATCCACTGGATGCGGACCAGGGCGCTCCCCATTTCCTTTGGGGGTCTGCTGATTGGTTGAGCACGGATACACGTGACTGACATGTGGCTGTATTGGCGCAGCCCGCCGGGGTGTCATTGGAGACGGAATGGAGGTGCTGCCGGGTTCGGAAATGGGGTAGGTGCGGGAGCCACCGTGGCCAGGCTTTCTTAGGGGGAGGGAGACGATTTTTCCTTGCGTGCACGCTAAAACCGATGGACTTTGCTTGGCATGGAGTCCACTAGCACATGCCAAAGCGAGGAGGCAGGGGCGTTTCCTCCTGCACTGCAGCACAGGGGATGGATTTCGTGTGCCTTCTGATCCAGGGGCTTTTGACAGGAGAGGAAGAGGGGGAGGGGGAGGGGGGTAGAAATGTTAACGGGAGTCTGCGGTGAAAAAGCTGTTGTTGAAGCTAGAAGGGGGTTTGTTTTTATAATGCCTGTTGACCGAGTAGAGTGGAATAACAGTATCTAAGGAAACGGGTAGAGTACAACAAAGAATGGAGCATATTCATGGCGAGAAGCAAAAACTCTAGCCCATTGAAAGGCTTCTTTTCCACCCGAGCCACAAGAACACATGCTCTGGTATCCAAAAGGGAGGGGATACAAAGCTTCTGCTGATGCCAGATGTAAATCTAGTAGAAGTAGACTACTGGGGAGAGGAAGAGCAGGAAGAAGCAGGTATTGCAAAGCTTGCCTTAGTGTTTTTGGTTGGTAAAATTTTGGTCACCAGTAGCATCCTTGTTTTTGTAAAATATCTAATCAAACTCCCTACAAATAGGGTGGCAAAAGGATGGCAGTGTCTTTGTTAGTTATAAGCCGCAGTGGTAGTGGCTTTTTGCGGATGACTGCAGCAGTGGTTTCCTCTCTCAGGCTGAAAAGACAACTGCAGGGTAATAAGCCTTGCAGCATTGCTGCCAGTAGAAGCCCATTAACAAGGAACTCTAGTTTGTAATTACAACCTGAATCGCAGAAAAAATATTTTGCTTTTTAAAGTAGGAGAAACAGCAGGATAGGAATGTTTGGACAGTGGGCCATACCACTTTGATTCTACATCACAAAAGGGATGCTTAAATTATTTGATTTAATGTAAATCCTACAGGGGATTTTAATAAATTATGTATGAAACTGGGAATCTTTTTCTTTGTTAGTGTAGCTTTTATGCCATTAATTAGGTCATTGACAGTAGATCACTTTATAATGTACATTCCTTTGTAAAAAATTAATACACTATTATAAGCTTAATATATAAGAGCGATTGATTCCACAGCCATAGGTTTAGTCTAATTTTACATCGCTCACTGGTCACTTTCAGATATCAATCAACAAATTATATAAAAATATTTTCAATTAAAGAACTATGACTGTCTTTTAGATGTATTTGTGTTTAGTGAGTACTCATAAATTATGCTCTGTATATTTTTTCTTTCCATAAGTATCTAATAGTGTACGTTTCAGATTGAGGTTTTAAATGCCTTATTTTTTTGCATATTTATGGTAGCCAATTTGCCACACCTCCCCATTCCTTGATCATGGATGGCAGTGGCATTGTAAAAATCCTTCAGAATCGATGACAGTGTCTCTTAAATAGTGTTTATGTAATAGAAAGTAATCAAAGAACCCTCATTTTATTTTTCAAAATCAGAATTGATGAGTAAGTAATTTTGTACATTTTTCATTTATTAAATTGAAATAATTTCTTTATATAAATATTGCTTCTGTTTAAAAGTATTGGATGATGAATATTAGAGTTAATTACTCTTAGTTTTTGTTTTAAATCTGATGAGTACAAGCTAGAATCAAATATGTCAGATTGAAATTCCAAACAATTTTAATTGCTTATATTGAATCCTAATTAAGCTAAGGTTTATAAAGTCCTGTCTTGCATAAATTATCTCATTTTATCTAAACAGCTAGCTTGTGTAGCACATTTCCATTTTCAAGTGAGAGTTCTAATCTGGTGTGTTATGACTTTACCCAAGGTCATGTATAAAGTTGAAAAGAACTTAAGTCATTTGTAACTCTTTACATTAACTCTTTAAATAATAACAGCAACAGGAAACCTATTTTTAATGCCTTTTATTGTGTGCTAGAATAGTATGAAAAGCTTTTAGGGATTTAGAAACATACAAAATAACAAATGAGCACATAAATTATTTGAAAAGCATTATAAATTCCAAACAAATTACTCATCTATTGTTTGTAGATTTTTAATTATACTATAGGATGCTCTTCATAAAACATCCAGTAGCTGAACAAATGGAGAGACAGCAGTTTCCATAATGACGTTGTAATACATTTTAAAAATTATATTATTTGTCATATGGACAGTTCTAAATTAAACAGAACTAAACTGAGATTTTTGTGAAATAGAAAATCAAACTAAAAAGTTGATTTCATTTCTTCTGTAGACTGAAATCGCTCCTGTACCACTAAACTTTGACATTTTTCAGTATTAATTGGTATAACCAGAATTGATCAATTAAGGACTTCAAGAAGTTAGATACTAGTAAATACGGTTACAAGCTGATCTAAATTTGTAATTTAGTGTATTTGTTGCTCTGTAGATTTTTATCTTAACATTTGTCTCTTACTGTTACTATTTTTACTTATTTTATGAGTGTATAAATATCTTTCAATTTTGATGGTTTCTTTTTAATTTCTGCAATTAACTAGAAAATTTATTTTCCTTAAATTAATTTTATATAATTTCCTATTTGTTTTTATTACAATATGAAAAAAGTTAGTTATACGACCCCATGAGATGGGGCACTATGGTGAGGAAATGGTGGGTAATATTTGATGAAATACATGTTCTACGTATTTTTCAAAGTGCCTACTACCTACTAAATGCGGTCTGTGATTGGGACCTAAGAATCAAATAAGATGTGGAAACTAGCTTGGAGGAAACTCATAGTAGCACTGTGGGAAATTTTTAAATTATTTTTTTGAGGGCTCGTACAATTCCCATCACAGTCCATACATACATTCATTGTGTCAAGCAGATATGTACATTTGTTGCCCTCATCAATCTCAAAACATATGCCTTCCACTTTAGCCCTTAATATCATTTGCTCATTTTCCCCCTTCCCTGCCCCCATGAACCCTTCATAATT
This sequence comes from Echinops telfairi, assembly GCF_000313985.2. Classification (NCBI taxonomy): domain Eukaryota; kingdom Metazoa; phylum Chordata; class Mammalia; order Afrosoricida; family Tenrecidae; genus Echinops; species Echinops telfairi. The sequence continues at coordinate 31,573,727 of NW_022111373.1, read as the reverse complement.
CATAAATTATTACAGTTTTGTCATAAGTTACACTCTGACGTCTCCCTCCACTCTCTTCTCTGCTGTCCATCCCCCAGGGTGGAGGCCATACCTAGATTCTTGTAATTGGTTCCCTTCTTCCACCCCACATTCCTCCCACCCTCCAGGCATCCTCCCTCTCACCACTGGTCCTGAAGGAGTCATCCATCCTGGATCCCTGGTGTTTCAAGTGACTGTGGGAAATTTTATTGCAAGTTCAACCCTGCTTATTATGGCTTTCTTGGGGTCTTTAAAGGTTTATACATTTGACCCTGGAACAACATGGGTATGGAATGCATGACTCCATTTATGCATGGATTTTTAAAAAAGTGTGATGCTAATCACCTCTGCCTAAGGTGGTGTCTCGGAAATGACATATCACAGTAAAATGCAGTCTCTTGCATGCTCATCTATTTTTCACCTTTTATGCTACAATCCCATAAATCAGACCCCTCACAAAGTGTCGCCTAGTGATGTTGGAAGTGCTCCCAAGCAGCAGAGAAAAGCCATTGCATTACAAAGTTACAAGGAAAAGTTGAATTGCTTGATAGGTACCATATACTATGGTCTGCATCTGTGGTTGCCCTCCATTGCAAGATAAATGGATACAGCATAAAAAGGAAAAAACGGAAATTTATGCAAGTTGTCACTGCAGATAACAGCTTGTACTTTTTTGCAAAATAATTTTTATCTTAATGGAAAATGCAGCTTTTTAATGAGGCTGCAGTATATAATAACAGCGCTAGTGGCGTTGTTACTCACTGTTCTGCAATTCACAAGGTCAGCAGTTTGAAACCACCAGCTGCTTCTCAGGAAAAAGATGAGACTTTCTACTCCCATAAACAGGTACCATCTGAGAATCTCACGGGGGTAGTTCTTCTCTGTCCATTAGAGTTGCCATGAGTCTCTATCAGTTCAATGACAGTGAGTTTGTTTGAATATATAATACATTTACAAAATTTAAAAATTCACTGCTCAGTTCAACTAATTGCAAAGATACGTTAAAAAACAAAACAAAACCCTGCCCCTAGGGTTCCAGTTTTTAATACACAGGTTTATTCTAAGCAGTGTTTTAATACATCTTTTCAAACAGTGGATGACGGCAGACAAACTCTCTCAGTAATATACTTTAGTCTCATTTAAAAAAGCAACCAAACCCACTTTTCTGGAGTTGATTTCGACCCATATTGCTGTAAACAGCATTGGTGAGCCGTATCTGATTTCCTCTGGCAGGGATCAGGCAAGCTTCAGTGGTCCATCCTCCTTTACCTATTCTGACAGCAAATGTTCCTTCCACGCAAATCTACATTTATACTGGGTTTGATGATTCATTGCAGTGGTCTCAGAACTTACAATACTCACAATTAAAGGGTGTTATTAGGGAAGGATTCATGAGGGAGGGGGGAAATGAGCAACTGAGATTAAGGTTTAAAGTAGAAGGCAAATGTTTTGAGAATGATGAGGGCAACACTTGTACATATGTGCTTGACACGATGGATGTATGGATTGTGATAAGAATTGTACAAGCCCCCAATAAAATAATTTTAATTAAAAAAAAGAGTGACACTCAGAAACTCACAAGAGCAGTTCTACCCTGCCCTGTAGGGTTGCTACGAGTCAGAATGGACTCCAGCACTGAGTTTGGAGTTTGAGCCGATTATATATCTTCAAATAACTCCTTAGGGAAGATGCTTGCTTAATACTATTCAAAACTAAATGATGGTGATAGTGAAAAGGATAACATTTGGATGGTAACTGGAAAGTGGGCAATATGGTAAAAGTTATCTAGAAATGTGGTGATATCAGTGTGTTCACGTTGTTTACTTTGGTTTATATATGTAAAACGATAATAAAAGAATTATTTGGGG
>NW_022111373.1:31565362-31571741 GCF_000313985.2 Echinops telfairi | reverse complement strand
AATTAAGACGCATTTTATTTGCAACTTGAAATTCTCATGCGATTTTGCTATTAAAAATATGCGCCTGAAAAAAAAAAAAAAAAGAAAATATCATGGCTTGAGTCAGCACATTTTAGTCCTCAGAGTGATATCCTTGCTTTCAACACTTAAAGAGGTCTTCTGCAGCCTATTTTCCTAATGCAGTGTACTGTTTAGATGGCATCCTTGACAACTTCAGACTTTTCTCCATTTAGCCTGGTATTGACTATTGGTCCAGTTGTGAAGTGTTTTTGTTTTCAGTTTTTGTTTTGTTGTTGTTGTTGTTAGTTTTAGTTCATATTGAAGGCTACAATCTTTGATCTTCGTCAGTAGGTACTTCACGTTCTCATTTGAGCAAGCAAGGGCGTGTCATCTGCTTCTTGGAGGTTGTTAAACCTCCTAAGCCTAAAAAAAGTGGGGGCGGGGAGGTGCGGGGGTATTGTCCTAAAAAGAAAGCACTCTGAAGATCAGCTAGTTCTAAGAACGGACCTTTCCATCCGTCTTGTAAGCAAGATCAATACTGAAGGCAGTGAATTTATGGAAAGAGTTGTAACTGAGGATGTCTTGGATTTGCCAATGCAATCCAGAGAACAAGGTTCAATTTGAGGGCATGTTCTGGGTCAGCTCAATTCAATTTAAGGCAGAGGGGTCAGGTCAAAAGGGGTTACAGTCTTTTGGAGACTGTAATCTTGATAGATTCAAAGCATGATTCTGGAGCTTTTTTTCTTTTTTTTTAATAAGAAAAATTTTTTTAAGGGAGAGAAGAAATATACAAAAATCCTGGGTCTGTTCGCTGGCCTTCAAGACTGTCCAGAGCTGCCCTTTCTGGCCTGAAGCACCCTCTTGGGGGTTCCTCAGTGGCTTCGTAGCTCTGCCTTGCACCAGCTGTTGATCTGGTATGGTTTGGGAGCTTCTTAATGAGAAAGTTTTAAGAAGATAGAAAACTGTTGCTAAGAAAAGGGCAAGAAAGTTGTGCCAAGGAATATTTTTTTCAGTTATGATAAAGTTCCTACTCTTCCAGGATATGAAATAGTGATTGTCCCACAAGCATTTTGTGGGGAAATCTCAACCCATCTAGCTTACATCCTGACTCTTTCCCCTTTACATTTTTTTCCTCAAATTCATAAAACACTTAAAAGGAATATGATTCGAGTCCCGCAAGAATGCTAAAACTGCCATTTGATGTGGTTTAAATAAAAAAGCATAGAATTCTTTAGAAAGGCTAGACAGTATAAAATCTAGATGGAGGATATGTTAAACAAAGTCTTCATATTTTTAATTTTTTGTTTAATCGGGGCTTCTGTAATTTTGTAGCAATACTTTTTCAATAGCTTTCTAAAAAAATAATTGAATATATTGTTGGTAAAGTTTCTTTCTGGTCAACAGTAAGTAGGCTAATAACAGTAAACTATTGGGGAAGTTAAAAATTGTAAGGTATTTTTGCATGTGTGGAATAGGGTATCACCAACCCCCATATTGTTTAAAGGTTAGTGAATAATCAAAAGTACCTTTTAGTTTAGAGCATTGTGGTGGTATTTCTTTGAAACTACATGCCTGATGAAAAATATGTGGTAGAGCCACAGATGATTCTGGAAAGTAAACTAATTTTGAAGTACTAAGGGTGTGAAATATAAAACGGGAAAGAGGGTGTTTTCTAATGTTCAGATCTGTTGCCCTTGATGCCTACAAGGTGAACTGTTAGAAATATCTAATAATTCTTGTTCTGGTACAGATGACATCAAATAATAGATGAGCTCTCAATAATTATTTTTGTAACTCATGACATTATTAATCCATTATCAATCCTTTTTCTTTCCATACTCAATTCCTACTCTTCTTAAAACTCACTGCCATTGAGTCAAGGCGGACTCATAGTGACCCCTGATGAGTTTTTGAGACTATAACTGTTATGGAAATAGAAAGCCCAGTCTTTCTCCTGAGGAGCTACTGATTGATGGTTTCACACTGCAGACTATGCGGCTTGTGGTCCAATATATAACCACTACACTACCAGGACTCCGTATAGGCACTTCAAAATATCCATGAATTCCTGTGAAATATTACTTTGTATGTCAATGTTTTTACTTTACATAATTTTTTTTACAAAAATTTGAAAAGTTTTTAACTTTATGATGCTTTTAAGATTATCCATTTTCTGGCACTTGCACAGGCCCTCCCCAGGCGTTGGGGCCAGGACTTGGTAGCTGGTGCTGAGAGAAAACTCACAGTTGCATCCTTGCTCTGGGACTGTGTCAGTGGCAGTGGTCAGCTAATGGGACAGAGAAGGGAAAAGAAAAGAAAAAAAGATAATCCGTTTTATGTATGTCCATCTAATTTTTAATAACAGCTGCTCTGTGATATTCTATGTTGTTTATTCCCATTGAGTTGATTTGGTAGAATCACTTCTCTTGTGAAGGCTTTCTGTTGCTCTTAATCTCTTGCACAAACAGTGCTATAATGTGCCTCTTTGTGCATGACTCTTCATAGTCTATGTCAGTTATGTATTGCCAGATAACTAATTACTCTAAAAGTCAGTGGCTTAAACAACAAATGTTTACTTTTTCAGCATTTCTTGTATCATGAATTCAGTAGTGATTTGGTTGAGAATATGGCTTAGGATCTCATTAAATGAGTCAAAATATCTGCCAGGACTACCTGCAAATTTGACTGGATTGGGATGGCCTACTCACATAGCCTCAGTTTCTCTCTGGCTTTCAGTAAGAGTCCTTACTACTTCTTGCCACTTGAACCTCTTTATTGCCAGGAGCCCTTGTGGTGTAGTGGTTATGTATTGGACTACTAATTACAAGGTCAGCAACTCAAAACCACTGTCAGCTCCTCAGGAGAAAGATGAGGCTTTCTCCTCCCATAGAGAGTTACAGTCTCGGAAATGCAGGGGCAATTCTAACTTGACCTGAAGTGTCACTATGAGTCAAAATTGACTTGTTGGCAGTGATTTTTTTTTTTTAAGTAAGCCTCTCCATTGGACTTGGATGCTATGATATGGCACCTGACTTCACTTCCCAGAAAGAAAACAAGGAGGAAGCTGCAGTCTTATTCTTAATTAAGTCCATAGGTTCACGAATTTATTTGACCTACACGTTCATCAGGAGAGACCAATCCCTGGAGAAGGTCATCCTACTTGGTAAGTGGAGGTGCAGTGAAAAGAGGAAGGCACGCGTCAAGATGAATCAACACAGCGGCAGCAGCAGTGGGCTCAAAGATTAGGTCAATTGTGAGGATGGCGCAGGACCAGGCAGTGTTCCGTTCTGTTGTGCGTGGGGTCACTATGGGACTGAACCGACTCAATGGCACCTAACAACAACCACCATCACCCACTTTCCAGAAAAAAGAAATTACTTAGCACTCTCCCTCCTGCCAATTAAAATCTCTTTTTTTACTGTAGCCCATAATCAAGGATAAATTTCAGATACCTGTTTTTGCAGCCCTTCTGGATTGTTACCCAGGGGATGATATCACCTACTTTGGGAAACATTGATCTAATCTCAGAAGTCATACTCTATCATTTTCCTCATATTCTTTTTGTCTGAAGTCATTTAATTCAGCCCACATGAGTAGAGATGAATTATGCTTCACCTCCCGAAGAAGGAATGTCAAAGCATTGTGAATTTATTTTTAAATTATTACATGGACCAATGGAAAGATTTTACTGGAAATTTATCCCATGAAAGGGATAGGTGAATAATAGTGATGAATAATAATATTGTATCCTATTGCTGTTATAACAAACTATGAAAAACTTGGTGTCTTACATTTATACACATTTATTATTTTACCTGTATGCTGGTGAGAAGGCTAAAATAGATTCCACTGGACCAGAATAAAGATAGAAAAGCTGTGCTCCTTCTGGAGGCACTATGACGCTAATCTGTTTCCTTACTTTTCAAGCTTCTAGAAACTGTTATCATTTTCTGGCTTGTGGTCCCTTCCTGAGATCTTCAAAGCCAGCAGCACAGCAAATATCTCTCAGTCTCTGACCCTCTTGTTCCCTCTTTTAACGTGTATTGTTGCTGTTGTTAGTTGGCATCCAGTTAGCTCCAATTTATGACGACCTGTATATAATAGAAGGATATATTGCTCAGCCTGGTGACATCTTTTTGATCGTTGATAAACTTGAATTGTTACAGCTATTATCCCAGTCGATCTCATTAAGGATTTTCCTGGGGTTCATTGACCCTCTGCCAAATATGATATCCTTCTCTAGCGATTGTTTTTTTTAAGTGACATGTTCAATTAAGTTGGTGACGTGTCCAAGTAAGCTGGCCAAAGTCTGCTATTCTGGCTTATAAGCAATGAGTGAGTGGAGTTTATTTATTAGACCCAAAGATATATCCATTCATCTATGTATTGTCTGTGGCAGCTCTTTTTGCTATACCTTCAGTCAAACAGTTGTGACAGGGCTCATGTGGCCCATAAAACCTATAACATTATATGACACTTAGAAAATAATTGTTCCATGTAATCGTTGTCATCTTGGAGTATGCCCACCCTTGATATGGGCATGGAAGGAGTTGGGGTAGATTAAATGTAGTCATTTACAAATTGTAATGAAAGTAAGTGATAGGGAAAGAATATATTTTATATGAGATTAAATATGTGGAAAACCTTACCAGGAAAGAGGGAGAAAAATAGAATGGAAGATAAAGACTTTCATTGGCTATTTAATTAGAGAACAAAGAAAAGTGAGGTGCATTACATTTGGTTACATTTGGGATTAAAATAAAAAGAAACTTCTTTTGTATATAGATCTTGTATCTGACCAGTACAAATTTCCTATTTTTTAAGAAACTTACGTTTTTTGCTTATTCTTTCCTAATACTAGGGATTTTCCAGATTGTATTGAATAAAGGTAATTGATACCTTTATCTTGTTCCTAATTTTAAAGAGAATACTTCTAACATTTCACTATTAAATATGCTTACTATATAGGTTTTTATAATATTCTATTTCTAGTTGAGTTTTTGTCATGATGAAGTATGAACGTTTTTCAAATTAAAAAAAAATTTTGGAGATGGTCATATGGTTTTTATTTGATATTTTAATGTGGTTAATGACACACATAAATGCATTTCTGGAGTAAATTCAGCTTTAGTATATACTATATATTTTACTGATATTTTGTTTAGGTTTTTATATTAATATTCATGAATGGCAGTAAGTTATAGTTAATCTTTTCCATACTATCTTTAACTTTTATGTCATGGTTTTATTTGGCCTCTAAGAATGTGTTGGGCAATATACCCTATTTTGCTATTCTTGGATAATTTTGTATAATATTAGAATGATTCTTCAAGGTTTGCTGTAGAACTGTTAAACCTATAAAACCATTGGGACTTTTTTTTTTTTAAGGTTTGGAAGAGGATGAGAGGAAATTTAACATCTGTAACAAAGTTTTCAATATTTATAGAACGCTTAAGGTTTTCTGTTTCTTTTTGAAGCAACACACACACCTAGAATTTCCTTCCCTTTGTTTGGACTCTCTCTCCCCGCCTCCTCATATTTTACAATCTTTTCAGGGAATGAAAATGAAAATTTTGTTCCTATCTTCAAATTCTACCAAAGGGTATACAATGGGGGGAAAAGACTCTCCTCGCATTTTTCCCAGAGACAATACTGTCTTTTTGTGTATCCTCTAAATGTGTCCTTTCAGTATTCTTTTTACTAGAACAAAATGGATTGTATAAAACATAGTGATCTGCAGTCTCCATTAGTTTTTTTTATGATCAACCTTTTTAAAAAATGCCAATGTAGTATTCTAGTGCATAGATGTAGCCAATTTATTTAAAACAGATGTGTTTTTATGCCAGATAGAAACTTGTGCATCTCTTTGGAGTCCCAAAAATCTGATATATGAAGTGTCCTTTATGGTGCAAACAGTTGTGTATTTAGATGCTAACCAGAAGGTGTGGGAAGTTGTAGTCCACTCAGAGGCACCTTGGAAGAAAATGATCTACTTCTGAAAAATCAGTGACTGAGAATTATGGTTCTTCTCTGACACATAGGGGTTGCCATGCTTCAAAATTAACTTGACTGTAACTGGAGGAACCCCTTGCAGTTTTTTGGGTTTTTTTTAGTGTATTTTGTAAAATATCTTGATTTCTTTATTTTTTCACACACCTGTAAAATATCTTTACTGAGTATAAATCAATTCACACTTAGAAAAAGTCAGATTTTTTTAGAAATAAAGTTGCCTCATATTTTCAAATGGAACATACTCATCTTCCTGGTTGTTTGAAGAAATGTTGTTTATTTATTTTTTTTAATTTTTTAACATTTTATTAGGGGCTCATACAACTGTTATCCCAATCCATACACACATCAATTGTGTAAAGCGCATTTG
>NW_022111373.1:31563012-31563550 GCF_000313985.2 Echinops telfairi | reverse complement strand
TCCTGTGTGCTCTGGTCAGATATATCCTTCTCCCGAAGCTGCAGATTCAGTGCCATCGTTTGAGATACATTCTTCTCAGGGGAAGGGCAGGCATCCACTTAGTATTTGGGGCTGGGCCCCTTGCAGTTTTATATAAATATGACTATTGGTTGAAATTTTGATGGAGATTGTGTTGATTTTATAAATTGCTTTAGGTAGCATCGACATCTTGATAATGTTATATTTCATCATTGCTCTATGAACCTGGAATTGCTCTTCCAGGTATTTAAGGCTGTTTTTAGCTGCTTTCAGCAATATTTTATAGTTGTCAGCATATAAATATTTCACTTCCCAGGTTAAATTCATTCCTAGAAGTTTTATTCTTCCAAATACTTAGTAGCTAGTATGTAAAAAAAACCCCAACTGTTGTTCACATATCTTATAGCTTAGTACTTTCTGAATTAAATTATTAGTTTATGTAGCTTTCTTGTGAATTCTTTGCACCTTTTCAGGTGATTTTGGGTTTCTTTTCTAGTATTTTGTTGAGGATTTCTGCATT
>NW_022111373.1:31556275-31561469 GCF_000313985.2 Echinops telfairi | reverse complement strand
CTCCCACCTCCCCATCTCCTGTGTGCCCCCACAACCATGGGTCCCATTGTTTTCTCCTCCAGATTGTTTAACATGTCTATCTATCTAGATAGACATGCAGAGACACTAATAAGCACAAAAATGAGACGAAGCAAAACAAAACAACAAAAGAAAATGAAACAACAGCGACTTAAAAAAAAAAAGAAAAGCCTATAAATAATTAAAGGTTTGTTCATTGACCGTTAGGAGTGTTTTCCAGTTGAGTCTTCTGGGGTGCCACATTCTGGCCCCAAAGTTTATTTTTGGTATTCCTCTGGGACTTCATTGCTCTGCTCCCCTTGGTGCTCTCTTGTACGCCCTTAGCCTTTTGCCCCAGAGTGGTGGGGTCATATCAGGCAGAATTCCTGGACTGTGCCTTCAGTGTTGTCCCTCGAAGTGCTATGGGTCCGTGAAGGACATCATGTCTCATGATGGAGCCAGCCCTATGGTCCTTTCTGTGCATTGGCTGCTCTGAGCAGAAATATCGTCCTCAGGGCTTGGTGAGCCAGGATGTGTTCCACACTCTCTTGTTGGGAGATATTTTTCTTTAAGTTATTACTGTTCATTTTGGTTTTGTTTTACTTATTATGGGTCTGTGAGATGTTATATTTATTCTAGAATCAATGTAGGTAGTTTACGTATTTCTTGGAATTTTCCATTGCTTCTAAATTATCTGTTGGAGTAATTCTTCACTTAAGATCCCATTTATTTTTATAAGATCAGTTATAATCTTAATTTTTATTTCTAATTTTAGATAATTACCTTCATTTTCTTTTGGGGGGGTTGTCAAACTAATGGTTTCTCAGTTTTGCTGATGTGGTGTTATTCAAAAAACCAACTACATGTAATGGTTTTGTTGATCCTATTGTTTCTCATTTTTAATTTTATATCTTGTTCCCTGATCTTTGTTATTTCTTCCTTATGGCATTTTTGGGATGGATTTGTTCTTTTTCATTTTTTCTTTCTAGTTCCTCAAGTTGTAACTTTAGGCTATTGATTTGTGACTTTTCTTTTTTGTTGTTGTAATATTGGCATTGCTATGTATTTTCCTCTGATCATTGTCCTCATAGTGTCCCATAACTTTTAATATGTTGTGATTTGATTTTCATTTAATTCTGAATATTTTCTGATCTCGCTTTTAAATTCTTTCTTGGACCATTGGTTGCTTATTAATATTGTGTTGTTTAATGACCACATATGATTTTTCAGTTTTTCTGTTGTCATTTCTAGTTTCATTCCATTATGTTTGTATGATTTTAGTTTAGGTTTGTTATTTTAATTTTGTGACTTCACCTGTGGTTTATTCGGAGATTGATCTATGTGCAATGTAGAAAAATGTATACTGTGTTGTTCAGTGGAGTGTTCTATATATGCCTTCAAAGTCTGTTCTCAGATTTTTAGGGCCTGCCTTTCTTCATTTATATTCTTCCTAGGTGTTTTATCCTTTATTGATCATGGTTTATACTGGGGTCCCCAAACTATTTAAACAGGGGGCCAGTTCACTGTCCCTCAGAGATGTTGGAGGGCCAGACTACAGTTTAAAAAAATAACATGAACAAATTCCTATGCACACTGCACATACCTTATTTTGAAGTAGAAAACAAAATGGGGCAAAAACACGGATAAATGTCCTCAGCGGGCCACAGTTTGAGGAGGCTTGGTTTATACTAATACCCAAATATTGTTGTTAGGTGCCACCAAGTCAATTTTGACCTATAACAACTTATAACAGAGTAGATGTGTCCTATGAAATTTCTTTGGCTTTAGCTTTTTTAGAAAAGATCACAAGGTCTTTTTCCAGCAGAGCTACGGGGTGAGCTTGAACTGTCATCTTTTGTTGGGAGCTGAGTGCATAACTCTTTGTGCCACCATGGTTCCGTAACTCGTACTGTAGAGTTCTGATGTGAAGTGCATATATATGAGGGTAAGTCAGAAAGTATTGCTATATAAGTCATGTTGTTGTTGTTAGTTCAGATGCATAGCAACCCTGTGTACAACAGAACGAACCAGTGCTCAATCCTGTGCCACCCTCAATGCAAGAATACTTTGTTCTATTAAACTGGCATTGCATGATGCTCACTTCCCGACGCAATCTTTAGATTCTTTTTCTTAATCTCACATTAAATTAATGAAAAGATTGGGTTGTTTGTATTATAGACTAAAATTTTTGGTGCAGTTTAACATGCTTCTGGATCCTCTGTCTTTCCTATAAATCTGTAGTGTAATTGATAGCTATATTGTCCAGTATAACAACTGTTGGCCAAATGTAGCTATTGAGCACTTAAGCTTAAAATTTTGTTGGTCTGAATTGTACCATTATGGGGTCACCAAGTCAGAATTACATGATAGCAACAGGTTTGATTTTGTTTGTTTGTTTAGTAAGTATAAATTATATACTAGATTTTAAAGACTTTATAGGGGGAAATGCAAATAGGATCATTTTTAAAATATAATAATATTTTTAGTATATTGGGTTTCTGGATAGTGAATAAAGTGTGCTCTGGTGGCTGAGCTTTGGGCTACTAAATGTTCAGTGGCTTAAAATTGCCAGCTGTTCCATGGGAGAAATATGAGGCTACCAGCTCCCATAAAGATTCACAGGCTTGGATTCCCTAGATAGGGTGGGTCTGAATCAGAATTCACTGAATGACCGTGGTTTAGTTGGGTTGGAAAATGACAATGTGTGGCACGTGTATAAATAGCTCATCTATTAACACAGAAGTTGGGAGTTTGAATCCACTGAGTGTGTGGTGCCTTGGGGAAAAAATATGGCAATCTACTTTGAGTAAATCAGTTACTGAAAACTCTAAGGAGCACAGTTCAACTCAGATACGCATGGGGTCTCCGTGAGTCAGAATCAACTCATGAACACCAGCTATTTGGGAGGGCTGTCATTTGTTTTGATTTGTTAAATAAAATATATTGTTAAAGTAAATTTTACCTATTTCTTTAATAAATAATTTCTTTAGCATACACTTAGGTTTCTGTTATATTTCTGTTGGGCAGCATTGACTTAGAGACTTGGTCAGATTCAGGTTTAAGTTTTAGGGCAATATAGCTGTGTAGGTAACGTAATGTATCGTTAGATGCATGTTGTTTGTTAGCGTCTGCCAGTGATCAATCCCATACTTCTTGTTGAATTTCTGATTCTGTTTTCCCCTTTTGTATTAGCTAGAATAGTTCTGAAGAAATCTCCACAGCGAGAAACTTGCGCTCTATTACTATCTGGTTGCCTAGTGGCACATTTCATATAGAAAATGTGCCACTTGCATTACTAAACTTTTATCTGTGTGGTCAAAAACCCACAGCCATCGAGTTGATTTGAACGTATAGTGAGCCTATAGGACAGGGTAGAACTGCCTCCTATGGATTTCTGAAGCTAAATCATTACAGGAACAGAAAGCCTCATCTTTTTCCCTTGGAGCAACTGGTGGGTTTGAACTGCTGATCTTATGGTTAGCAGCCCATGTGTAACCCCATTACGTTACCAGAGCTCCTTTTGTCTTGTCCTTCACAGCACTCCCTTCAATGTAACATCACTTATTCTGCTTCCTTCTTGTGTTTCTTCTGATTCTGTTCTCCCTTTTTTCTTAACCTTTCTGAACTTTGTCTTACTGTGTAGTTTCCCACGTGTTTTGGTTGTTTTAGCCACTTTTTTATGTGTTTTGCTGTACTTTTATGTAATTAAAATTTTCTTTTTTCATGCAGTTTCTGGATAAGTCCAAGTTAAGAAACCAAAAAAGTTAAAGGAAAGAAAGAAAAAAACCAACAGAAGTCAAACTGACTGCCATCGAATCAATTCTGACTCATAGCACCCCTATAGGATAGGGAAGAACGGCTCTTGTGGGTTTCCAAGACTAACTCTTTAAAGGAGTAGAAAGCCTCATCTTTCTCCTGCAGAACTACTGGTGGTTTTGAACTGCTGACTTTTGGTTAGCAGCAAGCTCTTTAACTACTCCACCAACAGGACTTCTAAATAAATGACATACTATTTTAATTTAAAGGACTGTTGAAATTTTTTCATATGTGTAGGTTTCTTCCTCCATGCTCTTCTTTTCTCAGATTTTTAAAGCTGCTTATGCCTGTTTTTGTTGGGGGTTTTACTGTCCACCTATGAAAGATAAGACAAAACAATATTTTTATGGGGATTATATAAAACCTATTTAGGAGCTACTGATGTCTTTAGGATGTTGTCTTCCTACATATAAAAACAAAGATCTATTTTTCTATTTGTTACAGATCATTTTTGTTCAGTTTCTGTCTGGATATTTTTGTGGTTGTAGATGAAATCTTCTATTTTATCATCAGTCCGGCTCCTCTTTGATCATATAAATGAAAGATTTCTGTAAATTAATTTTGAGTTATACTACATTCCTAAATTATCTTCCTATAATAATAGAATAAGATATTCCGTTGGGTTTTTTCTTTTAACATCCAAGTATGTAACTATATCATCTTTTAAAAGTTTTGCCTTTTAAGTATTCCTTCAGGTTTCAGTCTTCATTTTAATTGTAGACGAGCATTATGGCTACTAAAGTAGAAAAATGGGTTATCTGACTTCAGGACTGTATCTAGTATTTCTACATTAAGCATGGTGCCACTGGCTTTGGGGCTGATAAGATTGCATTAAATAAGTGAACATTTTTTAATTAGTATTTCCAACAAGAATTAGGTGTTAGATTTGTAAAATTCCTTTTCCTCATCTTTGGCATGATCATATATATATTTTTGCATGTTTGTCATCATGTTAAATGATACAGATTTTTGAATCGTGAGAAGATCTATGAAATTTAGCATTTCCAACTCTTGGATCATTTTCATAAACTATATTTTATAGTAAATGATTTTTATCGTAGATTCTAAATTTCTGTCCTTAATGTTGAGCAACCTGATCTTTATGGTTCTTCTGATTTTCTACTTCCTATTGGTATTTCCTGTTCATTATCATTTAAAAGTACACATTAAAAAAAATAAAAGTAAAAAAATAAATAAATAAAAGTGCAGATAAATAATCTTTTTTTATTCACTAAAACCAAACAAAAGCAGTGCCATTAAAATTGTTATTAAATCATTTTATTGGGGGCTGATACAACTCTTATCACAATCCATACATACATCAATTGTGTAAAGCACATTTGTACATTCGTTGTCCTCATCATTCTCAAAACATTTGCTC
>NW_022111373.1:31551738-31553966 GCF_000313985.2 Echinops telfairi | reverse complement strand
ATGTTTTGAAGTGGGGAGAGATGGCTGCAGTATCCTAAAAGAATGTAAGGTAGAGTATTTCTCCTTATGGAGGAAGCTTTCTAGAGCAATGAGAACAGTTGGGATTTTGGAGTGGGGGGTTAAAGAAGAAAGTTTAGATTATTTGAAGAGTTGCATTTTTCTAGTAAAGGACACTTTTAATAGATTTCTTTCTATTTTCTTCCCATATGGGTTTTTTTTCTGATTGTGTTAAAATTATAACCCAGTTATTGGTATGTGCCTGTCCTTTTTTTTTTTTTCCTGTTTCTACCTTTTACTCTATTTTAATCATTTATTGCAAAAGTACCTGTTACATTTTTTAAAATAAAGCATTTTAAGGTTGCTGTTATTAAAATTTTATTAATACTTGCCTCGATCTTAAGAATTAAAAAAAAAATTTTAGTATGCTCTTTTCAGACTTGTTTACTAAAGCTATTGTACAAAATAGAAAATTACTGTGTTACTTGGTATGAAAACAACATGGAAGAGCTATATCAGATCTCCCTGGCTTCCCTGTTGCCACTAGGCAGGGGTCAGACATACTTCCACTCTCCATCCTTCTTTATCCTATTCTAACACTAACCATTCCTCCCACGGACTCTGCTTCTGTTGTTGGGTTGCATAATTCATTGTAATGGCCACACAGCACTTGCAGACAATACTCAACAGTTAGAGGGGTTTATTTGGAGAGTTACAGGTTACCACAAGCCAGGGTTAGTCAATACTAAGGACATAGCCATTGGTCACAGCCGCACCTCTCCTCAGTACAAGTATCCAGTTCTCACCCTCTCATCCACATGGTCCTTTGGCCTCTGCCTCCTTTGGCTTTCCTCACAGTCTCATCGTTTCAACGCTGCTTCTTTGTTTGTTCTTTCTCATTGTCTTCTTGCCTCGATCTCCTGTGTCTGTGGTCTCAGCATCCCTTCAGACTATACACAGAAATCCTCAAACATGTTACATTGGTTGCTGTTCTTCCAGTGGTCCTAGGATTTATTTCTCTTCTTGCTGAGAAAGCTCATCCCTGTAGCCAGTGGAATGGCAATTGACCAGTCCCTCTATTAGTGTTATACACGCTCTGTTTGCAGTCCCACCCTGTCATTTGATGGGAGTTAGAGACATGAAGAGAATGACCATATTAAGAAATTTCACTCTACTGAATATAGATATTTTCATACTATAACACTTATATACCACTGTCTTTTGTTATTTAATCATAACATTGACCCTGTGAATTTTATTAGAACGGGTAGTATATAAATAGGAAACCTCCATCTCCAAATATTGATCTCATTCTCTTTAGTACATAAAGTCTTTAATGAGTGATCACAACTTCATAGGGAGAAGGAAATCTTTCTTCATGTAATATATTTCAACTCGGAAGTATTCTCTTTATTACGTAGCCTTCTGTGTTTTTTTCTTCTTTCACAGTCATTTAGCTTAACTGCCAGGCTCTGCTTTTCTTTTCTTTGACAATCTAGTACTAAACTCAACCAGTTTCTTTAAGTGTCCTTCGGCTTCAATCTGAGCACGAGTACCAACACCACATATACTGTACTATGACCCATCATAGTGATCCTTTTGAGTACATGAAATTGCATTTTATATTATTAATTCTTATTAATCATCCTAACCAAAATATATGCAATCTCAATCTGTTGTCCTTCATGTCCAAATGATTGCCTTTTAATGAGATCTTATTAAAATTTTAGAACTACCACCTCATGGATGATGTTTAAGACTAACCTTTTATTAATCAATTATGACATTGTGTACTACCTAATTTCATTAATTCCCTTCTGCCTCTTCCAATGGTCCTTCCAAAAATTATGTGACTCTTTTTGTGAAAATATTATGACCAGATTTTTACACGTTTTTAGGGGGAGGGAAATCTGGGTTATGACTATACCATTGCAAAGTCAGGGGAAAAAAGTACCCATTTAAATAAATGTCTTATCAATGATAACATTTCCTGTGTTTTGCCTCTAACACCAGATAAAATATCTTTGAAACCTTGAAAAAGTCTAACATAATAGAAATCTTATCCACAGAAAGGCAAATGTGGTCAGACAGTTCTTTGTCTCTTGGTTAATCCTGTTTGTCTTCAACTAAGATCATCCAGATTTGCATCTTCTTATATTCTGCTACTTGAACAATGTTACTTTGAGACTGAAACTAGCATATCATTGCAATTCTTGTTAATAAATGCCTGA
>NW_022111373.1:31549245-31550952 GCF_000313985.2 Echinops telfairi | reverse complement strand
TAAGGAAATTTATAAAATATTCTATCTGTAGTAGCAAATTAAGATCTTTTTTAAATAATTGAGGTTAAAAGTAGCTATACCAATTTCTAGTAACTTTGGCAAATTCTCTTCTCACAAAATCGAATATCCTTATAGACTGGAAGATGGTCAACAAAAAATGTTACTTCCTTTCTTTTCTTTAATTCCTTCCTGTTTTCTGTCCTTGAGCTATTTTAATATCTGAGTTCTTGACCCTGGTCTTCCTGTCTTACTATTCTTTTCTTTACTCATTTCCTGTTCTCATCTAATTCTTTTTACCCTGTATGTGTGTATTACAAGATCTTCATTCTTTCTATATATCACATAAGTAGCTATTTTATTCCTCTTTTCTTTATATTCAATGGAATAAAGGTTCAATCTTTTACTTAAATGTACTATTCTATTTAACTATATCAAAAAATCTTTTCTCTCTTAATGTCTATTTCTGTGATAAAACCTCCAGCAATGACAAATTTCCAAGATTCTGCCTTAAATTCTTTCTGAAATAGACTGTAAACAAACTTTTATGTATTATTAGAAACAATTTAAAAAAAACACCTTATTGCCATCAAGTCAATTCTAACTCCATGGGTAATCTTTAAAACAGCAAATAACCTGGTAAGTTAAAAAGGTAAGGAATATATAAATTCCCCAGAGGATGACTCTTTCAGCTACTTTAATGTGGTACATTTTGCAGATAACTCATCCTGGCAGGCTTATCTGTATAGGAAGTGTCTGTGTTTTACTCAGAATTCTGCAATCTCCTTTTATGTTTCACACAGTGCTGCAACAATGGGTGCAAACATAACAATTGTGGGGAGGGTGAAGCAGGGTCAGGCAGTGTTTCCTTCTGTTGTACAGAGTAGGAGCCAACTCAGTGGCACTTAACATTTGAGCAAATTCGTAATTAATTTTTGGGAGGCATTTTAACCTACCCTTTAGTTACATCTTCATGCAGAAGTGGGATGTCTTTTCTAATGACAATACAAGTCAGTTTGATAAACTTCTGTGGAAGAATATCACAATGGTCCATTATCCATGAATATTGGCACAGAACAGATGTTTGCATTTTTAACCATGAATTGATTATTAGCAGCAATATGTGCTTTTGGAGATCCTTGCAAATCCATTCATGTGTGTCTTTAATATTTGTCCAGATGGTATGTTAACAATTACAGCTTTAGAATAAATTGTTTATATATTCCTTAAGAACTTTTAAGCTATTCTGCTTATTTTGTCTTAAACTGTTTTGATTTATGAAAAGACAAGTTACTTCCCATGTTACAATTAATGCAGAATAATAGTTAATTCCTCTAAAATTTTGTTAGACTTTAGAATGTATTATATAGTTATATAATATTATATTATCTGAATCAGGTTTCCTGATTATTGAATCTATTTACCCTAAAGAAAGATTCCTCCAACCACTTTACCCTAATCAAAGCTTGTTTACTTGTTCAGATACCTGAAATTTATGCAGTAATACCATTTAATGGCCAAAGAGAATAAAGCTTTGTTGTTGATTGCATAGGATCAGTGCACACAAACTAAAAATATTTTGTGTTACATTCTAGAAAATATTTTTTAAAAGAGTGAAGTAAGCTGATGGTGCCCGGCTATCAAAAAGTATAGCGTCTGGGGTCTTAAAGGCTTGAAGGTAATCAAGCGGCCATCAAGCTCAGAAGCAAC
>NW_022111373.1:31542510-31548568 GCF_000313985.2 Echinops telfairi | reverse complement strand
ATGTACAAATGCGCTTTACACCGTTGATGTGTGTATGGATTGGGATAACAGTTGTATGAGCCCCTAATAAAATGTTAAAAAATAAAAAAAATTAATAAATAAATAAAAGAGTGAAGTATAAGCAATTTATTTGAAAATAAGAAAATGTTAGTTTTTAGGTATGTGTACTAGAATTTTATATATGAGATTTTTTTTCAAATTAATCTGGATTGGGCTGGTGGAACAAAGTGGGTATACCTGTAGGTGAAACAGGATTGGCCATAAAATGATAACTGTTGGAGCAAGATATGAAGGTACTTAAGGGTTTGTTATAACAGCCTCTATAATGCTCTTGGTGATGGTGTGGGTTACACATTGCGATGTGGTTCAAACCCACCAGCTTCTCCATGGGAGAAAAATGAGGTGGCTTACACCCATGCAGATTTACAGTTTCAGAAACACTATATAGAGCACTCACTGTAAGTTGGGATCAATTCAGTGGCAGTGAGCTTGGTTGGGTATACTTAAGTATGAAATTTTCTGTATTATAATTTGCATAGGATTATGTTCAAATCATAAAACAGCAGAAATTGTAGTAGCTAAACTTAACACTACCACCACCACCACTATCCCCCACCAAAAAAAAGAAACTTATTTTTTGCATGGTTTCACAGTTCAGACCCTATGGCCCACCATCCTTTTTTATGCTCCAAAGCCCAGCCTTAGGCCTTTGTAGATTCATCTGTTCCTCATAGGGGCCTGATAAAGGAGAGGAACCCTGATGGGAGGACATAGCATTGACCTCACTTCACCACACCCTGCCCCACCCACACAGGGACTGGGGAGGGTGTGGGAACTAGAGTTGGAAGACAAGTTGGGGGCCCCACTTGCAAGGAATGGAGCAGTTCTCAGATGGTTTGGCTCCTGGAGGGGCAGAATAAATGGCAAAAGATGGGGGAAGGAAGGCAGCCCCTCCACCCTCTTCCCCATCAAGTCTGGAGAAGAGGTGGAGGTAGATAAGACAGGCCTGAATTCATGAGTGAGCACCATGGACCACCAAAGGACCAACAAATATGTCTTGGAAGAAGTATGGCCAGAGTAGAGTGTTCCGTAGAAGCCAGGATGGCAAGACTTCATCATACATACTTTGTTGTATGACATGTTGCCAGGAGAGACCAGTCCTTGGAAGAAGTACATCATGCTTGGTAAAGTGGAAGGGCAACAAAAAAGGGGAAACCTTCAGCAAGGTGCATTGACACAGTGGCTACAACATTGGACTCTAGCATAGGAACAATTGTGAGGGTACTGCAGAACTAGGCAAGTGTTTCCTTCTGTTGTGCATAGGGTCAATATAGGTGGGAACTTACACGATGGTGTGTTAGACAGGGTTCTCTAGAGAGAAAACCAAATTGCTGATAATTTAATATATTTATTTATAAAGATAGATATATAACAAGAAGTGAACTGTGAAATCATATACAGATAAATATATAATACAAGAAATAAACAGTTAAATTATAAAGCACTACAAATGGCTCAGTGCAACCCACTCCCGTGAGAGAGAGTTGTGAGAGACTAGCAGTCCTTCAAGTCTAGTCTGCTGCCAGATCTTCTTCTATTTATAGAGAGAGCTAGGCTTTGTCAGCACAGCATCCAGTCACAAGGCAGGTCACCAACTGCCAGCCAGGCCACCAACCGCCAGTCCCCAGCTCCAGAGATGTCTTAAAGGGACCTCAACTTACAGCGACACAGTCCACAGGCTAGGTAGGCGTCCCACAGTTAGTGTAACCTTTAAATTGAGGCACAGAACAAGCAAGGCAGCCTCACTGGTCTGATGATCAAAGACCGAGAGACAAGGAAGGCAAGGCTCACCAAGCCATTTATCTCTCTGCCCTTCAGTTAATCCCCCTTGTGTTTATCGGCCACGCTGGCACAATAAACTATCTCAGATGGCACCTCAGAGCAACATCTTCAGAGCATTTCAGAAGATCAGCCAAACTTTTGGAAGGAGCATGCAAGGCAAGAATTTTGGCATCAAAAGTTGTAACTACCACTTATGTTTTAAAAGATGGAGCCCCTCCCTTCTAAGCCTCCATTTCAAGAATGGGCTGCCACCCAAAGTTGAAGGGGTTTGGGCTGCCCCATCCATGGACCATAAGAACAGAGCACCTTCCCAGTGTGCAGGGCTTGGGCTGCTGTGTCAGTGGATCAGGAAAATAGAGCCCCATGGGCTGTCAACTGTCCAAAACCGAGGGAGCAGGATTACTATCCCAGTGAGCCTAAAAAGCAGAATTGATATACCCAGGGTTAAGGGCCCTCCACCTAGATCCAGAGTGAATAGCTAGTGCAGAGGGGTAGAGCCCAGGTGTAACTGGAGTTAATTAAAATTGTTTCAGACTTATGGAGCCCCAGTAGCTGTGTGGCCTAGGATTTGTGTTACTAACCACAAGGTCGGTGGTAGAGACCAGCCAGTTACTCTCAGGAAGAAAGATGAAGCTGTCTGTACCTGTAAAGATTTACAGCCTCAGAAATGCTCTGTAGCAGGGGTGCTCACACTTTTTCAGCATGCAAGCTACTTATAAAATGATCAAGTCAAAATGATGTATCAACTACAAAAATGCAAAACATTTATTTTTATGTATTACATTTATTCATAAATGCATTGATAATTCTTTTTATGTACCTTGCATAACTGCATGAGTCCATATTGTACAACACAACACAATTAACTATATACATTTTTTGTCATTACCTGAGTTTACTCTGATGACTTGCACTGAATGGAATGAGCCAGGGATGCATAGTCCAGACAGTAGCTGCTGACAGCCAGCCTCGAGCACACTTCCAAATGATCATCACTCATGGTGGAACGGTACTTGGACTTAACGATCTTTATGTGGGAAAAGGCTGACTCACATCAATAAGTGGAGCCAAATAATACAGTCAAGGAGGTAGCACATTTTCTCACGTTTGGGTACTTTCCCTCTGAGAGTAAGTTCCAGAACTGTTCGTGTGCTCTGGACTTCAGCGAATGTCAGCTTGTAGTGTCAAAATCTCCCATTCCATATGAAAGTGATAAGTTTTTGTCTTATCACTTGGTCCAGCTTCCCCACTCATTTTAATATCCTTTCTTACGTTTAAGAGAAAAAAAACAAGGTCTGAAAATTGGCAATAACTTAGCTTGTTAGTTTTGCTGCGCTTAGCGCAGTTGTTTGCACATGCGTTTGACAGCTAAGATTGCATCTGATTGGCTGCAATCCTGATTGACAGGATTGATGATAGGCCTACATCTATTTTTTTTAATGCCATGCGATCTAGCCACACTACGTTTGCGATCGAATAGTAGATCACGATTGACTATTGAGCCACCGCTGCTATGTCAAGTCATGTGTTTCGGTTGGCTCTGGGGTTTGGGTTTGGGGTTTTAGACTTGTTTGGTACCTAAGATCCCTTCTTTCCCTTCAACTTCTCCCCTTTGAAATGGTGATCTACCTTAGTCTACGTCCACCATTGTGCTTTGGAAACAGTTAAATTGTATTCTAATTTACAAGGTCCAGAGATGGACAGGAGTTTTGCCCCCACCACGGAGCATACAGTTTCACCCATAGTTAATTGAGAACTTTAGGTGATTCAGTAGAGCTTTGGGGTTTAGATTTGATGATGGGCAATATTATAGGATGAATGGCTTTGGATGTTGGTAAAATGAATGTGTTTTGCATGGGGGGAAAAAGATGGCATTTAGGATTCAAAGGGGGTTATAGATTGAGTTGTGTACACCCCCCCAAAAATTGTTGTTTGTTTATATGTATGTTGGAATGCTGGCCCTTCTAACTGGATGTAATCACATTTGGGAATATGATTTATTTGTTATGTTAATGAGAATTTATCAGTGTAGGGCATGTCCTTAAACTCTTTTGAGTTATTAAAATAAGTAGGTTAGACAAAAGAAGGAAACACAAACAGCAGCAAAATAGATGCCACATGAAAATCAGCAATGAATTGGAGTGCTGGGGCTACAGAAGCTGAAGGAGACAAAAAAAAATTTTTTTTTAAATCATTTTATTAGGGGCTCATACAACTCATCACAAGCCATACATACATCAATTGTGTAAACCACATTTGTACATTCGTTCCCTCATCATTCTCAAAACATTTGTTCTCCACTTAAGCCCCTGGCATCAGCTCCTCATTTATCCCCTCCTTCATGAACCCTTGATAATTAATAAATTATTATTTTGTCGTATCTTGCACTCTCCGACGTTTCCCTACACCCATTTTTCTGTTGTCTGTCCCCCAGGGAGGTTATATGTATATCCTTGTAATCGTTTCCCCCTTTCCACTCCACCCTCCTGATATCTCCACTCACACCACTGGTCCTGAAGGGATCATCCGCCCTGGGTTCCCTGTGTTTCCAGTTCCTATCTGTACCAGTATACATCCTCTGGTCTAGCCAGATTTGTAAGGTAGAATTGGGATCATGATAGTGAGGGGGAAAGGGGAAAGCATTTAGGAACTAGAGGAAAGTTGTATGTTTCATCATTGCTACACTGCACCCTGACTGGCTCATCTCCTCCCTGCGACCCTTCGGAGGGGATGAGACAAAAATCTTTCTATAGAGTCTTCCTCTTAGGCAGTACACTTACTGTATTTGGACTATGAGAAAACAAGTTCATGTTCTTTAACGCCCACTTGTGGTATTTCTGTTACCGCAAGTGCATGAGGAAATAAGACATGAAGCATTAAGGTCTAGAGGACCTCCAAATGCATGGCCATTTCCCTCCATGGTCCATTGGCTGAGTCATATTTTGTTGAAGCAGATTATTCATACACTGACTGGAAAGGCAGGATAAATTTCCTATAGCTTCAGTGCATAGCAGACAAAGGCCTCCTGGAGAAAGAGGCACATTACTTTCACAGGAAGTCTCCTCAGTAGATTTTGAATTTTGTGAAACAGGAAATTAAAAAGCTAAAGTCACAACCTCCCAGAGAAAAGATCTGTATCAAACACAAGAATGGTTGTCCTTCAAAGATAGTTGTCAGAATGGGAAGCTGTTTAAGATGGGAGAATAAAGGCAGAGGAGACAGAAACCTAATCATATTTTCAATCTAAAATCAAGGAAAGGTACACTCAAGAAACTGGTACAAACAGATGTGCATTTAACATAAACAAAACTAAGTTGCCACTCATTTTCAGTTCCTGATTTTTATCGAAGAGATTGGACCCCCAACAGTGAAAAAAGCAAACTCTATTTAAGTAAAAATGCTATCATATTAACTCTCTTTTGTTCTTATATAATAATTAGCAAATAGTCCAGAGTTAGGAGAAATGGAAAGGATTGATGTCAAGGAAATAAATATATAATAAAAGACCAAGAAATGATCTAGACGTTGCGTCAGTACTCAAGGATGTTAACAAATTATAAATGTCTTCAGGAGAAAAAGAGAAAAGATGGGCAAAATCTATTAAAAAATGGAATATTTCAACAAAGAATTAGAATCTATAAGAACAAAACAACAACAACAAAAGAACAAAACAAATAGACATTCTAGAATTTTTTAAAAACCTGATATTTATTAAGTGGGCTTAACACAATGGAAGAAATAATTAGTGAACTTGAAGGGAGATACATAAAAAACACTCCAGCTGCAGAGGGAAAAAAAGGAGGGTGACTAGATTCTAATGTCACTGTTGGGTCACTGGACATGTAACCGTAGAGTCAGCAGTTCAAACTTACCAGCTGCTCTTTGGGAGAAAGTTGAGTTTATCTGTTCCCATGAAGATGTATAGCCTCAGAAACCCTACATAGGGTTTTTGTGAGTTAGAATTAACTTCATGGCAGTAGTTGGCTGGGTTAATTGATTTAAAAAATAGAGTATAGAAAGCCATATATAATTGCCCAATTTATGACCGAAGCACTCTGAACCAGTAAGGAAGGAGTGGCTTTGTAATAAAAGATGTACAGGGGAAAAGGTTATTAAATACTTTAAAAAGAACAACCTGGAATCCTACTTTGTATCATATATAAGAAATTAATACCTAAAAATATGAAAGGCAAAACTAGTTTCTGGAAGAGAACAC
>NW_022111373.1:31539640-31542410 GCF_000313985.2 Echinops telfairi | reverse complement strand
GGAATTGCCTCATCCCCCTTGGGTTAGACTAAGATTTCTTTAGTGCTTCTGGTATTCCATTTGAAAAATATTTGCCTAATTTAAGGACACGAAACTCATTTCTTCTTTGTTCCAGAGGCTGTTTTGACATAGAATGACATAAGGGGTGGGGACGGCAAATTAGACTTCATTAAAACCTAAGAATTTCTTTGCTTTTGAAATACCAATTCAAGTTTGTGGGCAAAGATTTTCCCTCTGGAAGAAAAGGAGAAAATTTAATTGGTGAAATTTTAAATATATTCCCGAAGATATGAAGAATAATAAGTACTGCTAGAAATTATTTTAGGTGGTGCCAAAAGTGAATGTTTCTGTGTCATGTATTTATATTACAGATATATATTTTTTTAAACGTAAGAATTTTTGTTCATTCAAAAGACTATTATACCTCTTTTGAGTGCCTTTTTTATGGCTATGGAAAACGTATCAGTGGATACTAGTGATGGTTACACACATGATTAATGGAGTTGTTGTCATTGACTTGTTCATATTAAAAATGTTGTATTTATCTTTTACCGCCTTTTAAAAAAAACTTATGTTTCTAAAAATAGAATTTCTTCATGGTCCTTGGGGCAGGCAAGATTTCATATGACACATAACAACTAAAAGGAAAAGAAAAGGTTGAATGGAAATGAGCTTTATAAAAATTAAATACTTGTGTTTATTAAAAGACTTAAGAAAATGGAAAGGCAAACCATAATTTAGAAGAACATATTTGGCAGATAAACATATCTGACAAAGGACACAGTTGGGGATAAAGAAAGAATTCGGCAAACTAGCAAAAAAAAAAAAAAAAGATGAGTTTTTAAAATATGGTCCCCAAACTTGTAGACAATTTGCAAAGGCAGATAACTGGTCAGTTTGAACATTTGTCATTAGAGAAATGCAAACAATAAATGCAAACACAAAATACCTTTTACTCAAAGGACTAAAATTTTAAAGACTGATCACATCAAGTGATGAAAAGAGTGTGAAGCATTGAAATACTCAGGCATTAAAAAATAAAAAAGAAAGAAATACTTAGGCATTGCCAGTAAGATCATGAAACCAAACAGCCAAAGATAAGCTCTATATCTGTACAGTTCCACTCCCAGAGAAGTGCTCAAGAAAAGCGAGTGCGTGCGTATATCTATCTAACGAAAGATGTGTGCAAGAGGTTCATTGTATTCTACATAATCCTCCAAACTGGAAACAACCCAAATCCCATCAAGAGGAAAAAAACATAAACAGGAGTATATTCTATTGGACTACTACACAGTATTAAAATATAGTGAACTGATAACATGCAAAAGCATAGGTGAATACTCAGCTACTCCACTGAGCAAAAAACATGAGTCAAAAAAAACCGGTATTATTCTATAAGCAGCTGTGGTGGCATAGTAAGTTACACACTGAACTGCTAATTCAAGGTCAGTGGGTTAAATCCATCAGTCACTCAGCAAGAGAAACAAGGGTCTGTGAAAGCTAAATGTCTAAGAAACCATTGTGACTTACAGGATCATTATGAATTGCAGTCAACTCAGTGCAATGGGGGTATTATTACTCATACGAGGAAATGTGAAGAAAAAAAGGTATAAAGTACTAGAAACATATTAAACACGAATAACAAAATGTGAAGTTATTGTTTCTTGACATACCCTCCATCTAGGTCTGTACCCTTTGATTTATACCACATTAAAACAGTAGTTTGGGAATCCTTAAGGGACTCAAATCATATTCCCTTTAAATATTCTTTGAGTTTGGGGGACAAAAAGAAAATCTGAAGGGGTAGATCAAGTAAGGTTTCCCCATAAAATTCTCAGCCTTTGCTACCATCAAAGAATGAGCACAACTTTCTGACATTTTGCACCTGTGCACATTTCCTTTTTTTTTTTTTTTTTTAAGTTCTTCCCCATGATCATCCTGTATCCTTGGAGAGAATCTATTAAGAAGACCACCCTTGTAATCCCCCCCAAACAGATGCCATAACCTTCTTTGCTGACCTCTCTGCCATCAGGGCTCCTTATATGACTAGTGGCATCTTTTATTTAATCAGTACCTTATTGATGAAATCCAAGCTGACATGCTAACTTTATTTCTTTAAATAAGTCTGATTTTTTTTTACCCCCTCTTTTAACATTTTTAAAGGTTCATAATGTGCCATTTGTTTGTTGGTTTTTTTTAGTTGTTTTTGCTTCTGTTTTCTAGGTAAAAGTTTACATAGTAAATTATATTCCCGTTTATAATTTCTGTATTGATTCACAGGTTGGCATTCTTATTATTTCCATTCTGTTTGTCCTTTTTCTATTGCATTCTCATCTTTGCTTCTGGATAAATGTTGACCATTTGGTCTTATACAGTCAATTGCTTATGGCCACATTATGCAAATGATATTTTATAAACAAATCAGTTGTTTGGCTGATGTTATTTTACTGTTAAATCTTCTGTGTGACTGAAAGGTGACCTGAATGTGCCTTTAGTTTTTTTTTTAAATTAGGCATAAGTCCTATGATATACCAGTATGTTTCTCGTTGTTTTTAAACTTTTAAAACTGTTTAAAAATTAGAGAGCAAAAAAAAAAAAATTTAGAGAGCAAAGACATTTGTTTGGAATCTCAACTTCCTTGGAATAGTACTATTAGCATCACCTGGGAACGTGTTCAAAATGTAGACTCTCCTCCCCAATCCAAGAGTTATGGAACCCTAGCAACTCAGGTAAGCATTGGACTGCTAACTGCAAGGTCAGCTGTCCGAAG
>NW_022111373.1:31536353-31539540 GCF_000313985.2 Echinops telfairi | reverse complement strand
CAAAATGTAGACTCTCCTCCCCAATCCAAGAGTTATGGAACCCTAGCAACTCAGGTAAGCATTGGACTGCTAACTGCAAGGTCAGCTGTCCGAAGTCACCAGTCACTCCATGGGAGAAATTTGAGACTATCTGCCCCCGTAAAAATGTGCGACCTCGGAAACCCAATTTAATTGAGTCAAAATCCACTTGATGGCAGTGGGTTGGGTTACTTGTGACTTACTGAATGTTTTAACAAATGCATCAGGTGATTTGGATACATGCTAGAATTTGAGAACCACTAATGGGTGGGTTTTAATGTAGGCTTTTGGGGGAAATCTTATATAAGGAGAGACCTGATGTGAGTTGGTGTTTAAAAGGATTTTCTTGGCTATCAAGGCAGGCCTTGCTTGCTGAAAATGAGGAGGACTTGAAGCACTTGCCAATGAATATCAAAGACTAGCCTTCAGTATGGATTGCAACTCAGTGCGAAGACTAAAATCCTCATAACTGCACCAGTAGGTTACAATATGATGAATAGAGATAGGGTTGAAGTCAAGAATTTTGTCTTGCTTACATACACCATCAATGCTCGTGAAAGCAGCTGTTAAGATATCAAAAGACACGTTGCATTAGGTAAATGTGCTGCACAGTACTCTTTCTTGAAAAGCAAAGATCATTGGTTTTATAATTTTTAATTTAATTTATAAAATGTTTTAGCTTTTATTGTGTGAGAACTGTAAAATAAGAGTATATATTTTTAACAAATATAAGAAATGTTGAAATAAAATATATTAAATTTTAAAAAAAAGCAAAGCAAAGATGTTGTTACTTTGAGAACTAGGGTGCACCTGATCCAAGCCATCATATTTTAATTTGCCTCATATGCATATGAAAGTTGGACATTGAATAAGGAAGACTGAAGAAGAATTGATGTTTTTGAATTGGGGTGCTGTAGAAGAATAGTGAAAGAACCATGGACTGCTAAAAGGACAAACCAATCTATCCTGGGAAAAATATGGCCAGATTGCTCCTTAGAGGCAAAGATGGAAGCGTTATTAGTCTTACATACTTTGGACGTGTCAGGAGAGACCAATCCCTGGATAAGGACATCATGCTTGATAAAGTAGGTGGGCAGTGAACAAGAGGAAAACCTTCGGAGATGTATTGACACGGTGCCTGCAATGGTGGACTCAGGCATAGAAACAATTGTGAGGATGGTGCAGAACTGGTCCGTATTTCAGGTTCTGTTGTGCACAGGGTCACCATAGGTTGGAACTGAATGGCATCTGATAATAATTAGGCAGACTGCCCTGGTGGTGTATTAGGTTATTAGTTGGGGTGCTAGCCAAAAGCTACTCTGGGAGAGAAATGAGGCTTTCTTCTCTAATAAAAACTTAACTTCTCCCTATGCCCCCACAGGCAGTTCTTTCTGTCCTATAAGGGTTACCACTGGTCAGAGTAGAATTGATGGCAGTGAGTTTTGAGTATTTTTAGTACCATTTTGTTGTGTGCTATTAAGTTGATTGCAACTCATAGTGACTGTATGACACAATACAGCCACTATCACCACCACCACCACCACCCCACACACACACCTCATTGCCATCGAGTTGATTCTGACTCATAGTGACCCTGTAGGACAGCAGAATTGCCCATGGGGTCTTTATCCAAAGTTGTAATCTTTACAGAAACACACTGCCACATCTTTCTCCCACGACGAAGCTGATGGATTTGATCTACAGACCTTTCAGTTAGTAGCCAAGTGCTTAAGCATTGTTCCACCAGGAATCTTTGGAAAAAGATTTTTTTTTTAATCCCACAGTAAACCCACTGCCACGGAGTTGATTCTGACTGATAAGCAACACAGTAGGACACATTAGAACTGCTCCTTAGGGTTTCAGAGATATATAGTCTGAATATATAGAGTACAATGTTTTCAGATCTGAAAGGGTGTTAATTCCTACATGTCAGTAAACTAGAATCATGTCTTCTAAAAGTTGTTTAGAATTTTGTCGTGTTAACATATGGTGTTGTTTTTACAGGAAGTACTTAAACAGCTACAGGGAAGTATTGAAGATGAAACTATGACTTCCTCTGGACAGATTGACTTAATAGAGCGCCTTAAAGGTAGGGATTTTTCAAACTGTTTTAAAGTCATAGTTTAAATTCAATTTATCAATTATAGATGTGTAATTATTCAAATACAGTGAGCTCTGGTGGTATAGGAGGCTGATAACTAGAGAAGTTAGCAGTTTGAATATACCAGCTGCTCTACAGAAGAGAAAGATGAGGCTTTCTGTTCCTATAAAGAGCTACATTTTCAGAAACTCACAGGGGCAGCTCTCCCCTGACCTATAGGGAAACTATGAGTCAGAATTAACTCAAGAGCAGTGAGACAAAGAGATATGAGTGTGAGGAGCTGATACCAAGGGCTCACATAGAAAAAAATGTTTTGAAAAGGATGATGGCAACATATGTACAAATGTGTTTGACACAATAGAAGAGCTGTAAGAGCCCCCAATAAAATGATTTAAAAAGAAAGAAAATATGGGAAAGGAACAACAGGTATCATTCTTACCAGAATTATACAATGTCCACATTGAAGCTAGTGGTGCTTTATTAAAAAGTAATGTACTAATTGTGCTTGACACAATGGATGCATGTATGAATTGTGATAAGAGTTGTACGAGCCCCCAATAAAATGATTTTTTTTAAAAGTAATGTACTACTACACACAAAAAAAGATTCACGTGCAAGGTTGACTAAATCCACTAACTGCTCTTGGAAGGAAGATGAGGCTGTCTGCTCCTATAAAAGGAAATAGAGGAAAGAACAAGGAAGCAAAGGACATTTATAGAGGTCAAAATACAGGCATGTACATGTGTAAATATATTTATATATAATGATAGGGAAATAGACTTATGTACATATATTTATGTGTTAAGTATTAAGGTAGTAGACGGACATTGGGCCTCTCCTCAAGCACTCCCTCAAGAACACTTTGTTCTAATAACCCAGCATTCCGTGCTGCTCACACAATCGCTGAAGACAAAATGGGTGCATAAGCAAATGTGAAGAAAGTGGTGTCCGGTTATCAAAAGATACAGTATCTGGGGTCTTAAAGACTTGAAGGTAAACAAGCGGCCATCTAGCTGAGAAGCAACAAAGCCCACATGGAAGAAGCACACCACCCTATGTGATCACAAG
>NW_022111373.1:31519664-31535116 GCF_000313985.2 Echinops telfairi | reverse complement strand
AATAAGATAAGTGCTGTGTGCATAGGAATTTGTTCATAGTTTTATTTTTTTTTTTTTTTTTTTTTTAACTATGGTCCGGCCCTCAAATGGGTTTGAGGGACAGTGAACTGGCCCTCTGTTTAAAAAGTTTGAGGACCCCTGAGTTACAGCCTCAGAAACCCGGTGGAGCAATTCTGCTCTATCGTATAAGGCTGCTGTGAGTCATAATGTGGGTGGTGGTGGTTTATTTTATGTATTTAAGTGCAGCTTCTCTGGTGTTTGCATAAGGTTTCTTAAGATCATTCTTACCCATTCAGGTGTATTTGTTTAATTTTGGTAGGTAAAAAAACCTACTTATTAAACATTTAACTAGTTTTGAATAAAATATTCTAAAACTCTTCAGTGATATTTTTCACCTGTTTTTAAGTTCATTGCCTTAAAATATTGTATGCCACGGACTAAGTACACTGACATTTCAACAAATATACTTTTCTGTTCCCTCCAAGATGGAAATGCTTTGTCATAGATTCCATTAATAAATCATTTTAGCAGAATTTTAAGGACTCCCCCCCACCCCTCTCATTTTGATTTGGAAGTGTATTGTCAAGACAAGGAAAGTACATAATACTTGAAGTTACACAGAAACGTTACCTTCATCTCAATATTAGATTGAGGGAATCTAATGACATTTTGCATAATTTTCCTTTAACATAATTCTTATTTCACCCTGCCCAACTTGGTTTTGGAAGGAACGTTTAGTTATTCTGATTCTGAATTATAGTTTATTTAGGCAGGCATATCTGTGTCCCCACTGTTAGCAATTAAAAACTGTAGGCTCTACACCACACAGTGTACCCTTTTCTAGAAGCTGTGCTTCTAGATTCAGTATGCTCTTTTTACATACTCTCCAAGGGCCAGCTCATTGAGGCTCAACTACTTTCTTTTTTTAATCATTTTATTGGGGGCTCATACAACTCTTATTATCATCCATCCATCCATCCATCCATCCATCCATTGTGTCAAGCACATTTGTACATTTTTGCCATCATCATTCTCAACACATTTTCTTTCTACTTGAAGGCTCAACTACTTTCTAATTTCTGGAAGACTTTTCCTTTTAGTTCTCCCTCCTACTTTTTACCTTTACATTTACCTGGAACCAGGTGCCAGTTGATTTGTCTTAGGGCTGTCATTTGTGATAAGGATTTTTCTCTGTTTTTGCATAAATTTCTGCTCAATAGTTGTCATAATTAGTACTCCTTCAGGCTTTTTATGTTATATATTTTCAGTTAGATTTTGAGTGAAAATAACCTTTCAAATAATAACATTCAGAATCACTTAGACCACTGAAAGCATTGCTGTATAAAAACTTACCCCTTCTGTCTCTTATTTAGAGCTTAATTTAGATAGCAGCAATTTCCCTGGAGTGAAACTACGTTCAAAAATGTCTCTCCGTTCTTATGGAAGCCGGGAAGGATCTATATCCAGTCGTTCGGGAGAATGCAGTCCTGTTCCTACGGGCTCTTTTCCAAGAAGAGGGTTTGTAAATGGAAGCAGAGAAAATACCGGATATTTAGAAGAACTTGAGAAAGAAAGGTAACTTTTGTTCATTATATCCTAAACACTGGTTTATAGTGTTGTTTGTATTGTATTTGTTTCTATTATATTATTAGTTGTTTTTCTTTTTTTCATTTTGTAACCCAAGGTAGAAATTCTGAAATGCACTGCCCTCATTAGCGGTCTCTATTTTACTTCTCTGGTTTCTAATATCCATTGTAATGGCTGCACAGGATTCACATACAAAATTTGGTAGTTACCAAGTTGTAATTCTAGTTAATGCTCAAGGTTGAATTATCAGGACGTATTATAAAAAATCTGTCAAGTGTGCTGATAGATGCCCAAAGGGTATACCACTCCTCTGTAAGCATCAACCCTGAAGAGTCTGGGTCAGCAAATCCAGACCCTTAAATTAAATACACAGAAGCACTCCACTTTGGTAATCCCCAGTCCAAAGGCACTCAGCTCTACTTCCTTGGGTCAGCAAATCCAGCTTCCACAATTAAGTGCCCAAAGTCACCTTAACCTGCAAGCCAGCTTCCTGCATAGAAGCATGTAGCTTTACGTCCTCCCTGGATTCGGAAGTCCATCACTCTGTCCATGTTCTGGATGCTGGTTCTACTGCTCTCCTCTGATGGTATAGCTGTCATCTGGTTCAAGGGGGTTCACTGCGCAGGTTTGATCAATTTCAGATTACAGAAGTTGGTAGAATTTTTCCATTTTTTTCATACTGGACTACATAAATTTGAATAATATTGTATTATCTGGATTTCCTTGTATGAGGAACTATCCCTTCACAGACAGCATTGTACTTCTTGATAAATCTTAAAATATATATAGGTACATACATTATTTAGGGGGGTGAAAAACTGGTTTTGGCTTAAAGTTTATAGAACAAAATCAGTATTTAAAAATTTTCTTTCTTAAAATAATAAAATAAAATTTTCTTTTTGATGAAGAATGTGACACCATTCCTCTTGAATTTGGCATTCTTAGCTTATATGACTATCTAATTCAAAATGGACAGCACTCATTTATTTCATCTCATTGATGCCGAGGATGTAGATCTTTATGCATTCCATTTCATTTTTGAAGATTTGAAAATGGCTCAGGTAACTGCATGTAACCTCCTCTGGGTTCCCTATTGCCACAAGGCAAGGGTCAGAGATGCCTCTATGCTCCATCTTTTTTTTTTTTTTTTCCACCTCTTTTTAGCAGTACTTTTATTTTTTTATTTTTTTAAATCATTTTATTTGGGGCTCTTACAGCTCTTATAACATTCCATACATAAATTGTTTCAAGCATATTTGTTCATATGTTGCCATCATCATTTCCAATACATTCTCTACTTGAACCCTTTGTACAAGTTGGTCTTTTTTCCTCCTCCCTCTTCCATCCTCCCACCCCAGTGAATCCTTGATAATAATTATATATTGTTATATTATTTTATATCTTACACTGTTCGTTGTCTCTTTCACCCACATTTCTGTTATTTGACCCCTTTAGGGAGTGCTATATATACCACCTTGTGATGGGTCCCCCTTTCACCTCCTTCCCCCTCCCCAACCATCCCCCTACCCTCTCCCTCTTTCTTTACCTATTCTGACACCGTGTCTCCCAGCATTGTACTTTTCTGCTGGTTTCAATAATTCAATGCATGGACCACACAACTCAAAGATAAACTCACAATCGGGCATATATTAGGGACTTTAACAAATTACCATGAGTAAGGATGACCAGCAGCCATATCTCTCTGGTCATCAATCAGCCTTTCAGCCATGTGGCCCCTTGTAAGTAAATGTTTATATTACTAGTTCTTTACATAAAGACTGGACAGATCCTACATCACTTTGAAAGATGTAGATTTGTTAAATTCAATTGCTGTCCACTTTTCAATTTTTCCTCACACATTTTTTGTAGACATACAGGTACCTATGTATGAATGTGAGGAGACTTCAAAAAGTTAATGGGGAAATTTCACTGTCATTTAATTCCATTTTTCTGTGAACTTTTTAAGTCCCCTCATATATTCTTATGTTTATTCACTTTCATTCACTGCCATTGGGTCAGTTCAGACTCATAACTACCTTATAGGACACAGTAGAATTGCCCTGCTGTCGGTTTCTGAAACTATAACTCTTTACACGAGTAGTAAGCCTCATCTTTCTCTTGCTTGTGTTTGTTATTTCATAAACTTAAACTGAACTCTATGGTTTTCCTTCTAATAGTTCGTTACTTTGTTGATTGATCCATATTTGTACCCATTCCAAAGAAAGGTGACCCAACAAAATACTAAAATTATAGAACAATATCATTGGTATCAGATGCAAATAAAATTTTGCTGAAGAATATCCAACAATAGTTGCAGCAGTACATTGACAGGGAACTGCCAGAGGTTCAGGCTGGATTCAAAAGAACCCAGGGAACAAGGGATATCATTACTGATGTCAGATAGATGTTGGCTCAAAGCTGAGAATACTAGAAAGCTATTTACTCGTGTTTTATTGACTGTGCCAAAGCATTCGACCGTGTGGCTCATAACAAACTATGGATTGCCTAGAGAAGAATGGGAACTCTGGAACACTTCATTGTGCTCAGGAGAAATTTGTACCTGAATCAGGAGGCAGTTGTGCAAACATAACAAGAGAATACTGCTTGGTTTAGAATCAGGAAAGGTTTGTGACAGGGTTGTATCCTTTCACCAGACCTAGTCAATCTGTATGTTGAGCAAATAAATAGAGAAGCAGGATTAGATCAAGAAAAATATGGCATCAGGATTGGAGGAAGGCTTTTGACAACCTGAAATATTCAGGTAACATAACTTTTCTTCCTTAAACTGAGGAGGACTAAAGCACTTGCTGATAACTATCAAATATTGCAGCCTTCAATATCGATATAATGTAAAGGAAAGAAAATTCCTCACAACTGAACCAAGAGGTAACATGATAAATGGAGAAAAGGTTGATGTTGTCAAGGGTTTTATGTTGCTTGGATCCACAACCAATGCTGATGGAAGCATCAGTCAAGAGATCAAAAGACGAGTTTCATTAGGTAAATCTGCTGTATAAGACCTCTTTGTGGTGAAGAAAGCTGATGGTGCCTGGCTATCAAAAGATAAAGTGTCTGAGGTCTTAAAGGCTTGTAGTCAAACAAGCGGCCACCAAGCAGGTAAGCAACAAAGTCCACATATAAGAAACATACCATTCTATGTGATCATGAGGTGTTGATGGGAATAGATATCAGAAGTTCACAGACAAGCAATCACATTGAAGTGAAGAAGCGTAGACAAAGTGGAGACGCAAAAGCCACCTGTAAGATAATTGGACAATCCCTCACAAAAGGGCTATATAGGAAGAAAGAGATATCCAAGGTGCAGGATAGCACTGATGAAACACAGAACTATCCTCTAGTTCTTTAGTATGTCCTCCCCTTAATATTATGGTCCCAGTTTTATTTCAGTAAGCTTGTTAGACCTGTGAATATTCATTTGTATAATGAAGATCATTCAGTGAATGAAATCCAAGATAGATAACTCCATCAGAAACAGTAATGGGAGCAACAATTCCCTGGAGGTATGGGAAAGATGGAGGGAACCGATAGCAAAGATGACTGTATAACCCCCACCCCTGAAGGGAATGAATAACAGAATTGTAGGGCAACGGAATCAGTGGATGGTGTAAGATAAGGCTAAAATAATAACTAAGAAGAAGAGTTCCTGGGGCGAGGAAGGGGGAAAAGAGGTAAAGGGGAGCTGATATCAGAGTTCAAGAAGAAAGAAAATGTTTTGAGAATGATGGTGGCAGTCATTGTAAAATTATGTTTGATCTAACAGAATTATGGATTGTTGTAATACCTGTAAGAAAAAATAAATAAAAATATCCATATGAGCTCCCAATAAAATGATTTAAAAAAAAAAAAAGACCTCATCGGAGTATTGAAAAGCGAAGCTGTTACTTTGAGGACTAAGGTGCACCTGACCCAAGCCATGGTATTTTCTCTTGCCTCATTTGCGTGCAAAAGTTGGACATTAAATTAAAAAAAAAAAAAGACAATTCAATGTATTTGGACTGTGGTGCTGAAGAAGA
Organism: Echinops telfairi; assembly: GCF_000313985.2. Classification (NCBI taxonomy): domain Eukaryota; kingdom Metazoa; phylum Chordata; class Mammalia; order Afrosoricida; family Tenrecidae; genus Echinops; species Echinops telfairi. Next base: position 31,529,495 of record NW_022111373.1, on the reverse strand, counting down.
CTGTTGAAAGAACATGGACTGCTGAAAGGACAAGCTGTTTTGGAAGAAGTACAGCCAGAGTGCTCTTGGAGGCAAGGAGAGCAAGACGTGTCTTCATACTTTGAACATGTTGGGAGAGACCAGCCCCTGCAGAAAAATACCGTGTTTGGTAAAGTAGAGGAGCAGAAGAAAAGAGGAAGGCCCCCAAGGAGATGGATTGACAACATGGCTGCAACATTGGGCTCAAGCAGAGGAACACTTGTGAGGATGGCACAGGACCGGACAGTGTTTTATTCTGTTATGCTTAAGGTTGCTGTGGGTTGGAACCAACTAGATGGCCCCTAACAACAAGAACAACATGTCAATTAAGTGTTGTTATACCAGCTTTGGCAGCTACATGTTTGTTTTCACTTTCCTGAGACTAGTGACATCATTCTGTTTATATTAAAATATTCATGCTTTTTGTAAGTTAATCAAAGATGCTATCATCCAATAATATTTTTGTTGTGGCTCCTTAATTATTGGTCATTGTGGAGCCAAGAAGTATGTCGAATTATTTTTTCCCTGTAGATAGACAATTGTCCTCTCTGCTGTTTGAAGGAATATGGTCCTAGATAGTCTTCCTTATATAGTTCTGTGTTTTTCCTATAATTTCTAATTGCCTTTCTGCAGTTCTTTTGGGAGGGGAAATTTCTGCCTTGTCCAGAATAGTAGGCTCTTCTAGCTTCTTTACTTCTTGGAAGAAAATTTACTGGGTTCCAGTAAATTTGTTCTAATTTGAGCTTTTGCTTTTGAATCCTGCCCTAAAAGAATCATGCCGAATTTCTTGTCAGTATACTTTCCATTTAGTTCAGGTATCTAGTGCTCTCTTGGTTCTCACTGTGTAGAGGAAAGTAAATGGAGTCCTTGCAACTATGACAATGTGTACTGTATATTTGACTCTCATACTTGGTTAATAATTTAGCTAAGGCTACATTTAAATTAATTTTCTTTATTAGAGACCTCACTGGTACGAAATATGTACATGTCAGAGGCTCATTCCTTTGTAGGCCATCATTATTTTTCTTCAAATTATTTTAGAATTCCTTGGTATGAGTGCATGCATCATCATGCTAGATATTCATTCTGTCTTTTTATTCTGAAGTTTTGTTTTCTGCAGCTTTTGCAAATTCTTTCATTTCTTAGATGATTTCCTCTTGTTTTTCTGTTGCTGTATTTTTGCTGTCTTTTTAGACATCCTATAAATCATAGATTAACTCCTTGTGCTTTCTTGTTATTTTTAGTCCTCATTTTCTGGATTGCCCAAGAGAAATGCCAGAAATTGGCCCATTCAGAATTCGAACCCATGTCTATTTAACCTTTTTGAAGCAGACCTAGGAAGAGCATATGAGACATGGTCAATGACTTTTAGCCATAATCCCTTAATGCAGTGTATTATAAATTCTAGACTGTATGCCTGAGACTATAATCCTATTTTGAGAGAGTTCTCTGCTGTGCTGATGGACAGGATTAAGGTGGGATTAATTATCCATTATAATAAAGGATGTGATCCTTTGTTTCATTGGGAGGATGACCGCCTAAAAGACAAAAGCCTCACCTCCACATAAGAATGAGCCACCGCAGAATAAGAAACACACAGAAATCCCAGGACCCTCAGAAGAAGGTCCACCAGTGGAATGCATTCAGGATCTCTGAGTGATGGAAACTGATATACCAGAAGCACCAGCGTGTATGGCACTGAGACCATGAGATAGAGCAAAGGAGCCCGGCTGAGAGCTGAGGCTGAGTCAAGGAGACCATGACATAGAACAGAAGGGCAACACTGAAACTCTATGAGACTATGAGGAAGAACACAGCAGGGGGACTTCCTGGCCTATGGAGACCAGAGATCAAAGGACTTTGTGTCTGAGAGGTTGGGTGCTGGAAAGAGGCTTGGCTGTTGGCTGAGGAGAGGTGTTTCTGTGGACCAGTTACTGATCCTGACCTGTTAACTTCCCTAATAAATCCCCATAATTGTGAGGATTGTCTTTGAGTTCTGTGTGGCTGTTGTAGCAGATTATTCAACCCACTATGGTGCCCTGGGAGGAACAGTTGGTGTCAGAATAGGATAAAGAAGGATGGAAGGTGGAAGAGGTCAGTTACCACCTGCTTGTTTTCCCCTCTCCCCTTGCCAATTGTGAGTTGGCTCTCTCATACAAGAGAAATGGCTTTGATGAAGGTGTGGTTTTTGTTTTTCAGCACACCATGCCCTCATGGAAACAGGTTAATTCACACCCTCAAGACAGGGTCGCTCTGAGGCAGAATGTACTCAGTTGGCCGTGCTATAAGGTGGAGACTCTGAACACCTTCCACTTTAATCCTGTCCATTAGTGTAACAGAGAACTCTCTCCAGCTGGTACTGTAATCACAGGCATGGGTGCTAGAATTCACAGTGCATCTCATAGTGTACACAATACACAAGATATGCAAGATACAACTTCCCCACAAGTATTCTAAGCCTCAAATTTAAAAATTCAAAGTGAATAAACTTTTCATTTATTCATTGTTATAGCACTCAGTCCTCAATTAATGATGATTGCATTATCTGAAATTTCACCTTCCTAACTAGTAAAAATTATGCAATCTAACTATTTGGTGCATTAAAAACATAACTAACTGAAATGAAAGTCAAAGTGTAAGATTAGAATAACACTGACTATGGTGCTGAGGGTTATGTGTTGACTCGACTGGGTTGTGGTTCTCAGTGGTTTGGCAGTTATGTCTTGACATAATTTGACAGTTATGTAATGGTTTGGTAATCTTCCATTATTTAATCTGATATGGCCATCCATTTTTGAATAACACTGATTTTTTCATGATGACTGTCCTAGAATCTAGCCATGTAGAAAGTGAGGAGTGGGTTTGCTTTTATTTAAATAGAGAACTTTACAGTCACAACAAGTAAAGATTACTTTTAAGTACTCTTCATTTGCTTTGTATTAAACTTAGTTTTTGTTATTTTTGTGTTTTTTGGTTGTTTTTTTTTCATTAAAAACAGATCATTACTTCTTGCTGATCTTGACAAAGAAGAAAAAGAAAAAGACTGGTATTATGCTCAACTTCAGAATCTAACTAAAAGAATAGACAGTCTTCCTTTAACTGAAAATGTAAGTAACCAATATGACTACGGATTTAAATTGACAATTTAAGTTGCAGTCCTTAGGCCTACAGAGTCTGTGGGTGGTGCATATAATTAAATGCTCCACTGCTGACCACAAGGTGGCGGATAGAGCCCAACCTGTACTGCCTCCAAATAAAGACCCAGAGAGCTGCTTCTGAGAGATAACAGTCATTTAAAGCCCTATGGAGAATAGTTTTACTCAGAAGCACCTGAGGTTATTACCTTAAATAACCTTAAGGTTACCTTAAGGTATAAACATAAAGATGAAAGCACTTTTTAATTTTTCTCTCGTCCATATTAATATTATAAGGTGCTTCTGTTGAAGTGAGGGGGAAAATATAAAGCAAAATATGTGCTACTTCAACATTTTTTACATGTATTAATTATATTTGTCATGGGCGCCATCACTGCAACCAATTCCAAAATTTTCCATTGTCCTTAACAGAAGTTCAGTGTCTCCTAAGCCATTAGCCCCCCTCTGTACCCTTCCTCCCTCTGTTCCAGCCTTGATAACTGTTTAAGTGGGATCATACAGATTTTGTCCTATTGTAAATCTGCTAGTTTGGGTGGGGGTTTTTTAAATAGGGGGGGGGTTGTTTGTTTTTTTAATAAAAATAGTACCTCATCAGGGAGAATAATCATAAGGGAACTGAACTTAGGCTCGCTCTAATTGGGCCATTTATACAAGGGGGCTTCAAAAAGTTCATGGGAAAGTTCTTTTATCTTTTAATTCCATTGTCTCATGCCCTTTTTGAAGCCCCCTGGTATATTCTAAATGTAATAGTCCAATTTAATTAAAGACATTTGTAAAGATGTAAAGACTATACAAGTGTTTTAATTTTGTGTTTCACATTAGGAACCCTGAGTGAACATGGCACTTATAATCAAGTTTTTGTTTTTGAGCTTTTTAAAATCATTTTATTGGGGGCTCATACAACTTTCATCACGATCCATACACACATCCCTTTGTGTCAAGCACATTTGTACATTTGTTGCCATCATCATTCTCAAAACATTTGCTTTCTGCTTGAGCCCTTATAATCAAGTTTTAAGACTCCTTGGAGTACAAAATTATATCATTGTGTGCTGTGACAACAATTTGCTTACTTGCTTTTTGTAATTTTATACCTTATTGTTTTTATCAATAAACAGACAAACATGATACGATGCTAAATTTTCACTTTACTTGTGGTTTTAGTTTTCTTTACAAACAGATATGACAAGAAGACAATTGGAATATGAAGCAAGGCAAATCAGAGTTGCAATGGAAGATCAACTAGGTACTTGCCAGGATATGGAAAAACGAGCACAGGTAACTTAAAATTATTTTTAAATTATAGAACAGCGTCAACTAAGGAAGAACTAGAAATGAATTCCACCTCTGTTATTGTTGGTTATACTTTATTTCAAAAAATATTTTAACTCTGTTTTCAATTAAGCACATTTTTTTTAGAGTAAAATTAGTTAGCTTGACTAATGAGCAGCAGAGCCAATGTCTACATAGTTCTACCTCCGTCATATTTCAGGTCCCCTGATAGGGCTCTCTTTTGCCCTAGAACTGGAAAAGGGAGAAAGCTAAGTTGCTGTTGCATTGGTACTTAATGGTTAGCTTTAGTTTTGCTAGAAATTTTTATTCTCTTTAGTCTTAAGTATATGACATTCAGAATATTTCATTGTTCAAGTTTTGCCCAAACAAACCCCCCAAAACCCGATTTCAAGTAAAATGGAAAAGAAATACATAAGGAAAATATTAGGTGAGATGAAGTTAGTTGAATGAAGAACAATTCCCATTATTTCTTTCCTCATCTAATATAAAAAAAAAATACTAACTAACTACTGTTTCTCATATATTATTGAATTTAACTGTTTTATGTTCATATAACTATATGACTGATGGTTGTATTAAATCTTGAAGGAAGCTTTACTGGTCACCCTACCTGTTTCAAAGCAAGCTGGGAATTTTTGTATTAACCTTAGGGACAGATTGGAAGCAAAACATTCTTTGAAAGATTTTAGACACACACACACACACACCCACAAGTGCCTATATTTGAATGTGTGTTAAAATACTTGTATTTTGTATTGGGAGCAAAACATTCTTTGAAAGATTTTTTTAAACCCACACACACAAGAGAGAGCTTCTATTTATATGTGTGGTAAAATATTTGTATTTTGTGTTCTGAAAATTATATAACTTTGGTCTTTTTTTTTAATTATGAAAATATAGAAACATATACCAATTGAACTATTTTTTCATGCCAGATTCAGTAACACTGATTATATACTTCAAGTTAAGCAACCATTCTTGCTATCCTTTTCCAAATTATTAACATAAAATCACTGCCCCTAAGCAAAACCTTTTCCCCTCCATAATAATTAATTTTTATATTTCATATAAATTTTATATTTCATTTACATATTTATATTGCATATAATTCAGATCATATAATATTTACCCTTTTGTGATGAATTTCACTATTTTGGCATGCATCCATGTTGTGACATGTATCTATATATCTATATAGCTCTCTATAATGAGTAAAAATTTTTGTACATACCACATTTGATTTATCCAGTCATCTGTTTGCACACATTTGGATTGTTTCCATATTCTGGCTATTGTGGAAAGTGCTGCTGTGAGCATTGATATGCAGTGTCTTACTTGAGCCATTGCTGTCAAGTCTTTGGGGTATATACCTAACGGTGGAATTCTAAATGCTGTATGCTAGTCTATGTCCAACATTTTGAGCAATTACCAAACTTTCTAGTGTATCTACCATTGTGCATTTCTACCAGCACTGGATGAGTTTCTGTTTCTTTAAACCCTCACCAATTCTTGTTGTTTTAAAAATCACTAACAGTAAAAAAAAATCACTAATACAGAATATTGTACATTCCTGAAACTATAATCTTTAGCTCTTATATGTTAAGATATAAGAGCTTCCTAAAATGTACCCAACAGATGCTCTGCAGGGAAAGGCTGAGGCTCTTCTGTGAAGAGTTAGAATCTTAGAAACCCAAATGGCAGCTCTCCCCTGCCCTATTGAGTCAATGTAAGTTGGAACTAATTCAGTGGCAGTGGGTTTGGTTTTCCTAAACATCCTGTATATTCTATTTATGCTTGAGTATGGTGTGATACTGAAGTGTTGGTATCACGATATGCTTCATAGCCCATACCTGTTGGTTTCACAGTGCGACTGGGCCTTGATATTATGTGTTTCGGTTATCACCTGGTCACTATGTATTGATAATATATTCAATGTTCACATTTTCTATACACCTAAAGAAATTAAATGCTGAAAGTTAAAAAGCATCTAAAACTTGAGAAAGTATGCATTAGTATTTCTCAGGTACTGTGGGAGGAAAGGATTTCTAAAACAAGAAATAAAACACAAAAAAGAATTGCTAAATTTGACTGTTTGAAATGAAGATTTTATCTTCAGCAGGTACCTTAAAGAGAGTACAAAGGCCATGTTAAAACTTGGGAGAAGATATCAATAACTAACACACTTATACTCAACATAAGAATTTCCCCAAACAGACTCCATTTTAAATGTCTTTTGTAAGTGCAGAGGTATTCATGGGATTATTTTTAAATTTTAGGCAGTTATGTATAGTTTTGTTTCTAGAAAAACTATGTGAAATATTACTGTGGTTTATATAAATGTGTATTTTTTAAAGTGAGTATATGAAATATTGTGTGTGTAACTTAGTGTTTATTTAATGAGTGAGTTTTTAGACATCCTTATGAAAGTGACATTGTAGATATGAAAATTCTAAAATATAAGTATATTCAGTAGTTTCATCTTTGTCCTACAAAATGTGATTAACTTAAGGCTTTTCATGTTCAGCTGTGTGCTGATGGGAGTAATTTTATATTATTCTAAAGTATAGTATTCTTCATTTTTGGTAGTGAAAACGCTAAGAAATTCTAATAGAGAAAATCTTCGTTTTTTGAGAAATGATAAGCATTCATTTATTTTGGAAGTAGTCATTTTGAGGTGAAAGAAATAGTGTAAATAAGGTGAATAGCAAAAAATGGAGGCATTTTTAGCATATATAAACCCAAACCTACTCATAGTGACCAACCCACAGTGACCCAATTGGAAAAGGTAGAACTCCCCCTGTGAGTTTCTGAGACTGTGACTGTTTACGGGAGTAGAAAGCCCCATCTTTCTCCAGCAAAACAGCTGGTGGTTTTGAACAGCTGACCTTGCAGTTAGTAACCCAACATATAACCATTACATTACCTGGGATTTTGTGCTGCATATATAGCAAGGAGTTAATTTCCCTGTTATATAAGGAATGTCTACAAATCAATTAAAAGCAAGACAGATAGCAAAATAGAGGGAAATATTCTCATCACAAAATAAGACCAAATAATTAAGAAAAGATGCTTACATGCCACTAGTCATCATAGAAATAGAACATAAAAATACGGTACTTTTTTCCCTATCAGACTGGGAAAGAACTAATATTTAATAACATATAGGGAAGGGTGTAGAAGGAACATTGATTGCACCGTTGTCTTAAAAATAAATTGGTGCATAGTGGAGGACTTGTTTCTCAAATTGCCTGTGCCCTCTGCCCCAATATTCTGCTGGGTTTCTAAGAATACGTCCTATAGAAATATTTACTTTAGGACATAGGACTAAGATGTTGTTGGTAGATGTCATCAGGTTGGTACTGACTCATAGTGACCAGATGCATAACAAAACTCAACACTGCTTGATCCTGTGCTTTAGTTCATTGTTGCAGCCACTGTGTCAGTCTGTCTCATCGAGAGCTATTGCTATATAGTAATAATTGCAGCATTATCTGTGAGATATAAAAAAGAAGACTTAAATTCATCATTAAGGGGCTTATTAAATAAGTAGTATACAGCTGGGTCACTGGACAAGTAAAGTAATAATGGGCAGCTATTAGACCAGCAATGGATCTTAGGAAGATCTATGGCCACAAGAAAGATGCAGAATCTCATTTGCACAGGGATTTCCAAATAAAATAAGAGTTGAATGGAAGTGTTTGAACATAAGCATATGCTAGAAACCCAAAGCAATCCTTATATTAAGTTTTTAAAATAGAAAAGTAATGAAATTAAGCTCATGGCACTCAATATTATTGGAATCCTTGCTGTCATCATTTACTTAGGTTTTCTTGAAGGCTTCACTAATGCAGTAAGAATAATAAAATGAGCAATATAAATATTAGAAAGGAAGAGACCAAGTAATTGTTAGTTACAAATGAATGGTAGGTTGTTCCAAGGAAAAGCCCTGGGGTATAACCACCCCCCAAAAAAATATTTAGACTAGTAAGCGAATTTCATAAAGTAAATAACTAAGATGAGATAACCTAGGGGGGAATCAGATTTTTAACTGACAGTATTTACCAGCCAAAAATGAGGAATTGCAAAAATGTTTTAGAAATCAGTAGCTTTTATCTACCTCCACTTAAAAATGGAAATAGGGATAGGAGAACCTTTTAACAATAGCTTTAAACACTTAGAAAATACCTACATAACCTACATGAAGAAAAAAATGTAAAATTGCTCAAAATATGACCTTAAAATTTAGAAACCTGCCTGAGAGCTGGAGGAGCCATAGCTGAGATGCTTCTACCAGCATCGGATCCACAAGACTTCCCCTCACTGGCCTGTGATCTTCCTGCATTCAGCATTGCATGTGCTGTGTGAGTCTGAAGCGGAATATATGGACTAGTATCAGACACATAGGCTAATAACAGACTTATGGACTTGATCTGGACTGGGCTGGGATGTTTCTCTATAAACAATTGCTCTTTGATATAAAGCTCTTTCTTATACACATATGTGTGTGTGTCTGAATTTAATTCTCTAATCAACCCGGCCTAACACAGAAGGCAAATTTGAAAAGACATACTCTGATTTTTTTGAATCCTTCAAGAATTGTGATGAATCAGGAAGTCCCAGGCAAACTACTTGCTTAAAATATTTGGTCTTGGCAGATATGCTAATGAAATTGGAAATAAATCCATTTGACTCACAGGAAGCCAACCCATATAAAAATGATCCAGAAATTCCAGCAGTGACAAATTTACTAAGTGTCTATTAGAATGACATCACTGAATTTGAAAAGATTCTAAAAACAAATCACAGCAACCTAATGGATGATCCTTACATAAGAGAACACATTTAAGAGTTTTGTGAAACATCAAAACACAGTGCTCATAAAATTAAGCCTTACACGAGAATACATAATATTTTTATTTCTAAGGAGTTAAACATAAATGTAGCTCATGTGGAGAGCTTGCTGGTGCATTGCATATTGGATAACACTAGTCATGGCCAAATTGATCAAGTCAACTTGCTCAGTCATTGAACTGGATTATCAGAAGTAGATGGTGGTGCATTATATACGGCATGATAAATGGACCAACTAACTGGGGGAAATTCTCTTAACCAGGCTGTAGTCAGTAAACTGGCTTAACAGAGAGCAAGCTTTTTCAGACCTACTTAAGGCAACAGTGCAGAAAATGTAATCCTTAAAAAGGCTAGGAATGGCAAAGCAATTATCAGTTGGTCTGTTATGAAAACTATTGGTGTTTAGGCATAAGTGCTATGCTGGTAAACTGGTTTGTGTTTTTTTTTTCTTTTCTTTTTTTTTCTTTAACATTTTATTAGGGGCTCATACAACTGTTATCCCAATCCATACACA
>NW_022111373.1:31502124-31511141 GCF_000313985.2 Echinops telfairi | reverse complement strand
AGATAATATGCAATAACTTGAAATGCATATCCTTGTGAACACTTCCTTTACTCGTGTATAAATTAAAATTTTTTTTAATTTATGCAGTTTGCTGCATTTTGCTAAAAGTCAATTCTCTAAAAGTGTGTCCATATATTTCTGTACCTGCAGAGTAGTAAAAGTTTAGATGAAACCCCATAATTTTTTTAACTCACACTTATGGAGTTTATTTTTATTTTTTAAATCATTTTCTTGGGGGTTCGTACAACTCATCACAATCCATACGTATACCCATTAAGTCAAGCACATTTGTACACTTGTTGCCATCATCATTCTCAAAACATTGGCTTTCTACTTGAGCCCTTGGTATCAGCTCCTCATTTTTCTTGTGTTTTGCTTCAGACTCATGTTAGCTGCAGGCCAGTGGTGCAGAAAAGTAAATGGGAAAGCAGGAAGATCAGAGGCTGTGGGGTGCAGTCAAGTAGATACAACTTTGGTGAGAGCATGGCAGAGCATCCAGTTCTTCATTAATACCTGTTGAAACAATTCAATGGTATTCCATCAGTTATTGGAGCCTTATTTTTAGCTCATGCTTTCAGTGTGGCTTGGATTTCTTATTTTAGTACCAATGGTTCTTGCCCATAGTCACCCTGTAGAACAGAGTATAACTGCCCCTGTGGGTTTCTGAGTTTCTGAAAATGGTTTTCCTAGATCTTCACAGGAGCAGAAAACCTCAGCTTTCTCCAAAGTACTGGCTCTAGTGGGACTGAACCACTGACATTGACATTGTGATCAGTAAAGCATAACCCACTATGCCAGAGTTCTTTAAATCAAACTAATATACACTTATAAGGATATGTTAAAAAGTATCGTCAGTTCATATATACTGGGTTTATTGCAAACTAATCTTGTTGTGCATGTTGCTGTAATCAGTAGACTGCTGCGGACAAGTTCTCAGCAGTATACTTGTGTCACTCAGTAGAGTACCTTCAAAACCAGGCTAACCCAAAGAGTGGCTTCTAAGGGACTTATTAGGAAGACGTTTTAAGAAAATGAAAAACTGCTCTGGTGAGAAAAAGGCCAAGAAAGTTGTACTGAGGAATCTTGTGCCCATCAGAACAATGTATCTGCTCATTCTTTGAGGGTAGTGTAACGATCAGATTTACTGTCAATTTGAAGATATATGAAAGTGTAGAGATGGAATTCAATCTGTCAATCAGGTCACATCCTGATGATGTGCCATTGGGTTGTGACCTTAAGGGAACCTCCTTGCCACTTTTTTTCCCTGTCTTTTTCTTACCAGAGCAGTTTTCATTTTCTTAAAACGTCTTCCTAATAAGTCCATGTGTCCTTTAAGGAAATTTTTCAAGATTATCCCTTTGGAAAAAAGAAAATAAGTCACCTTGATCTTTTTAAGTGACATCTCTGCTTTGAATTTAACATATCAAGCTGAACCCCTTAGGAGCCATTCTTTGGGTTAGGCTGGGCTTTTTTTTTTTTGGCTTTGTTTTTGAAGTTACTCTACTGAGAATGAGAGAACTTTTGAAATCACTTTTTAAAAGTCACACAACTTTAAGAATTGTGAGAATCAGCTTCACTATTAGGAAGTGAGAATCCAAATCAGCTTGTGTTTTAGAAAATAAAAGATTGTCTTTGGTGAACAGAACATTTTGCTTGAATTTTTCTATGCTTTATCATAACATTGGATAATGGCAATAAACATTTTTACTATCATGACAAGAAAAACAAATAGTTGCATTTATTGTGTTTAAATAAAACTAGATGTGATCAACGAGTCAGGTTTTTTCTGTGTGTGTAACTGTTAAAACTGTTACAGTACTTTATCACTGGGGGATAATATTTGTTCTGGAATCTTTTATTGATGGGTTACATAATCAAAAAGGTTTGGAAATGACTTCATCTAGCTTCTAATGCTTTTTCCATATGGAACAACCACTTTTATAGTACAATTTTGTTTATTTTTCAAAAATATTTTAACATTTTTATTGGCACTTCATCCATATATACAATTCAATAGATCTGTCATATCAAGAAAAGTTTACAATCATTGCCAAAATTATTTTTAAGACATTTTCTTCTTTCCTGTACTCAGTGTTACTAGTGTAATTATTATTTTTCATTTGTGGCAAAAATATACACAATAAAACATTCTCCAAATCAGCATAATCCAGTGCCATTGATTATACTCTTTGTGTTGTATAAGCATTATTATTATCATTTTTCAAATTACTCTACCCACATTAATATAAACTCAGTGCCCACAGCAAAAAGTCCTCCTCCGCCATACGAACCATACTAATCATTTGTCAATTTTTAAAGTAGTTTTCCTGATATAATATTCACATATAATACACTTCCACAGTTAAGTAGTTTTTTAAAGAGTTGCATATAAATCATCACAATCAGTTCTAGTGTTCCTTCCCCACTCCCGCATTCATTGTTTGCCCAATTGCCTTCATTCTCTCTACCCTCATTCCCAATAAACCATTGCTTCAGTTATTGTCTCTATGTATCCATTCCTTCTGTGCTTCACAAACTGAGAAACCCAATAAAAACAAAAACACAAAAAAATAATATAAAAATAAAGAGTAAGAAAGAAAAGGCTACCAATAATACTAAAAAAAAAAAAAGCCAGAGAAGAAATTTTTAATGAAACAAGTGAGAAATATTTGAGCCTAGCGCAAACTTAGGTTGAATCAAGAGGAAGGTAAGCTGACCAAGTGTCATGTACCTTGGTTTGATCCACCATAATCAAGTTTACAGTCATCTCTGATAACAAAGCCGTTCCAGTCCCTCTCCTGTGGCTATAGGAGATCTGCCAGAGACTTAATCTGACTAGATACTCTACAGATGGATTTTGGCCTCCCATTGTCTGCCATATCCTTCTACAAATTGAGCGTTCACAATTTCAACTCTCCTGACACTTTTCCTTTCATCTTATATGGATTTTGTTATTATCCTCTTTGGATCACACTGACTGATGTGCTTCTTCGATATGGACTTAGTTGACATCTTGCTTAGATGACTGCTTGCTTGAATGCACACCTTTAAAACCCCAGATACTATTCCAGTTGATAGCGGGGCACCATCTGCTTTCTTCACCACACTTTGCTGTTGCCTACCCTAGTCTTCAGGGATTTCTTCATGCAGGGAAGTATGGAGCAGGGCCATGTTATAAGAATAAACTGTTCATGGATTTGGGGCTTGAATTAAGTGGGAGACCAGAATCCATGTATCCATGTGCTTGTCCGCAGGTTATGAAGTACTCTGGTTTGCTTTAGCGGTCATATTATGACAAAAACACAAACCAACAAGAACAACAAAACATTATTAATAATTGCCCTGGGGTATAAGACAATTGCATTGATAACATCAATAATTTATCCAATGACATAGAATTTACGGTATTGAGGATGTGAGGCGCTTTTGCTAGTATAATACAACTGCGAGCTGTAATCCATGAGTTGTTGCTTTGTACAGATAGGTTTCTTAATTGATTGAGCTCTGGTTACATTGAGAATGAGGGTTGTTGCTATGAGAAAAGTTTCTATCATTTCTTATAAGGATAGATCCTTGCCTATCAAATTAATACCTGTCATATTAATGCTAGGGCAACATTGGGATAGTAAATGTATGGTGGTTCTGGGTCCCCTTTAATTGGATACCCCTTAAACTAGGGTTCTCACCAAAGGTTCAACTGCACCATTTCTATAGCCTTGGGGTGGCTATTCTTTGCTTCCTGTCCCATCAGGGTGTTTCATCCCTAAGTCCAAGGGCTACATGTAGTTTTGAGGTAAGGGCCAGTTCATTCATTCTGACTTCCACATCAAGCCCTGCTGTGGCCTTTGAGGATGCCATGTTCCCTTTAAGGCCAGAATCTAAGGTCATAATGCTTAGCCCATGGCATGATTCAGCAAGAATTGGGTAGAAACATACTTAAAATGTTTGCCTGGGAACGTGGAAACAAATTTATTCTCCCCTTAGGTTCTCTACAGTTATTTTTTTAGCACTTTCTGAAGTGAGTTTGATCTTCCTGTTTACCTACCATACCCACCAACAGAAATACATGTTCCTGCTCTGAAATGTCAATGCTCCCCTCCCATGGTCTTAACTTGAGTTTTCCAATAAGATTCTTCTCTCATTCCTATGGAGGGTATGTTCATTTGTCCCAGCCTTTTCTCAGTATTGGTCAGCATCCAGTGGATGGTCTTCTTCCTTTTCCTCCCTCTTGAGTGACCCCAGCTGATGTGAGGTCTGCTCTTTCAAGGTGCTTCTTATAAAGTGTACGTAAGCAGGGTGATGTATGCTTCATGGCCAGTAGGTAGACTCTACCCCTTAGTTTGCAAATTGATCTCTCATAATTGTTTAATTTGTATTTCTCTTTATAGTGGTGGACTATTAACAATATTTGCCCTTTTGTGATTGACTAACATCACTTAGCATCGAGGTTTCCAGGGCCTTATGTGTCATGTGATATTTCATGCTTTCATCACTGTTTTTAAGGGGTGCATACAGGGAGTACAAAAAAAACCCTGGAACTCCTACCCCACCCCAAGCTATGTATTTAAATTGTTTTACAAAACAACATTAACCCCTTCAAAGTACTCTCCATTACACTTAATACATTTGTCAAATCTGCAATTTCATTCTTGGAAACATTTTTCAAACTCATTTGTGTGGATGGCTAAGAGCATCTCCCTCATGTTTATCTTCACCTATTCCACATCATCAAACCGCTGTCCTTTCACACTCCTCTTCATTCACAGAAAGAAAAAGAAGTTGCAAGGAGCCGAGTCAGGTGAGTAAGGTATGTGGACAAGAGAGGCGTGATGTTTTTTGCCAAAGACTGGTGCACTGTGGGCATTGCCCTATTGGCCATACCAGTCCCCCATCTGTCACAAATCAGGCTATTTTTTGGTCACACACTGTTACAGTCTTTTAAAATCCCTCAATAGAAAGCTTGATTAACAGTCTCTGACCTGGTGGGATAACTCCAAATGCACTATCCCCCTCACATTTTAAAAAAAAAGCATATTGTCTTGATCAATGAGCTTTTGGTGACAATGGTGTCTTCCACTGGGGTCGTAAGAATAGCACCATGCCTTGTAACCAGTAATGACCTCAGGAAAAAGTCTGGGTCGCTTCAGAGCTGTTCTTTCAAAGCACAGCATGTTTCCAGTCGATGCTCTTTTTCCTGGTCAGAGCCCGAAGCACAAATTTCGCAGCAACTCTTCTCATTTCCAAATCTTCCATTAAAATTCGCTGAACCGAGCTCTAAGATAAGTCAAATAACATCCCCATCTCTTCAATGATCTGTCGTTGGTCTTTGAGCACAGGTGGATTCATTTTGTCATTTTCATCCTTTTCGGAAGTTGACAGACATCCAAAATTAGGTTTGTTATCAATTGACATTTCACATTTTTTGAAACAAAAACACTCATACACTTGAGTTTTTCCCATAGCGCTGTACTTGTAAGCTGTGTTCAACATCAGTTTCCGTGGCATTTTTTCCTAAGCAGGAAACAAAATTTCATGGCCGAGAGCTGTTCTCTTAAATCAGCCATTACAAAAAACAAGGTTCGAGTGAAACTGCTTCTATGAAAAATTCCACTGTGACCAGAGAACCTTCCCAGGTGATGCATTAACTAACTCAGAGTGAGTTGCTTGATGCTCACCTAGTAGGAGAAAATGAGTACCCTGCCCAGCGGAGCTTTTTTTCCCTGTCGTTTTCTTTTTTGGTGGTGGGGAACGGGGGCTCTCCCCTCCCCTGTATTCTGTGTTTGTACCATAGTTTCATTGTCCATTCTTCCACTGTTGGACAATTGGACTGTTTCCAGTTTCTTGCTATTGTGAACTATGCTGCTATAAGGATGGGAGAGCATACATGCACTTATGTTCTTTGGGGGATATGCCTAATATTGCTGGAGATTTCAATTCCCAGTTGCTTTAAGTGTCATATCATTTTGCATAGTGATCATATATATTTGCAAGTCCACCAACAGTATATATGAATTCCCTTCTCTCCACAGCCTCTCTAGCATTTGTTGTTTCCTGTTGTTGTTGTTTTTAATTGGGCTAGCATTATTGGTTTAAGGTGGTATCTCTTTGTGGTTTTAATTTGCATCTCCCAGATAGCTAGTGATCATGTGTTTGTTAGCCATTTATACATCATTTTTGGTGAACTGTCTGTTCATTTCTTTTTCCCATTTCTTAATTGGATTGTTCGTTATTTTCTTATTGAGTTGCATAGAGTTCTACAGACTTTTGTAATTAGACCCTTGCCTGATGTGTTATTGGTTAAGAAAAATAAAATTCCCAGTCTCTGAGATCTTGTTTTCTTCTTTTGATGCAGTCTTGGATGTGCATAACTGGTAAAAATTCAACACGCCCCAGTCATCTGTCTTGTCTTCTCCTGTGTGTGCCTCCTCCATTGTACTTGGCAGTCCATGTACACCCTGCTGTAGAGCACTTACTGTTGGAACAGCTTTCTCATTTGGTTCTGATAGGTCTGGGGTTTACATTTAGGTTTTCAGGTTTGTTTGGGTTTTGTTTTGTTTTTTAAAGCAGTTTATTGGGAACTCTTACAGACATTATAACAGTCCATACATCTAGGTTTTTAACCTATCTTGAATTCATTTGGGGACATGAAGAGAGAGATGAGTCTTGTTTCATTCTTCTGTATATGGCAATCCAGTTTATCCAACACTTTGTTGAAGAGGCTGCCTTGGTACCATTGAATATTTCTAGGTCCTTTGTTGAATATTAGGCACCTCTAGGCGATTGATTTATGGCTGGGTCTCCTGATCTGAATCATTGGTCTATATCTCTCATTGTACCAGTGCCATGCTGTTGACGACTGTGGCTCTGTAGTAGCTTTCAAGTCAGGTAGTGCTAGGCCTCCTACTTCCCTCTTTTTAAGAAGTTCTTTGCTTATCCTGGTTCTTTTGCCTACCCATGTAAAATTGGTAGCTACATTTTCTATTTCTTTAAAAAATGTATTTGGGATTTGGATTGGAATTGTTTTGTATCTGGATTATTTTAAATAGTATTCACATTTTCACAGTATTAAGTCTGCCTATCCAAGAGCTCAGAATATTCCTCCATTTCTGTAGGTCTTTTGGTTTCGTTGTAACTAGGTTCTGTAGTTTTCTCTATATAGTCCTTTGTTTCTTGAGTTAGGGTTATTCCTAAGTAGTTCTTCTTTAGTGTGGTTATTGTAAATGGTATTTTCTTAATGTCTTTAACATAGCTCTTTTCACTAGCATACAGGAGGAATACAATTGATTCCCTGTTAGTTTTGTGTCCTACTACCATGTCAAATTCCTCGATTGTTTCCATTAGGCTTTTTGTAGAAAGTTTTGGGTTTTCTATAAATAGGATCATATCATCTGCAAATAATGAGGATTTCACTTCTTCTTTACCAACTTGTATTCTCTTGATTTCTTTTTGTTGCCTGTTGGCTCTAGCTAAGACTTACAGCACAATGTTGAATAAAAATAATGAGAAGGGACATCCTTGCCTGGTCTCTGTTTATGGTTGAAATGTTTTTTGTTTTTCCCCATTGAGTGTATTTTTGGCTGTTTGTTTTTCATATATGACTTCTATTATGTAGAGGAATTTCCCTTCTATACCTATTTTGTTGATTGTTTTGATTTTAAAAAATGGGTGCTGAATAGTGTCAAATTCCTTTCTGCGTTTATTAATATGATTGTGTGGATTGTATTCTTTACCTTGTTTATGTGGATTACATTGATTGTTTTTTTGAATATTGAACCATCTCTGCATCCCTGAAATGAATCCCACTTGGCCATAGTGAATTATTTTTTTATATATAATGTTGGATTCTATCGGCCAGAGTTTTGTTGAGGATTTTAGCATCTTTGTTCATTAATGATATTTGTCTTTAATTTTCTCTTTGCCTTTTGTTTACACTGTGTTACAGTGGCTTCACAGAATGACTGGGAGTTTGTTGTCTTTTTCTGTGTTCTTGAATAGTTTATGTAGTACTTTTATGAGATCTTCTCTGAATACTTTGTAGAATTCTCTTGTAAAAGCATCTGGTTCTGGATTTTGGGATTTTTTCTTTTTTGGTTGGTAGTTTGTTAATGACCTGCTCTATATCTTCTTTTACTAAGGGTCTGTTGAATTTTTCAATACTGGTCTGCATTAATTTGAATGGATTATGTATTCCTAGGGATGTGTCCATTTCTTCTAGATTGGTGAATTCGTTTGAATACTGTTTTTAATAGTACTGTTTTATTTTTATTTCATACGGATCTGGTGTATGTAATCTCATCCTTTGAATCTCTTATTCTGTGTATTTGTATCTTTTCTCTTTTTTCTTTCTTAAGCTTGCCAGTGGCCTATTTTTTTACTCATTAAAAAAAATAGATTCTTGGTTTTTTTCCATTGCTGTTGGGTTTTTGTTTTCTGTATTGTTTATTTCTGCTTTGATCCCTATGATTTCTTTCCTTCTTTTTGGAGGGTTTATGTTCTTGTTCTGGTTTTTTAAAGTAATTGTGTTAATTTGTTAATTTTGGATTTCTCCTCTTTTCTCATGGTCTGATTGCTATAAATTGGCCTAATTACTGCTTTTGCCTTACAGATACTTAAAATGTCCTTCCTTATTTGTGTTATTACCCAATCAATTTTTAAGTATTATGTTTTTCAGTCTCCATGTGTTTGTCTTTATGTTTCTAATTGTTTTAGTGTTGATGTCTAGTTTTATAGCATCATGATCTGAGAAGATAGGTTGTATGATCTTTTTTTTTTTTAATGTTTGAAACATGATTTGTGGCCTAGTATGTGGTGTATTCTTTTTTTTATTTTTATTGTTTTATTAGGGGCTCATACAACTCTTACCATAATCCATACATACATCAATTGTGTAAAGCACATTTGTACATTCATTGCCCTCATCATTCCCAAAACATTTGCTCTCCACTTAAGCCCCAGCATCAGGTCCTCATTTTTTCCCCTCCCTCATGAGCCCTTGATAATTTATAAATTGTTATTTT
>NW_022111373.1:31491274-31501251 GCF_000313985.2 Echinops telfairi | reverse complement strand
TATAGAAAAAAAATTTATCTATCAGGTCAATTTTGTTGACTGTGTTATTGAGCTCTTTTATGTCTTTATTGAATTTCTTTCTTGGTGTTCTCTCTTTCCTTGAAAGTGGCATATTGAAGTCTATTGTTATTGTTGAGGTGTGTGTGTCCTTTTTAAATTCTGTGAGAATTTGATGTATTTCGAGGGTCATTCATTGGGTTTGTATATGTTTATTATAGTTATCTCTTGTGGTATTGTTCCCTTGATCATTATGTATTGTCTGGTCTTGTTTCTTTTTAGATTGCCTTGAAGTCTATTTTCTTAGATATTAATATTGCTGTTCCTACCTTCTTTTGATTGCTGTTTGCTTGGTATACTCATATCCGGTATCTGATTATTAGTCTGTTCATGTCTGTTACGGAGGTGTGTTTCTTGTAGGCAGCATATTGATGGATTTTGTTTTCTTATCTGTTCTGTTACTTTCTAGCTCTTTACTGTGCATTTAGTTCATTAACATTTAGTGACATTTTTATATGCATTTGTTCCTATCACTGTGCATTTTATTTGTGCATGTATATTGCGTGTTTATGTGTGTTGTGTTTAGTTTCTTTGTTCTTCCTATGTTCATTGCTTAGGATGTTCCTCTGTGTGTTGATTTTTGTGAGGAATTATGTTGTATTTTGGTTTTGGATTTTTGTGTTGGTGGTTTTTTGAGTATTTTTTGTGAATTTCTTTGATTTTTTTTTTGGTCTTGGAATACTTCTATTTCTCCATCATATTTAAGTGATATTTTTGCTGGGTACAAGATTCTAGTTTGACAGGTTGTGTTTTGTTTTTTTCCTTAAAGACTCTAGAAGTCACTCTATTGCCTTCTTCCCTACATGATTTCTGTTTAGTTATTCTAATGGCTGGCCCTTTGTATATACCGTATATACTTGAGTATAAGCCGAGTTTTTCAGCACCTTTTTAATGCACTTTTTGTGGTAAAATTGGGTGCCTCGGCTGATACTCTGATACTCGGGTCAGCTTATATTCGAGTATATATAGTAATTGTTCTTTTTTCTCTGGCTGCTCTTAGAAGTTTTTCCTTGCCCTTGATGTTAGGCATCTTGATTACGATAAGCCAGGGAGTTTTCCTTTTGTAATCCTCCTGATTTGGGGTGTCTTCAGCTTCCTGGATAATTCTCTTTTCATCATTTAGGCATTGAGAAAAGTTTTCTTGCAGGAGTTCTTTGACTATTCTCTGTGTGGGTTTTTTGTTTCTTTCTCTTCCAGAATCCTTATAAGACATAGGTTGTTCTCTCTTTTGCATTTTTGTTCATTGTTCTTTTAGATTGAAGTCTTCAACCTCATTAATTTCAGTTTCCATTTATTCAATTCTGTTTCTCTGTTCTATAGTATTATGTAATTTTCCCATTGTAGTGTTTGACTATTGCATTTCTGTTTGGAATTTTCTTGTAAGGCACGTAGTGAGATTTCTAGCTTCTCAATTTTCCCCCCACTTCTCAGCTCTTTGTTCATCTGTGTATGAGTTCAGGCATCCTTTTAAGCTCTTTTTCTGATAATTCCATGGCCTGTTAAACTTCAGGAATTTCATTTAGGCCTGCTTGGTGTTTGGCTATTTTTATCTGTGGTGTGTGTGTGTGTGTGGTGTGTACACCAATATCTTCTGTTGGTTCCTGGGCATCTTGGTATAGCTATGTAGGAGTATTAGAAAGGTGGGTTATATGGGAGTGGTTAACTCTGTTAGGTGGTGCAGTGATGGGTCGTAGAGGCTTTTTAGTAAGTATTTTGGGGGAGAATTTTAGATTAAATGTTAGAGGGGGAGATCAAAGAATGTAAGCGGAAGTGTTAGCCACGGGAGAAACAAAGGAAAAAGGAAATTAAGAAGGGAAGGATCATGTGATGTTAATTGGTAGGTTAAAGAAAGGAACGTAGACCAGAAAGAAAAAAAAATGCCTTCATTTGAAATGACAAAGGAGTGGATAATAATATTTCAGGGAAAAAATAATTGCTCTGGTTTTATGAGGAAAGAGAAGGGTTGATGAGAGGCAAAGAAAGAAAAAGGTAGACAAAAAGGGCTATGAAGTAAAAGTTTAGATAATAAAATTAAAGGAGGAAAGGTCAAGAGACAAAAGTATTAAAAATAAAAGTGGAAAAAAATAATACCAGGGTAAGAAGTGGAAGAGCTGTTAATGTATGTTTGTTAAGTCTCTAAGCTTTGCCCAGGAGCTTTGTCTCTGACGTCAATTGATGATGTGTTGAGGAACTAGAAAACAAACTCAGTAAACTAATAGTAAAATAATAATTTTCCCCCCTTCCTTAGACCAAAGGATAGGGAAGTCCTAACTAAGGATGAATTGTAAGAATAGTGCATGACTTTGTTTTAAAGAGGTAGAGGGTATAGGAATGATAGAACACACAGAAATAACAGTACCAACAAAAGAATAGTTGGGGTACCTTGTTCTGGGGGTAAATCAGGACTGTGTGGAGCAGACATCTTTTGAGCAGTTGACGACAGTGTCTGGTAGTATGTTGTTTCACTACCTTATGGTCCTTAGGGTGTTAGAATATGGTTGAGATTAAGGTTGGGATGATTTTGGTGTCTTGTAAGGCTGAGAGTTCTGCATTCTCGTGAGTTAGGTAATGGACCTGTGGAGGATCAGGTTAGAGGAGATGAGGTTTGCTCCTTTCAGATGATAGAAGTGACCGAGTGTGTGCGGAGGAGTGGGGTCTAAAACTGCCACCTACCTAGGTGGTCTAGGAGTAATGAAGCAATAGCTTACTCAGCAGTTTGCTTATCCAAGTGGCTTGAAGTACTGATCAGGGGCTGGTGTCGTGGGACAACTGGCAGATTGCTCAGCCTATCCAGTACCTCAGCTGGAGTGGCCTTTAGACCCTGGGGCTTATGGTGTTTTTCTCACATACAAACTCCCCGCTTCTGTTTCGTAAAACTGCTGGTGCAGTATACCTTGCTAGTAGGTCATGTGTGTGTTGTCTGCTAATAAGGGGGTAGGGGAGCCTACAAAGGGCTGTGATTTTGGGGTGCCTTAAGACAGGGTTGTGCAGAGCTGAACCTCAGGAGTGGGGTATTAATTTTCCCGAGTGGGGCTGGAGCTCCCTCTGTATGGAGAGTTAACTTAGTCACTATTTACGCCTGCTCCACGCTGGCCTGTAGAGTTATCCTCACGAGGCTTGGTAGGCTGTGTTAAGATAAGGCTGTGAGGGGATCAGAACCAAACTCCCTTGGCTTGGGCTAAGAGCCAAAGCCTATCTGTGCTTATATTCTGCCAGGCTGGTGTCACAGAGCTATGTCCCTGCAACTTTATCAGCCACCCTAGGCAGCTCCTGGACCAGGAAAAATTGATCAGGAGAGTTGGGAATCTGCACTCTACTGGCTTGTGCTGGGGGGAAATGACAAAAGGAAATCTTATTAGCAGATGTTGCTGCACTTTTGTTTTAATAAATTTGTGTTTACTTATGTGTATATTGAGAATTTCATTCTCTAGAAGTGTGGGATATCCCTCTCCATGGCCCCTATGTGCTTGTCTCTATAGAGTTCCTGCCATGTGTGCTACTTGGTTGCCATCTTTCTTCTTTCCTCTATACTATAGTATAGAGACTATAGTGTAGTTTTGATATCACGATACTAGGATACCAACTACATAGAATTATTGGAAAAAAATAGCAGTAATTGTATTTTATTTATTTTCCACTTTTGTAAATTTTACTCACAGTTTAACATGTTATTCTTTAGTAACACACACACATACACAATTAGTCTACTGTGTACTAAGGCAGGGTTATTTCTAATTTTCACACAGACATTTAGCAGTTGAGGAAACTCTTTAGATAGATTAATAGGCAGATTAATAAGCTCACATAAGACTACAATACTATAGGTTTGTTGACTTAAAAACTCAATCCCCAGTACTTGTATTTTAAAAGGATTTATATTTGAACTTTATTAAAACTAGTATTTAAATATAATAAAGTTTGTATACACAATATGATTTGTTTTTCACATTTCTGTATTTATATAATTTAAAGAAACTTTAGCTCTTATTTTAAAAAGCCTTTTGCTACAGTGTTTCAATTTTACATTATTTAATTTGTAAATTACTGCTGTGTGATTACTTACGTGCTTCCAGTAGTACAAAAGCACAAAAGTGATCCTAGTGTTAGAGGGCAAAAGTGTTTAGCTGTAATGGGCATTTGAAAAATACTAATGACTTATTAATGCATCCTACAATTCAATATATAACTTGTATTTGTTAAATTTTTCAGTACAGATCAAGGTATCTGCATAAAATGAGATATTTTTATATTTTAGAATTGAACTGACCCTGATTTGTCCAGTGTATGAATACACATACATACTTGCCTACATAATAATGATTTGACATAACTGTAAGCTGTTAAATTGTCGCCATAGTAGATTATTTACATTAGTGTTCTCAATGAAACGATATCTAATTTATGTATATATTTTATTTTAGCGAAGAGTAGCCAGAATTCAACAAATAGAGAAGGATATACTTCGTATACGACAGCTTTTGCAATCCCAAGCAACAGAAGCAGAGGTTAGTAAATTGTATTGTTTATAAGTATAAATATTTCCTAAGGGAAAAAAAAAAAAATTTCCTAAGAAAAGGTGACATAATTAATATAATACATTGAAATTATATAGCTGTTCTTCTAAAGAATTGGGATACTTTATAAAATGTATCTAAAAAAATTTTGACTTTTAAAAAAATCATTTTATTAGGGGTTCATACAATCCATCTCACAATCCATCCATACATCCACTGTGTCAAGCACATTTGTACACCATCATTTTTAAAACATTTTCTTTCTGCTTGAGCCCTTGGTATCAGCTCATTTCCCACCTCACCCACCCTACCTACCCCCTTACGAACCATTGATTTTTTTTTTTTCATGTCTTAAACTGACCGCTGTCTCCCTTCACCCACTTTTCTTTTATACGTAGATCATTGTGGTCTCTTCCCTCTTCTTCCCCTCCACTTTCACCTTAACCTCCTGGTGTCACTATTCTCATTATTGGTCCTGAGAGGTTTATCTGTCCTGGATTCCCTATGTTTCCAGCTCTGTGCCAGTGTACATGTTTTGGTCTAGCTGAATTTGTAAGGTAGAATTGGGGTGATGATAGTGGGAGTTCGGGGGAGGGGGCAGGGAGAAGCATTAAAGAACTAGAGGAAACTTGATGTTTCATCGGTGCTATACTGCACCCTGATAGACTCATCTCTTCCTTGTGACTTTTCTGTAAGGGGATGTCCAATTGAACCCAGCTATTTTTGTGTTACCATAAATTCAGACATCTTATGTTAGCCTTTTCAAGTCCTGAAACAGCTGAGTTTACATGATGGAACCCCAGAAAGCCCCAGAAGTAGCTATATTTGGTACTTCTGGGAGTGAGAATAAAAAAGGTTTAAAAGAAGGAACATGATTAAGTCTATGTTAAGCAGATGGTTCCTTCAGAAATTTTCCACAGCTTTTGTAAGGATTGTCTCCCTTACAAAAGATGAGAGGTTTATTTTTTAAAGAAAGACTGTAACTAAGGTTCTTTCAATAGAAATACCAAATTATTCCAACATTTGTATAAATTCAACTCAACACAGTCCCAGGACTGAAACTCATTTGTAATCTGAGTATTGCCTATACTGTTAAGAATGTATGTAGTACCCCTACTGTCATGACCTTAGTCCTGCCTTTCACTTCGGGCTAGACCAGAACATGTTCACAAGAACAGATAAGACATAACAGCTCACAATACATGGAATCCAGGAACAGGAATGGGAGTAGTGATACCTGGAGGTTAGGGAGAATGTGGGGAGGAAGGATGAACCAATCGCAATGATTAACACATAACACAGACACTCACTCACACACACCCGGGGGACAAACAACAGGAACTGTGGCAAAAGGGAGCCAGCTGTTTGTTTAAGATATGAAAATAATAATTTATAATTATCAAGGGGTTGGATGGGGGTAGTAAGGGAGGAGGGGGGAAAAATGTGACATCAAGGGCTCAAACCTAAAGTAAATGTTTCTGGGGCGGGGACACAGGAGAAGGGGAAGTGAGGGAAAGAAAGTGGGTGTTAACAAACCATGGGACAAGGGAACAACAAGTGATCTAAAAGCGGTGGCGAGGAGAGTATAGGATGTCTGGTGGGGCTTGATCGAGGGCAGTGTAACCAAGAGAAATTAGTAAAACCTGAATGAAGGCCAAACATGATAGTGGGACAAGAGGAAAGAAGGAAAGAAAAGAAGTAGGAGGCACAGGGCACACTTATAGAGGTCTAAATATAGGCATGTACATATATAAATGTATTTACATATAACAATAGGGAAATAGATCTATGTACACATATTTATAGGTTTATTATTAGGAAAGCAGATGGGAAAAAAAAAAAAAGATAGCAGACAGACATTGGCCTCTACTCAAGTACACCCTCAATCCCTCAATGCAAAAACACTTTGTTTTCTAATAACCTGGCATTCCATGATGCTCACCATCCCAATACAATCACTGAAGACAAAATGTGTGCATAAGCAAATGTGGTGAAGAAAACTGATGGTGCCCAGTTATCAAAAGATATAGCGTCTGGGGTCTTAAAGGCTTGAAGATAAACAAGTGGCCATCTAGCTGAGAAGCAACAAAGCCCACATGGAAGAACCACACCAGCCTGTGTGATAATGAGGTGTCAGTGGGATCAGGTATCAGGCATCAAAGACCCAGAACAAAAAATCTTATTATTGTGAATGAGGGGGGAGTGTGGAGTGGAGACCCAAAGCCCATCTGTAGACAATTGGACATCCCCTTTCAGAAAGGTCACAAGGAAGAGACGAGTCAGACAAATAGTATAGCACGGATGAAACATTCAACTTTCCTCTAGTTCCTTAATGCTTACCCCCACACCCCACTCTCATGACCCCAATTCTACCTTACAAATCTGGCTAGACCAGAGCATCTGTATATATAGAGGTATAGATAAGAGCTGGAAAAACAGGGAATCCAGGACAGATAAACCCCTCAGGACCCATATTGAGAGTAGCAATACCAGGAGGGGAAGGGGAAAGTGGAGGGAGAAAGGGGGAACCGATCACAATTATCTACATATAACCCCCTCCCAGGGGGACAGACAACAGAAAGGTGGGTGAAGGGAGACATCGGTCAGTGTAAGACATGAAATAATAATAATTTATAAATTACCAAGGGTTCATGGGAGAGGGAGGGGAAAAAATGAGCCTGATACCAAGGGCTCAGGTAGAAAGAAAATGTTTTGAGAATGATGATGGCTACAAATGTACTTGACACAATGGATGTACGTATGGATTGTGATAGGAGTTATATGAGCTCCCCAATAAAGTGATTAAAAAAAGAAAAAAGAATGATGGCAACATATGTACAAATATGCTTGATACAATTGATAAATGGATTGTTGTAAGAGCCCCCAATGAAATGATCTTTTAATAAAAAATAATAGTAATGTACAGTTAAAATGTATCTAACAATATAGAGTTGAAAATTAAGAGAGCAGATAGAAAGAATGTATCAGCATTCATTTACTTAATAAAGTTATTAAAAGCATGGTGAATCATTTATTGATATTAAAAATGTTTTTGCTGTATTAAAGGGAGTACTTTGACTTCATTTTATAAAAATACACACAAAACATAGTCACATGTATCATGACTTTATTTCTCATGTTGATGAATAATATTCCGTGATACGGGTAGGACATTTTGTTTACTCATTCCTTGATGAGTATTTGAGTTGTCTACAGTTCTTGGTTATTATAAAATATACTGAAGTTAGTATTCACATACTTCTATACTATACTAATCGAGGTATCTTCTTTATCCCCTGCTTTGAATTTATGGAGGTATATTTCCAAGAAGAGAATTGAACTTATTTTATGTTTAAATTGTTTCCCACAGCATCTGCCCTTGCATGTGTACCATTTTACCTGGAAAAAATTAATGGAAAGAGTTGGAATGCCTCCCCATCCTCTCTAGGACATGTTGTTTTCTGTCTTTTTTATAATGACCATCCTGGAAGGGTGAATGGTATCTAATTGTGGTTTTGATTTTCATTTCCTAAATGACGAATAATAGTCTAGTCACTCTTAACATACTGGTATCTGCTGATACCTGATACCTAATCAAATAGTTTCACAAATTCGTCGATGCTTTCAATGTTGTTGTTAGGGGCCATCGAGTCGGTACCAACCCATAGTGATCCTGTGCACCCCAGAACAAAACATTGCCCCGTCCTGTGCCGTCCTCACAGTTGTTCCTATGCTTGAGCCCAGTGTTGCCGTGGGGTCAGTCCATCTCTTGAGGGCCTTCCTCATTTTCCCTGCCCTCTACTTGACAACCTTGAAGTACTTCTTCAGGTGCTAGTGTCTCCTAATAACATGTCCGAAGTATATAAGACCAAGGCTTGCCATCCTTGCTTCTAAGGAGCACTCTGGCTATACATTTTCCAAGACGGATCAGCGTGTCCTTTTTTCAGTGCATTATACTTTCAAGATTCTTCTCTAGTGCCACAATTCAAATGCATTCATTCTTTCGTCTTTATTCAATGTCCAACTTTCATATGATGTTGAGGCAGTTGAAGAGATAATGACTTAGGTCAGGTGCACCTTAATCCTCAAAGTAATATCCATGCTTTTCAATACTCTAAAGAGGTCCTGGGCAGAAGATTTACCTAATACAACTCATGCTTTTATTAATTAATACTATTAATTAAACGGGCATTTTCAACCGTTATCTTGATATTTTTCACATTATTAACCACTTTGCTTGAAACACTCTCTTTTTGGCATCTACAACATAGCACTTCTTGATTTCATTCTGCCTCTCTCATCTTGATTTATCTGAACATTAATTATAGGTATTCTTTTAAGGCTGCTCATGAGCCCCAGTAGCATAGTGGGTTTCACATTGGGTTGCTGAGAAGTTGAGAGTTCAGACCCACCAGCCAATCTGAGGTGGAAAGAGTAGGCAGTCTGCTTCTGTAGAAGATTGATAACCTGAGAAATCCTAGGGAGCAGTTCTACTCTGTCCTATGGGGTCACAATGAGTTGTAACCAGTTCATTGCCAGTTAGGACTTATTTCTCAGTTCCTTAGATTCTTTCTCCCTGGGACAATCTCATTTATGCTTACGGCTTCAGTCACCAACTATGTGCTCTTACTTTCTAACACTGAGTTCCAGAGCCCTAAATCTAGATGCCTACTCTACAACTCCACACATGTCTCAAGGCACTTTAAATCCAACATAGCCAAAATAAAATTTTTGATTTTTTTTTTTTCTGAAGTCCTGCTTACCCTTGAAGAGGGAAGCCGGGGATGGGGGGTGGGGGGAGGAGTAGCCCTATAATCCTTCAGTTCTTACCTGCTTCAACCCTCATTATTCAGTGTGTGAGTTTAAGGATTAATTCTTTATTGTAGACCCCTTCACTTGAGGCCCTCCTCTACATTCAGTCTATTGTGAAGCCCTGTCAGATTTACCTGTGTGTTATTTTAACTGCCAGCACTACGTCTATAATACAAAGTATCATTTCAAACGTACTTAATGTTTTACACTCCTAACTGATCTCTCCTATTGCCCTACTTCCAACATTAAGGGGGAAAAATGTACATGCTAATGTATACGTGAGGGCAGTAATTCAGAAACAGAAAAGTCCAGAGTATCAGGAGATTTACAGTAAATTTTTAAAAAATCAGTATGCTTTGGGGTTGTTTTTTGTTTGTTTTTTAATCGTCTTGTTTTCATTTTGTTCTCCCTGTTATTCTCACTGCTGCAGTTACACAGTATTTGTTGACTTCCTAGAATAAGCTGTCAACCTCAGGCTTCTACATCTCAACTTCTGCCTACCTCAAGCCCACTAAGCCCACTACCCCTCCCCACTTATTCGTTACCATATATACCCGAGTATAAGCCAACCCGAATATCAGCCAAGGCACCTAA
>NW_022111373.1:31488154-31490427 GCF_000313985.2 Echinops telfairi | reverse complement strand
TGGGAAAGTCTTGCATTCCCACAGAGATGTAGAAAGAAAAACGTTAAATCTTCTTGACAGAAAAATATTTGCTATGGTTAGACCTATTCTTAGTGCTTTGGGTATATTTTAAGTATTACGTATATACTTTGAAAGCCATATCTGTTCATGTATTTTTTTTAAATAGAAGAAAATATGAGTAGAGTTTTTATAATCGTGAGATGGGTGGCACTACAGTCAAATTTCATTTTTTTAAAAGGTAATTTGTAAATAAAATTGGGAAACCTCAGAATGCTAGTCATATCTTGCCCTGTCCGATGTCTCCCTTCACCCACTTTTCGGTTGTCTGTCTCCCAGGGAGGAGGTCACACACAGTTCCATGTAATCGGTTCTTTCTACCCTATTTTCATAACACTTGTCAAAGTTTTTTTTTCTCTTATTGTTTAAGAATGTCCCTGGCTAGATTTTATGGCCCAAAGAAGCGTACAACAGTCTGCCTGGCTAGCACTATACCCTCAGCACCTGTCACAAGTAACTAACACAGCAGATGCTCATTTTTTTTATCATATACATTGATAATTTCAATTATGTTAGTATCAAATCTTTGTGGGTTTAGTAATCTTTATTTTATCTCTAGGTTTACATTGTCCGTTTCTACTCTTATTTTGTTGTTTCATAATGTAATTTCCAGATAGCACTTTTTTTTTTTTACTAATTATTGCGGAACTACTTTTGCCTACCTGCAACTCATACCAATTTATGGATGCAAATATTAAAATGTAAATTTGTTAATTATATTTTAAGTGATCCAGAAAAGCTTACTCTTTAAAAAATTTCCTTTGGGGATCATTTTATATGCAAAAGGATATCCAAAAAGAATTAAAACAAACATTCTGTATATAGCCATCATTTGTTATATGGAATGAAAATGGCAATGTATCCAGGAAAAATGGTCATTTCAGTATTTTTGTAAAAATTCTACTGCAAAGTCAAAGAATAAAATAAATATCTACCATCTTTTATAGAAACAATTTCAAATACATTTCCTCTTGGAAAATTATATTCTTTCCCCACAAACTTTTTGAAGCCCTTTATAATGCAATTATCCAGTCTTATGTCAGGCTTTCCAAGTATCATTTTTATTTATCATTTTAGTTTTTACATGGGTTTTTTGTAGATGTTTATATATTCTATGCATAAATATGCCTAGCCAGAGATATTTGTAAGCACAGTTACTTGTTCTCTTTGGATTATATTTCTGAGAGTGATAGGAGCACAGCTGCTGGAAGATGGTGTTTATGTGAGTCTTAGGAAGTCCTTTGTCTTACACAACTATAATACTCAAGGGACCCACTTCACTTTTCTCCAGTGTTGAGATGTTTGACGGTTAAACAGTGTTGAAGGTTATGAAGTATAAAGTGCAGCTCCATGCCTTTGTGAATCTGTATGATTAATGCATTCCATTATTTAAAGCAAAAAGCTGTGATTTAATCAAAGCATATACCATTTTACATGTAATAATGCTAACTCCATATTAACAGAGGTCATCTCAAAACAAACATGACGCAGGCTCTCATGAAGCTGAGCGGCAGAATGAAGGTCAAGGAGTGGCAGAAATCAGCATGGCAACATCTGGTAGTGGTCAGGTAAATGTATTATTTTGTTTTTTAATTAAGCATTCTAAATACACCTGGAGTCAAGAGCATTTCAGAAGAATCTGTAAAGCTTAAGTGTTTCTTTAATCCTGAATGGTGTAGCTAGAAGCATTCTGTACCAAAAATTATTACATTCCTTTATTATATCTAACAATAATGCTTTCAATTTTTCTAAGTATTTTTAATCTCTAAATTTTGTATTTGTTTTAGTAAAAAATGAGTGGTTTTGAGTAGAGTGTTTTAAATAATATATGTGATTTGTCCTAGGTATTATTGCTTGCATCAAATAGAGTTGCTTTATCCCTAAGGCATTCTATGTAAAGAAATTTTTAAAGTTATAATCATTAGGACTTAGGATAGTTTTCGTCTCCGTTTTACTTCAAGATTGCATAAGTCTAGACATGTAACTCTACTGAAGAAGATAACCCTAATGCTTGTAAAGTTCCAAGAAATGGGGAGAACAACTTGGAAGGTGTAAGGGCCACACAGCTTACAGGATGTAACCCATGGCACTGCACTGTACATGTCGAAATCGTTGATTGGTCTATGTTCCGTGTGTGTATTCTTAACAGCAATAACAGGAAAATATGTAGCCTAATCTTCTTGAACTATTATCTCATCTATTTTAGCAGTATTATG
>NW_022111373.1:31484372-31487108 GCF_000313985.2 Echinops telfairi | reverse complement strand
GAGGAGTACCATTGAGTTGATTTAATCTCAGAGCCAACCCCATGTAACAGGGTAGAACTGACCCTTAGAGTTTTCTAAGCTGGGATTTTATGGGAGCAGATTGTGGAGGCTTTGTCCCACTGAGCCACCAAATGACTTCCAATCAGCAGCCTTTTAGTTTCTAGGCAAGCACCTTACTATTGTACCACCAGGCTCCTTCAAAATACATGCACATTTGTAGAAATCATTTATTAAATTGGACAAAGAGCATGAGCAGGAAGTAAAAAGGAGAAATAAAAATCACTTTAGAAACACATGAGAAGATCAGTTTTACTAATAGTAACATAAATATAATTTACAACAGAAATGAGACTTTGGAAGGCATGGGTGGTATAAAAGTCAGTGTGTTCAGTTGCTAAATGAAAGGTTGGAGTTTTGAATTCACTGAGCAGTGCCGTAGAAGAAAGGTCTGGTGATCTACTTCTGAAAAAGCCAGCCATTAGAAAACCATTCTCCGACATTGTGGGGTCAGCATGAATCAGAGGCAGCAGACAGCAACTCTTGCTTGCTTTTTATTTTGCTGAAATTGGTAAATATCAATAACTCTCAGGACCATCAATATATAAAGAAATAATCATTCTCATATGCTACTTTTAATTGTGTAAATGCGAACAAGCTTCTGGAGAGCAGAATTACAATGTGTAGCTGATGTATATATAATATACCACCTGCCTTATGGCTTATCATGACCACATCTAAGATATTTCATTAATCAAGTAATGGGAAAGAGCGTCCAGACATCTTTGAGAAGATTCAGCATGACATTATTTATAATAACAAAAAATTAGAAATCATTTACATATGCATCAGTCAGATAAGTAATTGGTTAAATTACAGTCAACTGAAGTTAAATGCGTAAGCGTTCAGGCTCTAGAGTCTGCAGTTTAGAGCGTCATGTTGCTAGTATGGAGCCAAGCATATAAGCCACCAATACAGGGAACTGACAGTACAGGACTTAATGGATTCTGAAGAACAAAGAAATGTTGAGGAAAGAATGAGGAGGAAGAAGGGGACAAGTAAAATTTTACAGTGAAAGGATTACTTTAGTTTGTTTTTTTTTCTAAGCTGAATCAGCTAAATTTTTGTGATTTTTGTATTTCTATGTATGTGTGTAATTAAATATATATGTACATTTATATTTAATGTTTCCAGCTCCCAAAGATAGAGATTCATAACGATACTGTTATCAAAAGCAATAATGAAAACTAAATTTTAAAAAAAAGATCAACTTATTTCAAAACCCATTTATGGAGTCATCAGAACAGAACTCCATCATAAATAGGGACTCAAGGTATAGAATAAGTGTTTAATAAGTGCTTACTGAATATTAGTTCATCTTATTAATGTAGAAAATATCACATTTCTTAATTTTAAAAAATGCTAGTGACAAATATATAACCATACATTTCTATATATGTGTATATGCATAGAGAAATGTCTAGAAGAATGTCTTTCTAAATGTTACCAGTAAGTTATCTCTCAAGGTTGAGATCAGTGGTTTTTACTTCCTTATTTACACTTTTAAGTATTATTTTTAAAGGCCATTTAATTGACCTATGATTCATGTGCCATATAGTTCAGTGGTTTATTAAGCCATCTCACAATCAATTTTAGAATATGATCTTCATTCTTGTTTCCATTATTAGCTCACCATTACCTCCGGTCTTCTTGCCATCGCCCTAAGGAACTAATAATATAGTTATTGTCTTTGTAGGTTTACCTATTCTAGATTTCACATAAAATCATACCAAAAAATCTTAACAGAAAACCTCAATCTAAGGGAAAGCAGAAGATAATAGAAACTAGTCGATTTGAAATGAATCAAAAATGAAAACAAATAACAGTATTTTAAATTTTAACCTATGTCTACAGTAATGTACTTTCCAGTGCACTCTCTCTGAGGGCAAGACTGTTCACGTCCCTTCTCATTGGTCTGATGGGATTCAATGGTGGCTTATTCTGCATGGGGGCTTTGCAAATGGAATTTGGTTTTTCACTGTCATCCATAGCCTTTGCAAGCCAGATGCTCAGAATTTAAGCGCTAAAACCGTCCCCTTCCCTGATCTTTAGATCACATGGCCTGGTGTGCTCTCTCCATGTGGACTTAATTGATACCTCACTTAGATGGCTGCTTATTTTAAGACAAGCCTTTAGACCCCAGACACTATTCTTTCTGAATGCTGGGCACCATCTGATTTGCTCTCCACCCTTTGGTTATAGCACCCATGTCTTCAGTGATCACTTCATGAAAGCAAGTATGGATCAGGACCACATCAAAAGAACAAATTGTTCTTAGATTAGGGTTTATGATTAGGTTTATGTTCTTAGATTAGGATTTAGATAAGTGAGGGCTTAAAATAAATACTTGTATCTAAAGTTTACATATGTTCTGGTCCACTTTAGAAGCCGCATTATCAATTTGAGAAATAATGTAACTCAACTCCTATGCTTTGGGTTGTTAACCCCGACATCAGCCGTTCAAACCACCAGCTGTTCCATGGGAGAAAGAGAATGCGTTCTACTCCCAGAAATAGTTACATCCTTGTTCTAGAATTGAATGTGGTGATTATTGTACAATTCTTCTTGATGTGACTGAATCATTGAATTGTATGACGCGGATGAAGTGCTAATAAAACTTTTTTTAAAGATTTACAGTCTCTGAGACCCACCAGGGTAGTGGTTCTACTCTAACTAGAA
>NW_022111373.1:31480439-31481431 GCF_000313985.2 Echinops telfairi | reverse complement strand
CATGCGCTGTTACGCAAAAACCGCGATAGAGTGAAGCCGCGGAAGTCGAAGCGTGAAGTGGCGAGGGTTCACTGTAATCTAGTTTCTGCCTAATTTACTAGGTCTGTATTACTTTGCTCTCACCACTTTAGCATCTTATGTCTTCTTTCAAGTACATCATATTCACTGGACTCCCAGGAGAGTCTTCTGTAACATGCACATTTTGTCCTATTCCATTTGTAGTGCTCCTCCTGTTCTAGGCTAGGTTCTCCAGAGGAGCAAAGCTAGTGAAGCATTTAGTTAGAGATTTATTTTAAGGAAATAGTTTGCACAGTTGTAGAGACTGGCAAGTCCTAAATCTGTGGGTCAGGTGGCAGGTTGAAGGCATCTCCTGAATTACGTAGCTGCAGAGGCTAACAAACTCAAAATCTGTAGGTTAGGTGGCAGGCTGCTGGCTCATGGGTTTCAGCAGCTGGCAAATCCAAAATCTGCCAGCAGAGGTCAAAGCTTCAGCAAGATGAAAGC
Source organism: Echinops telfairi (assembly GCF_000313985.2). Lineage (NCBI taxonomy): Eukaryota > Metazoa > Chordata > Mammalia > Afrosoricida > Tenrecidae > Echinops > Echinops telfairi. The sequence continues at coordinate 31,480,927 of NW_022111373.1, read as the reverse complement.
TGCTCACATCCCAAGAACCAGAGATTAGACTATGATAAAATCATTGTAGGATCAATCGAGCAATGGACAACTTTGCCAGAACATTAATTTATGCTGTGGAAACTATCTTAGTCTGGGTAGACTAGAGAAACAAATTCATAGACACATGTTTATAGGAAAACTTTTTATACAAGAGCAATTGAATATTGAGGAAGCATCCCAGCCCAGTCCAAATCAAGTCCATGAATCCAATATTAGCCCATATGTCCGATGCCAATCTATAAAGTCCTCTTCAGACTCAGGAAACACATGCAATGATGCCCAATGCAGGAAGATCACAGGCCAGTGGGTGGAAAGTGTTATGGATCCAGTGGCATTATAATCATCTCAGCGCTGGCAGGAGTCTCCACATAGCTCCTCCAGCTCCCAGGGTTCAGGCTGCATCAGGGTAGCTTCATGTGCCTTCTCATCAGAAATGTCTCACAGGGAGTGAGCATGTGTCCTGCCTC
>NW_022111373.1:31476355-31478665 GCF_000313985.2 Echinops telfairi | reverse complement strand
CCTCCCAGCTCTTTCCTCTATTTCCTTTGATTTTCCTCCTGTCCCACTATCATGCTCATTCCCCACCAGGGTTTCAGCAATTCCTCTTTGTTACATTACCCTACCAGGCCTCCCACACCCACCTCACCACCAATTTGGATCACTTGTTGTTCCCTTGTCCCTGCCACCCCTTCACTCTTAATCCTCTCAAACTGACAACATTATATAACTACTACAGATACAGACCAGCACCACTCCACAGGAAACACCTCTTCCAACTGAATGAGCTCACATCAGATCCCAAAATGGGAAGTGATACATAATTTCTCCCAAGCCACTTAAAATCTTTAACCTTGCCAAGTTGATAGCTACCATTAACTATCACCACACTTCTCAGTTATCCCAGTGAGGTAACAGCGTGAAGCCAGATCTCACCTCCAGCTCCCAAGGCTGATAACCATAAGGCAGAAATCGACATAGCACCCATTCTCAATCCTTCTTGACCCTATTCTGACACCATCAGTTCCTTCCTTGGCACTCTACCCTTCTTGCACTCTACTTTTCTACTGAGTTTGACGACTCATTGCAATGTCCACACAACTCACAGTTAATACTCCTGATTAAGGGGCTTATTAGGGCCGTGAACAGGTTACAATTCAAATGAGAAATGGATATAATTCAGTCAGGGATAATAGTTTCCTTTTTTCTTCTCCCACAAGCTTCTCTTTGGCCCCCAATCCCTATGCTGGCCTCCGCCCTTCTTAGGCAGTGTTACAAAGTTTTTTCAGGGTTACCAGTAAATGGCATGCCACTCAGCTCCGGTTTCGTGGGTCAGCAAACCCAACTCTCCCAATTGAGTGCTCAGAGGCACCTTAGTCTACAAGCCAGCCTCCTGCCCAAAAGTTCATAACTTTACTTGCCCTGTGGACTAAAAAGTCCACAGCTCTGTCTAATGCTCTGGTTTGTGGTTCTGCTGCTGCTGCTGCTGCTGCTGTGCATCTACTGTTCTGCTGGGGCCACAGCTATGTCTTGGATCAAGAAGGGGCTTCGGGGAGGGGGGAGATAAAAAATTTGTAAAAAGAAGGAGCTTCAAGGGGAATAACTAGGGAATTAAAATCAACAACAAGGACTTAGAGATCCTGGGGGTGTTAGAGCAACAGCAATCTAGTGGAGAGAAATTACTAAGAGGCAGAAGAAGGGCAAGCATCATGGTGGGACAGGAAGAAGGCAAAAGTAAACAGGAAAGATCTAGAAGCAAAGCTATGGATAGAGGTAAAAGCATAGATGTGTACATAAGTAAATACATTAATAAAAATAGGGGTATTGGCCTATGTACATGTATTTATAAGGCAATACACTGAGGTAGTAGACAGACTTTGGGCCTCTGCTCATGCCCTCCCTCAATGAAAGAACACTTAGTTATAACAACCTGGCATTCTGTAATGCTCACGCTCCTGGTACAATCACTGATGACAAAATAGGTACTTAAGCAAATGTGGTGAAGAAAGCAGATGGTGCCTGGTTATCAAAACATATGGTGTCTGGGGCCTTAAAGACTTGAAGTTAGGTAAGTGTCCATCTAGCAGAGAAGTAACAAGCCCACATAGAAGAAGCACTCCAGCCTGTGCAATCATGAGGTGTTGATGCGATTAGGTAACAGGTATCAGAAGACCACAAACAAACAAATAAATGAAGCCATACTGTTGAGAATGAGGGGGTTCAGAGCAGAGACCCAAAACCCATCAGTAGACAATGGGACATCCCTCACACAAAGGTCACAGGAAGGGATGAGTCAACCAAGGCGCAGTATAGCGCTAAGGAACCACAATATTCCTCTGGTTCCTTGAGGTTTCCTCACCCCCCACTATCACGACTCCAATGACACTCCAGTCCTGCCATTCACTGTAGGCTAGACGGGAGCATGTCCACAGGTAGAGATAAGAGCTAACGACACAGGGAATTCAGGAACAGGAATGGGGGCAGTGATACCAGGAAGATATGGGGAAGGTTGGAAGAGGTGGGGAGGAAGAGGGAACCGATCACAATGATCGACACATAACCACCACCACCCACATCCTCAGGTGGCAAACAACAGAAACCATAAGGTAAGGGAGACAGCGGTCAGTGTAAGATATGAAAATAATAACTTACAATTTATCAAGGGGTCGTGAGGGTGGGGGAGGAAGGAAAAGAGGAGCTAATACTAAGGGCTCAATAGAAAGTAAATGTTTAGAAAATAATGGCAACATACGTACAAATATGCTTTGTACAATTGGTGTATGGATTGTGATAGAGATGTAAGAGCCCCCAATAAAATGATCTTTTAATAAT
>NW_022111373.1:31466500-31468761 GCF_000313985.2 Echinops telfairi | reverse complement strand
TCCTTACAAGTTAAATAGAAAAATAAATTATATACACCAAATTTCTGCTTGCTTATTGTATAGTTGTGTGTGTAATGTGAGCATTTGTGAATGTATTATATGCATAGTTGTCAGATTTTCTAAAAAGACCAGGTCTCTGGTGACAGCCAGTGAATACTGGTGAAAGTCAACCAAGCCAAAGAGATGGAAAGAGAACCAAAGCCAGTTATGAAAACTTTATTGTGGAAAATATCAAAAGAAAATGTTTTCAAGTTAATGCTGACTCACAGCAACCATGTTTTCCATAGACTTGAGTTTTCCTATTTAGCTGATAGCATTCCCCATGGTGTAGTTTAACATGTTCGTCTGCCATCTTCGTATTTTTCTGTAAATTGGTAGTTCGATCTACTAGATTAAAAAAATAACTTTCATAGGTAACACTGTGCTCTTCACAAATCACATGAAATGTGGTTGTCTCTCTTTTTATGATATTAACAGTCTTTGATATTTATGCAAAGCTCCGTTAATTCATTAGAGGTTGCAGAATTAGGTGGACTACTTCTATCAAAGGAAAGGTCTTTCATCTACTACTAGATTTGTTCCCAGTACAATTTTGACAAAAAGGGCATAAGAAATGTTTGTTTCTTTGCCTTTGTATGCTAGGTTTCAAAATGAGGTGGGAGTTTCCATTGTATTTGTCATAGCTACTTTAAGTGAACAGGCAAGAGGATAGCATAGGAACTCTGACATAGCGTGTGTTCTTAAAACTGACTCCATTTTGTGTAGCTGCCAACTCAGTTCAGTGCAATTATCAGGCACAGTCCTTCTAGTCTACCTCAGCAAATATTTGAGTGCCTAGAATGGTATATATGAAGATGAATGAGGGGGAAATAGATTGATTCTAATCTTTAGTTGTCTTTTTTTTTTAATGTATTTGCACAGATGGTTTATTCCAGACATCCCTCTTAACCCCACCTTTTCATATCCTACCCCATTTTTCTCTCTGCTGTTAACCTTTCACCCATTCCTTCCACCTGAAGGAATGATCACAGCTGCAGAGTCTATTCCAACTCATAGTGACCCTATAGGACAGGGTAGAACTGCCCCTGTGGGCTTCCAAGACTGCAACTCTTTAAGGGAGTAGAAAGCCTCGTCTTTCTCCCTCGGAGTAGCTGGTAGTTTGAAACTGCTAATCTTGAGATTAGGAGCCCTGCACATAACCAACTACACCACTGGTGGGTTGAAGGGATAATAGATAATATTAAACTCACTTATCAATGTTTGGTATTTGTTTATTAAACATCTGCATTGTACCAAGAACTGCTCTAGAATATGGTGGTAAGCTAAACAGTGAGCTACCTTTGTCCTCATAAAGCTTACAATCTAGGAGGTAAAAACAATTTCTACAAAGTTCTAAACACTATGAGAAACTGCTGCAGAAATACACATTTGAATACTAAATCTAGTCTTATGATGTTGGTCCTAAAGAAAGTTATAAATTCTTTTACACCCACTGCACTCTTATCAACTATCATGTTAACAACTTTGCATACTAATAATGAACAAGGGAGTAGCCCCCCCCAAAAGCTATGTATTTAAATTGTTTACAAAACAACCTTATCACCTTCAAAGTACTCTGCATTATACACTTAATACATTTTTCAAGTCTGTGATTACATTCTTTTTTTTTCCCCTCCCTTACCCTCCCCTCTGGGATTCCATTCTTGAAAACATTTTTCAAACTCATCTTTCTGGATGGCTGATAGCACCTCCTTCCTTTCCCCACCTCTGCCTTCAAATTGTCCTTTCAAGTCCCTCTTCATGCACAGAAACAAAAAAGAAATCACACACAGCAAGGTCGGGTGAGTAAAGTGCATAGGATAAGAAAAGTAGGCTGTTTTTTGCCCAAATTTGGCACACTGAAATGGCTCCGTGAGCAGATACATTGTTGTGGCAAAAGCAGCCCCCATCTGCCACAAATCAGTCCTTTTTTGATGCACACTGTTACACAATCTTTTCAAAACCTATAAATAGCTTGATTAACAGTCTGACCTGGTGGAATGAACCCCAAATGCACCATGATTGGACATTTTCTTCCATTCGGGAAGGTGACTTACATCCAGAACAAGGTTTGTCATCAACTGACATTTCACGTTGTTTGAAATGAGAAAACCACTTATACACTTGAATTGTTCCAATAACACTGCCCCTGTAAGCAGTGTTCAACATCACAACAGTTTCTGTTGCATTTTTCCCAAACATGAAACAAAATTTCACAGCCA
>NW_022111373.1:31463231-31465522 GCF_000313985.2 Echinops telfairi | reverse complement strand
TTGGGAAGAACTTAACTGCACCTTATAATTTAAGTCCCAAATTAAACATCACTTTTTGCAGGATATATTTCCTGTACTCCAAAGACTGGGTTATGTACCCTCCATGTTTGTTCACCCAGCCTCTGTCAAAGCACTCACTTGGCACTCTGTTTGCATGTTGACCTCCCAGCCTAGGGTGCTTATATTACTCAGTTGTCTTGCTGGTGGCTACCATACTACCTAGAAAGTAGCAGATTCTCAATAAATATCTGTTGTTTGATTAAATGTGGATTTAGAGATAATTAATAGAGGCACATAAGACATAGTGCTTTCTACTACCCTAAAGAATCTCAGGAGCCCATAGGGGCAGTTCTACCCTGTCCTATAGGCTGCTGTGAGTTGGCATTAACTCAATGCAGTGAGTTTGGTTGATTGGTTTATAAGGCACATAGTAGCTGGGGGCAGTGAGGACTGTTCTGAGGATAGTCCACTAGGTCCATTACATTGAAAAGTATCTCAAAAAAAGAGAAATATCTCTAGAGGGCTAATCAACATACGTAAGGACTCCAGACCCACAAAAGGAGTAGACACTGAAAAGGAAGACACTTTGAGACTCTATATAATATTTTCAATCCAGTTTCAATCATCCAACACTGCATTTCCCTATGTGGATAAAAGACTTTCAAAGTGACTCTCAAAGATTAGCATGCCATAAATTGTACCCATTTTAAGTGTATATTTAAAAGAGTCTTGACAAATATAATTTTCTCTTGAAAATAATTGTGAATGGTGTTTAAATTATATATCCTCTAGTAAACTAGTTAAAGAAACCTAACATTGGCTTGTAACATTACTGCTATGAAAACTTCAAATAGTCCTCTTTTAAAATATCTATAGAATATTACATGTTTAAGGAGTTAAAGAAAAAAATGGTTGTAGGAAGAGACTCTGAAACTTGCTAATAAACATAGAAAAGCTAAAGCAAAATGAAGTGAAAGAGTTGGACAGAGAATTTCAAAACACAGCTCAGAAAGACAAAGTGAAATATTATAGGGAAATATGCAAAAACCTGGAGTTGAAAAACTACTCAAGAAGAACATACTTGGCAATTCTCAAGCTGAAGGAACTGAAGGAAAAATACAAGCCTTGAATTGCAATGAAGAATTCTATAGAAAAATACTGAATGATGTAGGAAACATCAAAACAAAATGGAAGGATTAACAAGTTTCTATATCCAAAAAAACTGTTTATGTTCCACCATTTCAGGGGAGAGCATATGATCAAGATGGTATTGAAGGAAGAAGTCCCAATTACACTACAGGTATTAGTGAAAAAGCTTCAGTAATTAACAGAATATCAATTGAAATGTTTCAGCAAACAGACACAGTCCTGGAACAACTAAAAGTGGTTGCAGCAACCAGGACGCATTATAGCACTGATGAAATACACAGTATTCCTCTGGTCCCTTGAGGCTTCCTCACTCCACACTATCATGGCCCCAATCCTGCATTTCACTGTGCGTTAGGCCAGAGCATGTACACAGGTACAGATAAGCGCTCAGGACGAGTGGCATCCAGGTCAAATAAACCCCTCAGGAACAGAAATGGTAGTAGTGATACCAGGAGGGTAGGGGAGAGGATGGAGGAAGAAACCACAGCGAGAGACAGTGCTAGGTGTCAGATTTGAAAATTATAATTTATAATTTATCAAGGGGCCATGAGGGTGGGAGGGAGGGTAAAAAGAGCTGATGCCAAGGTCTCAAATAGAATGTAAATGTTAGGAAAATAATGATGGCAACATGTACAAATATGCTTTATACAATTGATGTATCAGTTGTTATAAGTGTTCTAAGAGCCCCCCCCCCCACAAAAATAAAATGATCTGTAAAAAAATTTTTTTTTAAAGATTGCAGCAGCACATCAACAAGAACTGCCACATACAGATAACAACATAGACAAAAGGATATCATCACTGATAACAGGTCTTGGCTGAAGCAGAGAATACCAGAATTTACCTATGTTTTACTGGCTATACGGAGGTATTGACTGTGTGGATCACAACAATTTAGGGATAATAGCAAATAATTGGAATTCCAGAATACTTAACTGCTCATGTGGCACCTATATATGACAAAGAGTCAGATGTTCAAGCAGAACAAGAAGTACTGCAGGGCCTGATGGCCCCAGGCTCTAAGGGGGACAACACTGGAGACTCAGTGTCGGGACGGGCCCAGACTGACCCTGAGACACCGAGGCAAACCATAAAAAGTGTGTGGCAGAGCAACCGTGGGAGCAGAGCAGAGAGCCCCCGAG
>NW_022111373.1:31446971-31461676 GCF_000313985.2 Echinops telfairi | reverse complement strand
AAAATTATGGTGTTAGTGAAGTACTGTGGATTGCCAGATAGAAGCCCTGGTGGCGTAGTAAATTATACATTGCATATTCGACTAGTAACCACAAGGTTACCAGTTCAAGGATATCATCTGTTCCTCCAGAGAAAGATGAGGCTTTCTACTCCCATACATAAAGAGTTATAGTCTCAGAAACCCACGGGGGCAGTTCTACCCTGTCCTGTAGGATCACTGTGAGTTAAAATGGACTCAATGATGATGAGTTGATGGTTTTGGTTTTGGTGGACTGCCTGAACAAACTACCGTATATACTCATGTATAAGCTGAGCTTTTCACTACATTTTTATGCAGTTTTTGTGGTAAAATTAGGTGGCTTATACTCGAGTATATGCGGTAATCTCTATTGAAGGAGTGCACTCAGAATGCTCCTTAGAAGTGAGGATGGTAAGACTTCATCTCCATTAATTTGGACATGTTATTAGAAAACACTAATATAAAAAAAAAAAGGAAGAAAGAAAGACAACACTAATATCTGGGAAAATGTAATCACGTGTGGTGAATAGAGAGAGAAGAAGACCCTCAATGAGATGACTGGCACAGTGGCTACAACATTGGGCTCACACATAACGATTATGAGGGTAGAACACATGTTTCGAGTCACTAGGAGTCAAAACCACTCAGTGGCACCTAACAACAATAGCAGATAGTTTCTTCCAGTTTCCCTTAAGGATTTGTAGTTTCAGTTTAAGTGGTCCTTAGCATATCACAATATAATTTTTCCTCGTGTCTTGCTCCAATAGAAATTTCTTTCCAGTAGCCCTCTTTATCTTTTGCAGACTTGGGCTTTGCCAAAATCACTCTTATTTTCTGGGGTCTTAGGACATTTCAAAATGTGGGCATTCTTTCATTGCTTTTCATTGTTCAATTTGCATTTACTACAATGTGGATTCATAACATTGGCTCTGAGAAAAACTACTTGTTGGATTTCTTCACTCTTAGATTATTTCACACTCCGAGGTAATGGTGTTTTGCAAGAAATGTCCTTTTCTCAAAAATCTTCTCTAAGTTTTCAGGTTAAAGTAATCGCTTTAAACTGATTATGGTGATGATTGCCCAACTCTTCTTGATGTTACTGAACTATTGGATTGTATGGTATGGGAATTAATGCTAATCAAACTAAATGAATAAATAAATAATCATTTGAACTGTTAATAATGTTATGCTCCTAATGGTATGTAAGTTTTACTCAAAAGATAGCATGTTTGGAATAACAACGTGAAGGTGTGTATGGGTGATCTATTTGTTTCATTTCTAGGGTTCAGCTACCCGGACGGACCATGAAACAGCCAGTGTGCTGAGTGCTAGCAGCACACACTCTGCTCCCCGAAGGCTGACAAGTCACCTGGGAACCAAGGTAGCGGGAGATTACAAATCTAGATGGCTAATATTCCACTTCACTCAAACATTGTTCATACTCATTTTTAATGCAACTGGAAAAGAATTCTGATATCATCACCACTCTCTGCTAAAGAAATTATAGCTTTGTACTAATACATATAAAATTTTATAATATAGATAAAAATGAAGAGGTAAAATTGCCAAATTAGCTAATTTTTTAACCTTTTCTAGTCTTATTATCCGTTTCTCTACAAGCGTGTTACCAAAAAAAACCCCTCAAAACTCACTGCCATTGAGTAGATGCCACCTCATAGTGACCCCGTAGGGAAAGTAGAACTACCTTGTGAGTTTTTAAGACTGGGGCTCTTTACAGGACTAGAAAGCCTGTCTTTCTCCAGAGGAGAGACTAGTGTTTTGAACTGGAGAGTTTGTATATCACAGCCCAAAGCCTAACCACTCCGCCACCAGCGCTCTCTACAAGTATCTTAAGCTTCAGCTAAAGTGGCTTACTCAGCAGTGTACACTCCCATAGTTTTCTGCCCCTGTGCCTTGCTTTGGTGGCACATACCTCCCTTGTATACATCACATCCTCTACTACACAGTGACAGAATTCTTGCTGGCACTCAAAACTCTTCTTTATAAAACATTTTCTCATCTCCAAAGTCCTTTATGTCCACATACAATCATCCACCCCTTTTAAATCATTAACAGTTAACATAAAATTTTCTTTTTGTGAATAGGGCTTTTTTTTTTTTTTTGCAGCACCTACAATGAATGTTTAATGATTGTTTGTTGGAGTGGCTGAAAGAAATTATTGACTGTTTTTCAAAATGAGCTTCCCTAAGGTATTATAGCAATTAGCAGAACTTAATCATATGGAAGCCTGGTGCCACAGAGGTCACATACTGAGCAGTTCAAAACCAACAGCTGCTCCACAGTAAAAAGCCAAGTCTTTCTACCCTTGTAAAGACACCCTCATGGAAGCCCACAGGGACAGTTCTACCCTGTCCTATAGGGTTGATGTGAGTCAGAATTGACATGATGGCAGTAAGTAAGAAATAATACATTTGAAAGGAAACCGATTTATTTTTGTTTTAAGGCTAAAAGCTTTAATATTATATGAAGAGGCATCAAAAAGCTTGTGAGAAAATTCTATTATATGTTCATTTTATTTTCTGAAGACTTTTTGAAGTCCCCTCATATTAACTAAGATAAAATTCTACTAATGTATTTTCATTTAAATCTAGGTGATTCTGTTGTTTTCATAGTGTACTCTAAATAGCCTTTATTTTATGTAATAGCCTAAGTGAAAGTAGTACTGAAATAACTAATGTTAATTTAAGAAATGTTTTAGAGTACTCAGTCATATTGTCAGTATGAAACTTGATCCTGTCAATAATGCCCAGTAACTTCTACAAGGGAACTTTTGCATGCTAGGCTCTGGGCTGGGAATTTTATGTACATTATCTCTGATCTTCTCAAAAACACTCTGAAGTATTCTTATCTTTTTTTCAATGAGAACACCAAAAGCAAGAAAGGTTCAGACAGCTATGCTATAACTAAACCAGAATTCAGCCCCAGATTTATCCAACATCAATACGTTTTTACTATAGAGAATACTTAACTAGCAGTACAGTTGTAGGAAACTAGCAACTAGAATCTGCTTGTGACGTGATTGGAACGGTGGTGGCACAGTGGCTAAGCTCTTGGCTACTAAGTAGAGCTCAGCGGGAAGAACTCATCAGCCATTCCACAGGACCAAGTTGGTGCAGTCTGCCTCTACCCCATGTACATGAGTACAGTCTTGGTAACCTATACACAGTTGGTCCTGTAGAGTCACTGTGAGGTGGGATGGACCCAATGGCAGCAGATTTGGTTTTTGGTTTGGTTTGAAGAAATTTTGCATGTACTGCCTTATCCATTGCTGTTATTTAATCTCCACAGAAAGAAGCTAATTATTTAGATCCGTGGTTCTCAAACTTCCTAATGCTGGGACCCTTTATTACTGTTAGTTACTCATGTTGTGGTGACCCCCAACCATAAAATTATTTCACTGCTACTTCATAACTGTAATTTTGCTACTATATTGAGTCAGGTGACCCCTGTGAAAGTGTCTTTGGATCCCCAAAGGGGTCACAACCCACAGGTTGAGAACCGCTGATTTAGATAATTCCTCTATTTTATAACAAATAAATTGAGGCCCAGAGAAATCAGATAATTTGCAAAGAGCTAATTTGTAAGTGATGAACTTTGAATCCAGGGCTGGTGAAAGTCCATTTTTACACAGTGCTATACTCCCTTCCTCATACTTTCTTATCTGCAAGTATGTTTATGTTAACACATTCAGAGCAGTTTCTCCACCTCAGCACTGTTGGCTGTTCTGGGTGTTGTAGAATGTTTAGCAGCATTCCTTGCCTTTACCAACTGTATGCAAGTAGCACCCCTTACCTCTCAGTTGTGACAACCCCAAATGTCTCCAGATGTTATCAGATGTATTGTAGGGGTCAAAATCACCCCCAATAGAGAACCACTGATTTGTAGAGATAATAATCTATACTCAAACCTTGAAAGGAGGCTTATCAGAATCCACAGTAGTTACCCTTTTCCCCCGAAAGTAAGACATCCCCCCAAAATAAGACCTACTTACAGTTTTGCCTCTCGCTGAAATATAAGGCACCCCCCGAAAATAAGGCCCCCCCGAAGCTACTGTAACTCTGGATCATAGCTGCGAGTGCCGCAGCACAGCCGGAGCAGACAGGAAGTGCGAGGTCTCTTTTAATAGAACAATAAGCTTGTACCGTATTCTTCTTCATGGAAAAATAGGACATCCCCTGAAAATAAGACCTACTGCATCTTTGGGAGCAAAAATGAATATTTAAGATTCTGTCTTATTTTCAGGAAAACAGGGTAGTTGCTGCTTCCTGTTTCTAATCTGCTTCTAAGTAAATTCTTAAATTGAATATGAATAGCCTTAATAGCAATTTTGTCAAACTCCCTATAGAACAGAGTATTTGTTTCTTTATGGTAGAACATTTTTACATATATGAATGTAAATCATCTTAATAACATTTAATTATAATCTGATGAGAATTAGAGTGCTGAGAACTCATTGACTCTCACTTTTTGCCTTCAAGTGGATACTGACTCAGCAACGCTGTAGGACAGAGTAGAACTACCCATGTGGCTCTGAGGCTGTAAATCTTCCTCAGAGCAGAATGTCTCATCTTTCTTCCAAGGAATGGCTGATGGTGTTAAAATGCTACCTTGCTGTTACCAGCCCAATGCATAATCCACTTCACCCACAAATGCTCCTGCTGAGAACTAGTACTTAATAAATAGAAATTGTTGCAGAAGTGTTTTCTGTTTATTATAATTACAGTTTTAAAAAGTAAAAAATGGTAAACTGTCTAAAGTACTTAGATAATGCATTTTCCTCACTGTGTGAAATCCGTTTACATACTAGTCAGTTATTATAATCAACAATGATCACCAACAAACCCACACAAATAGTATACCGGTATATATTGAAGTATACCAGCACCTACTAACTCTTTCTGTATACTATGTCTATACTATTTACTCATAAAAACAAATGTCTATTATCTGGATTTTGAAATAACACTCATTACTTCATCTTGGAAAGGTGGGGCGGGGGGTTGTTTTTTGTTTTAAATTACAGTAGTAATTATCCCATTCATCACTTCATTGCTTGTGGCTTTTGGATATTAAAGTCATAATTTTGTTTCTGAACTCATTTGGCCCACAGGTGGAAATGGTGTATTCATTGTTGTCAATGCTTGGTACTCATGATAAGGATGATATGTCACGAACTTTGCTAGCTATGTCTAGCTCCCAAGACAGCTGTATATCCATGCGACAGTCTGGATGTCTTCCTCTGCTCATCCAGCTTTTACATGGCAATGACAAAGACTCTGTATTGTTGGGAAATTCCCGGGGCAGTAAAGAGGCTCGGGCCAGGGCCAGTGCAGCACTCCACAACATCATTCACTCACAGCCTGATGACAAGAGAGGCAGGCGTGAAATCCGAGTCCTTCATCTTTTGGAACAGATACGAGCTTACTGTGAAACCTGTTGGGAGTGGCAAGAAGCCCATGAACAAGGCATGGACCAGGACAAAAATCCAAGTACGTTTGTTTATAGTCTTACAACATAGTACATGTTACGCCACAATATCAAATCTTTAGAAAAGAAAACTTAGGTTAGTATGTTGTCTTCATAAGTGGAGGGGGAAATTCTTATTGTTTAGCTCTACTGCCATTGGAGTCAGTAAATTTAGTCATAAAGCTACAGCTAAATTTCCCTAGAAAAACTTAGTTATGGAAAATGTTATATGCCTATCTAAGCAACCAGAAAGAAGTAAAGATACAGAGTGACATCTAGAACCAGAGCATAACAAAACTAGAAATAATTTGAACAATTCTGTGACCTACCCATAATAGCTGATATATTATAGTGACCAGATCATAACTTTTTACACATATATATCTCTCTTAGTGGACACACAGCTATGTTATGTCTGGTGTATTATTGAATACAACAGTTATTTATATATATAGGGAGGAAAGGTCCTAGCATTTCCATGTTAACAGTTGGTGAAACTGAAGTTTAGAGAGGCTAAATAGTTTGTTCATGGCTTCACAGCTAGTTAGTGGAGGGGCCTAGAACAGAGGCCAGATCTTTACTCTCAGTGTGGTGCTCTTCCTACTGCACCAACCTGCGCCAGGTGATGGGCCCCACCTACTGGGTATAATCAGTCACCCAGCCCTTTGCTTAGGGAAAAACCCTTGCCCACCAGCCCCTCTCCCTCAGGAGCAGGGAACAGGAGAACTGAGATCCCTGGAAACATAACTTACTTCATTCCTGTAGCGAAGAGCCCAGAGCAGTAAGTATTAAAGGTAAGAGCTTTGCCATGAAAATTGAGCTTATAGACCCAGTATCTTCAACCTAGCAGTGAACTTAACATTTTCCCTTGAATTTTCATTGGGATTCCAGGGTCAAAGATAAGTAGAAACATAAACATAGATGCAAGCTATTGATAATGAGGAACAGGAGAAGAGAGTGATGGCGCCAATATAATTTGCCAAATTATTGTTTAAGTTTAGATGTAAGGGTGATTTTTCAGAAACAGAGTAAGGAAGTCATAATCCTCGGTTATTGGAAAACTTAGGGAAATGTGATAGGGATGAAGAGAACTAAGGAAGTACTTTACTAAGAGGACACGGTCCTTTTGGGTTTTCTTTAGTTATCCAAGTGATGTATTACCAACATTCTGTGATCTTTTGATGCCTGTCTCAAACAGTAAATAAAATAAATTCATGTTACTGCTAGAAAACAGACTTGTAAAAGTTATTTTATTTCAAATAATGAAGTTTAAAGCCTATGCACAATATTTTATGTGGAGTATGTTTTATTGGACACTTTAATTTTTTTCTATTATCTATTTATATAATAAACTTTCTCTGCTGGGTACCATATTTGGACATAGCCACATGCTATTATGCCGCACAAGATAATAGTGTGAATAAGAAGTGGAAACAAAGGTTAACAGTTTTGTACCAAAATGCTTTTTATTCTTTCATTTACTCAACATAATTTTAAATGATTAATTGCTAAGTCTTTTTCTAACAGACTAAGTCAAGGGCAGATGAATGATAAACATTTTTATAGAACCAAGAAAAAAGCCCATTTTCCCGTCCATTTTTTCTAATTCATTCAACAACTATCTGTTGACCCTAAACTGCTGTGCATCAGAGGCATATTAGTGACCTCTGTGTATTAACATCATTGTTTTTGAGGTAACAAGACATTACGATGTATGTCAATTTTCTTTTTCAGTGCCAGCTCCTGTTGAGCATCAGATCTGTCCTGCTGTGTGTGTCCTAATGAAGCTTTCATTTGATGAGGAGCACAGGCACGCAATGAATGAGCTTGGTAAGATGGAAATGCTCCTGAATGCAAGCTGATTTTTAAATGATGACACAAGTTCAGTAAGATAAATGAAGATTTTTTTTAATCATTGATGAACTGGAGTAGAAGTTCGTCAACCGGGGTATGAAGCCGCTAACTTCTGTTACCAGCTGCTTTCTCCTTGAAGCAAATGATAGGTGCCAGTTGTCAGAGGAAAAGGGGTCCTGAATCATAGAGACTGCTACCTTGTTACAACGTTAACTTGGATTTTCAAAGTGTTAGCCAAAGATTGGAAAAATTGTATCATTCTTTGTCCCCACTGCCAAGGTAGGCTCTCTGTGACAGTTGGAAAAGAGTCACTTTATTTATTCTGAAATGTAGTTAAACTTAATGGTTTGCAGAACTTAGTAGCTTCTGAATAACACCAGGAGGAATTACTATTAAGATTCTCTTATTGTTAAAATGTCATCATAGTTAATAGTGCTGTACTAGATTTTCATGATGAGCAGCATGATAACTTTGAAACTAGTTTATATAGAAAAATATGGTCAATTTAAATTAGAAACATTTCATTAATATTGAAAGAACTACTTTTAGGTACATATATATCACACACTAGAAACCTTATATAGACCTGCATTTCCGCACCCCATTTTTCATGTAACAGTTTTTCTTTGACTTCTAGGTTCATTTTGCACATGTGGTTTTATAAATGCATCGTGCTGTGCCATCTCATGTGAACTGGATCTCTAGTCATGCCACAAGCAAGAAGCATACACTGAATTTCCTCTTGTGTAGCTGTGCCCTTGCTTTTTATGCTGTTTGTGTGACATTACACTCCAGCCCCACTTTGTATTTCTATCACCTCATTGTTGTCATTCATCGTTTATCTTAAAGGTGATACAGTCATGAGATTCATTTAAACCCGATAACCGAACATCCACAAACAAGTGTTGTCTCCTTCAGAGTCATCACGTTGGGAGGCTCTGTACTTGGTGCTTTCAGGCCTGCCCTCCATCCTTTACTTTCCACAGACCCAGTGACCTTTCCTCCCCGGCCTTCTGTGGAACCAGTATAATCTGACATGTTCTCCCTTCCTCAGTACTATCCCAGCATTTCTAAAAAGTTTTAAGTTTTTTTGTGTCTCTGTGTGTGTTTTGTTTTTAATGCTAGTAATAAAATGGGAAGGGGGTAAAAATTATGAATAAACAGGAAAATTATTCCAATTTTAAGACACTACATAAGTTTTTACATAATGTTCCTGTGTTCCAATGGACTATAGACTAGGACTGACACAATAATCATCTGAATTTGAAAATAAAACCTAGACTCAGTATTTGTTCCTCTTCCTTCTTCAGGTAGGAAGGCTACCCGGGGCATTTCATCACAGGAGCTAGGGCAGGGGCTTTCAGGTGAGGAGCAGGATGGGGCCTCTGGGGGTGTGATTGCCTGGGACATAGCCAAGGGGGATTAACTTCTCTTTCCTAGCCTCTGAATTTAACAAAGGGAGGATCAAGGTTTGCATATTGGGGGGAGGTGCAGTATTAGACAGTACAAGGTATCTGGCCTCTAGGGTTTAGGAGAGAAAAGAAATCCCAAATGGGTGAAGGGAAATTCTTTAGAATAATCAGCTAAGACTGCCTTTTGTATGTATATGAATATTATACAACCCTGAGAATCTCTTAGGTTTTTACCTATTATTATTGTAAGTTTCAGACTATAATATGAATTAGATTTATTCATCCCCTACTCTGTCTTGGAAACTGTGCTAGATAAAAAAATAACTAAGATGTGATCCTGACTTTCAGGGAACTCATGATGTATTCTATTTTAGTCCTTCCTAAACCAGATCATAACAATCACCAGAGGCATGTGTCAAACATTATAAATCCTCAGGCCTAGCTAGCCCCAGGCTTAGGAAAACAGGATCTCCAGGGAAATCAGGAAGTTTTGTGAAACATCATCCTGTAGAACTATTGATGTTGAGCCCCTAATAATTTATTTTAGATTGAGGTATTTCCAGCTAATAGTAATTATTTAAACAAAACAAAAATGATACTTTTAAAAATTAAGTGTCTTCTATTATCTTTTTGATATGAATCTTAAGGATTCTGTTGAATGCCACTTTAGGCTATTCGTTCTCTTAGTTAGGTTATGAAATGCCATATTAAATAATGCTTTGGTCCATCTAAATCACTATTTTCCAACATTAAGAAAAACATGAAAGGATATGCTCATCATCTTTGGGTTATCTGGAAACATTCTAATTATTCTTAGGACAACTTACTTTTTTATTCTATCAAATACAAATCTTACCATTTTGTGAATCTGTTTATAGTTTTAGCTTATAGATTATATTCTTTATCTTAAAATGCACTGAACTCTTCTTATTTGCCTGAAATCTTAAACGGCTTCTTCTTTTATCAATAGCAGATAAAAATTTTTTGTAGAATGTTCTTTTTTATTGTTCTTTTGCTATGTTCTTCATGATCTTGTAGACGTACCTTATTCTTCTTTAATTTTTGTTTTCAGAATCGAATCCAAAATAGATAATAGTCAACTCTCTAATCACTTAATACCTTTTGGGGATCTGTTTAGATGCAGTTTTATTTAAGAAAGTACCCCAAATGTAGCTGTGCCAGTTAGGTGTAGGTTTTATCCAGATACAAAGCGTAGTATATCTGGTTTTAATATTGATACACTGTTTTATAATATTTTATATTTTTGTAATTTCACCAATACATTAGGTAGAATCAGAACATTAAGTTTACAGTGGTTCCAAGTTCTTGTACAGATTCTTCTCGTTCACCCAAATGCTAAATGATAGAATTTAGGCAGTATTGTCTACTCCCAGGGCTTCAGTTACAATAGTTTTCAAATTCTGTCCAGAATTGTAGACATGATCAATCTCTTTTCACATCCTCGATTTCTGCTGTCACAAACTGGATTTTCTTCTCTCTCCCATCCCCAAATCTATATGTTATAAGGTTTCTTTTCTCACTCAGAAAATGGCAATCCAGCCAACCCAGTTGCTCAAGCCAGACTTTTATCTTTCTGCCCATTCTTTAGTAACAGTACTTCAGATCTGCTTCTAAAACTATGTCTCTATTCACTGTCCTTTTCATTTTCAGTCTAAGCCACCAGGAAATCCTTCCTCCTCTTTTGCAGTACTTTATCATACTTGGTTCTCCATTTCCAAACATATTCCAGTCTGCCCAAGGGAAACATGTTACTCTATTTAGAATCAAATCTAATTACTTCTTCCCCTGCCTTAATGCCTTAATTTGGCACAGAAGGGCTTGCATGATCATCTATCCCATACCCATTTCTGTAGCCTCATCTTCAGGGTCTCTCCTTGTTGCTGTACAAAGACTTTGTATTCTGGGGCACCTGAAGAGTGCTCTTTCTTCTACCTATCATGCGTTGTGTCTGCCCTGCCCCCTTTCTTGTGAGTCTTAACAAACAGTATTTCTTCCACCTTTATCCTGATCCCTCACACTGATGTAAAGTCCTCTGTTATCATGCCTTGTGCTTCTCCACAATCCATCACACCAGTTTTGCTGTAATCGATAAGCCCCATAAAGACTGTAACTATATTTAATTCCCTGGATAGGTGGGTTGAGGAATATCTTTCCAAATATGGCTGGGATTTTTCTTAACCTAATTTTCACTTTTGTGCATTCCAACTCTGTCATTTCTGCTAGTCATATAGTATTAGAGACTCTCTTGGCCTGGGATTCTTGCCTCAAAATGGAACTCTGCCTCATTCACAAACTTGCTGAATCCTCTGCATACTGACACTTCCAGATCACTTATAAAAGTATTCAGTGTACTGGCTCTCTTAGATTAGTGTTTAGACTTCTAGTGTCTGAAATTTCCTGTTTATTTATATTCATTTTTTTCTGTCTAAGCCGCTTCTCTGTGATAAAACATATCCCCCATTTCCATGATGATTCAATATTTTGAATAGTCTCCATATGCATTTTGATTTCTTTTTGTTCACTCTGTCATCATTTGCTTTTCCTTAATTTTTTCCCTATGTCTTTTCCTGTTCCTTTATTTTCCATCTTACCTTTTTAGTGTTGACCACAAGGGTATGAAAAAATACTAATTCCTATAGTACAATTGGAATTTCATATTAGTATCAAAAATAAGTAACATTTTAAAATCTGAAATAAAATGTAGTCATAAATTTAATAGATTTTTTTTTAAACTGCTTTGTGCACAGTTTCATTTAAAAGTTTCAGTATTCCTAAAGGTAATTTGTTGGCAGATAAAAATTAGTAAAATATTAAGACCACATTGTGTGACAATGAATATTGTAAAATCCTCATAATTAAGTTATTTTCTGCTTATTTTCAGGAAGACCTAGTGTTTACCTTAGAAAAGTAGCCTTCTCCATTGTTGGCAAGTTACAGTTGATGAAGGCTGGAGGGTGGAGAAACTGGCAGAACATGGAATAGTTGTCAGTGGTATTTAATAAATGTTATATGAAAGTCATTTATAATTATGTTGCTTTTAATTCTAAAGGGAAATTCAAATAATATAGTCTCATTCTCTGAGGGTTTGTTTGGGTTTTTTCCCTGTTTTTTCTTGAAGTTACCATCTTGGCACCAGTTTGTCTTATTTTAGATTGTTGTTTTGTTTTGTTTTCCCTCTTGCCCTTTGTAAATTAGGGGGACTGCAGGCCATTGCAGAATTACTGCAGGTGGACTGTGAAATGTATGGCCTTACTAATGACCACTACAGTATTACATTAAGACGATATGCCGGAATGGCTTTAACAAACCTAACTTTTGGAGACGTAGCTAACAAGGTATGTTTTTATATGTCCATTTCTTAAGATGTCTGGGTCTGAGTCCTTTTACTTTCCTACACACATTTCACTGGTGTCCTTTCTGTCGCTTTCTTGGTTAAGTGCTGACTAATAAAGCACTGTACCTCACATCCCTCTGCATAGCCAATACCCATTCAGTTGCCCTGTGTTTTAAACAAAAGCCAAAGCACATCAATGGATGGAACATAATAGTGAAGTCTTAATTACATAATTGTTTTTAAAACACTGTTATTACAAATGAGAGCAAAATTGGAAAATCCTACTGACCAAGGCAAGTGCTATGCACACACTGATTTTATCCATATAAGAGGCCTCACTTTAAATCACTTTGCATGTAATTCCTTTTTTAAAATTCACTTTATTTTCTAGTTTGGCAAGGGAAGAACAATAGCAAAAGATGGCATGGTATTTGTCTTTGATCACAGGGATTTGTGTCTGTCTACCTTTGTGTGCAAAATATGAATTATGGTTAAGTGAAACAATACGAGTTTGAAATGATAATACTGTCCAGCTTCAGGTTGCCTCTAAGAACCTCTGCTCTGTATTCTGTTTCTTCACAGGCTACTTTGTGCTCCATGAAGGGCTGCATGAGAGCACTTGTGGCTCAGCTGAAATCTGAAAGTGAAGATTTGCAGCAGGTAAACATTATCATTTCATTTTTTTCCTAGCTATTGGTAGGTATGCATTCTGATTTAGATTAATTTAAACTGTGACTCATTGTATTTCATGTTGGAAAATGGTGTTATATTGTAGGAATCCCCTTTAGTGTAGCACATAAACATTGGAAACACATTTCTTTATTACTACTCTAAAACAGCATGAAATACCAAAAAAGCAACTAATACGATTCATTTTTTATGTGTAATTCTAAAATTGGTTATTTGCAGGTTATTGCAAGTGTTTTGAGAAATTTGTCTTGGCGAGCAGATGTAAACAGTAAAAAGACATTGCGTGAAGTTGGAAGTGTAAAAGCATTGATGGAATGTGCTTTGGAAGTTAAAAAGGTACCTTTAAAAACATTTAGTACAGTGGTACGGATTTTACTTTGTCTACATTTTTGCTGCCCTCTCCCACCCTCAAAATTGGCAGATTCTTGAACATTAAGGTGTAAATGATTGTACAGGGTGACTTAATCTAAATCAGGTTTTATCACTTTCAAAATACTATTGACATTTGAAAAATAATTCTGTGGTTTGGGTGCTGAACTGCATCATAAAATGTTTAGCAACTTCCTTGGCCTCTACCTATAAACTGCTTCCCAAATGGTAACAATACAAAATAACTCCAGGTAGTGTCAAACAATCCTCAAGGGGAAGAGAGACAAAGAATCACCCTTGCGTACCCCAGATGTATTACCTCTACACTGTACATTTCTGTTCCCCAAAGTCTGCAAATGTTGATGGCTAGCTTATTGAAAGTCATCATACCCCAAGAGTGAGAAATCCCTCAATAATAATTCGTGTATAGAAAAAAATATCTCCAGGTGGGATATCTATTTTAGGTACTAAGCTAATTTTTAAAATAAATAAATTTGTATTATAAAAGGGACCCAAAAAATCTGCTAAATTAGTCTGAACTTCTATCCCCCCAGCAGTCCTCCTGAGCCCACAGACTGTGTTCTTTTGTCAAAACTTCAAAGAAAGTGAAGGGTTTTGGTTTGGTTTATCAGTTTATTCTTGTGGGGTTTTTTTATAAGTATAAATAAGTATGTTATTTTAAAAGTTGAAAATTATTCAAAATAAGAAATGTATTCAACTAGTTTTAATGATAACTCTAGACCACTGCTGAATGGGCAAAAGGTCTGTACTGACATTTCAATGAAAAATATATGTAAGTGGTCAATAAACATTAAAAAAGAAAATACTAATTAAGCATTATGAGTCATCGAGAAATTCTAATTAAAACAATAATGTACCATTAAAGATAATGGTTAAATTCTTAAATATTGACCAAGCGTTGGCAAGGATGTAGAACAATTGGAACTCTCGCAGTTTGGGGTCAATGGGAAATTTGTGTAGAAAGTATAGTGTTCTGTTCTTACTGCACATCATCTATTACTTACATTTTGATTTTGATAAATATTTGTTACAATTGATTAACCAATACTGCTTAGTTGAACTTTATTATTGATTAAAGCCCATAGTTAATTACATTAGGATTCACTCTTCATGTAGTAAAAGCCATATGGGTTCTGATAAGTGCAGGTTGTTTCCACCATTAAAATTCCACTGCCCTAAAAACACTTCGTGTTCCATCTCCTCATCCCTCCTCCTCTTTCCTTGAATCTTGGCAATCACTGATCATTTCACTGTCTGTAGTTTTTCATTTGGAAGAGTAGTATTTCAAAGATCATTTCTTTTTAAAAAAAATCATTTTGTTGGGAGCCTGTACAACTCTTAACGCAATCCACACATACATCCATTGTGTCAAGCACATTTGTACATTTGTTGCCAACATCATTTTCAAAACATATTCTTTCTACCCAAGCCCCTGGCATCAACTCATTTCTTGCCCTCCTTCCCCTACACACCCCGAATAATTTATAAATTATTATTAT
>NW_022111373.1:31417566-31445486 GCF_000313985.2 Echinops telfairi | reverse complement strand
TGTCCAACTTTTGGCTATTGTGACAAGTGCTGCAGTGAACATTGGTGTACATGTGTGTATGCTTTTCAGTCTCTTTGGTGTATACTGAGAAGTGGAATAGTGGGGTCCTATCCCAGCATTGATGGTGTGGTGGGTTATGCGTTGGGTTTAAAACTATCAGCTGCTCCTCAAGAGAAAGATGAAGCTTTCTGCTCCCGTAAACAATAAAAGCCTTGGAAACCCACCATAGCAGTTTTACCCTGCTTTATGTGGTCGCTATGAGTAAGAATCCACTCAAATTTTGGTATGCCAGTTCTGCATTCAACTTTTCAAGGAATACCCAAACTATTATCCAGTGTGGTTGTTACCATTTTACATTCCCACCAAAAGGATGAAGCTTCAATTTTCTTCACAGCCTTGCTAATACCTGTTATTTTCCATTTGATCATTACCATGCTGGTGGGGATGCTCATTGTGGTTTTGATATGTATCTCCCTAGTGACCAGTGATACAAACCCTAGTGGCATGGTGGTTACTCATTGAGCTGCTAACTGCAAGATAAGCAGTTCAAAACCACCAGCTGCTCAGGAGACAGGTAGGGCTTTCTACTCCTATAAAGAAGTACAATCTTAGAAACTCACAGGAGCAGTTCTGTCCTGCCCTGTAGAGTCTCTGAGTCTACCTTGACACGCTGGCAGTGAGGAAGTGACTAGTGTTATTTAACATCTTCTCGTGTGCTTGTTGGTCATTTGGATACCCTCTTTGGTAAACCGGCTACTCAAGTCTTTTGCCTTTTTTTTTTTTTTTTTTGCATTGTCTTTTTACGTTTGTCTATGATTCATCTTTATATTCCTACTGTCTGAGAAGCCCAGTGTTTTAAAGATGAAGAACATATTCTCCATTGCTTCTTAACTACTGCAGTGCTTGCTGCTTTTTCCTATTATAGCGAAAGCCCTGAGCAAGTCATTTTCTCCACTTCTTAACTGACCATACCTTCTTCGGTCTCTCTTTTCTTTCTGCCCTAACTCTCCCCTCCATCACAAAATTTAGATTTACTGATTTATGGTGGTGGTTCTACTTTTTACCTATATTAGATACTTTTTAATCACTCACTTTGCTTTTACTGCCTAAACCTTTACCCAGGCCTCTTGACTCCTATTTAGAAAGTTTCTTTGAAATACAACGGTTGTCTACTACACCAAGTCTCATGGAGAGCAATTTCTATTTTTCACCTTCCCCTCTCAACCTCTGGGCCAGTTGCTTTTGACATCATACCCCTCACATCTTGCTATTTTACTTTTATGTCAGGATACTTCAAATGTGCCATCTTTACCTCAGTCACAGTATAATTTCAATTGGGCTCTTTTCCCCCTCACATCTTATTAAAAACTCCCTTCTCGATTATTTCTGATTGAATCATTACTAAAATAGTGTACGGCTTAATTCTGGCTTGTTTCACTCCTTTAACTTCCTGATTAAAAGAGTGCAGGCATTAGCTATTTATTAGGACGTCTGCCATTGCCATTCCAGGCCTTGCTTCCCACTCTCCCCTCGTGGATGGTGGTCCTTTCCGTGTGTCTGTGCAGCAGCTCTCCTACTCCGGCACCTTTCCTCAGTCTCTGCTCTCTCGTCCCTCTTCTCTGATTGTCCAGGCCGTGTACCTTCACAGAGCTGGTCTAGTCCGTGAAAAACAAATGTTTTAAATTAAATTCAAGCTGTAATAACCTTTCCATTTTAACATTGGTTTCATCTCTCTATTTGTTTGTTTTCCTCCTGAATAAATTGTTGTCGCTTTTCAAGCAGGTAACAGTGTGTTATGTTTATATCCTCTGGATGCCCCTAATGATGGTAGGTGTGACAGATTTCTAATGACTATTTGTTTCTTGATGCCTGACATTAGGGTCATGACAAGTTTTGACCAAAAATCGGTATGAGAGTCTTCTTTGGCAATGACAGTTTGCCAAGAAGATGTATATTAGGGAGTTCTGTTTATCTGTAGTCACTTTATTTATTTGGTATATTTGTTAGTAAAATTTTCTAATATACGTTCTTCATTTATTTGTTTTTGCTTATTTTTAATAAGATATGTTTCTTTTGCTTCAACCCCATCCGTGTTTTTTATACAAACAAAATATGGTGCATATTCTGCAACTTGCTCTTTTCGTTTAACAATTTCTTAGTATTCTTTCCATAGTGACATGTAGAAGCTTTCTCTGTTTTATCTGCTCCTGAAAGAGCTCAGGTGGCACTGTGGGTTAGGCACTGAGCTGCTAACAGCAAGGTCAGCCATTCAAATTCGCTAGCCACTCCTTGGAGAAAGATGAGGCTGCCTGCTCCTGTCATGATTTACCGTCTCAAAAACCCAGCGGGCTCCTTCTCCTCTTCTTTGTGCTACTCTGTGGCACTGGGTTTGGTTTAAGATACTGAAAATGTTAGCTTTTCATAATGCTTATAACCTCTTCATACTTTGATATAAGCACTTTTAAGATTTGTGTATGCCATCTTAGAATGAACCCTTGTAATGAAGTTCATAAATTTAATTAGTTTAATATTGTGTTTTACTTGTTTATTACCACTACCTTAAATTACCCATTGGTATTTTGGGGCGGGGGGGTGGGGGGGGATTTTTAATGGAGAACTCCTAGTATTTTATCCATGGGTGGACAGCAGGAAAGGTAGTATCAGTTGTATTCAATAGAAGTAAATATCTAATTTGTGAAAGACAACTCTAATTAAATGATTTTGTTTGTTTCTTCATAGGAATCGACCCTCAAAAGCGTATTGAGTGCCTTATGGAACTTGTCGGCACATTGCACTGAGAATAAAGCTGATATATGTGCTGTTGCTGGTGCACTCGCATTTTTGGTTGGCACTCTCACTTACCGGAGCCAAACAAACACGTTAGCCATTATTGAAAGTGGAGGTGGAATACTGCGCAACGTGTCCAGCTTGATAGCCACAAATGAGGACCACAGGTAACTACGGTTTTATTTATTTTTAAAATAAGAGCAGAATTTACACCTTAAAGAGCTAACTGTAAGCAGCGTTTTGTGTAATTATGCAAATTCTGAACTAAAATATACTTAGTATGGTGAAAAGATAGCAATTCCAAACATAACTCAATAATGTATATTTTCTAACAAGTAAGAGCTCACAGGCTCACAAAGTAATCAACTAGTTGAAAGGTAGAGCCCCTGCATGGAAGAAAACATAAAAGTCATACATGCTTGCTAGGACAAAAATCCTTCCATTTGTCATAGTAGCACTTAGGCAGAGGCCACTCGTCTCGTCTCCTGGAGCTGTGAAGGCAGAGTGAGCAGCTCAGCTCCGGGGCACATATTTCAGAATGGGGGCTTTATAGTGTCTTGGTAAAATATTTGCTTTTAACTTGTTTAGTATTGATCTCTCATTTTCAAAAAGACTACCAGGTGATTTCAGTAAAAGATCCTGTTAGGAGTGTAAGTGTCTTTTAAGTTTTTGCTGCACAAAACCACCTCATCACCTTCAAAGTACTGTCTATTACACTTAATACATTTATCAAATCTGCGATTCCATTCTTGGAAACACTTTTTCAAACTCATCTGTTTGGATGGCTGACAGCACCTCCCTTGTTTTGTGTGTGTGTGTGTGTGGTTTTTTTCTTCACCTCTTCTAAGTCGTCAAATCACTATTCTTTCATGTCCCTCGCATTCCCTGAAAGCAAAAAGTCTGAAGGAGCCAGGTCAGGTAAGTAAGGAGTATGAGGCAAGAGAGGCAAGCTGGTTTGTTTGTTTGCCAAAAACTGGAACACTGAAATGGCTGTGTTAGCAGGTGCAGTATCGTGGTGGCTAAAGCACTCCCCCCATCTGCCACAAATCAGGCCTTTTTTGTCACACAGTTACACGATCTTTTCAGAACCTCTAAATAAAAAGTTTGATCAACAGTCTGACCTAGTGGAATGAACACCAAATGCATTATGAGTCGACATTTCCGTCCATTCAGGAATTTGACGGATATCCAGAACGAGGTTTGTCATCTACGGACATGTCACCTTTTTTGAAACAAGAAAACCACTCGTACACTTGGAGTTTTTCCCATAGTGCTGTCCATGTAAGCTGTGTTCAACATCACAACAGTTTCTGAGACATTTTTCCAGAGCAGGAAACAAATTTCACAACCACACACTGTTCTCTTAAATCAGCCATCACAAGAAATGAGGTTTGAGCGAAACCGCTTTTATGAAAAAATTCACTGTGACCAGAGAGAACCTTCCCAGGCAACACCAGTGGGTACACTAACTCAGAGCAAGTTGCTTGAGGCTCACATAGCAGAGCTTTTTCCATTTTATGGGGGTTAACCCTTGTACAAAGAAGGCTCCTTAACTCGGGAAGTACTCTGTTAATTACTCGGTTGCTGAGAGAAACCATCATGTTAAAGCCTTTCATGCAACCTGACCAGCCCTGGGTGGTACTGTGGGTTAGACACTGGGCTACTAATCACAAGCTCTTCAGTGTAAACGTACCAGCTGCTCTGAAGAAAAAAGATAAGGCTGTCTGCTCCCATAAAGAGTTTACAGTCTCAGAACCCTATGTACGATCATTCTGAGTCCAAATTAACTTGATACAGTGGAGTTGGTTGGTTGGTTGGTTATAGCTGAGTACACTATCATTAGACTTCAGTTTGGCATGCATGCAGCAAACTAGGATTCTCGCAGGTTTCAGTGTGCGGATTCTCAACCCTCACAGTTTTACCTCTACATATTTTGAAAAACTTTAATGCACTTTCTTTTTCAAAATAATCAATTTGCTGGAGAACACTTATAAGGGATAGCAGTAACCCAGAATTCTGCCAGAGATGTAGCGATTGCTTTAAACAGTTTATTGACCTAGGAGTTTTTGGTAGAATTATACCTAATTATACCTATTAATAAGTTTTAAGGAGCCCTGCTCTAAGGTAAAATGAAGCTTTCTTATCCCATAAAGAATTACAACCTCCCAAACTTAGGAGCACATCTATTTGACCTAAATGATTGCTATGAATCAGAATCGACTCAGTGCCAGCAGTAAGTGTGGTTTTTCAGTTTGGTGACATAGGTTAAATGTTGGGCTTCTAACTGCAAAGACACGGGTTCAAACCCTCCAGCTGTTTCATGGGAGCAAAAGGAGGCTTTCTGCTCCCATAAAGATTTATAGTCTTGGAAGTCCTACAGACCAGATCTTTCTTATAGGGTCGCTATGAGTTGAATTAACTTGACTGTGGGTTATTAATAAGTTTTAGTAATTATCTGTAGACCTAAATTTTATTCCTGTCATTTTGCTTGTTATGAACATACTCAGAATTCAATCTTAATTTAGTCGTGTCTTATTTTTATTTCAGGCAAATCCTAAGAGAAAACAACTGCCTACAAACGTTATTACAACACTTGAAATCTCACAGTTTGACAATAGTCAGTAATGCATGTGGAACGTTGTGGAATCTCTCCGCAAGAAATCCTAAAGACCAGGAAGCATTATGGGACATGGGAGCAGTTAGCATGCTCAAGAACCTCATTCATTCAAAGCACAAAATGATTGCTATGGGGAGTGCTGCAGCGTTAAGGAATCTCATGGCAAATAGACCTGCAAAGTATAAGGATGCCAATATTATGTCTCCTGGTTCAAGCTTGCCATCTCTTCATGTAAGGAAACAAAAAGCCCTCGAAGCAGAATTAGATGCTCAGCATTTATCAGAAACTTTTGATAACATTGACAATTTAAGTCCTAAGGCATCTCATCGTAGTAAGCAGAGACACAAGCAAAATCTCTATGGTGATTATGTTTTTGACACCAATCGGCATGATGATAATAAGTCAGACAATTTTAATGCTGGGAATATGACTGTCCTTTCACCATATTTAAATGCTACAGTGTTGCCTAGCTCCTCTTCATCAAGAGGAAGCTTAGATAGTTCTCGTTCTGAAAAAGATAGAAGCTTGGAGAGAGAGCGAGGTCTTGGCCTTGGCAGCTATCATCCAACAACCGAAAACCCAGGAACCTCTTCAAAGCGTGGTTTACAGGTTTCCACTACTGCAGCTCAGATTGCTAAAGTCATGGAGGAAGTGTCGGCCATTCATACCCCCCAGGAAGACAGAAGTTCTGGCTCTACCACCGAGTTACATTGTGTAACAGATGAAAGGAACCCACAGAGAAGAAGCTCTACTGCCCATGCACATTCAAACAGTTGCAACTTTAATAAGTCAGAAAATTCACATCGGACATGTCCTATACCTTATGGCAAATTGGAATACAAGAGATCTTCAAATGATAGTTTAAATAGTGTCAGTAGTAGTGATGGCTATGGTAAAAGAGGCCAAATGAAACCTTCCATTGAATCCTATTCTGAAGATGATGAAAGCAAATTTTGCAGTTATGGTCAATATCCAGCTGACCTAGCCCATAAAATACATAGTGCAAATCATATGGACGATAATGATGAAGAACTAGATACACCAATAAATTATAGTCTTAAATATTCAGATGAGCAGTTGAACTCTGGAAGGCAAAGCCCTTCACAGAATGAAAGATGGGCAAGAACCAAACACGTAATAGAAGATGAAATAAAACAAAGTGAGCAAAGACAATCCAGGAGTCAAAGCACAACGTTTCCTGTGTATAATGAGAGCTCTGATGAGAAACACCTCAAGTTTCAGCCGCATTTCGGACAGCAAGAATGCGTTTCCCCATTTAGGTCAAGGGGAGCCACTGCTTCAGAAACTAATCGAGTGGGTTCTAATCACGGAACTAATCAAAACGTAAACCAACCTTTGTGTCAAGAAGATGATTATGAAGATGATAAGCCAACTAACTACAGTAAACGTTACTCTGAGGAAGAGCAGCATGAAGAAGAAGAGAGACCCACAAACTATAGCATAAAATACAATGAAGAAAAACATCATGTGGATCAGCCTATTGACTATAGTTTAAAGTATGCCACAGATCTCCCATCTTCCCAGAAACCATCATTTTCTTTCTCCAAGAGTTCCTCTGGACAAAGCACTAAAACTGAACAGCACATCCCTTCAAACAGCGAAACCGCTTCTACACCTTCAACTAATGCCAAGAGACAGAATCAGCTTCATCCAAGTTCAGCACAAAGTAGAAGTGGTCAGACCCAAAAAGCTGCCTCCTGCAAAGTTTCCTCCATCAACCAAGAAACAATACAGACTTACTGTGTGGAAGATACCCCCATATGTTTTTCAAGGTGTAGTTCATTATCATCTTTGTCTTCAGCTGAGGATGAAATAGGATGTGACGGGACAACACAGGAAACAGACTCTGTTAACACTCTGCAAATAGCAGAACGAAAAGAAAATAGTGCAACTAGATCAACTGAGGATGCTGTGAGTGAAGTTCCAACAGTGTCTCAGCACATAAGAACCAAATCCAGCAGACTCCAGGCTTCTGGTTTGTCTTCATCGGAATCAACGAGGCACAAGGCTGTCGAATTTTCTTCAGGAGCCAAATCTCCATCCAAGAGTGGTGCTCAGACACCTAAAAGTCCACCAGAGCACTATGTTCAGGAGACTCCACTCATGTTTAGCAGATGTACTTCTGTCAGTTCACTCGACAGTTTTGAGAGTCGTTCAATTGCTAGCTCTGTTCAGAGTGAACCCTGCAGTGGAATGATCAGTGGTATTATAAGCCCCAGTGACCTTCCAGATAGCCCTGGGCAAACCATGCCACCAAGCAGAAGTAAAACCCCTCCTCCACCACCTCCTCCTCCTCAGACAGTGCAGAGTAAGCGAGAGGCACCGAAAAATAAAACGCCTAATGCTGAAAAGAAAGAGAGTGGACCTAAGCAAGCCGCCGTAAACGCTGCAGTTCAGAGGGTCCAGGTTCTCCCGGATGCTGACACGTTATTACATTTTGCCACAGAAAGTACTCCAGATGGATTCTCTTGTTCATCAAGTCTGAGTGCTCTGAGCCTCGATGAGCCATTTATCCAGAAAGATGTGGAATTAAGAATAATGCCTCCAGTTCAGGAAAATGACAATGGGAATGAAACAGAACCTGAGCAGCCTGAAGAATCAAATGAAAACCAAGAAAAAGAGGCAGAAAAACCTACTGACTCTGAAAAGGATCTATTAGATGATTCAGATGATGATGATATTGAAATATTAGAAGAATGTATTATTTCTGCCATGCCAACAAAATCATCACACAAAGCTAAAAAATCAGAGCAGACTGCTTCAAAAGTACCACCGCCCGTAGCAAGAAAACCAAGTCAGCTGCCTGTGTACAAACTTCTACCAACTCAAAGCAGGTTACAAGCCCCAAAGCAAGCAATGCCGAGGGCGTTCTGCATAGAAGGGACTCCCATAAACTTTTCCACTGCTACATCTCTAACCGATCTAACAGTAGATTCTCCTCCAAATGAATTGGCTGCTGGGGAAGGGGTTAGAGTAGGGACACAGATGGGAGAGTTTGAAAAACGAGACACCATTCCTACAGAAGGCAGAAGTACAGATGAGGCTCAAAGAGGAAAAACTCCATCTCTAATACCTGAATTGGATGACAGTAAGACAGAAGAAGTTGATATTCTTGCAGAATGCATTAATTCTGCTATGCCCAAAGGAAAAAGTCATAAGCCTTTCCGTGTGAAAAAGATAATGGACCAGGTCCAACAAGCATCTGCATCTTCATCTGGAACCAACAAAAATCAATTAGATGGCAAGAAAAAGAAACCTACGTCACCAGTAAAACCTATCCCACAAAATACTGAATACAGGACACATGTAAGAAAAAGTACAGATACGAAAAGTAATACAAATAGTGAAAGAACTTTCTCAGACAACAAAGATTCAAAGAAACAGAACTTGAAAAATAATTCCAAGGAGTTCAATGATAAGCTGCCAAATAATGAAGATCGGGTCAGAGGAAGTTTTACTTTTGATTCACCTCATCATTACACACCTATTGAAGGAACCCCGTACTGCTTTTCACGAAATGATTCTTTAAGTTCTCTAGATTTTGATGATGATGACGTTGACCTTTCTAGGGAAAAGGCTGAGTTAAGAAAGGGGAAAGAAAATAAGGAATCAGAAGCAAAAGTTACTAGCCAAACAGAACTAGCGTCAAACCAGCAATCAGCTAATAAGACACTGGCTGTTTCGAAACAGCCAATAAATCGAGGTCAGTCTAAGCCCATACTGCACAAGCAATCCACTTTTCCCCAGTCATCCAAAGATATACCAGACAGGGGGGCAG
This sequence comes from Echinops telfairi, assembly GCF_000313985.2. NCBI lineage: Eukaryota > Metazoa > Chordata > Mammalia > Afrosoricida > Tenrecidae > Echinops > Echinops telfairi. The sequence goes on along the minus strand of NW_022111373.1, from coordinate 31,436,283 downwards.
CCACCGATGAGAAATTACAGAATTTTGCAATTGAAAATACTCCAGTTTGCTTTTCTCGTAATTCTTCTCTCAGTTCTCTCAGTGACATTGACCAAGAAAACAACAACAGCAAAGAAAGTGCACCTATCAAAGAGACTGAGCCCCATGACTCACAGGGAGAACCTAGTAAACCTCAGGCATCAGGCTATGCCCCTAAATCATTTCATGTTGAAGACACCCCTGTGTGTTTCTCAAGAAACAGTTCTCTCAGTTCTCTTAGTATTGATTCTGAAGATGACCTTCTACAGGAATGTATAAGTTCGGCGATGCCAAAAAAGAAAAAGCCTTCAAGACTCAAAGGAGATAATGAAAAGCATAGCGCCAGAAACATGGGAGGTATATTAGCAGAAGATTTGACACTTGATTTGAAAGATGTTCAGAGACCAGATTCAGAACACGGTTTATCTCCTGACTCAGAAAATTTCGATTGGAAAGCTATTCAGGAAGGTGCCAATTCCATTGTGAGTAGTTTACATCAAGCTGCCGCTGCTGCTTGTTTATCTCGGCAAGCTTCATCTGATTCAGATTCTATCCTTTCACTGAAATCAGGAATATCTCTGGGGTCACCATTTCATCTTACACCTGATCAAGAGGACAAACCCTTTGCAAGTAATAAAGGCCCACGGATTCTAAAGCCTGGGGAGAAAAGCACATTGGAAACTAAAAAAATAGAATCTGAAAATAAAGGAATCAAAGGAGGGAAAAAAGTTTATAAAAGTTTAATTACTGGGAAAATTCGATCTAATTCAGAAGTTTTAAGCCAAATAAAACAACCCCTTCAAACAAACATGCCTTCAATTTCTCGAGGTAGAACAATGATTCATATTCCAGGAGTTCGAAATAGTTCTTCAAGTACAAGTCCTGTTTCTAAAAAAGGCCCACCCCTTAAGACTCCGGCCTCCAAAAGTCCCAATGAAAGTCAGTCAGTCACCACCTCTCCTAGAGGAGCCAAGCCACCAGTAAAGTCAGAATTAAGCCCTGTTACCAGGCAGACATCCCATGCAGGTGGGTCAAATAAAGGACCTTCTAGATCAGGATCTAGAGATTCCACTCCGTCAAGACCCACCCAGCAACCATTAAGTAGACCTATGCAGTCTCCGGGTCGCAATTCAATTTCTCCTGGGAGAAATGGAATAAGTCCTCCTAATAAATTATCTCAGCTCCCGAGGACATCATCCCCTAGTACAGCTTCCACTAAGTCTTCAGGTTCTGGGAAAATGTCTTATACCTCCCCAGGTAGACAAATGAGCCAACAGAACCTTACAAAACAAACAGGTTTTTCCAAGAGTGGCAGTAGTATTCCAAGAAGTGAGTCTGCCTCTAAAAGCCTAAATCAGATGGGTAACAACAATGGTGCCAATAAAAAGGTAGAACTTTCGAGAATGTCTTCAACTAAGTCTAGTGGGAGTGAATCTGATAGATCAGAGAGACCTGTATTAGTACGCCAGTCAACTTTCATCAAAGAAGCTCCAAGCCCAACACTACGGAGAAAACTGGAGGAGTCTGCTTCGTTTGAATCTCTTTCTCCGTCTTCTAGACCAAATTCTCCCACTAGATCTCAGTCACAGACTCCAGTTTTAAGTCCTTCCCTTCCTGATATGTCTCTGTCCACACATTCATCTGTTCAACCTGGGGGATGGCGAAAACTCCCACCTAATCTCAGTCCTACTGTAGAGTACAATGATGGGAGGCCAGCAAAGCGCCACGACATTGCACGCTCCCATTCTGAAAGCCCTTCCAGACTCCCAATCAATAGGTCAGGCACCTGGAAGCGGGAGCACAGCAAACATTCCTCATCCCTCCCTCGAGTAAGCACTTGGAGAAGAACTGGAAGTTCATCCTCAATTCTTTCTGCTTCATCAGAATCCAGTGAAAAAGCAAAAAGTGAGGATGAAAAACATGTGAACTCTATTTCAACAAGCAAAGAAACTAAGGAAAATCAAGTACCCACAAAAGGAACATGGAGGAAAATAAAAGAAGGTGAAATTTCTCCCACAAATAGTACATGTCAAACCACTTCCTCGGGTGCTACAAATGGTGCTGAATCTAGGACTCTAATTTATCAAATGGCACCTGCTGTTTCTAAAACAGAAGATGTTTGGGTGAGAATTGAGGACTGTCCCATTAACAATCCTAGATCGGGAAGATCTCCCACAGGAAATACTCCTCCAGTGATCGACGGTGTTTCAGAAAAAAATCCAAATGTTAAAGATTCAAAAGATAATCAGGGAAAACAAAGTGTGGGTAATGGCAGTGCCCCTGTATGCACCGCAGGTTTGGAAAACCACGTGAACTCCTTCAGTCAGGTAGACAGCCCAGACCCAAAAGGAACAGAGGCAAAACCAGGACAAAATAATGCTGTCCCGGCACCAGAAAATAATGAAAGCTCTCTAGCTGAGCGTACCCCATTCACTTCCAGCAGCTCAAGCAAGCACAGTTCACCCAGTGGGACCGTCGCTGCCAGAGTGACGCCTTTTAACTACAACCCAAGCCCTAGGAAAAGCAGTGCAGACAGCACGTCAACCCGGCCTTCTCAGATCCCAACACCGGTGACCACCACCACAAAGAAACGTGATTCAAAAACGGACAGCACAGAGTCCAGTGGAACTCAAAGTCCTAAGCGCCATTCTGGGTCTTACCTTGTAACATCTGTTTAAAAGAGCTGGAATGATGAAACTAAGAAAATTATATGTTAATTATGACTGCTATGTAGAAATTTTGTTTCAAATGAAACTTTAAAAGACTGGAAAATTTTGTAAATAAGTTTGAATCTTGTTAGAGGGTTTTGTTCTTGAAGCCATATTTGATAGTATACTTTGTCTTCACTGGTCTTACTTTGGGAGGCACACTTGATAGGAAGAGAATGGTAAAGCCAAGTATATTTGTACAGTATGTTTTCCATGTATTTAAGTAGCATCCCATACCACCATCCTTTAATTACTGCCTGTCTTTAAATAACACTACAGATAGAAGATATGATATGTTGCTGTTATCAATCATTCTAGATTATAAACTAACTTCATCAGGGAGAAATTAGTATTTATGCAAAAAAAAAACAACCACCTGTTTTAGTCCTTGTGAGTTCATCTAATGTCATAATTAATCATGTGGCTGTGAAATTCACAGTAATATGGTTCAAACCATGAACAAGTTTACCAAGCCTGCTTTGCTTTACTGCATGAATGAAACTGATGGTTCAATTTTCAGAAGTAGTGATTAACAGTTATGTGGTCACATGATGTGCATATATAGCTACAGTGTAACAACACAATTTTGTGCTAAAAAAGAATCCGTGTAACTGTAAAACATTGAATGAAACTATTTTACCTGGACTAGATTTTATCTGAAAGTAGGTAGAATTTTTGCTATGCTGTAACTTGTTGTATATTCTGGTATTTGAGGTAAGATGGCTGCTCTTTTACTAATGAGACACGAGTCGTGCGGGTCTCAGCAGAACTAAATGAACATTTCAGAATAAATTATTGCTGTATGTAAACTCTTATTGAAATTGGTATTTGTTTTGAAGGGTCTTATTTCACATTTGTATTGATAATTGTCAAAAGGACCTCTTTTAAAAACTTCTGCAAATTTTTTTCTTCAAATTCTATGCATTAAGAGTTAAATTCCTCTTACTGTAATAAAAGCAATTGAAGGAGACTGTTCATTATGCATTGGCACTTAAACATTCCTGAAATTTTTCTGCAATGATTACTTCCTGATGTTTAATATTTTTCCATTTTCATTTTCTTTTACCCTTACTGGAGCTCATTAGAAACAAAATCATACTAACATTAGTGGCAGTGTATACTGCATACATAGCACAGGCTTAGCATCTAACATGAGAGAGCCATATAGTTGCCTTTTTCTTCATAGAATTCTAAGCTTGGGAAGTAGATTATTATTCGGTACAAGTAATCTTGTCCAAGCTATAGTCTTTCCCCCTCATCATCATCTTGCTGGTGGGTCTAGAATAAACAATTTTGATATGTTATTCCAGCAGTCAAGTGTAATTGGCACTTAGTCATGCTTGGAAATGCAAATCATATGAATTTCAGAGGTAGGGATTTAATGCCATCAAGATATTCACGCAAACATTTTAAAATCCCTGCCTGTTAAGGAAACTTGTTTTTGATGGATAGGCCAGAGTTGTAGGGGGTGTGTTCATAACCCCTTCCTTCATAAAGGAAAGGAAATTGATAAACTAATGCACAAAATAATGTACTTAATGTCTTCCCTGAATTTGTTCTTAAGGATCAGTACATGAAAGAAATCATTTTTAATAAAATCCCTGCACTTGGGAAGGGAAAGAAGTCAGGCATGACAGGCATGAGACAGATGAGGGGAGCAAACACCTACCTAGGTCCATGAGTCACAAGTGACTGATCGATACCTAGCTTCATATCTGCATAACTATACGATGAATATTTTAAGCTAATATGCCAGTAAAGTGCTGTGATTTGATAAGCTATTTGACTCCAGAGTGCCCCAGAACACTCCACTGCAACACTTTGTAAACACCCCAATTTACTCCTCTAGAATTTGTCTACCTTTAAATTTTTGTCTAACTGAAAAATAGTTTGTGAATAGTACTAATTTATTCTATTTATACTGTTCTCAGAGGCTGCCTTATATAATATACATGCATATGGTTTGTATTTGTTTCTTTAATCCTGATTTTCTAGTTTTCTGAACTTCAGCATGCCAGTTTTTCTAAATATTTCAATATATTTAAGAGTATAAATCAACGAATAAAATTGCCTTTCGTTCAAGTAAGAGAAAAAAGCAGTGCAGAAGTGAAAGAAAGGAGCTTTTCATGTGTCGGGAAAACTCAGGAATCCACGTAGCACCACGGAGTCCAAGAAAGGCCAATACATTTTCCATTGTCCATTGAGAGAACGTTGGTTCTGAATGAGACCCTAGTTGGAGATGACTCTGAATAAGTCAAGAGACAAATCTCATTTTCTTTTGAAATTAAACAGGGTACAGCCAAATATTGCTAGTTTATGTCTGTTAGGAATGACATTACGAAGCCTGATGGTGGGGATTGGTTGTGATGTGGAGAAGAGTGCCCTGGCTCACTTTAGACGAAAAAAGAAAGCTGAGTGTATTTGAATCATCAAATGTGCTTGCTAAAATATGACCTGGCCCCACTCCCGTAATTTCTGGTTCATCGAGTTTGGGCTGAAGCCCAAGACCTGAGAACAGGTGACGCTCGTGCTGCCGGGCTGGGAGCAGTTTGAGAATATGCCCGCACATCACAACGAAGCTCTCGTTGCTTTCCGCTCTACCTATTCCTTCGACAAACAAACTAATCTGACAGCATACTGTATGTATACCAAGAAATTAAACATTTCTCTCCATTTGGTGGTACCAATTTGATTGTTAATCTGATATAGCAGATATCAAAGTCCAGGTGGGACAAACTTGTTGAACATGATTCTACAGACAGTGACTGTCTGAGGCATCAGCTAACGTTTTTGAAGCAGTTGTAAGGTAGTAACAGATAATTTGAATTTGTAGTAAAATCAGAGGGACTACGGAAGCTTTGAGGTGATGAAAGATTGATATAAAAATATGCTCAGTTTACCATGGGAGGGACTAACAACCAGTTAACTGGCAAATCATTGATTTACAAGTTAGCTAGAATAGTCAGAAATGATAAAATAAAAGGTAAGCTTCATGAGAATCAAATAGCACTATAACTACAGTAAAGAAGCTCATTGTGTAAAAATAAGGATCACATTACTGCAGGGTTAAGTAAAGGGTTGAGTATGTTGCTGAGCACGGAAGCCACTCAGAATATATTTGAACTCCAGTTAGCAGGTTTTGGGGGATGTAAGGTAGCACCAGATAACAAAAATTGCCAGAGCTGAAGAAAGAGTTCAGTAGATCATTAAGACTTGCCAAACTTTTTTAAGTCATGGTGGCCTAAGTAGGCTATAATTTACATTTCAAATGAGCATTCCCCTCATAATACTGACTTTTTAAGATATTTTGTAATGTTAAAACCTATGGACTGTGGCTCCTGCAAACCCCAGTTCATTTTCCTGTCATTGTAACTCTTTCTGTATAAAACTATATTCTGGGTTTTGTTAGGCCATTAATGCTTCTTTCAACCTGTATGTTCTCTGTGTACAATATTCTTGGTGCTAAATACACTTACTTTCCTCTGATTTCAGGATAATTCTTATATTTGTGATATTTTCTTAAAGTTATGTGATTGTTACCTTTATAAATTAAAAATGTTCAACTTAATGCATATTAGTGAAAGTGACCATTGAACTTAAAGCAACATTAGTGAACCATCAGATGTCAAACTTGCCCCAATTACACTGGCTTTTGGAATGCAGACACTTAGCCCCAGTGGTCAGCCATTGACCCGTGTACTCAGTTTTTCTCTAGCAGCAGCTAAATGTGGACCAGACACAGGAGACTCATCATCAGCTGGTCAGTGATCTGGTTAGCTCTAGAAAACTAAGAAGGGTCAATCAGTTCAAATTAAGGGTCAAAAGTCCCTGATAGGTGGTTGAGCACTGGATGGGAAAGACCATATAGAGTTATGGCTGGAGTGTCTGATTTGCCACTTGAAACAAACCTTAAAAGAAAGCCAGTCACAAAAGAAATGGATATGGGAGGCAGACAGCAATTAAGAAATGAAGTGGGGTTACTAGCTCCTGGGATTACCTGTGGCATTTCTGAGACCCAGATCTACTTTTCCTGAGTTTGGTAACCAACATTTGTAAAACAAGTTGCCTACCCAAAAAAGGGTAAACAAGAGCATTGGATTTATTTTCTGCAATGCTAGGTGTCCCTCTCCCAAATAAGTATATGTAGCTTTTTGGAAGTAAAAATGTTAACTAAGAATTCCTTAACCAGCAAACTAGCATTCTATTTATATAAAATACTTGTATCATTCAGATTCTTCTCATAGTTGTAAACAAGACCTCTAAACCACAAGGCAGTTCTTTAAAGATTATTAAGTAGCTCACAAACTTTCCATAGGGGCCAGATGAGCATTCTTGGAAATTACACAGCTGGAAGAAGGAACACCCAGGCCATACTGGAGACTGCTTCAAGTAAAGACTCAGATCCTTGCTGTAAGAAATAGCTCTTGCTGCTTCACCCTGCTCTCCTCTAAATTCAAGTCTTAGTTGAGTACCCATGATTGGCAGATGCAAGGTTACATTCCAGAGGAGTCTGGGAAACATTGTAGACGCTAGATTAATTAAACATGAATTCTTTAAATCTAGGAGGAATTTAAAGGAGCTCTGGTGACATGGTGAGTTATCTATTGAGACTTGTCAGCGATTTGAATCCACCAGTCACTCCACAGAAGAAAGGCCATCTACTGTTAAGATTAACCATCTAGGACACCCACAGGGGCAGTTCTACCCTGTCCTATAAAGTTGCTATGAGTCCCAATTGACTTGATGGCAGTGAGTCTGGTCTTGGAAGAGGAATATAAAGATCATTGATGAGACTGTGAGGTTTTTTGTCCCATTAAGAATTACAGTCTAATGAAAAAATAATTCATAAATTATCAAGGGTGAGGAAGGGAAGAAGGAGGGAGGAGAAAAATGAGCTGATACCAAGGGCTCAAGTAGAAAATGTCTTGAGAATGATAGCAACAAATGTACAAATGTGCTTGACACGATGGATGGATGGATGGTCAGAGTTGTACAAGCCCTCAATAAAATGATTTTTAAAAAATAGAAGTAGTGTCTTGTTGGCCCCCCAGGGGGGTTGTGCTCCCTTCTTCTGGGTTGTTTTCTTCGTCGTCATCTCAATGACTGAATTTGGTTTTGAGTTTTTTAGATTTGACTGCTCATAAACAAAATGTAGAAGGTATGCTAGGACTTCTCTAAGATCGAGCATTAAGAAGGCTGGCATCTTCCACTTGTGAAGCCGCCACCATCCAGGAAAGTTCCATGTCTATGAGTCAGATGTTAGGCTGGAGGCTTCCAAATCCAATGGTGCACTGGTGGTTGATGACCAGCAAGAAGACCACACGCTGGCGTCTGCAGAGGATGAAGACTCCAAGGTTGGCAGTTCATGTGACAGGTCACTGACAAATCCCAGGATTAGCAGGCAATATGTCAAGTCATTGATTCAAGCTCAAAGAACTGGAGGTCAGTGACCCAAATGCAGGATTCAGATCCAGCAAAAAAGCAAGCAACTTTTCCATGGCATCTGTTTATGTAGAAAGCAGGCCACCCCCCTAAGGAAAACTGCATTGAATGCATCAAGGCTGTGATCTCAAGAAGGATATTGTATTGCATCTTGATTTTTTTTTTTTTAAGACAGTGGCCCTCACACTTCAGGTCTGGAGCAATCAGCTTTTTCCCCTCTTTTTCCTTTATAAAAAAGTTTTTCTTTTGTTTTTATTTTTCTTTATAAATCATTTTATTGGGGGCTCGCAGAGCTCTTATAACAATCCATACATCAATTGTATCAAGCACATTTGTCCATATGTTCCCATCATCATTTTCAAAACATTTACTTTCTATTTGAGCCCTTGGTATCAGCTCCTCTTTTTTTCCCCTCCCTCCCACCTTCGTGACCCCTTGATACATTATAAATTATTCCTTTCATATCTTACATCATCTGCTGTTTCCCTTCACCCACGTTTCTGTTGTTCATCCCCTTGGGAGGTGGGGGTTATATGTCAATCGTTGAAATCAGTTGCACCTTTATCTTCTATTATTATTTTTCAGCATTTTTTATCTTACTACTTTCATTGGCATATAATCACATATACCATTTAATACTTAAGCAATATTAAGAAGAGTTGTGTAATCATCCCACAATCAATTAAGAACATTTTCTTGTTAGCTCTCAATTTTCCCCAAACTCTCCTGCAGTCCCTCTTAATAATTGTTAATACAGTTGCTCTCTCCATTAACTTTACCTATCCTGGATATCATATACAAGAAAGGATACAAAACAAGAAGCATAACCCCCCAAACCCAACAATTATAACACAAATTTCGATGGAAAATACTAAAAACCGTGACAACTTTAAAATGAATCAAAAGGAAGATCAAACAATAAGGTGTTACATTTTAACCTAACTGCATGAGCCATAATCAACTTTACACAGCTGCCTGAAAACAAGGCTATTCACATCCTTGCACTGTGGCAGAGGGAATTCACTGGAACCTTAATCCATGCAGGGACATGCAAATGAATTTTGGGCTTCCACTGTCATCTATATTTTTCTGCACACAGGTATTCACAATTTGAACTCTGATGCCATTCCCTACTTTAGGATTTTATTATTTATAATCCTTGGATCACACAGGCTACTGTGGTTCTTCCATGTGGGGACATAGTTAATGCCTCATTTAGATGGCTGCTTATGACAAGCCTTTGTATAAAGAAATGTGGGGGAAGTACATACCTTTAAGTGTTATTATGTGGTACAATGTTATTGTGGTATAATGTTACTTTATAAGTAAAATTAGTAGTATACATTGTACTAAAAGAAAAAAAGACAAGGCTTTAAGACCTCAGATGCTATTCTTATGATAGTTGGGCACCATCTGATTTCTTGAACCCACTTTGCTAAAATATCTTCAGTGATCTCTTTCATGAGGAAAATTATGAGTAGGGCCGTGACCTAAGAATGATTTCTTAGATTAAGCCTATGATTAAATTGGAGTCCCAAACCCACTCATATATCATCTGTGGTCTATGTATGTTTCTGGTTTACTTAAGAGACATAATTTTATGACGGAGAACTTATGAGTCATCCCTAAGATAATTTGATAACATAATTCGACTGACAGTATAATTTAGCCAATAATATAGAATTTAAAACACTGTTGAAAAAGGAAAGTACGCATTTATAGATCAGCTTTTCATACCACAATTGTTGACTTGCACAGATTAAAATCTTAGTTACTGGGCATTAATCACAAACAATGACTGTCCTAAACATCTTACAACTGATTGGCTGTGAATACTTTGGCTCAGGTCAGGTCGGGTCATGGGCATGACTAGATGTTAACTGCCAACGGACTGAGAAACCTGGCCAGACATGTTTGCACAAAATCTTTATTCTTCACAATAATGTGAAAACAGATAAGCAGGTAAAATATGCAACTTAAAAGTTGAATTCATTTCATCCTTAAATATACATTTTTCCTTTGGGGGAAGTGTGCATCAGCAGGTCTTTTTATAGAAATACTTTAGAAAAGGTAGTATTTCATTTGCATCAATACCTAACTTAATGTGTCACCGAGAAGCTACATGAAAACGAAGAGACTGGAAGTAAGAGGAGAGAGAACAGTGAAGTTCTCTCAGTAGTGATGCTCCGTGCATCAGTGAGGCTGGGCGAATTGCCTGACCTCGCTGGCAGATTCTAAGAGAGACTCAGGGCATTTGCTAATCTAATCCTTTTACCTTTTGTAAGAAAATTAACATGTCGTAAGTTTGTTATTTCATTTTCTTATCGTGTCTGGGATATGTGAAAGTCTATTTAGTTGAAAAAAGGAAATAAAAAACCAGTGCTTTCAATCAACTTACAGTTCGGTAAGTCCGAGTTACTGATAACGCATAATTGCCTTTTAATATTATGTGAAGTTATGCCCACTTTGAAACCAACACTTTGTCATCAGGATCACCTTCACTTGTTGCAATGTACGGTTTTTAAATCTCTGAAAAGGCGTGGAACCTTTTCCCCCGCTATTAACATGGCTATGTGCACCTGTTTGGACTTACACCCAGGATCTGCCTGCATCCAAAAGACGGTGAGTTCTACAGTGGGTGTCCTCCGAAGACTAAAATTTTCTTCTGAGGTCGTTTCTAACCTTTATACAGCACATTGAAATACATTCCTTTCCCAAATTGAAATCAAACAGCAGGACCTAGAAAGGCGTGACGCCCACCCACTGCTATCTAGTCCACTGACTCATGGCTCCTTAATACAGGGTTTCCGAGATTGTATATCTTTATGGGAGCTGACAGTCTCGTCGTTCTCATCTTGCAGAGCAGCGGGTGGGTTTGAATCACCCACCTTGCGATATAACAGTCCAATGCTTAACCCAGTGTGTCACCAGGGCTCCTAAAAGGCGCCTCTGAACGACACAGCACTCCCGCGATGAAGACCTCTCGCCTCACGGCAGGAGTAAACACCACCGCTTAACCGCGGTGTGAAAACAGACCAGGGGGAACGTGAAAAATGATTCCGTTGCTAAAAACAGCTCAGTGGCTACAAACCCTCTGTGGGCGGGATCTGAGACCGGAACGACGGGAAGGTTTCCTGTCCTCTCGCGGGATCTCCACGGGCCACGTCAGAAAGCGGGGCTCCAGGCCGTGAGCCATTGGTGCGATGATAGACCGGGCCGTGAAAAGCCACGGACGTGGAGGCGTTGCGGGAGGCAGGACTTCCGCCGGAAGTGCCCGCCGCCTTCCGGCCTGTCTTCTCTGCGAGTTGCAAGCTGGCGGGGTGTGCGGTCGTCCTGCGTGGAAATGGCCAGCGCCGCCGCGCGGTCCCCAGCTGACCAGGACAGGTGGGTCCCGGAGAGAGGGGTCCTACGGAGGCCTTGCTGCGAGCCCGCGGGCGGCGCCCACCCCGGAGCACGGCCGCGCCGGGGCCGCTGGGCACTGGCCGCAGACCCGGCGCCGCTCCCGGGGAGGCGGTTCCAGCCCGAGGAACCTGGGTTCTTTAGCAAGTTTAGTATCAGCGAAGCCAAGAGAGTGTGTCCCAGCTGCAGGAACATGGCAACTGTATCCAGCTAGACATTTATAACCAAAACACCTTTTTGGTTGTGTGTGTGCGCGTGTGGAAAAAAACAAGCTGGGTGCTCCGCTGAGTAAACTTTCCTTCGTGAGTTGGGCGGTGGGAGGCAAAGTGAAGGCTGACTGCCGCGGGCCGTGCTGTGTGACCCGGGGTACCCCCCTCCTGTGCTTTGTCCCGGGCCAGGTTCATTTGCATCTACCCCGCTTATCTGAATAACAAGAAGACCCTCGCGGAGGGGCGCCGCATCCCCGTCAACAAGGTGAGGCCTGACACTCGCGCCCCTGGAGGGATGGGTGGGTCTGGCCTGTTGGAACCCCCAGTTTCTTTTCCTTTTAATACTTTAAAATCGAAAGGGAACAGCAGGTAAGTGGGGGAGCTTTCCTTCATATTGGTAAAACCAGAAAGGCGTTAATTTATAGCAAGTCAATTCTGACTCAGGGCGACCCTATATTTATGACTTATAGCTGTGGAGATTATAATGAAGTTATGACAGTTCCCCCCCCTTTTTTTTGACAGTTTTCCCCCTTATGAAGAAAATTGAAACCCTTGCTTTATACATTGTAATGTCCAGAATGCAGTTGAGTTTGTAAATAGGTTTAAAGGCAAATCAATTTCAGTTTTTTGCCCCAACAGTTTTGTCACTTAATTTACATATCATACAATTGAATGGTTCAATCTTATCAAGGGATTGTACAATCAGCACCCAATCTATCTTATTGGTTGAGTTTTATGTTACTTTTATTTAATGTTTTTTTTAAATAGGCTGTTCGTGCTTGTGAGGCAGGAAAACTTACATTTTTTATTGACCTAGGAGTTAAAATTTACAAAGTGACTAATGCCGAGTAAAAGGTCTATATTGAAGTTTTTTCTTTTCAAAGTGGGTGTTGTATTTTGCATTTTAAAAGATCATAACCCATTTTGCAATTACAGTGCCCGATTAAAGGTAACTAGTCTAAAGTAATGTCACTTATTTTTGTGCCCTTTAATAACTTCTAATTTACTGCCTAAATATGTAAAAATTGGCTTTGCTACCTCAAGGTAAGAGAAAGGGTGCTAAAGTACTTCTTCAAAATAATGCCGGCACCAATCTACTGTGACATGTTTCTGGTAGCAAACCCTCATATAATTTGGAGAATTACTGAAATTATAGGAAAGATTAAAGACGTGCATGGATAGGTTGGTTGGTGGATCTTTTTAAAACAAATAACCTTTATTGTGTGGCCTTTATACAAAAATGTACATAAATACATAGCTTTATTGGTTTTCACAAAGTGAGCACACTTGCATAGCCAGCATCCACATTTTTTGAAAAGCATTATCAATACCCCCAGAAGATTCCTTCATGTCCCGTTAGATACTATTCCTTTATATACTCACCCAAATCAGTGTTCTGACTTCTAACACAATACTTCACCGGATTGTTGAACTTTATATAAAGAGAATTGTACACTATGTACTCTCATGTCTTTGATGTATCCACATTTTTTAGTGTAAGTTAATTTTCATTGCTCAGCAAGGTTTCTCTGAACAGTCCGATGGGCCTTGAGGATGTGAGGGTGTGTGGCAGCATCTCTACAAGAGCCCTGGTGGTGGAATGTTTGCACCTTAGTTTGCTTACCACAAGGTCAATAGTTCCAAGGCACTAGCTGTTCCCCAAGGGAAAGAAAAGGTTTTCTATTTCTGTAAAGAGTTCAACTCAGAACCCCAGAGGGGCAAATCTACCTTTGCTTATAGCTATGAAGTGGCATGGACTTGAGAGTAGTGAATTTGGTTTTTGGTTTATAGTAGAAATCCATGTCAGATTAAGCTGTTTATGGCTTTTGTTTTTAACTTTCAGGCTGTTGAAAATCCAACAGCTTCAGAGATTCAAGATGTATGCTTAGCAGTTGGACTTAATGTATCTCTTGAGGTATGATGTAGTTCTTTATGATTTTTCCACCCTAATCTCGTTGATATAATAGCTGTTGAGCATAGCTTATTTTTGTTTTTGTTTTTTATATTAGAAAAATAAAATGTACTCTAGAGAATGGAATCGTGATGCTCAGTACAGGGGCAGAGTCCGGGTTCAGCTGAAACAGGAAGATGGCAGCCTCTGTTTGGTACAGTTTCCATCACGTAAGCTCTTTTAAATAAATGAATGGTGTTCCGGGATAGGTATTCCTCTATAATACAACATATTAACAAATGGACCTTTTGGAAGATATAAATCGTAATTTACAGTCTACAGATTTCTCTACTACTGAGTGGAGAGAGGTAAACAGGTTTTAACTCTTTCAAGTTAAGTGCTTTTGTGTGTGTGATGAAACCTAATTTGAAGGAAAAAAAACATTTTGTAGACCTCTGGAAGTTTTCATGTGGCCAGCTTAAGAGTACAAAATTTTAAAAAATTAATTAATTAAAAGGAGTATAAAATAAATCATTAAATGACTAAAAGTTAATTACCATTTCAAATACTGGAGACCATTGATATCTATGACTAGTGATTATTTTTATTCTTTATCTAAAAAGCAATATTGAGTGAAAAACAACAAGTTGAAATGCACAGGGTATCACTTATGTTCATGTATAAAATTTACTGTTGTTTGTTGATATATGGATGTATCTATTTTGAAATGCCCTAAACGGATACACCACAAAGTGCACTCCATCAGACCTCCAATGCAGGGACTGTCTGTAGTCCCCTGATGGTGGACAGAGAGTGAAGAGTGTAAAGTGGTGGAAAAAGAAAACTGTGGCTTTTTCTTTAGTGCCTTTTGTTTCTTTCTTTCTGATAAAGTAAGCAACTACGGAAAGCTTTCTTTGTCTACAGCGCTATGGATGCAACAGCAAAACCCAAAATAACCTAACAACTTCCCTAATACTGCTTCAAAGCAAGCACATCAAACTTGATTCCACTAGAATGTAGTTATTCTTTACAATACTAATTTTTTTAAAGACTGTGTGTGTGTGTCTGTGTGTGTGCGCGCGCGCACGCGCGCGCAAACTATTATTGAGCATCTTCTGGCCAAGTTAGTCTCTCTTCATAAAATGGAATTACAATTTGAGGGCATCCATGTTTGCTTCCTTGCCAATACCAAGTTTGCCTCATTTGAATCTTCCCATTTCATGAGAAACATGAATTGCCCATGTAGGAGTTTTGTTTGCTTGTTTCTAAATGATAATAACCAAAATTGGACTTCAGTATTCCAAAAGGCGATTTGGGGTATTGGGGATATCAATCGATGCTTCTTTATATGTTGTTCTTTACTTTTCTAAATTTATTTCCTTTTTTTTCTAAATTTATTTCTTTTTAATTTAAAAGATCTACTTATAATTCTTTCTTGGCATAATAAATCCAAACTGACAATTTGAGTACCCTTATTTTTATATAAATGAAGCCGTATAATACTTAGCCTTTTTGTGTGTGTCTTCTTTTACTTAGCATTGGCATCAGTGTCCATCCGTGTCATAGGTTTCCAAACTTACTTGGCCTACTCTCCATCTTCCAGGGGGAGAAATTACACAGTACTCCCCAGGGAATTAAAAACTTTATATATGATACCCCATAAGGCAGGGTAAGGTGTGGGTCTCTACTTTTACAACATCCTGGGTCATTTCAGGAAACACTGACCTTTGCTGGAGCATATATCAGACCCTCATTCATTTTTATGGTGGAATAATATAGTCCATTGTATGTTTAAACCATATTTTTCATTTGTTGGTGGCACTAGGGATTTTACCTTATGGCCAAGGTAATGCTACTTTGAACATTGACACTTGTTTAAGGCTCTGTTGTTAATTCTTTAGGGTTTATAGCTAAGATTAAAATTGCTGGGCTTTATAGTAAATGTACTTTGTAAAAACCCACCCTAACTTTTGCCCAGTGCCGGCAGCATTTTGAACTCCTACCAGCAGTGTAGAAGGTTTCTCCACAATGTTCAAAGTGGTATCTCCTTGTGGTTTTGATATTTGCATTCCCCTTATGTAAATTGAGTGTCACTGCTTATTAATAACCCTTAATGTTTTAAAATTGTATTGTTTTTATTGTTGAATTGATAGAGCTTGTTATTCTAGAAATAAGTCCTTATCAGATACATGATTTATAAAGATTTCCTTTCATCCGTGGGTTATCTTTTCACTCTCTTGATGGTCCTTGGTGCACAAAAGTTTATAATTTTGGTGATGCCCGTGTTTTTACCTAATTTGCTTCTGCTGTGCTTCTGCCATGTTTAGAAAAGCATTGCTAAATCCCGCAGACCTCCCTCATGTTGTCTTTTAAGAGTTTCATACTTTTAGTATTTAGTTCCTAAATCCATCTTGAGTTTTTTAATGTGATAGAAGGTAAGAGTTAAACTTTCTCATATCTAGTGTGCCCAGCACCATTTATTAAACAAGCTCTTCTTTCCCCCATTGAGTCAATGCTGACTCATAACTGCCCCATTTGGATTTCTGAGACTGGAACTGTCTTTATAGGAGTAAAAAACCTCGTCTTTCTCCAGAGAAGCTACTGGTTTTGAACTGCCAACCATTCGGATTGCAGCCCAACAAGTAACCACTATACCACCAGGGCTCCCTGACCATAATTATGAGGTCTTATTTCTGGGCTCTTAATTGTATTTCACTGGTTTACATGTCAATTTTTATGCTGGTACAACAATGTTTGATTCGTATAGCTTTGTAGGAAGTACAAGGGGGTACCCCAAAAACCAGACACCCTCCACCCCCACAGCTATGTATTTAAATTTTTTTACAGAACAACCTTATCACCATCAGAGTACTCTCGATTACACTTAAAACGTTTGTCAAAGCTGCGATTCCGTTCTTGGAAACATTTTTCAAACTTAACTGTTTGGATGGCTGACAGCCCCTCCCTTGTTTGTTTTTTTTCTTTACCTCTTCTATGTCTTCAAATCACTGTCTTTTTTTTTTAATCATTTTATTAGGGGCTCATACAACTCTTATCACAATCCTTACATACATCAATTGTGTAAAGCGCATTTGTACATTCATTGCCCTCATCATTCTCAAAACATTTTCTCTCCACTTGAGCCCTTGCTATCAGCTCATTTTTCCCCTCCCTCCTCACCCCACCCCCTAAATCACTGTCTTTTCATATGCCTCTTCATTCTCAGAAAAAAAATTCACATGGAGCAATGCCAGAGGCATGCTGTTTTCTCCCAAAAGTTGGCACACTGAGATGGTTGTATGAGCACGAGGTGGAAAAACCAGTCCCCCGACTCCCACAAATCTGGCTTTTTTTGTCACACTGTTATGCAGTCTTTTCAGAACCTCTAAATAGAAAGCTTAACAGTCTGACCTGGTAGAACAAACTCCAAGTGAACTATTATCCCCTCATATTCAAAAAAACAAATGAGCGTCATCTTGATATTTAATTGCACTTGACAAGCTTTGGGGGGGGCGAGGTGATGGTGGCATCTGCCACAGGCGTGATTGGTGTTTACTTTCGGGGTTATAAGAACAGCGCCGTGTCTTGTCACCAGTAATAATCTGGGAAGAGTCCGGGTCCCTTCGGAGCTGTTCTTTCAAAGCATGACATGCTCTTTTTTCCTCCTAAGAACCCAAGGCACAGATTTTGCAACAACCCTTCTCATTCCCAAATCTCCCATTAAAATCCACTGAACTGAGGTCCAAGACAGTCCAGATAACTTCCTATCTTTTCAATGATCCATCGTCGGTCTTCAAGCAGAAGTGCCCAAATTCTGTAGACATTTTCATCTTCATCCATCAGGGATGTTGACACATGTCCAGAACAAGGTTTGTTATCAATCGACATTTCACCATTTTTGAAATGAAAAAAACCACTTGTACACCTGGTATTTTCCCATTGACACTGTCTTTTAAAGCTGTGTTCAACATCACAACAGTTTCTGCAGCATTTTTCCCAAGCAGGAAACAAAATTTCCCAGGCACATGCTGTTCTCTTAAATTGGCCAACCCAAAAAATGAGGTTTGAGCGAAACTGCTTTTAGAAAGGGAAAATTCGTGACCAGAGAGAGCCTTCCCTGGTGACACCACTGGGGGCATCAGTGCGAGTTGCTCAATGCTCACTTAGCTGGAAAAGTGCGTACTATGAAAGTTCCTCCCAGCAGAGCTTTTTTCCTTTTTTGTTTGGTTTGGGGGGGAGATCCCCTCGTATGACTGCTCCAACTTTGTTGTCCTCAATATTGTTTTGGCTAGAGCCCTTTCAGATTTGGAATCATTTCAGATTATTTTCGATGCTATTGTAAATGGAATTATTTACTTTTCAGATTGTTCATTGCTAATGTCTAGTGGTAGTGGTTACACATTGTGGGTTAGGCATTGGGCTGCTAACTTTAAGATAACAGTTCAAACCCACCAGCCACAGCTGGGGAGTAGGATGAGGCTTTCACCTCCTGTACGGATGTGCAGGCTCAGAAACGCTGCCTTAAGGCCCTGTGAATTGGACATGAACTCCGCCGCAGGAGAAGCAGGGTGTTTTGCCATCCCTGCATCATGCCATAGGGTCGCTGTGTCAAATTCAGTGTCTGCCCCACCCATGGCAGACTGGCCCAAAAGGCTGCCACAAACACTGTGACGCATGGGCCCTGTTTTTCTTTTCTGGACCTCAGGGATAAATTTCGTTTCAGACACCAAGCTTCTAGGCCTTGAGAGTGTGGGGTTATGTAGACTGGTGGGCCTTTTGGCTACACCAGGATATGCGTCATGTCATTTGAACTAAGATAATTTTCCTTCATTGTTTCCTATTCAGGTACCTCATTTCGTATTCTTGCCTAATTGCTTTGGCTGGACCTCTCAGTAAAATGTTGAGTAGAAGTAGCATCCTTGTCGTGTTCCTAATCTTGGGGAGAAAGCTATCAGTCTTGCACAAGAGTGTGGTGTTAGCTTTGAATTTTATAGCTGCTCTCGGGCATGAGGCAGAAATGCCCAGCGATCTGTAGTTTGCAGAGTAGTTT
>NW_022111373.1:31414805-31415674 GCF_000313985.2 Echinops telfairi | reverse complement strand
TCAGTGCATTTTGTGGCTGAAAGAAGAATATTTTTTAAATGGAACAATGAACTGTACCATAAGTTACTTGAAATCCTATGTTTATCCTCTGTGCAAACATGTTTGAGATAAATTTAACATTTGAACCATGTAATTTGTTCATCTTTAAAAGTTAATGAAATAAAATTTGACACTATAAGCTTTTGCTTGTGGAATTAATGCCAGTAGAAGTAATTAAGCAATGAAATGGTTAATAAAAGTTTTAATGCCCAAACAGTGGCACACTCCCTGCCATTGAGTTGATGGGACTCAGTGACCCCGTAGAACTGCCTCATTTGGGATGTAAATCCTTAAGGTAACACTAACCCAGCTTTGGCCCACAGAATGGCTGGTGGGCTTACCTGCCAGCTGTTCAGTTAGCAGCTTAGTGCTTTAACCACTGTGCCACCAGGCCTCTCAAAACTCAACATCGTGAAAGCATCTTTGGGATCTGTGAACATCCGATGTGTAGGTCACGTTACTGACTACAGCACTTTGTCAGCCCTGACAGGTGGCCAAGGAAGAAAGAATACGAGGGCAGCCGGCTTAAAAGGTTTGCCACAGAAAGATGGCTGCAGAGGAAGATTCTCAAGGGTAATTAGGGTTACACGGTGCCTTACAACTATTGCTGGGGTGATACTGCTTTTCTCACGTTGAAGAGTTGACTATTAATAGAGTTTATTTCTGATTTGAGCACTAATTTCCGTCCTATCACTATAGTTGATAATTTTGATCTGTAGTAGTAGGTTACAAGTTGAGCTGCTAGCCCAAAGTTTAGTTCAAAACCACCAGCCGCTTCTCTGTAGAAAGATGAGGTTTCCTACTATTTAGACTGTTAAGTCTCAGAAGCC
>NW_022111373.1:31413069-31414058 GCF_000313985.2 Echinops telfairi | reverse complement strand
TCCTTTCAAGCTGATTACGGTCTTTATCTTGCATCTTTTCTGGAGCCTTTTGTCTGGCTGCTCTCTGTGGTGTCGATGTGACTATCGGGTGACTAAGTCTAGTGCACACCTACTTGTGGGGATTCCCTACCATTTGGGGTGTGGCTCGTTTACTGGCTTTCTGTTAGGACAGTGGTTCTCAACCTGTGCGTCATGACCCCTCTCGGGTTCAAATGACCCTTTCACAGAGGTCGCTGGATTCATAACAGTAGCAGAATTACAGTTATGAAGTAGCAACAAAAATAATTTTATGGTTGGAAGGTCACTACAACATGAGGTATTCAAGGGTGGCGGCATTCGGAAGGTTGAGAACCACTGTTGGGATAACCTGCTTGCTCATGTATAAGTGCTTCAAAAAATTCCATTATCTTTTAATTCCCTTAGCCACACACTTTTCGAACCCCTCTTGTAGTCTTCACGTTGTTCTCATTTTATGTAGCTCATCTTCAGGATCTTTCTGAGAAAAAATCTTCCTATTCCTGAAAATACCATCACTAACTGTTTGGCTGGGCTTAGAATTGACATTGGGAATCTGTCCTTTCCCACATGTTAAAAGGCATTGCGTTTTTGGTTTTCTGACTTCTTTTGTTGAAAATGCTTTTGTCCAAAGCATTCTGACTTATGGTAATCCTTTATGGCTTTATTGTTGTTTGTTTAAACTTAAAATTTGGTCACAGTATTCTCAAATATCACAATAGTGAACTTTGGGTCATTTGTCCATTGTTCTTGGTACCAAGTAGGCCCTTTCAACCTGGAACCTTATGCCCTGTAGTTCTGAGAGATTTTCTTGGAAATGTCACCAATTACTGGAACACGGGTATTGGACCTGCTGCACTAGCCCTGAAATTCTCTGCGCCACTTTTCTATCTATTTGCCCTTTTTCTTCTAACATTTTCACCATTTCTCAGCTTTATCTTCTATCCCTTCTTTGAACTTCTCTAAGTCCCCGT
>NW_022111373.1:31410035-31411637 GCF_000313985.2 Echinops telfairi | reverse complement strand
TCACATGATGTCATTCTGCAGCCTGTCACTTCCGATTCGGATCTTGCATGGGCTCCAGTGAAGCCTCTTCTTACATTGTGGTCATGGGATGCTCTCCTTGCTTGAGATGGCCCACATATATCCCATGGCACACACCCTATTTGCATGGCACCCAACACCCAATCATTTGGTGGAAGTTACAGACATGGATAAAAGAGCCATTCCAAATAATTTCACTTCACTACAGACCTCTCCATTCTTTTCCTTGTATTTCAGTTCCTCCCAACACTAAGATGTGCTCTTTCTAGTTTGTTGTTGTCTTTCTGACCTTGGAGATGACTTTTAGACCTACTGGAGAGGGATCAGGTGCGGTAAGCAGAATAGTAAACCAGTCACTGTCAAGTCGATTCCAACTTACAGTGACCACGTAAGACAGGGGGGAGCTGCCCCTGTGAGCATCCGAGGCAGTAACTCTTTATGGGAGTAGAAATAGCCTCATCATTCTCCCTTGGAGTGCTTGGCTGGTGATTGTGATTTCAAACTGCTGACCTTGTAGTTAGCAGCTCAGTTACAACCCACTATGCTACCAGGGCTCCCTCAGCTACCATAGGCTAATTATGTCATTCAATAGTGAAGGCAAAATGTTTTGAGAAAGCTCCTTAGGTGATTCTAATGAGCAGCCATGTTTGAAAACTGAGCAAAGTATCAAGATAGCACTTGTTTAACTCTGAGGTTTTTCTCTCCAAGTATGGTTCCAGGACAGAGCTTCAGCTAGAAAATTGTCGGAAATGCCATCGTAGACACACAGAATCAGAAAGTTTGAGGATCCAGCCCAGAAATTGTTTTAACAAGCATCCCTACAAGAAATGCTAATGTGCCCTAAAGGTCTAGAACAGAGGTCCTCAAAGTTTTTAAAATGGGGGGGCCAGTAAGTTCACTGTCCCTCAGACCCGTTGGAGGGCCGGACTATAGTTTAAAAAAAAACTATGAACGAATTCCTATGCACACTGCACATATCTTATTTTTAAGTAAAAAAACAAAACGGGGCAAAAACACCCGGCGTGGGCGGATAAATGTCCTCGGCAGGCCGCATGTGGCCCGCAGGCCGTAGTTTGAGGGTGCCTGGAGAACCACTGACCTAACCAATAAACTCTCTCCTTACTGCTCTTACAGGGCATGTATGCTAAAATTGATTTTACAAGCTAATGATAGTGATTCTACACAATATAAAAGCAGCTGCTGGAGACCGAAGTGACCGAGCATCCGCGCTGGAAGTGGATGTTTTTAATAAGTACAATTTTTAGGTCATTTTCTTGACCTGTGTCTAAAACAATACAGGATGGTTTGGAGGTATGTATGTGTAAGTGTTACTATATACAGTGACTTTTCTGTAAAATGTGCAGGTAGAAATCAGTGGTTTCATTCCCTTGAAATCTAGCGGGTATTATTGGTAGACACAGTGTTGTTTGTAGTTCAGGGTAAGTAAGCCTTGTTCGCCAAGAGGAAGTCTCTACCTGGAGAAATAACAGGCCACGAGCGGTGCCTACTGCCCACTCCCCGTCTCTATCAAACACACCCAGGGTTTACAAAAGACAAACAGCTCCCACCCCACACACACACACA
>NW_022111373.1:31407234-31409277 GCF_000313985.2 Echinops telfairi | reverse complement strand
TTCCTCACCATCAAGAACAGCATATCTTATTATTATTCATGCTTTGGAATCTAATACTCAGTTATATAAGTTTAAGCTACTTAACGCTATGCCATGATCCATGTTATTGAATATTTTGCAGATACTACCCCTATTTTATATTTTTTATACCATGAGATATCATCATGGCTTTGTTATTATTATCTAAAGGATAATTTTTATCTGCCTTATGAAATTTGATTTTACTGGCCAAATATTTAATCTCGTTAATTTTGTTAAATTCTTCTTTTGTCTAGTTTAATGTAATTCTAAAGGATCCTAATGTTACGTTTAGTTTATCTGCTCCAAGCAATGGTTGACCAAGTTGGAGCCATTACTTTTAACCTTTGTTCTATGTGTAGTTAAACACAATGTTATCAAAACAGAATAAGAACAAAGGTCTCTAAATGAACTACTACTGATTCTGACAAGCTATCGAAGAGGCCCAGAGTTAGAAACTGAAGGCATTGTGACATGATCACTGCCAACTAGATTATAGGTTCTAATCCACTTCCTTTCATTCTCCCAGAATTGCTCTTAGAGCTAGATGTCATCATTAGCATCCTGTTGCTAATGATATGAACAAGAACATGGAAAAATGGAATGAAAAGATAATGACATCTTCCAGGAATTTTTCAACCACCCTCATCTATGTGAATTAGAGCTGGACAAGTCTTTAGATTCCTTAAACTTACTGAAATTAAAGAAACAAAGAATTACAATTGGAAAAGAAACAAGACTAAACCAACATGTTACCCAGCTTTAAAGTTAAAACCAAAATGATTTTAGCATTTTATATACAGACACATCTAACAGTCATAAGCAGATTTTTTTAAAGACCACAAGACACTATTTTTATAGATAAATTAAGAGTTCTAGATTCCTACCTAATATATTTATAAATTTCCCCATTCAAGTCTAACTACTTCACAAAGTTGTCCTGGATTCAGCTCCCTTCAATGTTAGGAAAGCAAGCAGGCCAGCCGCTATTTAATGTCATTTCTCACTTAACTCTGTTCATGTAAAACATTACTCATTAGTATTAATTTTATGAACTATTATTTAACATTGTACCAGCACAATAGAACCTTCAGCTTTTGGCAGGTGGTCTTATTGTAGAGAAGTTATAGATGGTATATGTAACCTCCCACCTCCCCATGAGAATTACTGTATAGTTAGACACTCATTATACCCAAATTAATGTGTGTGTATGTACACACACATGCACAAATTCCTTAAAACACTTAAGAATTAACAAAATTATACATTACATGATAAGCCATAAGGAGTATTTTAATTGCAAATACAGAGAAAATGCATGCAAAGAGCTCAGTGAATTAAAGCCTGTGAGATAGATCATTTTAAGTTTATATTTCCTGCAGGACAGTAGCACATATTTCCTTACCCATTAAGAGACAAAATACTTTCCCTAACAATTTGGACAGTGCCCACTGCATTAAATTAAAATGTTTCTATATTACATATATGCAGTAAAAATACACACAAAACAAACTCACAACACTTTTTTAATATATCAAAAATGTTTCCAAGGCAACATCATTCGACGATCATACACAATCCCTATCTAACAGCAAGCTCTAACCGGAAGGTCCGCGAGCAGAAAGGGCCCGTGCAGGCGCTGGCTTAGGTGCTCTTCTTTTCTTCGCCCAGCAAATTCACGGTGGCTTTCTTGGCTATTAGGGGGAAGAAAATCTTATCAAACCACTTTGCAGCACGGGCTCTGTCCCTAATGTAGCTGCTAGGTAATGTGGATGCTTCGTGTTCAGATGAAAGCACACAGGTGTGTGGGCAGGGTTAAGAGGGTCTCCAGGAAGTTATAAAGGTACCACCTTTCCCTCAATGGGATAACTTGGTCAACAGACATGACTCTTAACTTAATGTTCTATACCCTAATTTGGTGAATACTTCCTGTAATTATAATCTTAAAAGTCCCAAGGGCTCAAGTAGAATGAAAATGTTTTGACAATGATGGTGGCAACATATGTACAAATGTGCTTGATACAA
>NW_022111373.1:31396435-31397777 GCF_000313985.2 Echinops telfairi | reverse complement strand
AGTGAGTGAGTGAGAGAGTGAGGCAGTGAGAGAGTAAGGCAGGGAGTGAATGAGAGAGAGACAGTGAGAGAGTAAGACAGTGAGAGAGTGAGACAGTGAGAGTGAGACAGTGAGTGAGACAGTGAGAGAGTGAGACAGTGAGAGTGAGACAGTGAGAGTGAGACAGTGAGAGAGTGAGACAGTGAGAGAGAGACAGTGAGACAGTGAGAGTGAGACTGAGAGAGAGACAGTGAGACAGTGAGAGTGAGACAGAGAGTGAGACAGTGAGAGTGTGAGTCAGTGAGAGAGTGAGACAGTGAGTGAGTGTGGCAGTGAGAGAGTGAGACAGTGAGTGAGTGTGGCAGTGAGAGAGTGTGGCAGTGAGAGAGTGAGGCAGTGAGAGAGTGAGGCAGTGAGAGAGTGAGTCAGTGAAAGAGTGAGTGAATGTGGCAGTGAGAGAGTGAGTCAGTGAGAGTGAGGCAGTGAGTGAGAGAGTGAGTCAGTGAGAGAATGAGACAGTGAGAGAGTCTATGTCAACTTATTTCTTCATGAAATAAAAATGTTCGAAAAGTAAAAGGCAATAAACTACTGTCTTTGCAAGGTGTTCCTGGGTAGTCTAGTTTGGGGAAGCTAATGGGACAATTCACATGGCGGACTGAGTAATCTTACCTTCTTTAGTGATGGCATCTGCAGTCTCTTTGGCTTTATCTTTCAGATCCTTCATCACACTGTCTACCTGGTTCTCATGCTTCAGGAAGATGGGGCGGATGATGCGCATGTAGAGCAGTTCAGCTCCATTAGAAGGGCTTGGTGCCATGCACCACAACAAGAATCCACACTGCAAATAAGTAGCAGCATTAGTAACAGGAGAAAGGCATGCATCCTGAAAAGACACCCTCTTCACCACCACCAGGAATGATCATTGCCTCTGGTATTTTCTCCACTGGCATATCCAGTGCTTTTTGTGGACGATTAGTAGCCTGTTCTTGCATAGAAAAAAGTTGGCATCAAGGAGGCACATACACACTTATGGAATCCCTTTTTAAACTATCGATCTGCTCAGCTGCTAACTGAACTAGAGGGTTTGTGTCCACCTAAAGGTGCCTCAGAAGAAAGGCCTGGCAATCTACTTTTGAAAAATGGGCCATTGAAAATCTTTTAAAGCAGAGTTGTATTATTCTAAGCCACATAGGGTTACCAAGAGTTAGAATTGACTCCACAGCTATTTGTTTCTGGTCTAAGGAATCATTAATACCAAACAAGAAAGGTAAAATACAAAAGACCCTGGAGCTTAACTAACTTCCTAACTTGGAACACTTTTTCGTTTATTCCCACCCACTGCCATCAAATGCCTTCTGATTCA
>NW_022111373.1:31392256-31395095 GCF_000313985.2 Echinops telfairi | reverse complement strand
AAAGCAAAAGGAACAGGAAGGACCTAGAAAGCAAAGCTCAGAATAGATGTATAATAGGTGTGTACATATGTAAATACATTAATCCACAAAAATAGAGGTACTGGCCTATGTACATATATTTATTTGGCAATACACTAAGGTACTGGACAGACTTCAGGCCTCTGCTCATACCCTCCCCCTCAATACAAGAACACTTTGTTCTAACAAATGCATTCTGTGATGCTCACCCTCCTAGCACAATTGCTGAAGACAAAATGGGTGCATAAGCAAATGTGAAGAAAGCTGATGGTGCCCAGCTATCAAAAGATACACTCTCTGGGGTCTTAAAGGCTTGAATTTAAACAAGTGGCCATCCAGCAGAGAAGCAACAACCCCACATGGAAAAAGCACACCAGCTGGTGCGAGCATGAGGTGTCATCGGTACTGGGTACCAGGCATCAGAAGACCCATAACAAACAAACAAAAGTATATCATTGAGAAAAGGGGGGGTCAGAGAAGAGATCCAAAGCCCATCTGTAGACAATGGAATATCCCCCCACAGAGGGGTCAAAGGGACGGGATGAGTACCAGGGCACAGTAAAGCACCGATGAAACACATAAACATAACATTTCAGAGAATTTCAACAGTAGTAAGAATGTTAGGACTTGTTAATTTTTTTGTTTAATAAAAAAAAATATTTCATTGGGGGCTCTTACACTATTCCTCTTGTTCCTTGAGGCGTCCTCACCGCCCACTATCACAACCCCAGGACGCCTCAAGGAACAAGAGGAATAGTGTTAAGAGTCCCCAATGAAATATTTTTTTAATTAAACAAAAAATTAAATAGCACAGTACTTATCTGCATGTATAAGCACATTTTTTGCTATTCCATTCCAACCTTTTTTGTTTTGAAAAATGGTATTAGCTACGAACAAGTCATTCATTGGTCTTACAAAATTCTCATTCTAGAAAAGCTTTGGAGCAGTTTCTATTCTGTAATGTGTCGTGGCCATGAGTCAAGCCTGAGTCTATGCTACTCACAGACCCACTATGGCTGAGTAAGTACATAGGTTAAAAGCACTGACAGCCTCGGTGTGTGTACTTAGTTCCCTGCTTACACTCGACTTCCCAGCTACTCTGCTCAAGCTGCTCTGGCAGCAGCTGCCCCACTCCTCGCGAGGGGTAAGACTGCCAGATTCCCTGATTTTCTGAGAAATGAAAAATGAAGTGACTATTTTTCACTGGCTTCAGCTTTCCTTTCCTCTTAATGCCAACCAGTCTGACATATGCTGCAGGTCATTTTCTGGCCAACATTGCCCCATGCAAGGCCTTTATGTGTTTGTTTTTTTAATTGTGGTAAAATATGTACAGCAAAACTGTTGGCCTTTTGGTTTTTAATACCCAAGTGTTGTACAAATGATTGCCCAGTGGTTGCTTCTGCAGGAACCCCAGGGGGCTTTTCAAAGTTCATGGAAAAATGGAACTAAAAAGTCTGAAGTATATAGTGTTTTAATTTAAACCCTTTTGTACATACATACCCCAAATTCAATTCATTTTAAATAAATGATATGAAGGAAGTCTTGAAGTTACTTTCTTGATAGAACATCAGAATCCCATGTAGATATTTTTTAAAGCAAAAGAGTGTAAAACAATAGCTTCTCGGTAACTAGATTTAACTACTTGGAGAGCAGAGAGTGTTGTTTAGCACGTAACAATTAAGTGGTATTTGTTACTTATGAACATATTTTTTTCTTTTTTACTTAATACTTCGGAAACTGGTTATGTTCTACTAGATTGACATGCAATGCATTTAATGTTCCCCACTTAAACAGTGGGAATTGGGCTCCTGATGGTTACTGTAAAGTAGAATGCTTGATTTTCAGGAGTGGACTACTGTCAGAGAAACAGATGGCTACATTATCATACTTTAAGAATCACAACGAAGTAGAAATAACTCACTGGATTAAGAATTGGGAACACTGGTGTCTTTTATGCATTTAGACACTTAAGACTCAACCTAACTTCTCTCATCAATACCTTTTAAAAGTCATAAATTAATATGCTTTTTAAAAAACTGTACCAAACAGTAGTAGTATTAACAAGTCCGAACATTCTTACTACTGTTGAAATTCTCTGAAATATTATGTCTATGCAAATACCAACCCTTCAGCAATGCAAGGAAGTGGAAGACTATCTATTTCTAAGTAAAATACGGCAAGATTACCAGTCAGAACTAGAGCCAACTGTCCACATTTTTATACCTCTTTGATGTGATTGCTTTAGGCTATGCTCCAGAGTATTAATCCCATTCTTTCAGGTACCACCAGGCTACTGTCTTGGGACAGTAAAATAATTACTGTTCCCTGTCTACATTCTTAGTTCTAATTCTCAACTGAAATAATATTCTTGTATGAAATATAAAGTTAATTACAATTCAACTCTCAAAGTGATATTCCGTTTCTAGCTGTCACAACTCCCTCTTCTAATTTATTTAAAGCTATTCTGTAGCCCAGTAATGCTGTGATATACAGATCTGGTCATCCTTTTGATCATGCTGCCTTCCAGTGCCAATGGAAAATAGTCCCCAAAGGCTCCACAAACACTCTTTCTTGTCAAAGAGTCTACGATGTGTTCCTTGCACTATTAGAACTGATACATTGAATCCTTAAATCCCAAATGAAAACAGGACAGATAATGTAGTCTATGATTTTAATACTATACTCTTTGGATTTCTCCCAGAAGATGTATTTCCAAGGTAAAGATATGCTCTCATGCACAGTTAGAGTACTAATATGGACCAATTGAAAAGTGTGTGTGTGTGTGTGTGTGTGTGAGAGAGAGAGAGAGAGAGAGAGAGAG
>NW_022111373.1:31386604-31391342 GCF_000313985.2 Echinops telfairi | reverse complement strand
TTTTTTGAGCTAAAAATTTTTTTAATTAAATAAATCCTGGAAAAGTTTAAATGAGAATAAAGATAAAATGCAAAGATATTCATTTCAGAATTATTTAAAGCAGCAAGATAAATATCAATATCAATTGGAGAATGAGTAAATTACTCTTTAATGGATTAGTCAGCTATGTCAAAGTATTGAAAATACTCAGAATGTTCTATTCATTGGAAAAAGTGTAATATAGAGTAATATATAGTGTGTGGTCTCAAGCATACATCTATGAATAACAATAATATTGTTGTTTGTACTTACATACATACATAGATGTTAATATATTTTCACATTGAAAAACAGGAAACAAACCAACCCTCACTGCCACAGAATCAATGCTATGGGTTTCCGAGACTGGAACTGTTTACTGGAGTAGAAAGCCCAGTCTCTCTACCTCAAAGTTGCTGGTGGCTTCAAACTGTCAACCCTGTGTATGGATCACGCCCAATGTGTAACCACTACACCCGCAGGGCTGAGAGAAAAATAGGAAGACTCCCTAACACACACACACACACGCAAAGGAACCATGTGAGGACAGGGACTTTGTTCTGTTCACCACCAAATCACCAATACATAGAACAGAATCGGGCACATGGAAGTGCTAAATAACTATCTCCTGTGTGATGGAATGTATGTATACTAATTTTCTAAATCATAACTTATTTTAAAACCCTTTCATGCTTAAGGATAGCTTTCTGAGCAAAGCTTTAGAAATGCACTATTCTAGCTCAACAGGATCTTCTAAATAACTTTTGATGCTGTAAGAATCAAGTCTGACCAAATCGGACCTCTTTTGACTTCACACGGGAAAAGCACCTCAAATCCGTCAGCCTAAGGCTGATTCCTGTGAGGAATGACTCTATTTTCTTTCCTTCTGCATCAGTCTGATACCAACAATCCCTCCCTTTTCTGCCAAGTCCAACAATTCATTGCGAGAGTCATGGAGTTTATTAGGAAAGCCAACAAGTTAAGAGGCTACAATTCAGGATCAGAAATGCTCAATATACAGTTTTCTGGTATAGAAAACTGAGAGTCTCTGCTCAGCCTTGCTCACAGGCAGGCCACTGTCTGGTTCCTGGCCTCTCAGCCACTAGGTCCCTTAGCCTCTGCCCTGCTCAGTTAATGTTATAGCTCCTTTAGCACTGCTGATAAATGCTTAAAGGGCACGCCACTCCACCATAAGCCTCGGCCCAAAGAAGCTAGAGTCTAGCTTATGCTTCATAGATCAGCACAACGATCTCTTACAATTAAGTGCCCATAGGCATAGACTCTGCAAGCAAACCCACTGCTCAGTCTCATGCTCTGGCTTCTAGTGCTTC
Organism: Echinops telfairi; assembly: GCF_000313985.2. Taxonomy (NCBI): domain Eukaryota; kingdom Metazoa; phylum Chordata; class Mammalia; order Afrosoricida; family Tenrecidae; genus Echinops; species Echinops telfairi. Next base: position 31,389,993 of record NW_022111373.1, on the reverse strand, counting down.
TGCCCCTGTTGCCACTTCTCTACCACAGCTCTAGTTCGGATTACTGTCTGTTGAAATGAAGAGGTTCAGTGTACAGGAATCTCGGGGTACAAAAGACATGCTCCACTCCTGACTTTCCTTTCTTGAAGGCAGTGAGAGGTGCTGTTCCTGCTTAGGGGATGGTTCCTTTTAAAATTAGTGGGATGGCAAAACTCATCAGTCTCCTCATTAAAGTCACATACACATGATTTGTATGGTCATAGTCAGTCAGTGGGAGTTGCAAAGGCTAAGGCTAGAAGAGCCACACCAAGCAATTCATGGGCCATAGATGCCTAGCCCTTGGTTCCTGTTATTTTCCTCCATTCTTATAAACTAGTTAGGAAAATAAATAAATAAATAAAAATTAAAATTAAAAAAAAAACTAGTTAGGGAATAAAACAAAAAACTCACCACCATCCAGTCTGTGCTGACCTTTTAAGCTGGTGATTTCAAACCGCTGACCTTGACTAAGCAGCCCAACGTGTAACCACTATGCTACCAGTGCTTCGACTTAAGAGAACTGAGCAAGATGGAGGGGAGGAAGGGGGAGGAGACACAACTGTCAATAGTATTAATTCTGCACAAGATAAAAATAAGAATCCTTATTTTCGGTCTATTCTCCACCATGTGGTTGCTGCAGTGTCATAGGTAAGACCTATGGCTGGTCCTTCAACTATGCGACCTATGGAAACAACTCCTGCAGACTGCAAGTCGGGCACTTTCTCAGCTGTTCACGATGCCACTGGGAAGAGACCATGAATGCAGGAAAAAGCATGCTGATTGACATCATTAATTTTTAACCATCTCAAAGTATTTGGACCATAAGCCGCAAATGCACTCCCTCCTTCCTGGCACCACTCGACTGGAAATCACTAATAGATAAACATTCATTTTACTATAAGGGAAGATTTGTTTCAAGTCAAATTTTTAAAAAGACTCAAAACCAAAAATATAGAAAGTATTCCGTAACTCTTTCCTATTTTGTGGAAGTGATCAGGAGCAGGCTGGACGTCAAACTCGCTTATGTTATGTAAGTTTAAAGCGACACATGGGTGCTAATGGTTCTGCTGACTGTACTGCAGAAGGAAGTTACTGGTAAGCCCCAAGGCAAAACCCCAGTTTCTTCTCCCAGGAGGATGCACTACAATGCCACAGCCATTAGATGGATCTTATTAAGGACTCCAGAATTATAGGAAGTTTTAAATAGGTCATGGCCAAAGATTATAAAAATATTCTCATAAATGCTAAATACCTATAAATAACAAAATCTAGCAATATTTGAAATTTTCCCACAGACCAACTTTCTTCCATTTGTTTCAGAGAGTCAATGCTTGTTACAAAGCTGTGATGATACCATTTGAGAAGAATTTGTAGTGCTTTCATTTAGGTTTTTTACACATTTTAAACCATATTTTATAACAAATTGTGTAACGCTACATGTAATATTCTACAACTTTTTAGGTTAATGAATTCTGTAGAACATTTTATGTCAACACATGAGTCTGTTTCATTCCATTTAACTGTAAAGATGTACTATTAGTTTAACCACTTACTAATGAGCACTTCAACTGCTTATAATTTTTAGTTGTAAAAAAAATGATACAATGTGCATCCTTCTGACGTGAGTGGATATTTCTTTGGGCTACGTAGAAAAAGAACTGCTAAGGTATCATTTTTTATTTAACAAGAAAATGTCAAAGGACCCCGCCCCATAAATACACTATTCTCATTTATACCAATACTTATATCTATTTTCCTACACAGTTACCAATACCAGATATTTCTAATCTTTAAAATTTTAATCTTTGCCAATTTAATGAGCAAAAATAGGAGGCATGATATTTTGCTCATTAATTTACATTTCCAGATGGCTAGTGATTGTTTACTGGTTTCTCTTCTCTGAAATATCTATTTATACCTGTGTCCATTTTTCTATTTAACTTACTTAAAGAAATTTTTGTATATCTAGGCATTAATTATTTATCTGTTATAGATATAATCTGTCATTTCATCGTTGTTTATGCTATGTATTAGAAGGTTAATTTATTACATTTTCAATCAGAGTTATAAAATCTTTTAGTGATTTTTACATTTTGCTTTGTTTTCATATCTCAAGGTTAGGAGGCATTTTCCTAAAATGTATTTCTGAAGCAGAAGTTTTGGTAGGAGTCCGGTACCCCGTGAGGCACTGAGGAACTAACTCACTCACAGACTGTCACTTCCTGCTCGAACCCTATGGATTCTAAACTGGGAGCTTCTTCTAATTTGGCTTTGGTGTGGGGGAAACAAAGACTGGAGCCTGGACCTGAGGAACTGTTTGACAGATGAAGAATGATTCATCATGCGTGGCTTCTCTGCAGCCTGGAGTTCCCCAACTCCTACTGTGAGCTTACTCCGAGAAGGGCAAGGCCGAGGGTCTGACCACCTTCAATTCCAGTGCCTGAATGAATAGATGACAGCCTGCGGTAAATGAGCTAACATGCCAAAATAGCAAGATAGCTGGTGTATAACCATTGCAAGAGAAAAACATTACCAACTCCAAATTCGGTCACAGGCAGAAATATTAGACAACTCACCAAGTTAGCTTCAGAAAATAGGTGCAATATGAACAAGAAGAAATCACAGAAAGGAACCAAGCAAAACTCTTCAATGAAAAAGAGTTTAAATACCTCTATGATATTAATAGCTAAATGGATATAATATATATAATGAAAGAACAAATTTGAAATTTGGAAAGCAGAATTGAATACATCTCTAAGGAAGAAGGAATAGTTACAAGTAACAGATTTCAAAACAACTAAGACAAGGAAAATGAAAAAATATATATCCGTAATCATGCAAAATTCAAAGATAATAAGATGATGATGGTTGGGGTGAGGGATATTTCTTTAGATATAAATTTTTGTTTTTCTGAGGACAAACAAATAAAGATGCATGCTGGTAAAGGCCTGGATATACAAGAACAATGATTAGTTCCAGGGAAAATAAAAAACTACATGTATACTATATGGCCCACCTGTGAAAAGTGTCTACAAGTCATAATGTGAGCAGTAAATATCAAACCAAAGTCATGATACAGAAGCACTAAGAGCATCGAGAATGGGAAGGCTGCATGTGTGTGGCAGAGTCAAACCAACACCGAACTCACCCCCATCAAGTCGATGCCAATCAGAGCGACCCCACAGAAGGGACAGAACTGCCCCTGTGAGTTTCTGAGAATGGAACTCTTTATAGGAGTAGAAAACCCTGTCTTTCTCCCAAGGGAGTGGCTTGTGGTTTTGAACTGCTGACCTGGCACTTATCAATCCAACATGTAACCACTGCATCACCAGGGCAAAAGGAGGAAAAATAGCAATATCCTTGTCTTTCCA
>NW_022111373.1:31383016-31385228 GCF_000313985.2 Echinops telfairi | reverse complement strand
CTGAGATACTCTTTCACCCTAGAACTGAGCCTATCCCAAAATCACCTTTTAGTGAAACAGCAGTGCAGTATATACAATAAAGGATAGTACCTGTAAGAATGGTGTCCTACCACGCTTGATACCCTCATAAAGGGATAACTAAAAATATGGGTGCTGTAACAAAGTGTGGTGAAAAAATTAGGTGGTGCCTGGCTCTCAGAAAGAACAGCATCTGGGGGTCTTAAGAGCTTGTCTGAAAACAAGCAGTCATCAAAGTGAGGTGTCAGCTAAGCCCACATGGAAGCCCAGCTTTGAGATCCAAGGATTATAAATAATAAGATCAGAGGATGGAATTGTATTAGAGTTTAAATTCTGAGCACCTGGTTTGCAGAAGAATATGGATGACAGTGAAAGCCCAAAATCTATTTGCAGAGAAGTCCCCATGGAGATTAAGCAAGATTCCACGGAATTCCAGGGATATGAATAGCCTTGCACTCAGATAAGAGTACATCAAAAGTGAATTAATGCAGCTATGTTAAATTTTAACATTTTATTTGTTTTCCCTTTTGACCCATTTCTAATTTGTTTTTGTTTTTATTATTTGTAAAGATTTTTATTAGGATTTTTGTTTTATTTTGTTATTGTTGTTTTTCTTATGATTTTCTTTATATGAAATCAAGATAGGTAAATCTGTAGAGTAAATAGATTAATAGTCTCTTAGGGTTATGGGGAGCTAATAACAGTAAATACAAAATGAGTGTTATTTAAATGAATGTAGTGATGACTGCACAGCTTTTTAATATATTCAAACCACTGAATTGTATGGTATATGAATTATGTCAATAAAAACTGTTGGGGAAAAAATGTGCCCTACTTAAAAATCATTAGTATGAGGCCAAACGATCAACCATGACTCAAAAATAAAGATGAGATGAAAAGAGGGCAGGGAAACTAGATTACTAGAAAGGGATAAAAATGAATATAGTTACAGAGAATGCTGACACACTGTGATAAATGTAAATAATGCCTCCAAATAATTTGTGTGGAAATTGTTCAACGGGAACCTACTTTATAAGCTTTCATCAAAAACTCAAAACAAATGTGTTTAAGGGAGGATAAGGAGGGCAGGGATTCAGAATCACTATTTTCTTCTAATATTTTATAGGACTATTTGAGTCTTTAAATGATGTCCTATGCAATTTTAATACTTTTTTTAAAAATACTGATCACTAAAAAGGAGAAGATGAGAAGCCAAAATTTACATTGGTGGATATAGCAGCCCACCCAACTTGCCTAGCTTTTTAAAAAGTCTGGCTCTGTAAACCCCAGGCACTATTTCCTCATAGGTTACTAATGGAAACCAGGCCTCTTCCACAGAAGATCTTTGAGGAATCAACTAAAGACAATTGTTCCTTTTATGGAAAAGACCCAGCCCACCTTTTAAGTGGCATGGACATTTCACCTCATTCACTCAGGTGCAAGTCAGGAGTTGATAGGGAGGAAGTTAACTTCCTGCTGCCTTTCCCCACATGTTGCTCACTAAAGCGAATCCTCTGCTAAACCTAAGTTTGAGAGGGTTGTGCCCTGACTACTGCATCTGCCAGTCACTCAAATGAGTTCCTTAGAGGAGCCCATGTCACATCTTTGTTCTCCGAACCGATGTAAGAAATAAATATTCCTTTTCCAGAAACAATGGCTACTACCGACCACTGTGGATAATCAAGGCCTTCTAAATGCTGGGATGTTTTCACAGCAAATGCAGACAACTCTGCAGGAAGATAGAACATTAATGAGCCAATTAATAATATTTATGCTAGAGCACAGTATTTCCATTCCTTATCATCAAAAGGGGTCCTGGTGGCACAATGGTAAGTATATGGCTGCTCAAATGAAAAGTTGCCAGTTCAAATACCCAGCCACTGTATGGGAAAAAAAGACATAGCTGTCTGCTTCACTATGATTAGGGTCTTGGAAAACCCTATGAGGCAGTTCTACTGTGTCTTATACAGTTGCTATGAGTCTTACCACAACAACATTATTATCAAACACATCTTGAACACACAACTGCTTTCTTGCTTATAAAATCTGAGGCAGGGGACGTGGGGGTGGGAGACCCAGGAGGGCATGATCAAGGGGAATGTAACAAACAGGAAGTGCTGAAATCCTGGTGGGGACTGAGCATGATAGTGGGACAGGAGGAGAATCATGGGAAATAGAGGAAAGAGCTGGGAGG
>NW_022111373.1:31377737-31381631 GCF_000313985.2 Echinops telfairi | reverse complement strand
TTTATTTTCGTGGTGGGAGTGAAAAGCAATATAATTGTTCAGGACAAGCCAGCATACCTTCAGCATGTAGTAGAAGGGAAACCATGACAGGAAGATATCAGAGAAGAATTCGGCAATACTGAACACACCGTATACGACCCAGTATGTTAGCCACTGGGTGTCATCTTCTTTGTTGGGACTCTCAATGGCTTTAATTCTGAAAGACAATAGAAAATAAAGGGTGTCATTTGATAAGATCTCGAACACTTTCAAACATTATACTAGGAGGCTTGAAATAGTTTGTGAAAAAACCATTATCTTTTTTTATTAAATCGTTTTATCGGCATATATTTCACATATACTATTCAATCAATCAGAAGATCATATCAAGAAGATCTGGGCAATCATCGCCACAATTACTTTCAGAACATTTTCTACTATTCTGTCGTTAGCTCCCCATTTCCCCCAGCAATGACTAGGCAAAACATTTTTTTAAAGAAACTGAAAAGATGGCAGAAATTAAAAACTAAAACAACTTTAAAATGAGTCAAAAGAGATAACAAGTAGCAAGGTATTTGTTACCTATATCTACCATAATCGACTACAAATGCACTGATAACAAGGCTGGTTACATCCCCAGACTATGTTCAGAGGGGGTTCATCTGAGAATTACCGTAGATATTCAGGTAGTAGCCGACCCATATATAAGCCAAGGCACCTAATTTTGCCACAAAAAACTGAGAAAACTTATTGACTTGTGTATAAGCCTACGGTGGGAAATGCAGCAGCTACTGGTAAATTTCAAAATAAAAATAGATACCAATAAAATTACATTAATTGAAGCATCAGTAGGTTAAACGTTTTTGAATACTTATTTCAAAGAAAAGCAGTAAACTAGCTCTGTAAGTGGAAAAGAGCGTCAACAAAAACAATATGGTATCAGCAATAACTATACACACTGTTACTGCATGCGCTGCATTTCTACATACACTGCCTTCCCACATGTACACAACGCAGCTTATATAGTTTGAGGCCTAACGCTGCTGATGATATTCCAGAATGTGATGACATGACTGTTTGCATGGAGCAGCCTGTGTTAGGGCTCATAATACACACGCTGCGTTGTGTATGCACTGTGTTACTGCATGCACTGCGTTACTGCATACGCAGCGCTACCGCATACGTTATGGGAAGTGCTAATGCAACACATGCGGTAACAGTGCTTACACAACACAGCATGTATATCATGAGCCCTAACGCAGGCTGCTCTAGGCAAGCATAGTCAACACTAGGTCCAGATAGGGGTTGATAAGAAAATAAAATATAGCAGACTAAGTACTGTAAATAAACGTACGGTATATCCCAGACGAGAGATATTCAGCAATGCTCGGGTGGAACAAGGGGGCGTGACCAAGCACGGGTAAGACTGTAAAGGCTACGTCATTGGTCACAGCTCTGGAGAAGAGCGGGAGAAGAGCAGCGGCACCCGACATTCATCTGACAAGGAGGCGCTGCGCCCCGGGTACCAGCACACAGAAGCGGGCAGGTTCTTCTTGCCCAGTATGGCACGGACAGCACAGAGGCTGCTGGTGTGCAGGAGAAAAGAAGAGCGGTGCTACCAGCAGTCATTGGAACACCCACAGAGGCTGCAGGCGCCCGCAAATGATCGAGAGAGACCTGAGAACACCCGCACTGCAGCAGAGAACAGGAAAGTGGGCCCCTCACTCTAGTACAAGCCGAGGGGGCCTTTTTCAGCATTTAAAAAATGTGCTGAAAAAAAACTAGGCTTATACATGAGTATATATGGTACTCCATGGATTTGGGCTTCCACTGTCATCTATAGACTTCTGCAAACCAAGTGTTCACACTTATGTTGATACCATTCCTTCCTTCAAATTTGGATTTTATTATTTACAATTACTGGATCACATAAGCTGGTGTGCTTTTCAATGTGGATTTGGTTGGCACCTCACTTAAATGGCTACTTGTTTGCATACAAGCCTTTAAGACACCAGACACTATTCTAATTGATAGTGGGCACCATCTGCTTTCTTCACCACACTTTGCTGTAGCACCCTTATCTTCAGTGATCTCTTCAGGAAGGTGATGAAGGCAACTATTGAGCAGGGCCATATTATAAGAACTAACTATTCTTGGACTGGGACTAGCATTACATGGGAGCTCAGAATCCATCTACTTGTCCATGGGTGAATTCCATCTTTCTATGAATTTTTTTAAAGCCTCCTAGAAGCGCTTACCTGTGCTTAACTTACTAGCTGTTCCATGAAAGAAAGATGTAGCAGTCTGTTTCCATTAAGATTTGTAGCCTTAATAACTATAACGAAGAAGGAACTGTTCTTGAATTCAATATGACAATTACATAACTCTTCTTGAAATTACTGAATTGTATGACATGTGGATGAAGTGCTAATAAAACAGTTTAAAATAAAAAGATTTGTAGCTCTTGAAACTCTTAAGGATGAGTTCTATTCTGTCCTATAGGGTCTCTATGATTCACAGTCAACTCAATGGCAACAGGTTCTGGTGACTTTCACAGCCTGTTCCACATTGCCAATTCAGGCAAATGTATGCACCATGTCACGGGATGTAAGAGTACAGCATAAAGCCAAAGGAATATGAAGATAGCATGAATCATTCTACCTACAGGTAGGTTCAGACTGTGTTCAAGCATGTAAACATCTGTTGTCCTAGACTGTTGTCTTAAAGGGAATACAGATCTCCTTTTGTTTACTATTTCTCTAATGGCTTTAGAGACCCCCAAACCCAAACTCCTGGACCATAGGTGGGATACAGACAGAGGAGACATGGGTCTGGGTGTGGAGTCGTTGGCTCTGGCAAGTGGTGGAGTAGGGGGTGCTCCTGCTTTGGATTTGCACAACAGTGAGCTGGGCTGAGTGCACTCTGCTCCCTCCCTCCTCACTAGCTTCTTTCAGTCCACACTGCAGCGGTGCCCACCCCTTTCGCCAGCTTCTGCCAGCAGCTTCAGTAGCAGCAGTAGTAATGAGAGCAACTGGAAACGGACTTCCACAAAGTTGTAATATGATGATCCACTATTTAACAGAATTACTATCCTATTCCACAGAAAAAGATCATGGGCGTTAAGTGATATATACCTGTACTTGTTCGCAGTCTTTGAGTCACCAAAGAGAAATGACCACCAGCTGTCAGTGCCCCTGCATCTCCACCCTGCCCCCGGTAGATACCAGCAGTGACTAGAATGATCCCAACTCTCAAATGCGGTCCTGCCTCCAGGGATATGCCAAGAGAAATTGTCTCATGGTAGCTAGGTTCTTATGTACTTTTAATAATTCAAGTACATCATGGGTAAAAAAAATAGTAATACTTTTATAGACTGATCTGAGATGCCATTGAAATAACTTTAAAGACTACAATATTTCTCTGCTTCTCAATCATGGACACTTCTCTAGTAACTAGAAATTTCCTACAAAGGAATTTCTGAAGGTCAGGCCCTGCACAAAGACCATAACATACTCTATAGCAAACAAGATACCACAAATATCGTGGCATTCGGACTGTCACTATGTGACCTTTATGTCTTCCTTCCCTCATTAGTTAATAACATGACTTTCTCAATACCTAATACTGCTTAAACAAAATTCACTCTGCAAATGGACAGAAATAATCTATTAATTCTAGATCACAAAACTTTCTTCCAGTCCTGAGAATTGCCTCATTCTAAACTTCAAACTCCACAATTTATTCGGATTTATGTCTGGATTTTGATCTCCACTGAGCTGGACTGAAGCAGTAAATTAGAAGAATTTGGAGTCTTGTTTATCTCAGGCAACAGAGGGTTAAGTAATAAAAACACACTACCTAACCTGAATAAATACAACAGCAACTAACAACAATCATGAATACGTGTAAAACTAC
>NW_022111373.1:31356863-31374961 GCF_000313985.2 Echinops telfairi | reverse complement strand
TCTCTCTCTCTCGCCAATGATCTCTACAATAAACATGTATTACAACAAAGAAACAAACACAAACCTTCAAAAACAAATTCACTGCCATCAGGTCAATTCTGATTCTAGCATTCTTAAAGAGAAAAGATTTCTATTTGGGACAAAAAAGGGCACCAGATTTTCTAGAACTGCTTCTTCCCTTGAGATTCTTGTTAGTTTTCTCTTTAGGGCTTTGTTAAGAACCAACTGAAAATGAACATCAGACACCTTTACTTAATTTATCTCTTGGGGAAACAGCTAATGATTTCTTTATAAATAAACTTATGTCACAATATGGTCAGACGCAATCCGCTAAATTTCAGAGTGATAAAATAATTACATATATAATCACCTTAGAAACACAAACTCAAGCAAAACAAACTGTTTTAAAAGTTAGTCATTACACTAAACTCTGGAATAGCCAGATGCCTCTCCCTCTGTTTCTTGTCAGTGCTCAATGGGCTTTCTGTACCCCAGCTTTGCCTCTAGGCTCCACTCACTCCATCTATCTGTGACCCTGGGCAAATTGTTCAATCCTCTAGGCCTCTGTTTTCTCATCTGTCAAGTAGGGATGGTGTATGTTTTGAAGACTAAGATGCACCTGACCCTAGACATACTATTTTCAATTTCCTCATATGCATGTGAAAGTTGGACACTGAATAAGACCAAAGAAGAATGAATCAATGTTGCCAGCTTTATATTGAACATACCAAGGAATGCTAAAAGAACAAACAAATCTGTCTTGGAAGAAGTACAACCAGAATGATCCATAGAAGCAAGGATGGGGAGACTTTGTCTCAAGTACATTAATCGTGTTGTCAGAAGAAATCAGTTCGTATAGCTTTCATGCTTAGCAAAGTGGTGGGGCAGCAAAACAGGGGAACCCCTCAACAAGATGAACTGAGGAAGTGTCTGCACAGATGGTCTCAAACATAAGAACAATTCTTAGGACAGCAAAGAGCAGGGCAGTGTTTTTCCTGTTGTACATAAATTAATCTATTACCTCTAGATCAAAAAACTTTCTGTTGTACAGACTTGAACAGCACCTCACAACAATACTGTTAAATTGTGAAGATGGAACTAGTTATACATGTAAATCACGATAGACAATGACTGAAATAGAGTAAGCATTTAATAACCGATTATCTTAATAGGTAGTAATGGTAATATAAGAGAATATAGAGATAAGACCTCTTCTGGCTAATAGAGCTGGCAGAGGGTTAATAGCACTGTTAATGAGGCTAAGAGGAGATTGGAGAATTACCTGTGGATTTTAATTATACTCCAGTTTCCAAATCCCTCTTGCCACAGATAGTAAAGAGTTAGCAGAAATCCAAAAATCCTATTTGCAGGTCAGTGGGGATACATCCAGGCAGAGGTGAAAGCATTTTAATGGTCAACTGGCCAAAAGTCTCTGTAGTGTTACTGGGTTGGTATTGATTTGCAAAGGACCCCCGCTGGTATACTAGTAATGAGTTGGGCTGCTAACCAGAAGGTCAGAAATTCGAAGCCACTCTTTGGGGAAAAGGTGAGGCTTTCTACTCCCACAGAGTTACAGTCTCACAAACCCACAAGGACAGTTCCACCTTGTCCTACAGCATTGCTATGAGTCAGGATCAGTTCAGTGGTAGTGAGTTATTTGTTTTGTTTGGTACTGACATGCATATAACCTAGGCCAGCTCTCTTCCAGACTGCTGGGTCTGCCTGCTTACCCCCTTTCTGGCCCATCTACTTGTTCATACCTTTGCAATAGTTTTATAAAACAAGGACAAGAAGACTGGGTAGAGGTAGTCAGAGGCTACCAGTATTCTCTACCTCCCAAGTGTATTATTCAGAGAACCCAAAATAATCTCTGATCATCTGCCATGACTAAAGTGCAAATCCTCCACGTAGATTTTTAGATAGAAATCGTGTAGACTGTACAACTTTGGGAGGTATAACATTAAGGGAAGCTGTATGCCAACTGGGCTTCCCACTCCCGTAACCGCACAGGGTCACTGAGAGTCAGCACTGAGCAGATGGCAATGAGTTTGGTCTGGTTCACCAAAAGAAGCAGGAGTGCAGACTGGAAACCAGGAAGGCTTGTGCTTAAATCCCAGACCAAGCTCCCACCATTTGATAGTTAAGTGACCTTTCATAAGTATCTTGCCTCTATTTCTTTCCCAGTAAAACGGGAAGGGACCCAGCCACAGGATTAAATGTGATAATGTCTATAAATCACTTGACATAGAGCCCGCATCTTTTCCATTTTTTTATGGGCATAGCATGTTTAATTGGCCAATTAAAAATATCAAAAAAAACTAATAATAGTATTCAAAGGAAGAAAACACAGCTCATTCTGGTGCTGTGCTATTAAAAACTCTAATGGTAGAATCCTACTCGCTAAAAAACACAAGCACCAAAAATCTGTATCTCATCAACAACTACACAAAACAAGATTTGGGGAAAAAGCAACAATAAAAAGAAACTAATCACTGTTTTATCTTTCACATTAAGCTATTCGTTACACGAGGTCCACAAATGGGAACCATGTTAGGCACCCACTGCTGCACCCATCAAGTGGTGGGGGCTATCAAAAAATGCTCACCGACAAGGGTACAAGTGGATTTGTAGTACATTCTCTCCCACAATTTGTCTACTTGTCATTTCCAGCAAACTTTTTAAAAATCCCTAACTGGCCATTCTGTAGTACCAGATTTGTTTATTCCTGAGTTACCACTTTAGTTGTTTTGAGCACGAGAGAGGAGATCTGTTTCCATGACCCTAGATCCCATGTATACGGAAATATCTTTGAAATTTGTATTCATAGCTCAAATATTCTCTAAATTCCAGTTTCAAATATCCACTGTTTAAGATGATTTTTGAATTCATTAATAAACCAAAAAGTTTATTTTTGCACACTGATATATCGTTGGGAGTTTAATTACCATCAACATGAGATTTTCACACTAATAACATTGCTGTTTCATAAATCTTAAAATAAGCAATTACTGCCATTGCCCAGTAAGACTCACTTCGTGTGAGTAGCAAACATTGTTCACTGCCTATCAGTCAATTCCTTCCTCTTCCTCCACACCAACCAACAAAACTGATTTTGGATTCATGGCACAGGTAGAGATGCCTGGTCTTAGGGAAGCTAATAAGCTCCAGGCCCAGGCGACAAGTCAAAGTTGGTCTAAATTCGTCATGGTAAATCCCACTACTTTTTATGCTAGAGACCAGTTTTCCTAGCCCCCTTGTACTTATGGATGTACATGTAATAATTCAGACCAATTAAACAATACACTGGAAGGCACTTGTTCGAGTTTTTCCTGTGCTGATTAAATGGGAGCACCTTAAAAGCTCTATTGCTTTGGGCCAGTGGGGCTATATTGTCATAATCTTGCTATTCCATGACACGACAGGCATGAGGAGAAAAAAAGCCCACACTCATAGGTCGTGGACCTGGACTATCTATCTTCAGACATGTTATCCTAAATAATCCAGTTGCTCAAGCCTTTGTCAATGGCTGAGGCTGACTGAATCCGAACATAAAAGGTATGCAGTGCCACAAAAGCTTTCTAAACAAGCTTAAGTTAGATTATCTAGATATTGGTCAGAAACATCTCTGGCTTCCTGTTGAGTTTCAGCTTTCAATTAAATATATAAAAATGCTTACAGCTAATGCCCATTTACAGCAACAGTGGTGGTTCAGTTATAGAATTCTCACTTTCCATGTCTCTCGGTTACCAATCATTTGTGAGTAAAGGCTTGAGTGCTGCTAAGATGCTACACACAGTTCATATTATACAACCTATTTCTATTCAGTTGTCAGTTCATTTTAGGAGCAAGTCCCTATTTAGTGTATGTAAAAGGCAAAAGGATTCAGGAGTTTTCCCATTTCCCCCTGCTGTCAAATGGATGTGACTCAGTGGTCCTGTAAGACAGAGGAGAATTGCTCCCTTAAGGCTTCCTAGACCAAATCTTTACAGGTGCAAAGAAGCAGCTCATCTTCCAAACTTGTAACAGCTGCAGGATTTAAACGAATGACCTTTTGATTAGCAGCCCAATGCTAATTGGACCACCAATGCTCCTAAATCAGAAATTTAATACTTAACAAATAAATAACATGTTACCAAATTTTACTGAAATGGAGTTATAAGAAACTGGAAGCCACAGTGAAAGCAAAGTAAAAAATGTAATATGTAATATTAAGAAGTTTTAGTTAATATGCTACCTGGTGTTAAGAACATGTTAACCCAGTACCAAAAAATTAAGTCACTTATCATACCACATATTTACAACTGAAAGAAAAACAGAGAGTACTCTGACCATAATTAAGCTGGCTCCCCTTTGTATGCTACTCTTAACTAAACACTCACTGAATACGTAGTTGTGCTAAGTGTTGGCACATTACCTTAGTCCTATGGCATATGTACACTACTCCTTTTATGTGTGAGAAAAATGAGGTTTATAAGGATTAAAGTATTTGCCTAAGAAGCAATAGGTGAGCTAGCAGGTCTATGTATATATGATTTTGATTACACCAAAGAGACACTTAAGTACATGTACATGTGTGTATGCATGGTACATAAGTAACCACAATTTCAACCAGCTCAAAGCCATAAAATTAAGTAATATATGTCTTCAAAACATTGACTTTACTATTAAAACTACTTGTACAGAGCACTTGAAAAAGTCCACAAAGAAATGGAATTAAAAAAATATATAAAAATAAAAAAATTTAAAAAAGAAAAAGAAAAAGAAATGGAATTAAAAGATAATGGAATTCCTCCACTAACTTTTTGAAGCTCCTTTATTTTTATTAATAATTATTTTCATTTTAACAAGTCAATAGCATTTCCAGAGACTGACAATGCATCAAAAACAAATCAGTGCATTAAAAAAACTATGTGATTGTACAATTCCCCTCCATATGATTGAACAATTGAGCTTATCAATTGCGTGATATGGAAGTTATGTGCCAATAAAACTGTGGAAAACAACAAACTATAAGCAAGAATAAGAGAAGGATGTCATTCTCACTACTGCTATTCAATGCAGTGCTGAAGTCCTGGCCTGGACAATTAGTTAAAAAACAAAATGAAAAGTAGAAGACATACAATTGGAAAGGAGAAAGTACAACTGTGACTCTTCATCAATGATATGATCACACATATAAAAAAAGCTCCAATTTTTCATAAGAAAACTGCTGTTGTTAAGCCAGGAAGCTGTCTTGGGAGATCTAATAGAGCTGAGGGGCAAGAGGTCAGCATACACAAGTCAGTCAGATTATTATACATTAGGGATGCACATCTTGAAAAAGAAATTAACAAAAAATTCCATTTATAACTGTATTTAATTAAATAAATACCTAGGAATAAATTTACTGGAAGGTGAAAGACACACTGAAAACTATTAAACATTATTTAAAAGATTTAGAAGACGAATAAATGGAAAAACATCCTGTGATCATAGTTTTTTTTTTAAGGCTTAGTATTGTTAAGATCTCTATACTTCCCCAGAATAATCTATAGATTCAATGCACTCCCCACCAGAATTTCTAGAATTTTCTTTGAATAGAAAAGTTAAACCTTAAATTTGTACAGAACAAAGGACCTGATTGGCTACAGCAATTTCGAAAAAGAAGAATTAAGGAGAAGGATTCTGTTTCCTAATTATAAAACATACTATAAAGTATAAAGCTATGTTATCAAAATAGACCAGTATTGGTATAATGATGAACATATAAGCTAATGGAACAGCACTGAGAAACCAGAAATAAACCTGTATATCTATAATTAATCAGTCTTCCAAAGGGTGCTAAATCCATCCAATGGTTAAAGAATAGTCTCTTTAATAAACGGTGCTGGAACATCTGAATTTCCACATGTAAATGAATGAAGCTGGATCCATACCTCCCACTACATGTGAAATTTATTCCAAATAGTTCTTTGTTATCTAGTACTGCTACAACAGAAATACAACAAATAGATGAATTTAACAAATTTATTTTCTCGCAGTTTCATAGACTAGAAGTTTGAATTCAGGGCACTGGTTGTGGGGGAAGGCTTTCTGTGTGGGAGGACCCTTGTCTCTTTTGATCATCTGGTTATGGACAATCTGCGTGTGGCTTGGCTTCTCTCTTCCTCATTGCAGGAACAATTACATAAATATTTTATGTAGCTCTTTGCAGCCACAGTCTGTAACTCCCACCAAATGACCTTTCCCTGCTTGGTTCTGGTAAAAAGGTGGGGGAAGATACTGACAGGATTCACCTTTGAATATTTGTAAACAGGTGCCATCTACTGTGTATATGAGCTCTCTTAGATCTCACTTCCTGAATCCAGAAGACGGCTCGACCATCGGAGCAGCAGCAGCAGCAGAACCAGGAGCCAGAGCATGGAGCAGAGCGATGAGCTTTCCGACCCACAAAGCAAGGAAAGCTGAGAGCTTTTGTGCAGGAGAGGCTGGCTTGTGGAGTGGGGCACCTCTGGGCACTTAATTCAGGGAGCTGCATTTGCTGTTTCTCCGAGCTTAATCTGAATGCCTTCTGGTAAAGGCTTTTAGCAGAGTGGTATGCCCTTTGGGTATGTATTAGCAGACTTGACAGAACTTTGTACCACGTCCTGATAAACAACTCAAACCTGAGCATCTCTCACTGACATAACTTGTTAACTTGTTAACTTGTTAATAAACCCTTTCATCATGAATTTTGTCTTGAGTTTTGTGTCGCCATTGCAATGGATATTAGAACCCAGAAAAGTAAAATAGAGAATATTAATTAAAACATCACGCCCATCTCAGGTTGTTTAATCTTTAATCAAAAGAGATGTATCCCATACTAAGAGATGTGTCCCATACTAAAGAGATTTAATCTTTAATCAAAAGAGACGTATCCCATACTAATCTAATCCATTTCCAAATGGAATCATGGGCACAGGCAGAGATTAATATTCACAACACATATTTTTGGAAGGCTTAATACAACCGTATCAATGGCCAAGAACCTAAATGGATGCAAATACATCTCTTAACAGAAAACCGAGGATTGCTTAGGAATCTAGTTTATGGTGGGTTCTTAGATATGAAACCAAAGCATGAGCAGCAAATTAAAAAAAGATAAACGGGACCTCGTAAAAATTAAAAACTTTGTTCATCAAAGAACTTGGTCAATACAGTAAAGAGACAATGTCAAGGCTGGCAGAAAAACTTTGATAAGGGTTTAATATCTATCTGACAAGGGCTTAATATCCAGAGTACACAAAGAACTACAGTTGAACAAAAAGATTTTTATAATGGACAAAGGACTTAAAACATTTTACCAATGCAAATATATAATGGCCAATAAGTACATGAAACAATGTTCAGTGTCATTAGTCATTACCAAAACCAAACCCACTGCTATCAAGTTGTAATGGTTCTGAATTATGACAACTAGACACTTCTGGGTAAGGATAGGTGTGAAGTCCAACCTATTAATCAATCGGGTTGCAGCCCCATGATACTTCCTTGTAGCTGTAACCTTTTGTAAAAGAAAGAGATTGAGCAGCGTCAAATATTTTTGACCCTTCACCTTCTGCTGGTGCTGGATCTTGCACCTGGTTCCTCAATCTCCTGTTGCATTGCCTATAGACCCTAGGAACCATCAGTGGACTACCGATGGTGGATTCATTCAGCCAGCTTCGGATTCATTGACCTAACGTGTCTGCCAGCTGTGCCCTCCACTGCCTCTCTAATCGAGTATGGCTTCCTCTTGATGCTTGTTTGTCAGCTTCCATGGGTCAGAAGATTGACTTGAACTGAGTAGAACTTACCTACTTATACAACTGTGTAAGCCATTTCTCAATATACATCTCTATATACAAATCCTATATACAAGGATCACTGTTTATGCTTCCCTAGACAACCCAACCTAACATATAAGTCAATTCTAACTCATGGTAACCCCGTGAATATTGAATAGCATTGCTCCATTGGGCGTTCTTGGCTGTAATTTTTATGGAGGTAGATCTCTAGCCTTTCTTCTGCAGCCTAACTGAGTGAGTTCAAACCACCGACCTTTAAGATCATAGTCAAGCATAAACCATTTGCACTCCCAAAGGATCCATTATTCAGATACAAATCAACATCACATTGAGATATTACCTCACCCCAAATAGAATGGATATGATTAAAAAAAGAAGAAAAGGACTAGACTAAGTATTGGTGAGGATGTGGGGAAACTGGTACCCTTACCCTTATCCATTGCTGGTGAATGCAAAATGGTACAACTTGTGGAAAATAGTTCGGCAGTACCTCAGAAAGTGAAACCTAGAAGTACAGTATGATCCAGCAATCCAAATCCAGCAAATACCCAATAGATATTTACCCAAAAGAATTTAAAGCTAGAATGCAAACAGAAATCTATACACCAATGTTAACTGAAGTACTATTCACAAATGCCCCAAAGTGGAAACCACCTAAATGTTTACCAAGAGATGACTGGAAAAACACAATGTGGTATTTACCCACTCCTGCCTTGACACGGTTAGTCTACAAAGGCTAGGCTATGTATAAGTGGATGACAGTAACATCAGATCACAAGTGGGAAGATGACTAATACATCATCACAGAAGTACCAAACCACTGAGAATCATGGCCCAACCAAACTGACACATGGCCTCAACTGTCACAAGCAGTGTTTCCCCTTCATAACTCAGCATTCGTGACTTCCAGTTGTGTATCATAAACGTGCAATGTAATCAGTAGATTTTTCACTATTATCAAAAATTCAAAATGCCAGGTAATGAGGTAGTTGGTGAGAAGTACGTATATGTAATATGTAATGAAATATGCTTAATAATGTATATATTCACATATACATTGGTATATATACATGTATTACTGAAATCTTGAGATATGCTTCAACATAGATAAATCTTCATTTTGCTGAGTAAAATAAGACAGTCAGAAAAGAACAAATATAGTGATGCATAACCCCACTTACTTAGGCAAATATAAAGAGACCAAAGTGTATTAGTGGCTCCTTGGAGCAGGAAGGAGAAGAAAGGGAGAAGTACTGCTTAGGGAACACTGCATTTCTATTAATGGTGGTAGAACAATTTTTTAATGATAGTGGTAACAGTTGCACAAAATGATAAATGTAATTAATTCCACTGAATTGTGCATGTGAAAAATGCTGACATGGCAACTGTTTTGCTTTATAATCACAATTTAAAAAGAAACTGTACAGACAAAAGATTTTTAAAGACTTGTTGGTAAATGGCAAAAAAGGGTGTCTGTTTCTAGTCCATCTACTCTATATTTTTAGGTGGTAAGTTAGGGTTGGAATTCTGTTTACTAGCACATATCCTAGAGATCTGACATTTGAATAAGGAGAATATGGACCAGCACATAATGTGATCATCCACACGAGAAACAGCTCTTGGTTCTTATATTCATTAGAGAGCACGATGAAGGAAATCCCTAATAGCTCAAAATGGATTATTAAGACTATCTTAAACAAGTTAGGGAGGAAAAAAATCACGTATTTTAAAACACAAACATTAGTCTGTTTCCATGCTGGTAAGGAAAAGATTGTCCTTCATGTGAAAAAGGTCGGAAGGTGTGAGTACTCAGAAAGTTACACTTGTTTTTCGTTGTAAAGTATATGTGTTTTCAAAGCAAGAGAATAGTGCAAGGCACATTAATGCGCAAGAAAACAGATTACACAGTAAACTAACTTATTTCCTTCTTGTCACTTTCAATCTTACTTCCCTCCAAAAGACATGAGATAACTGGGGGCAAAATAAGACTCTTAAATGAATACAGAAACTATCTTCGAAGATGGCTACATAAGAACAATCAGAACTCAAACTGAAAGCATAGTGATTTAATAAATGGTTTTAAAACATTCTTTTTAAAAAATAATTTTATTGGCATATAATTGAATCATGCAACCATATTAAAGAGTTGGGTAATTATCACCAGAATTAATTTCAGAACATTTCCTTCTTTCTCGTACTTGTCCTCAATTCCCCCCCATCTTCCCTGCCATGCCCCTAGGTAATTATTCAGTTACTGGCTCTATAGATTTGCCTGTCCTGGATTTCAAATACACAAAATCATACCAAGCAGAAACAGGAAGCACACAGCTAAAACAAAAACCAACAACAATGACTAGGCAAAACACAGAAAAACCTCAAGCAAAAAGAAATCTTAAAAACGGAGTAAATAATGAAGGGGGGATGAGGGAGAGAGCACTAGAACTGATTGTGATTACACAACTCATTTTAAAGGAGATTTAACCATGGGTGGTGGGGGTGGGGAGCAGGAGAATGCTCTAAGATTGATGTGGTGACTTTATATAGCCCCTTGATATGATTGAATTATTGAGTTGTATGATATGTAAATTATGTGCCAATAAAACTATTGGGGGGTAAAAATGGAAACAACTTTAAAATGGGTCAAAAGGGAGAGAATGAGGCTTAGTCCATGTGGGGACCCTGCAAATGGATTTGAGGATTCCACTGTCATCCACAGCCTTCTGCAAACCGGGTGGTTCACAATTTAAGCTCTGATATTATTACCCACTTTGGATTTGAATTTCATTTACAAAAAAAATTCATTCATGAAGTGGTAAAATAGTAAATACAAATCCTACTCCAGCAACCCTTTATCAGTGAAACTGACAGCTCTGTATCAAGTTAATATAGCATCTGTATCAAGTATACTACCATAAAGTTGAACTTAAGCTCAGGCACCCTCAATACCTAGATAGGAATGCCCTAAACCGACCTTTCCCAGGTAATGAAGGGGAGTGCATCAACGTGTAGAGTGCAGTCTAGAGTTACGTCTGGTGTGTAAGTGAATCCAACTAGAGCCCCTGGACTAGCTCACCTGGCCTACCTATCAAGAGCTGCAGGATATTTATAGTGGCCATGTGACTGAGAGGGGCTGATGATAAGCTCGGCTCTCGGGAAGAAGAGTGTGTGAGTGATTAAGAGTGAACTCAGAGCAGGCTTCTACATGGCCACTTAGGTGTCAATTTCTACAAAATATCGTTTTGTTAATATTTAAATTTCTTTAAACATGTGCGATCTATATTCATTGTTCCTCAAAATTGGTAATGTTGTCAACAGGCACTAAAAATGTAGTATTATTACATTAACATTTGTGTATGTTTTAAATACTATTGAAGGAGATGGAATTAAAAACATGTCCTCATTGAAATTCAGTCCTACTAGAGAAGAGTTTATGGACAAAATAATAATAATTTATAAATTATGATGGGTTCATGGGGAGGGGGAAGCAGGGAGGGAGGGGAAAAAATGAGGAGCTGATACCAAGGGCTCAAGTAGAAAGCAAATGTTTTGAGAACGATAAGGGAAACCAATGTACAAAAGTGCTCGACACAACGGATGTATGTGTGGATTGTGATAAGAGTTGTACGGCCCCCAATAAAATGATTTAATTTTTTTTTTAAGTGTATGAAGTTCTCAGGCAAGATGAGGGTAGGGAAGGGCGGAGTGGTTCCTAGAGAACATCCACAGCAGAGAATCAGGGGTGGGATCTCCCCTACAACTACGTTAGAACCCAGAAAGGCATATCCTGAACAAATAATTTAAATCATTCATCTCATTTGGTCCTCAAACGTTTACTTTCTCTGTAACACACATATGGAGGGTGGGGAACTTTATAAAAACAATGGCTGTAATTAATCTAGAAACATGGTTAAAAGTAGGATATTTTATTTCATTGCAGTTTTCTCCAGAACATCTCATCTTAAAATGAGCATAATATTAAATTAAAACAAAGCCAGTGAAAATTTGACACAAGTTAAATGTTTTAGATTTCAGTGTTGCTTAAGGCAAAATTTACAGAATGTCAATTATGATGTTGACCCAACTGCACAGTTGGCCAGAAGGTAATATTTGCCTGTGCTTTATAATACCAAGAGTAGGCAAAGTGGAGGCAGGCTCCTAAGTTCTTTAACAAAGAACATACAATTATAAACAGAAAAGCTAGTATAATGGGAATATAAGCCGTTTAGTGGAAAATAAATCTGCCCCTAGTTCTCATGGGTAAAATAGAAAAAAGAAAGAAAATTGCAAGTTCTCAAAAACACACAAGCAAACAAATACCCCTTACTAATAAGTCTGAGAACCAAAAACCCCACCCTGCACCTCAGTTAAAGCCTATGTAAGCCCTCCTTCATATGTATCCATGTGGTGACTTTGTCAAGCACTCATCTGGAAATAAACCTGCTTAACAGACAGTCTTTACAAACCTTAGCTAATAGATCTCAACCATTTTTAACCCATGTTCCTTAAAACCCTTTCTCACTTCACCTGCTGGGTGGCCAAGATGATGTGGCCTTTACTTGTGGTTAGGTGTGTTGTAACTTTTAGAGATGGTTTAAGAAAGTTTTGTTTATTTTTTTTTCATATATTCTTTTTTATGATCTGACCTCACTGAGATTCTACTCCACACTCCTCCCCTGAGATTCACTGACTCCTGACCTAGAACTAAAGGCAAGGCTGCCTTCTGGCAGGAATTCCAGTTCACTCTGTTTTTTTCAGATCACCCTGCGCTGAAAAAAGTGCCAGTCTCCATAAAGAACTATGCACATGGCTGTTATGTGAGAGACAAAGAGAAAGAAACTTAGTAATGGATTCTATGTCTTCAAAGCATTAGAGCATTTCCACAAAATATTGATGGCACTTTTGTATTTGAGACACAATGAAAATGCATTGATAGTGTCAAATAGATGAAAGAAAAAATTATTGTCAACAGCTTAATTTTTTTCTCTACACAAGGTTCTGGCATGTGGCTGTGGGGCCTCAGAGGACCACGTAAGGAGTAAGAACAACCAAAGAGTTAAAAGCCTGAACTTTGAAGCTAGCCTTCTGGGTTCAAATATCAGTGTCATCGTCAGCTGACTGTGAGACTTTATTCCAATTCTCAGTCTACATTTCCTGCTCTGCAAAACGGTGATAACCAGATGGTTGCTAGAGGGATAACTGCTCTATTTGTAAAGCATGTGAAACAAGGATGCACACATACCTATCAAACAAAATGCTGCACAGGTGTTGGGCAGCTGTGCAAAGAGATAAAAGCAATAATACTCTTTACACTGATAGTTTGAAGTTTAAAGTGGGCTGGTAGGGATATCGAGACGATAAGATGACACATCATTGAAGGGAGTATGAGATTTCAAGTGTTATCAAACATTGAAATAAATGTTTGCATGTTAGACTCTGTGCATATATAGTTATTTTGAGCTGAATACTAAACCAGTAGCATCCAGGCCCAGCTGGACCTCTGTGTGACACTGGAAAACTAGCTTCCTGTCTTTGAATCATTCCTTGAAAACTAAAGACCCAGACTATATGTTTGATCTAAGGTCCAACTCTGACAGTCCCAGAGAGGTGGCAGCCTCTTCAAAATATGTGAAATAAAAAGATATGTTTTCATGGTATGCCAGACAAAACTTGCAGTACATTACATCCCCTTTCCTCTCATTATAAGGCAAAAATAAACGCGAAAAATAAATTAGACTTTTCCTTCACCCCTGGCCTGTCAGTTTAGAGAAAAGGTTGACATTATCAAAGATTTTATTTTACTTGGATCCATAATCAATACCCATGAACACAGCAGCCAGACCAGCCTGTCCCGACATGATCCCTGAAGAAAAGGAGGGTGCATAGCAAATATGGTGAAGAAAGCTGATGGTGCCCGACTAGCAAAAGATATAGCATCTGGAGCCTTAAGGCTACCTGGCTGAGAAACAACAGAGCCCACATGGAAGAAGTACACCAACTGGGTGTCTAAGGGATCAGGTGTCAGGCATCAAAGAACAAAAAATCATACCATTGTGAACGAGGGGGAGTGCAGAGTGAGGACCCAAAGCCCATCTGTAGACAACTGGACATCCTCTTACAGAGGGGTCACGGAAGGAGACAGGCCAGTTAGGGTGCAGTGTAGCAATGATGAAACATACAACTTTCTTCTAGTTCTTAAATACTTCCTCCCACTCTAACTGTAGCGGCCTGAGGTGACCTGCCAAAATGGTTCGCTACTCACTCGACCCAGAAAACCCCACAAAATCCTGCAAATCAAGAGGGTCGAACCTCCGGGTCCACTTCAAGAACACCCGTGAAACTGCCCAGGCCATCAAAGGCATGCACATCCGGAAAGCCACCAAACACTTGAAAGATGTCACTCTGCAGAAGCAGTTTGTGCCTTTCCGACGCTACAATGGTGGTGTTGGTAAGTGTGCCCAGGCCAAACAGTGGGGTTGGACCCAGGGTCGGTGGCCCAAAAAGAGTGCTGAATTTTTGCTTCACATGCTTAAAAATGCTGAACTGAAGGGTTTAGATGTGGATTCTCTGGTCATTGAGCACATCCAGGTGAACAAAGCCCCCAAGATGCACCAAGGACTTACAGAGCTCATGGTGGGATCAGCCCATACAGGAGCTCCCCCTGCTCCCCCTCCCCCTGATAAGATCCTGACTGAGAAGGAACAGATCTTTCCCAAACCAGAAAAAGATTTCCCAGAAGAAACTGAAGAAGCAAAAACTAATGGTTCGGGAATAAATTAAGCTTAAAATAATAAAAAATAAAAGTTAAGGCAGTAAAAAAAAATAGTTCCTCTCCCCGCACTATCACGATCCCAATTCTACCTTACAAATCCAGCTGGACTGGAGGATGTACACTGGTACAGATAGGAACTGGAAATACAGGGAATCCAGGACAGATGAACCCCTCAGGACCAGTAGTGAGAATGGCGATACTGGGAGGGTGGAGGGAAAATGAGGGAGAGGGGGAAACAGATTACAAGGATACACATATAACCTCCTCCCTGGGGAACAGACAGTATAGAAGTGGGTGAAGGGGGATGTCAGACAGTGTAAGATATGACAAAGTAATAATAATTTATAAATTATCAAGGGTTCATGGGGGGGAATACCAGGGGCTCAAGTAGAAAGCAAATGTTTTGAGAATGATGGGGGGAAACAAATGTACAGGAGTGCTTGACACAATGGATGTATGTGTGGATTGTGATAACAGCTGTACAAGCCCCCCAACAAAACAATTTTTAAAAAAAAGAAAGAAAACTGCAGCCAGGAAACAATTAATTGCATTAGGCAAATCTGCTGAAAAGAAAATGCTTTGAGAATGATGAGGGCAATGAATGTACAAATGCGCTTTACACAATTGATGTGTGTATGGATTGTGATAAGAGTTGTATGAGCCCCTAATAAAATGATTAAAAAAAAAAAGAAACCAAATGTAAAATAAAATAAAAAAAGTTAAAAACATCTCCTGGACACCTTGAACTCTTTAAGCCTCTGGATCTACAAGTAAAATAAAGAGTATTACTGCAAAAAACAAACAAACAAATAAATAAATAAATAAAATAAAGAGTTAAATGTTAACAAGCAAACAGGACTAAGGTGCACTAGATCCAAGCCCTAGTATTGCCATTTGCCTTTGAATTATAGTGCTGGCAAAGAATATTAAATGTATCACAGACTGTCAAAAGAACAAATCATTTCGTCTTGGAAGAAGTACAGCTAGAGTGCTCCTGAGAAGAGAGAATTGACATGCTTCGGACAACAACACACATACACACACAAAAACCCTCAAACACATTGCTATTGAATCAACTGATACATAGCAACTGTTTAAAATAGGGTAGACCTGGGTTTCTGAGACTGTAACTCTTTAAGGGATTACAAAGCCTTTCTTTCTCTCAGAGCACTTTGTGGTTACAAACTGCTGACCTTGTAGTTAGCACCCCAACTCATAACCACTACACCAGTGGTTCTCAACCTTCCTGATGTTGTGACCCTTTAATGCATTTCCTCATGTTGTGGTGACCCCCCAACCATTAAATTATTTTCATTGCTACTTCATAACTGTAACTTTGCTACTGTTATGAATTGGGCAACCCCAAAGGGGTCGCGACCCACAGGTTGAGAACAGCTGCACTATACCACGAGGGCTCCTTTGACAAAACCACCAGAGACAAAAAAAAAAAAAAAAAGCAATGAGGAAGACCCTCAATGAGATGGAGTGACACATTAGCTACAACAGTGGGCTCAAACAGAGGAATGATTGTCAGAATGGCGCACGCAGGACTGGGCAGTGTGTATTCTGTGGCACACAGCAACAACTATGCCCCATAATTCCCTCAGTCCAAGGATGGGACATGACTAGTGCCTCTGGTTCAAGTAGTGCCCACACTCAAGGAACATGCTGAGAGGGGTTACCTTAGATATTAGGAATGAATCTATGTATGAATGTGCATCGAGCACAAATGTCTCCAAGGTCTACCACTCAACTGTACACTTTAAAAGGTAATTTTAGGATATTGAATTATTTCTCAATAAAAAGTTTTTTTTTAAAAAGACAGAGGGCTACAGGGCTATCTTAAATAGAGGTTTCTGTTATTATTCAGTAAGTCAGCTTTCTCTTATCAATAAGGTGATTAGGTTAATGAGACTTGAGACTGAGAAAGCTAAATTGGATTTCAATTTGCCTACAGAGGGTAGCCAAAAAGGTTAGGGACAAATTTATTTTTAAATGTTAGCTATATTCTCCCTGCCTTTAGTGACTTTTCTACCCAAAGTATTGGAGTCTAGCTATTATTGTGGGGGGGAAATAATAATACAATAAGTGCACTGTTTTCTCTTATATCCAAACTTTCCAGAACCATGAAGAAACCGGAAGCTAAACTTGGGGATTTATTGAGCATCTCACCCAATGTAAAATATTACCTAGTCCTGTGAGTGGCCAGGGATTCATAGTCCTTGCTCAAAAAAAGTTAAGAGGTATACATAGAAAATGAGTCATCAGAGGAAGGGAGGTGTATATTAAAGCACTGACTGACCCTCAGTGAGCACTGGGCTGCCTTCCACTGTCTATATCCTCCAACAGCAAGATCTCATCTGGAGCCAGGTGCACCTGAGTCACACCCACTCATTTCCCAAGGGGAATCATGAGAAACACTAGGAAGTCAAATGCGCCCTTCCAAATTTTACTTCCACTCACTATCGTCTTGAGGCCCAATAATGACCATTTTACTTAATCTATGTGCCCCTCCCTATAATGTTCCAAAGAGAGGAAAATATAAGAGCGGGCGCTAAAAGACGAGAAAAAGAACTAGCAATAATTTGAAAGGGAACACCAATCCATTTCCCTCAATGACCTGAAAATATAAATCAAGTATGAATTTGAAGCCTCTGCAAGACTCTTGGGGAGGAAGGGTGGGGGGGCAAACTCTTCACATTGTTGTTAGGTGCCATCGAGTCTGTTCCGACCCATAGCAACCGTATCCACAAAAAACTAAGCACTGCCCGGTCCTGTGCCCTCCTCACAATTGTGCCTATGCTTGAACCCATTGTTGAAGTCATGGAGCAACAATAAACTCCTTATAAGCCATCTAGTTAAAAAAATGTGCAACTAAAATGTTTACATAAAATTGTGCAACTATAAACTCCTTATGGGCATCTACAAAAAAAAATGCAAGCTTATTTCACTGGCCACCAGCCCTACCTGACATTTATACCTCTCCATACCTCCCTCCTTGGCTCTCCACACTCACAGAGCTCCCACTATACCCATTCCTCCAACAACCTATCTCCTAACAGGAGCCCCTATTCCCTCTGCCAGACTGCTCTGGCAGCCCTTTCGTTCAAATAGAATCTCAGATAAATGCCTAAAGGAAGACTTTCCTGTTCTTCTCTGCCACAGTTGTTTATTTAATCACCTTTTGTCATTACTTTATATGTTTATTAGCCTGCATACCCCAGTACATTATCCACTCAATGAGGACAGCATACCTCTACAATATCTAAAGTGCCCAATACGTGCCTGGCACACATGGCAGGTGCTTGCTTTTGCTGAATAGATGAATCTACATTTTAAAAACAAAAACAAACAAACAAAAAACCTCTGGCCTAGGTAGTGCAAGGAGAATTTCAAGAGACAAGGAAGGAGACCAATTAAGGTGAGGGTGATTGCAGATCACACTTTAACCAGTGGTTCTCAACCTTCCTAATGTCGCGACCCTCTAATACAGTTCCTCATGTTGTGGTGACCCCAACCATAAA
>NW_022111373.1:31352639-31356675 GCF_000313985.2 Echinops telfairi | reverse complement strand
ATAAGTGATAAATTCACATCAATTAAACAATGAATGGGTGGGATTAGACCAATATAACATGTGTTACCTAAATGTTATCTAACAGAAGGCCTCTATGATTTATATAGTGCATACAATCCCATTTCTCCTTGAGCCTCCTCCATAAAAGCAGAGAGGGCTACTCACAAGTTAGCAAGCCTTTTCCTCTCCCTCCCACCCCATCTTCAGGGCAAAAACCACAGCGAGTGCTGCAACTCCGTGGAAGTGGTTCTCAATCCTGACTGCAAGGGAGAATCTTTTAAAAATTGTAAAAAGTCTAAGGATCCTTTAAAAGGCGCAAAGCTTGAGTCATATCCCAAATGAGTTACCTAAAACGGCTAAGGACAAATGTTTTAAGAAAATCCAAGAATCCACAGAGGCTCACTTTTATTTAGCTCCTTTATAGTCACTTTTTGTTATTTTTTTAAATTTTTTGTTATTGTTAATTGTTGACCCTGGGTGATACAGAGTACACTTCCTTGGAGTTTTCCGGCCTATACGCTTATCAAAAGTATATCACCAGACTTTTTCTTCTCTGGTATCACTGGGTAGGTACAAATAGTCAATCTTTAGGTTAGAACTGAGTACATTTGTGCCAGCTAGGGACCCCAATTTTTTCCCCCTTATAGTCATTGTCATGTGTGCCAGCAAGTTCATACCAACACATGCCTAATGCTCATAGAATCCTGTATTTATTTTTAAAATGAAAGAGTTGGGTCTAACAAAAGGAAGCATCCTACAAATAATCGAGACATACTCATTATATACTATTTGCTGCATTTTTCTCTATTAAGGTGTACCATGGGACAACAAAAAAATGCCAAAAAAATAATTCTGTCTTGGAAGAATTACAACCAGAGTGCTACTCTGAAGTGAAGATAACAAAACTTTATAACATGTACTTTGGATATGTTGTCAGGAGAAAGCAGTCCCTAGAAATGGACGTCATGGCTTGGCAAAGTGGAAGGGCAGTGAGAAAGAGGAAGACCCCAATGAGCTGGATTGACACAATGCTGCACTTTGGGCTCAAACACTGTGAGGATGGTGGAGGACTGCACAGTGACTTGTTCTATTGTACACAGATAAGGGCTTCAAAGAGTCAGAACTGACTTGATGGCACATAACAACAAATGGTCACTTTCCTGGCTTTCAAATATAGAAAACGATGAAATGTATATACTTACATACTTCCATGTTACCCAAAGGGGGAAAAAAATCTTCTCTGTGGATAGAACAATTCAAACATATGTAAAATCCACCTACCAGCTCCACTAAAAATTTTGACCTTCTCTATCTCTACCATTTCATAATGTTTAGTAAAAAGCTTCTTGTAAACCAAAAAATGCCCTTGGTAGTGCAGAGGTTAAATGGCAGGCTAACGACCAAAAGGTTGATGCATCAAACTCACCAGCCACTTCTGTGGAAGGCAGAGTGATCTGCTCCCGTCAGGATTATAACACCCAGGAAGCCCTGTGGGGCAGCTGTACTCTGCCAGATAGTCTCTACACACTGGAGATACTCAGCAGCACACACAAGAAATAAATGGTTGCATGTGACTAGATTAAAAAATAAATAAAAGAGTGACTATACAGATGCAATGAAACTAAAAACTAGCTGGCTTGAAATTATTCTAAAATATGACTACAAATATATATTGTTAGAATTAATCCACTTCAGATCAAGAGGCACATCCTTGTACTCACAGCTTATACTTCCAGATATACATGGAGCTACACATCATAACTAAAAACAGTTAATGAATTTTCCAAAGCCCACACAGATAACTAATCACACAGAGAAAGTTATATACCATCTCATAAAATTCTATACCAAATAATTATTTTTCAGCCAATGTGAATGAAAAAGTTTTAATGTTATTCAGGATTTTTTAAAAGCAAACCATATCACCGCATATGCTTGAGTATAAGCCAAGTTTTTCTGCACATTTTTATGCAGTTGTTGTAGAATTAAGTGCCTCAGAAGATATTCAGGTGGGCTTATACTCAAGTATATATGGTACTTGCTTGACATAATGTAAGCAACCAAATAAGCAGTTACTAAATAATCACCCCAGATCTGTTATAAATGTAATCAAGAGCATCTAAAGCAGAAATCTATGAAATGCTTCCAAATACTTTTTTCAAGTGACTCCTCCCACAAGATTTTACTTGCATGAATGTTAACACAAACACAAAAGTACAAGAATGTACGACTGGGTTGTTCTTCCTGTTATCACAAATACTGATGTGCAAGCTATTCTGAATCGGGATTGTCTACCAGCCTGACACACACACACCATACACCACACACCACACGCCGCCGCCACCGCCGCCACCACCACCACCACCACCACCACCACCACCCCTGACCACCACCCCTGATTACATTTATGGAAAGCTACCATTCTCGTACCAAACCACTTTTCCTGGTCTCCCTTGGGGACCCTCTGGTATGCACAGAAAACTCAGATGGTGCTTTAGCAGGTCATGCGGGGGAGGGTTAAAGCTGGCCTCGACTTGAAGACTGAGATCTCCGATTTCAAAGGGAAGCCACTAAATGTCTGGACCAGAGTAATAGTCACTACTTATGCAACTGGCCATTTATTGTGCAAATCTGAACTTAACCCTTTTAAAACATGTTTCCTCCCTCCCCTTCATAGACTAGGTTGAATTCCAGCCTGCCCAGTGATAGACAAAGTGTTACACATGTTTTAGTCTCCCAGCTGAAAATTTATCACTTTATTTTTATCCCCATGGCTGAGAAAAGTTGCAGATACCTATTTTCTTGAGAAAGAGCTGTAGAGTAAATAAAATTTGCTTGTGGGGAGGGACAAATTCCTATTTGGATGAATAGGAAAATTAAATTGCCGCTTATTTTCAAACTAAACACAGTAGTTTACAACCACCTCAACTGATAACTGGTTCAGAGTATAATCTTGTAAGATTCATTTTTAATTTACTTTAATTATAGGAACAAATTATATATAACCAAGGAGCAATAGGCCAAGGCTATACTTTGTTTTTATAAGGCCAACATTTCCCAAGGTTGCCTGTAATAACTAGCAAGACTTTTTATAATCAGGAAGACAAAACTTTCACCAGTGTCTGAATTAAGAAAATCCTGATAGGATTTTACTGTTTATGTACATAAACATAAGTAGCCCTGGTGATGTGGGTTAGGTTTGGGGCTATTAATGCAAGGCCAAGGTCACAGGTCAGACTCACCCACCAGCTGCCCCCACAAGAAAATGATAAGCCTGTTTGCTCCCATAAAACCCTGACTATGAATCTGAATCAAACAGATGGCAATGGGTTTGGTTTCTGGGTCCATAAACATATAGTGAAAACCCCACGAAATCTAATTATTAATGAGAATGAATCAGCGCTCTATCTGTTGGTAAAGAGTGGGAGGGGATGCTTGCGTTACACTTTCCGTACTTGTGCATCCATTAGGAGGTACACACCCAGCAGTATAACCTGATGAAAAACATGGCGAGGCATCAGGAGATGAGAGATCACGTTACGGCTTGAAAACGTATACCCTTAGGTAGTCAAGAGTGTCCCCCAGTACTTTTACTTCTCTCCCAGGGAAACCGTCTAGACCGCAGCGCAGGTTGGGGAAGAAGAGGGCTGGTGGGTCTCAGTGGAGCCACTTACGAGATGTAGGCTGGGTAGCCGAATCCGATCAGGTTGCAGAGAAGAGAGGCTCCATAACCGAACACCAGGTACAAGGCGACCAGCCCGATGATACCTGGAGACACGAGGGGAGAAGTGGGTCGGGTGCCCGAGAGGCACTCACGCGGGCAGTCCCTGCCCACCCCTCCAGGCCGGGCCTGTTCGGGCGTTTTCCTCCGGACTGGATTGGAGGAGGGAGAAAAACCCAGCACACAAAAGGGTAGGCCGGGGCCTCCTCTGGATGCGTGGGGTCTGGGGACACCCGGTAGTCACACCTCGGGCCCTTCTTCCTTCCGGGCCGCTGGGGGCGCGGGGTGCCTGCAGGGTCTGCCAAGGCCAAGGCC
>NW_022111373.1:31349730-31351523 GCF_000313985.2 Echinops telfairi | reverse complement strand
TCAACGAGTGCAGGAGACCCACCCAGGTCATTGCTCTGAGATGTCCTTTGAAGCGTTCATCCAGGAAGCCTCTGAATGAGTTCAATCGCCCATCACATTTGTCTACCCTTATCCTCAAACATTGACCTGAAGGAGAGAGGTGCAAGGGCCCAAGACTTAGGGAAGGACCTAACTTTCCTTTCTTCATTCTGTCCCTATGGTGTTCCTCTAGCTTCCCACGGGTATCCCTAAAGCCAGGCTCTTGTTACCTCTCACCTACAATACTAAGGGGCTACAAAAAGTTCATGAAAGATACCAGTCAAACCAAGGGCTCAAGCAGAAGGCAAATGTTTTGAGAATGATGATGGCAACAAATGTACAAATGTGCTTGACACAATGGATGGATGGATGGTGATAAGAGTTGTATCAGCCCACAATCAAATGATTAAAAAAAAGGAAAAATACCAGTCAAAACCACTGCCATGGAGTTGGTGCTGACTCATCGTGACCCTATAGGACTGGTTACAACTGTCTTTGAAGGTTTCCAAGACTGTAACTCTTCACTTTCTCCTGAACGAACTTGAGGTTAGCAGCCCTGCACGTAATCACTGCAGCACCAGGGCTCTTTATGCGAAAATATCATTATTTTTTTACTCCGTTTTTCCATGAACGTTCTGAAGCCCCCTTGCATTTCAAGAAACTCTTTAATACTTGACTCCTATGACCTGTTTTGCACACTGCTGCAGAATTTTCTTCATAATTGTTTGTTTCCAAGCCTTCCTCCCACCCCCACCCCCATTGCCTACGGCTTGGAGCTCTGAATCTAGTGCTGCATTAACTCCCCGCACACAAGCTGGCCTTCAACTTTCTCTGCGGTCCCCACACAGCCCCTCTGCTCTTTCAAACTGACTCAATTACTATACTGTCTTCTATTTCCATTTAGACTTACACTTCTGCAAACAATTCTCTTGTCCACTTCCAGTTTTTCCTTTATGTACTAACCAGTCTTCCTCTTTTCTCTCAGAACCCCAACCACCACCACTACTCAGCCAAATCAATGAACAAATTAGACTAAAAATAAAAGCAAAACCAAACCCCCTGCCATCAAGTCAATACCAATTCAAAGTGACTTTGCAGAACAGGGTAGAGCTGCCCACGTGCGTTTCCGAGACTGAAACTCTTCACGGGAATAAAAAGTCCTTCCTTTCTTTCAAGTTACTGCTGGTGGTTTCCAACTGCTGACATTGCACTTGGCAACCCAACAGTGACCCGTAGGCCACCAGCGGCACTCTACAGAACAACCCCCCCTAAAAATAAAGAATATTGTGGGCCCAAATGTCAATAGCTCTGAGACAGAAAAACCCTGCTCTATCTAAAAGGCCCTTTCTCCAGATTATCACTTCACTCCACCCCTTCACATTCTTCAGTTCTTTGCTTAAATTGGGGCAATGGAACCTTTTTTTCTACCAAGGGCCATTTGGATATTTATAATATCATTGGCATACCATATAAAATTAGCAACTTAAAAATTAACCTGCTAGAGGAACATTGGGCCTCTACTCAAGTACTCCCTCAACACAAGAACACTGTTCTAATAATCGGCACTCTGTTCTAATAATCTGACACTCTAATTATCCAGCACTCTAATAATCTGGCACTCCCTCAACACAAGAACACTGTTCTAATAATCCGGCACTCACCTTCCCAACACGATCACTGAAGAAAAAGTGGGTGCATAATCAAATGTGGTAAAGAAAGCTGATGGTCCCCAGCTATCAAAAGATATAGCATCTGGGGTTTTAAAGGCTTGAAGA
>NW_022111373.1:31333701-31349002 GCF_000313985.2 Echinops telfairi | reverse complement strand
AATTAACCTGCTGTATTTGGTCAATATTTAATTAACTCAGCCCTCACATGATGTCTGGCACTGCTTCTCTTTGGTAAGAAGTGCATTGTTAGCTGATATCGATGCTTTCACAGGCCTTATACAGTCCCACAAGGAGCCCTGGTGGTGTAGTGGTTACACATTGGACTGACTGCTAATCACAAGATCTGCAGTTCGATGCCACCAGTGTCAGGAAAAAGACCAGGCTTTCTTTGCCAATAAAAGTGATAGTCTCAGAAACCCACCTGGGGCAGTTCTACCCGGTCCTATCGGGTCACTATGAGTTGGAATGGACTGGATGGCAGTGAGGGTTTGTTTTGTTTTTTAAAAAACACAGCTTGAAGGCCAGAGGTTCCCTACCCTGGCTTAAATGATTCCTGTGAGAGGCCTTCTCTGGCCCTGACTTTCAACTTCCAGCACTCTCTAGCCCTGTCTTTACTTACTGGCACTTACTGCTGTGTTTACTTACTGGCACTTACTGCTGTGTTACATCCTGTATTTTCTTTATTGAATTTTTTCTCCCCACTGGATTTTGAGCTCTCAAAAGCCCAGTATTTTTGCCCAGTGTGTTCACTTTTATATCTGAAGTGGGAGAAAGATGGAAACCCTAGGGAGAAGTTGGGGCTTTCTACTCCCATAAAGAGTTACAGCCTTGGAAACCCGTTGGGATGTTCTCCCCTGTCTGATAAGGTCGCTAAGAGTTGGCATTAACTCGATGCAGTTGAGTAGTAGTAGTATATCTCAAGCATCTAAAACTATTTGTTAATTGAATGACTCTCTAGAAGTGATGCCTTTTAATCATAGTGTTGGTGAACAATATTGACTATTCCATGCACTTCCAGAAGAACAAACCAATCTTTCTAGGAACAAGTACAACCAGAATGTTTGCAAGAAGGGAGGATGGTGAGACTTCATCATATGCATTTGGGGCATGCTATCAAAGGGGTCCAGTGCCTGGAGAAAAGCATTTCATGCTTGGTAAAGTAGAGGGTCAGACAAAAGAATAAGAGTTGCAGTGAGATGGGTTGATGGAGCAGCTGTAACAAGGAGCTCAGACAGAAGAACAATTGTGAGGATGACCAGAACCAGGCACTGTTTCATTGTGGTGTGCATATACCCGATGCTATTGAGTCAATAGCAACCTATAGATACTCTGTAAGGCAAAATAAAGCTGTTCCCTAGACTTTCCAAAGCTTGACATCTCTATGGGAGCAGAAAGGCTCATCTTTTTCTGACAGAGTTGCTCGTGGGTTTGAACCACTAACCTATGGTTAGCAGCACACTGCTTAACTACTGGCCACCATGGCTCCTTCTTTGCCATTTAACTGCTATAAGTTGGAACCTACTCAATGTCACCTAAAACTAAAGCACTAATTTATTTCATCCTCACAGCAGCTTAAGGAAGCAACTCCAATATTATCCTTATTTTAGTAAAAGAAGTACTAAACGAGAAGTACTAAACGAGGCCTCGCATGGCAAAGCTGGAATTCAGACCCAGGATTGTACCCATCCATTATACTGTGCAGCAGAATAACTGAATTTTAAACTTTTGAGCCAGTTGTGCGTGTGTATAATTTATCAGTCAGTAAAGCATTCAGAGTTATTCACAATGGAAGTTGGAAACATGTTTTTTAGTCCTTGAAATGATTCACAGTTTGATAGCTTTAATTTTTATTTAAGTCAAGGAGAAAAATCTTTTTTTAAGTTAGGTATTCAAATCAACCTAGTTTTTTATCACTAATTTTTATACAGTGCCAACATTTAGACTATATCAACTATGCATGAAGTATCTGGAAATATACTATTCATTTGGATTTATTTTTGTAAATATTGCTACCTTTCTAGTCTTCTGCTGTCATAGACCCAAATTTGTCTTTTCCTCTATTGTTCAATATTCCTAACATGGCGAGAAGAGGCGAGGCAGTGGAGCAAGGCAGATTGACCAGGAGTACTGTCTGGGTACAGACTGGGACAGGGTGGGGGATAAATGCCAGGCCCATCATTTTAGCTGTGTGACGGGGCAAGTTACATAAACTCCTGTGCCTCTGTTTCTGCAGCTGAAAAAAAGGGATAATAATAGAACCTATACCGCAGCGTTATCTAGATGATTAAAGAAGTTATTATTAGTAAAAAGTTTTCTAAGAGTGCCTGACAAAATGGGGTTTGCTAAATAATTTCACAGGAAATGAACCAATAGGCTTCAAACTGGAGATAGATAAATATTAAATAATTCTTACCTTTACCAAATTTTAATCAGTTCGTAGGAGTGTGGGATAATTAGCTTATGTAGTCTTTGCTATACACTTTACACTCTTGCATAGATGAGAAAAGAAATTTAGAATATAAAATACATACCCTTACTCATTCTTTGTCTTTTTCTGTATATTATTATTATTTATCTTTACCACTTTATTTTTGTTTTGTTTTTTATTGTTTCTGTTGAGTTTTCCAGTTTGTGAAGCACAGTAGATACTTGGAGATAATAACTGATGCAAGTGATTAAAGGGGATATAGGGGTGGGGAAGGTGATTTGGGAGCAAACAATGTATGTGGTGGGAGGAGCACTAGAGCTGATTGTAATTACACAACTCATTTTAAAAGGGATTTAACCATGGGGAAAAAAAAGAAAGAAAATGGTCTAAAATTGATTGTGGTAATGATTGTACAATTCTTCTTGATATGATTGAACTATTGAATTGTATGATATATGGATTATGTGCCAATAAAACAAAAAAAAAAGAAATAGCAAACACAATATTAAAATAACTTTAGATTCTTAAAATTGTTATAAGGATTAATTATACCTGTTAGCTTTTTCTTATAGTTAATTCTGTCAGTGATACCTCTGGGCAACTTTATTTTCATCAAATTTTAAAAATATATGCTTTATATAATTGGTTATATGAGTAATTATTCATGATAATAGCACGTTAATGGGTTATATGAGTAATTATTCATGATAATAGTTAGCACGTTAGAGAAGTACTCATATGTAATTATCCTAAAGTAAATATAAAATTTTGGGGGAAAAACCCAAACAAACCTATCCTAGGACTTTGCAAAGCAATGAATCACTTCTATATCGCCTTTCTAGCTATGGTATCTTAACTCCTACAATATGATTGGCTGGGGCTATTCAAATAAGGTTTATGAACTCTTGCAATGATTGGACAGTAACTATACCAATCAGGAACCAGTGGCCTACCAAGGGGCATGGTAGTTTTGTCATCTTGCCAGACTTAAAGAACCAATCAGATAGAGAGAGGTTGAGGAGGAACTCATTATGACCAGGAAGAACCAGGAATGGAGTGAGACCTTTAGTCTTAGGTCCTGGTACTAAGAACCTTCTAGACCCAGCAGGCAGAGAAAGCTCTAATACTTACAGAAAAAAGAGCAGAGATACAGCAGGAGCAGCAAGTGTCCAAGAAATAGGAGACCAGCCCAAGACAGATACAGTGGAATTTGCCAACCCATGGAGCAAAAAAGCTGAGCACCATTGACCAGGCAGCTCCCTGGCAGGGTGGCATGCCTCCAAACATTTATTAGTGGAGCTATAGAGTTGTAGTACTTGCCCTGAAGGTCAGAAACTGAGAGTCAGGGCTAGAGACAAGCACAGCCAAGAACAAGACCTGCCCCTGGACACAGCTGAGAGGTTGCAATTTCCTGGTAGCTGAACTGTCCTGTCTCCTGAGTTGGTCTTGTTACTTCCAAGTTGATCCTAATCTTGATTCTGAATTGTAACCTGATACTTCTGTGATACATCCCATAATTGCAACAAATAATCAAACCCAGCAGAGAAATAGAGAATGCCATGAGAGGGATAATTCATGTCAAAATTGTATTAATAAAAGGTTGGAGAGTGGAGTGGGCCCATGTCTGACCTCCACCTCATGGTAATTAGTTTTTGGCTGATGCCAATGCTGATTTTCTCTCCTCTCCCTGAAATTAAACAAAGGTCTAATGCCCCCACATTACAGTTTAGAGTATTTTCTCATATTTATTGGTGATGCTCTCTGTGCCAGATACTACTAAGCCTCAGGAGACTGGCAGACCTCAGTCTGGGAGTCCCTCGGCCAGCCAGGAGCGTAGCACATAGCCTTTAGCAATCCTACGAAGGAAGTCAGAGAGCTGGTGATGTAGTAGGTTACACCTTGGATTGCTGACCACCAGGTCCGCAGGTTGAAACCACCAGCCATTTCTTGGGAGAAAGTTGAGAATTTATACTCCCATAAAGATTTACTTTGAGGACCGAGGTACACCTGACCCAAGCAGACCATTTTCATTTGCTTCATATGAATGTGAAAGTCAGACATTAAATAAAGAAGACGGAGAAAGGAAGAATCTGCATGAGTTGTGTTATGGCGAAGAATACTGAAAGTATCACAGACTGCCAAAAGAACAAACAAATTTGTCTTGGAAGAAGTACAATCAGAATGTTCCTTAGAAGCAAGAATGGCGGGATTTTGTCTCACATGCTTCGAACATATTACCAGAAGAGACCAGTCCCTGAAGAAGGAGCTCCTGCTTGGTAAAGAGAAAGAGCAGCCAAAAAGAGGAACACAGTAGCTGCAACAATGAGTTCAAACACAATGGGCTCATTGTGAGAATGGTCAGGGCCAAGCAATGTTTTGT
Source organism: Echinops telfairi (assembly GCF_000313985.2). Classification (NCBI taxonomy): domain Eukaryota; kingdom Metazoa; phylum Chordata; class Mammalia; order Afrosoricida; family Tenrecidae; genus Echinops; species Echinops telfairi. The sequence continues at coordinate 31,344,352 of NW_022111373.1, read as the reverse complement.
TTTGTTGTGCAAAGGGAGAGAGAGTTGAGCCCATTCGTTGGCACCCAATGAGAAGGAAGTCAAGCCAATTTGGAAAGATGCAAATATTATATCTTCTGTTGGCAAGAACTAACTCTGCAGGACACCTTTGACCAGCTCACTTTAGTTGTCCATAGCCGGTTTCTTCAAATTAGGATAATTTCTCAACTACTTGAAATAATAGCCCACGTCTGTTCTAACTCATATATGTTGGAGAGACAACGTAGACCAGAATTTGTCAGATTTTATTCGGTCCCCACACTGCCATGGTAGGATGCTCTGGCTTCCATGACAGCATGGCAGCAGTGAGGCAGCCAGACTTCTCAATCCGGAGACTCACTGCCTTTGCAGACACAGCCCTAATGGCATGTGTCTGTGCCCACCCCCCGCCCATCTCCTCTGCTGCCACCAGAGGAGACTGACCAGGACGTCATCATAATAAACCCCAAGACACAGAAGAGGAGTCCTGGTGGCATGATGACTACACATTGGGCTGCTAACCACGAGGTCATCAGCAGTGCGAAACCACCGGCCACTCGGAGGGAGAAAGATGGGGCTTTCTACTCCAGTAAGGGTACATTCTTGGAATCAACAGGGGCAATTCTGCACAGTCCTATGATAGCAAAGAATTTGAAGACACAGACTTGCCAGAAGGTGGGAGGAAAGGGAGAAGCTGAATATAACTTAAGAAAGTATTAAAAGAAATAAAATGATGAGAATTAACATGCTTCACTGGATATATTTGAATTACATTTTATTTACTTGCCTCATTGACATATTCTTGAACATGTACTACTGACACGTGAGCAAAGCAGTTTTCACTTTATTTCTCCTTTTAGCCAGCCTGAAGTTGAGTTTTTTAAAATTATTGTTCACAATTGGAGGATAAAACAGCCTGAAAATAACCTTTAGTTTAGCAAAATGGGTTTAAAAAATATATTTTAAAGAACAAAAACCATCATTGTGTGCTCATGTTCCCCATATAAACGCTGAAGATGAATGTGTGCATAAGTAAGTGTGGTGAAGAAGGCTGATGGTACCCAGCTATCAAAAGATATAGTATCGGGGGTCTTAATGGCTTGAAGATAAACAAGCAGCCATCTATCTCAGAAGTAACAAAGCCCATGTGTGATCACGAAGGGTCGAGGGGACCAGGTATCAAGCACCAAAGTTGGGGGGGGGATCATATCATGAATGAGGGAGCGTGCGATGGGGACCCAATGCTCATCTGTAGACAACTGGACATCCCTTGCAGAGGGGTAGTGGGGACGAGATTAGTCACTCAGGGTGCAGTGTAGCATTGATGAAACAAACTCACAACCTTCCTCAAGTTCTTAAATGCTTCCTCCCCACCCCCACTATCATGATCCCAATTCTACCTTGCAAGCCTGGTTAGACCAGAGGATGCAAAGTGGTGCAGATGGGAACTGGAAACACAGGGAATCCAGGACAGATGAACCCCTCTGGGCCAGTGGTGAGAGTAGCGATACGGGAAGGGAAGAGGGAAGTGGGGGTAGAAAGGGGGAACCGATTGCAAGAATCTACATATGACCTCCTCACTCCCTGGGGAATGGGCAACAGAAAAGTGGGTGAAGGGAGACGCCGGACAGTGTAAGATATGATAAAATAATAATTCATAAATTATCAAGGGTTCATGGGGGAGGGGGGAGCAGGGAGAGAGGGGGGGAAAATGAAAAACGAGAAGCTGACTCCAGGAGCCCAAGCGGAAAGTGAGAGTTTTGAGCATGATGAGGGCAATGAATGTATAAGTGTGCTTTACACAATTGATGTATGTGTGGATTATGTGTGGATTGTGATGAGTTGCATGAGCCCCAATAAAATGATTAAATATATATGATTAAAAATAATATATGATATATATATATTACTGAAAGATCATTTGTCCTTTTGTATATAAATCTAAATAGTTTCATTTAGAAAAACAGGCACAAAAATGTGCTTCATTTCACCCTTTTGTTTCCCTTAATGACACCTGCACAGGGGAGTGAATGTAGAAAACAAGTCATTGGCTGATTGTTTCTCCATGTTCAAGACTAGTTCTTCTAGTTCTAGGAAAACCCTGGGGTGTGGATTCCATACTGGGGTGGTGCTATGTTTACTGATCCAGGAGAATGGTTCCAACCACAATGACAATCCAAATTTGCCTCACAGCCTACAGGCTGGTATGCATTCTTTTTTTCTATGTAAGAAAAGGACCAGAAAGAATCAGACAATTTTGTACACTTCCCTTTGTGACTAAGCATCAGGGGAACTTGAATAAAAAAACTGACCAGCGGTTTAGTTTTATACATTTGCTGTACCAAATTAATGTAATTTTATTATCTTACAGTCTGCAGGTCAAGCCAAAGTCTGACACACATTTTACTAGGCAAAGTCAAAGTGACGGGGCTGCCTTCCTTCTGAAGGCTCAGGGGGACGATGGCATTTTCTTGCTCTTTCAGGTTGTTGACAGAATTCAGTTCCCGTGGTTGTAAAACAGATCTCCATTTCCTTCCTCAATCTTCAAAGCCTGTAGTGGTGGGTCCAGTCCCTCATTTCAAATCTCTCTTCCTCCTCCTTCTATGGCTACTCTGATCCATCTGCTTCCCCCGTCCACTTCTAAAGATTCATGTGACTAGATTGGGTTCGCCCCAATAATCCAAGACAGTCTCCCCATCTCAAAGTCGATTATCTAAATCACATCAGCCAAGACCCTCTGGCGACATACAATAGCACGTTCACAGATTTGAAATACTAGGGCAAAGACAGGTCGTTGTTCTGCCGTACTTTTGAGTCCCTGAAGAGAAAGGGCACAGTGAAATTGGTATACCAGCTTAGTCCGTCCACTTCCATTGAGGACCCACAGGACATCACCCAGGCTTAAGGCACAGGCAAATGAAGGCACTTCCCCTTTAAGGCCTGCCTCCATCGCGTGTGTGATTCTGGGGAAGTGCTCAACCTCCAAAAGCTCCTCTTTCTTCCGTTTCTAACATGAGAATATCGATGTCATTGAGCTGATGGAATAAAGGACATGTTCCGTGTGAAATACTTTAGGGTGGAAATTGTTACCCATAGGAAAGATGCATAAAGCGAATGAAGAAGGCATCTACAAGGGTTGAAACCTAAAATTCCACCCTCTTGGCTCATTCCTTGAATTCAAGGATTTAACTGGCATCCGGAAAAATAAAATTGGGAGAAATAACAGCACATCTGCATCAGCAATTTGTGGTGTAGGAGAGCACTTGTTTTAGGCAATTTGCAATTAGGCAAGGATTTGAGAGCATATTTTAATAGGGTGTGGGGCACCAAGTGCTTGAGGACTTAGGGAGTAGCTTTTCCCAGGGAAAAAGGTGTGACACCGTTGTATCTAGGACCCTGTACTAATCTATGCCCAACAGAGTGGGGGGGGGGGGGGGCTCCCGTTCTGCATAAATACGGGTGAGCAACTAACCGACCAGCACGTGTCAGGTCAAAATTAAGCTGCTCTCTGACGCACAGCAAACAGATCATTGCAGCTCTTCAGCACTTAGCACCCTCTCAATTCTTCTTCTCTCTCCTTGTTCTCAGGCTTTCAGCCTTCTTTGGTTGTGTTTTGGCCCATGACCCTCCAGCTCTTGGACATCAATCATGCCATGACCACACTGGTTGACCAAAGGATGTCCCCGCCCCTCCCCCGCCCCCCCCCCTTCTTTAAATATAAAAATAACTTTTGCTTTCTTATGAGCTGTGCAGTGAGGAGAGAATGATGTGGGCACATAACCTTTTACATATTGCCCAGAATAGCCTTTCTAAATGGGATGCGGATATAGATTTAAAACAAGCTAGTATAGGGGATTTGGAATACATTTGGTGGGGTGGAGCACAGTGGGATTTGTAATAAGTGTTTCTTTATTTTCTCTCTCTCTCTTTTGCACCTCAATAGCTTCTCAATAGCTGCTAAAGAGTTTCTCAATAGCTCTTTAGCATTTATTTGTTAGTCTAAAAAAATCATGATGTACATAGTCTCCAAGCAGCATCAACTGCTCATTTTGTTCCCAGCTTTGTTAATTTTTCCCAGCTTTATAAAACTCACTGAAAGATACAAGTGAGTCTCTAATTTTATATTTTTTAATGGTTTACTTTTATGCAAACAGCTTGAACTTGGAAGAATCACTAGTTGAACCATAGCTTCTAATTTTGTGCAGTAGTAACTGAAGATGTGTTTAACATAATAAACCAAGCCAACATCACATGTTCGTTTAGAATCCTACACAGTAGCATATGAAATAGATAAAAGGAGGTGTGTCTGTTTCTGGCTGGACTCTGAGAATGCAATGATTTACGATTCAGTCTTCAACATGTAGGGACCCTTATATACAGGTTGCTTGAGGTCAAAATCAGAACTTTTATTTAGTATTAAAAAATGTCATACTTAAGGCTGGATGATAATTAAACCACAAAATGAGACGACTTGAGTGAAAGATTGAAGGAGGACAGGCAATTATCTTGATAAATTAAAACATAAAAACAATACTTGGCTCCAGATTTCAGAGTAATCTTTTAAAAATGTTTTTATAGTTCAATTTTTGTTCACTTTTCCAATTTTTATTAATTCCAAGGAGAACAAAGAAAAAATCACATTGGACTGAAAATCTGCATCAGTTTCTGTAGTGTTTTTTCTTTTCATTTGTGCTAGATTGCATGTACGTTGACAAAGGAAAGGAAGGAGTTCAGCAGTGAAGATGAAGTGATGAATGAATTGACGTAGACAGCATTTGGCTATGACCTTCCAACAGAGGGCACTTGGACATGGGTAGAAGTTTCAGGGTGACTAAGTTTGAACCCAAGGAATAGGCAGTATTCTTTTCTCTGTGGGTATAAAATAGATTCCAGAATACTTCCCTCCACTCCTTGAAGCTCCTCCACATTCTGGCTTAAATTTAACTTTAAAGGTTTTAAATTCACTTAAAGAAGGCTAACAAATTACTAGCATTTTTTAAAATGCATTCATTTAACAATTATTATACCTACTATGTGCTGGGTCCTGATCATACACAGGGAACCAAGACAGATAGAGTTTAAGCTTGATGGCCCTCACAGTAGATAGTAATTGTGGCAACATTTGATGTTTATCAGTGAGGGTTTTTTTAAATCATTTTATTAGGGGCGCATACAACTCTAATCACAATCCATACACACATCAATTGTGTAAAACACATTTGTACATTCATTGCCCTCATCATTCTCAAAATATTTACTCTCCACTTAAGCCCTTGGCATCAGGTCCTCATTTCCCCTCTCCCTCCCCGCCGCCCCACCCCATGAACTCTTGATAATTTATATATTTTGTCATATCTTACACTCTCCGACGTCTCCCTTCACCCACTTTTCTGTGGTCTGTCCCCAGGGAGGAGGTTATATGCAGATCCTTGTAATTGGATCCCCCTTTGCACCCCACTCTCCCTCCACTATCAGTGAGGGTTTTATAGAAACTCTGTCATCGAGTGCTGCTATGACAGATATACCACAAACAGATGACTTTAAGGAATAGAACTGTATTTTCTCACCATTGAGGAGGCCTGCTGTTGTTAAGTGCCATGGAGTTGGTTCCAAGTCATAAGGACCCTCTGTGCAACAGAACAAAACACCACTCTGTCCTAAGCCATCCTCACAATGGTTGCTGTGTTTGAACTCATTGTTGCAGTCACTGTATCACTCTGTCTTATGGAGGACCTTCCTCTTGGTCACTGCCTCTCCACTTAACCACGCATGATGTCCTACATCAGTGCCTGGTCTCTTCTGATAATACATCTGAAATATGTGACATGAAGTCTTGCCACCCTTGCTTCTAATGAACATTCTGGCTATACTTCTTCCAAGATATGTTTGTTTGTTCCCTTGGCAGTCTATTGTACTTTCAATATGCTTCACCAGCACCACAGTTCAAATGCATCTTTTTTATTTTCACAATCTTCCTTATTCAGTGTCCAACTTGCCCATGCATGAGGCATACCTTAATCCTCGAAGTAAGATCCTTGCTTTTCAGCACTTTAAAGAGGTCTTGTGCAGTAGATTTTACTGCATATCTGATCCAGCATATATTAAACTGACAGAACTAAAGAAAAATTCAAGGCTCAAAGTGTAATATTGAAAAATTATATGGACAAAATTTTGAATGATGCAGGAAACATCAAAATAAAAGGGAAGGAATACAAAGAATTACTTTACAAAAAAAAAACAAAAACAGTCAACATTCAACCATTTCAAGAAGTAGCATGTGAGCTTGAATCAATAGCAGTGAAGGAAGAAGTCCAAGCTACACTGAAAGAATTAGCCAAAAATAAGACTCCAGGAATTGTTGGACTACCAATTGAAATGTCTCATCAAGTTAAAGAAGCACTAGAAACACTCATTTGTCTATGCCAGGAATTTGGAAGACAGTTGCTTGGCCAGTTGCTGACTGGAAGAGATCCATATCTGTACCCTTTCCAAAGAAAGTAGACACAATAGAATGCTCAAATTATAAAACATTATCACTAATGTCATGTGCAAGTTAAGTTTTGCTAAAGATCATCTAACAACTGTCGTAGCAGTACATTGACAGGAAGTTGCCAGAGGTTCAGGCTGGATTCAGAAGAGGACTTGGAACACGGATTGTCATTGCCAACACCAGGTGGATCTTACCTGAAAGCAAAGACCAGAAAGATGTGTGGAAGGTAGACCTCCACAGATTCATGGCACCAGCTCCAAGGGACGGCTTTCTACCTGTTGGCTCACGATTTCGGGGGAAGGTCCTTGCCTCCTTTCTATATCTGCAGCATTACTGGAGATTTCTATTTGTCTTGGTATCCTATCAACCTTCCCCTGGTTCTAAGAGTTTTTCCATGCAGAAACCCCAAGTTCAAATATTTCTCTCCACTCTAGGCTTTTCTGTCTGGTTACCTAGTAGGTCCCTCTGATCTCTGATTTCTTTTCTCTCCTTTAATCTCTTGTAAATGATAAGGTGTTATAGTCCACACTCCAGGGACTCTCCCCTTGGCTTTGATCAAAGCTGTGATGGTATTGAGAGTATTACATTCTCCCCTTAATTCTCTTATTGGTTTATTATATTAGATCACATTATGGGAGATCATCATGTAACTGCCAGACCACTGCCAGCCAAGCCAATGTGGCACAAAAATTTTTGAAGGGACACAATTCAATCCATGACAGAATTTTTTTTTTAGTATCTATTTTATTTATTTATTTATTTTTAAATCGTTTTATTGGGGGCTCATACAACTCTTATCACAATCTACACATACATTAATTCTATAAAGCACATTTGTACATTCGTTACCCTCATCATTCTCAAAACATTTGCTCTCCACTGAAGCCCCTGGCATCAGCTCCTGATTTTCCCCTCCCTCATGAATCCTTGATAATTTATAAATTATTATTTTGTCATCTTACACTGTCTGATGTCTCCCTTCCCCCAATTTCCTGTTGTCCATACCCCAGGGAGGAGGTTATATGTAGATCCTTGTAATCAGTTCCCCCTTTTTTCCCCACCTACCCTCCACCCTCCAGGTATCGCCACTCTCACCACTAGTCCTGAAGGGATCATCTGCCCTGGATTCCCTGTGTTTCCAGTTCCTATCTGTACCAGTGTACATCCTCTGGTCTAGCCAGATTTGTAAGGTAGAATTGGGATCATGATAGTGGGCAGGGGAGGAAGCATTTCGGAACTAAAGGAAAGTTGTATGTCTCATCGTTGCTACACTGCACCCTGACTGGCTCGTCTCCTCCCCATGACCCTTCCTTAAGGGGATGTCCAGTGGCCTACACATGGGGTTTGGGTCCCCACTCCGCACTCTTCCTCATTCACAATGATACCATGACAGAATCTTAACTCAGTATTTATACTTTTCTCATCACTAAACAGTTATCGGTAGTGGCAATCAAGAAGTAAACAGCAAAATCTTGACTGTGTCTTGTCACATGGCATCGTTGTTTTCTCTGTGTGTCATCTTGTGTACTTGCAGTAAATCCTTTTCAGCTTCAGTATCTTCTTTCCCCTTGTTACTCAGACCTATTTGGAGTATGTGAGATAACAAATACTGACCTGACTAAGCATCTGATGACTATGTCTAGTATACTTTTATACTATAAGGAGACATTTAACTCTATGCAAATAACTCTCTCACTGTCTCACTCTCACTCACTCACTGACTAACTCACTCACTGACTCACTCTCACTCTCTCACTCTCATTCACTCACTGCCTCACTCACTCACTGTCTCACTCTCACTCTCTCACTCTCTCACTGCCTCACCCTCTCACTGACTCACTCTTTCACTGCCTCACTCTCTCACTGCCTCACTCACTCACTGCCTCACTCTCGCACTGACTGAAAAAAAACAAAAAACTATGCAAGTAGATGTTTTATTGTTTTACTTTAATATGATGTATGTTGACATTTAGCAATGTCTCTTATGCCAGTGACCTGACATCTGTTAACAATGAGATTCTGGCATACAGTCCCGAATGAGTAATTCTGAGGAAAGAAAGCCAGAGCAGTGCTCACCCCCAAATAGCCACAGGACTGCAGCTTTCGGCAGAGTTCTCCATACACAAAGCTATGTGAGGAAGAAAGCCTTTTCATGCATGGACTCATCTGTTGTACACACATCCACATACTGACTCTGATTTACCAAACATTATGCTTGAAAGTAAAATTCACTCCCGTCTAAAGACTCATAGCTCCCTCTGACTTTTCCTGCTCCATACCTATTATAGATGAACTTATGTTACCTCAAAATGTGTTGTGAAAATCCTAACCTGTGGCTAAAATACCCCTTGGGGATGAGTTTTCTTATTATTTTAATAAGACAGTATTAGGGTAGACCACAGGTTCCCAAACTTATTTGGCCTATTGCCCCCTTCTCAAGAAAAAAAAATTACTCAGTGCCTCCCTAGCAATTAAAAATTTTTGTGCTATAGCCAATAAACCAGAATAAAATGTAGGCATCTGCTTTTGGAGCCTCCCTGGATTGTTCCAGCACCCAGGGGGTGGTATTGCCCACTTTGGGAAACACTGATATATCGTATGCCTTAAGTCAATCATTGAGCTATAATTGCAAATATTTTAGGCCACAACAATTCACTGCCATCAAGATGATTCTGAAAGTCTAAATCTGTGCGTGAGCAGACAGCCTCATTTTTAGTATATGTGCTGCTGACATGAGCACAAATAACCTCATTTTTCTCCCATAGAATATATCCCACCTTAATCCCATTTATTAGCATAACTGAGAACTCCCTCTAACCACAGACATAAACTCAAATCCACTGCCACTGAGTCAATTCTGACTCATGGCAACCCTATAGGACAGGGTAGAACTACCGCTGTGGGTTTCTGAGACTCCAGCTCCTTACAGGAGTAGAAAGCCTCACCTTTCTCCCTTGGAGCGGCTGGTGGTTTCAAACTACTAACTTCATGTGTGGTTAGCATCCCAGTGTATAGCGACTACACCATCAGGGCTCCTAGCCACGGACATAGAGGCTAGAATTTAAACTACAAAAATCCAACTCCTAACTCACAGCATTATCAGAGCGCCTTTCAGTAATTTTGTCAAAGGTTGAAATAATACAAAGTATACTCTCTAGTCACAATGTTATAAAATTATAAATAAAAAATAGGAAGAAAAAGGGGGGAAATCTAATACATGGAAACTGGGAACATCTAGTTAAAAAACAATGAGTAATAGGTGAAAATGTTTCATTCCTAAACTCAAACAAGAATGAAACACAATTGTGAATATTCCTGGAAGCTACAACCGACCTGACCTAGTCTGGCTACACAAGGGAGGAGAATCTAACTCCTTGCCAGCCCCGGGCTGTTGCCACAAGGCAGAGCCTTGCTTCCACCCTCCATTCTCCTTTACCTTCCATTCTTCTTCCACCCTCCATTCTTCTTTACCCTACTCTGACACCCACAAGTTCTCTCCTAGCACTCTACTTCTCTGCTAGGTTAGACAATCTGTTGCAATGACCACACAGGACTCACAAACAATACTCATTTAAGAGGGTTTGATAACAAAGTCTATTTCAGCTCACTAACACCTAGTACATCCATCTTTATGTGTTACATTTCATTTATTAACAATTCCCATGGGTCCAAATATACTCATGAGTATATCCCACCTGGATTTCATGAACAGATTTGATTCATTGGACACTCATGACAGGAGACCTGATGAGCTGTGGGAGGGGTGGTATCAAGGACATCATACATGAAGAAACAAAAAGTCCTTTAAAGGAAAACAAAAGATCATAGTGCATGTCAAAAGAAACTCTGAAACTGCTCTTGATTGCACAGTAGCTAAGGCAAATAGAAGAAATGATGAATTCAAACAGCTGAATAGGAAATTTCAAGAAGACAAAGTCAAATATTAAAATGGAATGCGTGAAGACCTAGAGTTGGAAAAATCAAAAAGGAAGAATACACTAGCATATCTTTATTAAAAAAATCATTTTATTGCGGGCTCATACAACTCATCACAATCCATACATCCATCCATTGTGTCAACACATTTATACATTGTTGCCATCATCATTCTCAACACATTTTCTTTCTACTTGAGCCCTTGGTATCAGCTCCTCATTTTGCCCC
>NW_022111373.1:31324792-31331470 GCF_000313985.2 Echinops telfairi | reverse complement strand
CTTTCTTCACCACATTTACTTATTCACCCACTTTGTCTTCAGGGATTGTGGCGGGAAGGTGAGCATCATAGAATGCCAGTTTAATAGAAGAATGTATTCTTGCATTGAGTAACATCTCTTTTGTTGCCAAGAGAAAATGAAAGTATTACTGGAAAGTATGTAAGAGCCCTGGGCTGAAGTTTTATTGATAAATGTGAGGTTATTGCTCCTAGCACCTGTTGTAGTCTCATAGTCATTGAATTGCTATTACTACTCTATAGCTTTGTTTAATAGAAAGCAGAGGGAGCAGCAGTTTTGTTAGTAGAGAAGGGACAAGTCAGAAAGGGAGGGTGAGAATGGTTGCACAATTCAAAGAATGTAATCAGTGTCGTTGAATTACATGTATAGAAACTGTTGAATTGGTATTGTATATTTTCAACAACAAAATTAAAATTAAAAACTATCCTTTGTCTTTTAAGTCAGGACGACATCCTGTCAACGTAAGTTAATTATGATGACCTTTAGGATTTCTGTTTCTAAACAAGATGAAACAATGTTTTGTGGTTTTATTGACCTGGATAGCTATTTCTAATAAGTCTAGCAGTAAGAGCAAACTGAAGATGCCACAAGGGAAGAAATTAAAAACCACAATTATTTTATGTCCAGTTTTGCTATTACTGCAGGTTGTGAGATTGATTTCCTTTTTGCATGCCGAGAACTGAACTAGAAATAAACCTTCCAAGGTGAGCAAAGAAAGGACATTCCACACAACCGTCTGTGTTCCTTGGCGCCCCTTTCATTCCTTATCTGACTGCAAGAGCAGGAGCAGCCTGCTAGGGTGCTGTGTTGTTAGCTACTCCGTCCCTCACGCTCACTGCTGTTGAGTTGATTCTGACCCAAATGAGCCCATAGGACAGAGTCCAACTGCCCCTGTGGCTTTCTGATGCTCCACCTTTTTAATGGAGTAAAACGCCAGGCTGATGTTTTCAAAAGGCTGACCTTGTAGTTAGCAGCCCAATGTGTAACCCACTGTGCCACCACGCTTCCCCATAGCGGCTGTCTAGCTGGCTCTAACTCATGGAGACAGATGGAGACATTGCCCAGTCTGTACCATCTACACATTGGCTGGTATGCTCAGGGTCATTCTCGTGCCCACTGTGTCTTCCAACCTTTAGGGGGCTCAGTCAGCACTATTTTGTGCAATATTCATATTCTGTTGTGACCCATAGGGCTCTTTCATTGGCTAATTTCGGGAAGTAAATCATCAGGACTTTTTTCCTAGTCTGTCTTGCCCATTGTAGTTGCTCCTGAAGGTATTTGAAATACTGTACTGGTGTCATAGCGGAACCCTGGTGACTCAGTGATTAAAGCATTCAGCTGCCAACCCAAAAGTCTATCGTTAGCGCTAACCAGCTGCTCTGTGGGAGAAAGATGAGGAAGTCTGTTTCTGCAAAGATTTACAGCCTTGGAAATCCTATGACAGTTCCACTATGTCCTACAGGGTCACTGTGAATTGAAATTAACCCAAAGGCTGTAAATCTTTGGTAATAGTAATAGCTACTATGACCATAACAGCAGAATGACTGACACGTGGTATACTTAATATTGTTGTTGTTCTTGTTAATTTCTGTTGAACTGACCCTGATTCATGGAGAGCATAAATATTAAAAAAATAAAAACTCACTACCATCAAGTCAAGTCTAACTCAAGGTGACCATGTGGGACAGAGTGGAACTGTCTCAGTGGCCATTTAGACTGTTAATCTTTTGGGGAGTAAAAAGACTCATCTTTATCCCACATAGCAGCTTATGGTTTTCAAACGCTGATCTTGGAGGTTAAAATCCCAACACATAACCCACCAGGGCTCCTAGCCCAGGCTAAACTAGAGCGTTTGTTTAGGCTTCTCTGTACCCTTTCTCCGCTAGGGGTGATTATTCTTCTATTCTCACCTGCATTCTTCTTATGAACTCTTGTCTTAGTCAGGGATGACCAGGGAAACAAATTCATAGACACTTGTATGTGTATAAGAAAGAGCCTTACATACAAGAGCAATTGAATATTGAGAAAGCCCAGTCCAGATCAAGTCCATAAATCCAATATTAGCCCATATGTCTGATACAAATCTCTAAATTCCTCCCCAGACTCATGCAACACATGCAATGATTCTGAATACAGGAAGATCACAGGCCAGTGGGTGGAAAGTCTTGTGGATTCAGTGGTGGTGTAAGCATCTCAGTGCTGGCATGAGTCTCCACGTGGCTCCTCCAGCTCCAGGGCTCTAGTGTTGCTCCATGGACCTTGTCATCAGGAATACCAAGCAGAACATGTATGTCCTGACTCCAGTGAGCTATTTATCTCTGTAGCGCCACCAAATGAGGTCATCAAGCAGCCACCTGATTGACAGGCTAAACTCCACCCCTTCACTCTTTAATAGTCTCAAGTTGGCACCAGATTATGTAACACCACAAATCTTTCAGAAAAGCATCTGAAATTATGGTCTAGGATTAAGATGTCACCTTGGCTCAGAGTATTTGCATTCAAATGAGGACAAAATCCTTAAGGTAAAGCCAGAGCTGGAGTGGTCAAGTCTTCGATGGTCCCTAGACCTTGACTACATAGCACATCATGGGAAAGAATGTTCAGCTGCGTTGACTAGGGAAACAAATTCAGTGACACTCATATAAGTGTAAGAAAGAGCTTTGGTTTTTGGCTCTCTGCAGGGCACCATGGCGGTCGGCAAGAACAAGTGCCTTACAAAAAGTGGCAAAAATGGGGCTAAGAAGAAAGTGGTTGGTCCATTTTCTAAGAAAGATTAGTATGATTTGAAAGCACCAGCTATGTTCAATATAAGAAATATTGGAAAAACACTACTGATCAGGACTCAAGGAACCAAAATTGCATCTGATGGCCTCAAGGGGTGAGATTTTGAAGTGAGCCTTGTTGATCTGCTGAATGATGAAGATGCATTTAGAAAATTCAAGCTAATTACTGAGGACATTCAATAAACTGATTCCAGACAGCATTGAGAAAGAAATAGAAAAGTCTTGCCAATCTGTTTATCCACTCCGTGATGTGTTCATTAGAAAAGTAAAAATGCTGAAGAAACCCAAATTTGAATTGGGAAAACTCATGATGCTTCATAGTAAAGGTTCTGGTACTTCTGGAAAAACTACTGGAAATGAGACAGGTGCTAAAATGGAATGAGTTAATGGGCATAAGCCACCAGTTCAAGAATCTGTTTAAAATTCAGACTTTTAATGGGGACAAATAAATGATCTTATTTTTAAAAGAAAGAGCTGCACATCAAGAAGTAATTGTATATCAAGGAACCAGCCCAGGCCAGGCCAACTCAAATCCATAAGTCTGATATTAGTCCATGTGTTAGTCAGGGTAGACTAGAGAAACCAATCCAGAGAGAGTCATATGTGTATAAGAAAGAGTTTTATATACAAAAGCAATTTAATATTGAGAAAACATCCCAGCTCAGTCCAGATCAAGTCCATGAGTTCCGTATTAGCCCATATGTTCGATACCAGTCTACAAAATCCTCTTTAGACTCACAAAACACATGCAATGATGCTGAATTCAGGAAGTTCACAGGCCACTGGGTGGAAGTCTTGTGGATCCAGTGGGGGTGTAATCTCAGCACTGGCAGGGGTCTCTACATGGCTCTCCATCTCAGGGCACTAGCAAAGCTCCGTGTGTCTTGTCAATTGGAAATCTCTGAGGGAGTGTATGTGTTCCACCTCTAGTGAGCTATTTATCTTCTTAACTGCTCCAAATGAGGTCATCAAACTGTGACCTGATTGATAGACTCAACTCCACCCCTTTTCTCTTAAGTCTCCAATTTAAAACAGATTATGTAACTACCACAGACCATGAGTCCCTCTTCAGACTCACACAGCCACATGCAATGATACAGAATGGAGGATGATCACAGGTCAGTGGGTGCAGTCATGTGGATCAATGGCGGTGGATCTGGCAGGAATCAGGGTCAGCCAGCAGGAAGGTGAAGACAGAGAGAGAAGGGGAGGTTCCCACACCCATAGGGAGGCACCATCAGTCTGTAACCTGATTGACAGGCCACACCCACAGGGTATGGCCACACCCACAGGGAGGCATCATCAGTCTGTAACCTGATTGACAGGTCGAATATCACCCCTACACTTTTATATATCTTCAAGTTGATATGAAATTATCTAACTACCATAGAAAGCATCATGATAATATATCCCTGTCTGTAAAAGAGGCATGAATTTGTAGCAGTAGTAACGCATTTTGCTCAAGAAAATTCTTGCTCTGTAGATATTGGTGTTCCATGCCTTTGTGGATGTCTCTCTTCGGCTTTGCTTTTTGTGTGTGTCTTTGCTTTCCTCCTCGCTTTATTTTCCTCCTATTTTCTATATCTTTTTTTTTTAATTTTCTATATCTTTTTTTCTTGATTGGTCACCATATATTAAAATGCATGTTATTTATATACTTTATCAAATCATTGCATCTTCCTTGTATTTTATAAGGAGTTTTGGTGGCACAGTGGGACAAGATTTGGGCTATTAACAGCAATGTCAGTGGTACAAACCTGCCAGTTGGTCCAAGGGACAAAGCTAAGACTATCTGCTTCCATAAACATTCAGTCTTAGGGACCTTCTATAGGGCTGCTATGAATTGGCATGAACTCGATGGCAGTTGGTTTTCATTTTATATTAAGAGTGACACTCAGCTGCCCCATGGTTACAGGTTAGGGATCTACTATATTTCATATATATTTATTTGTAGTACTTATCACTAAGCTATAATGTTTGTTTATAAAGCAGTCATTTTTTTTAATCTCTCCCAAAAGAAAACAAACTCCCCATGGTCTGTGTCCTAATTGGGTCCACTCTCCAGCCACCCACAAGGCCTTCATTCATTCTTCCCTCTAAAAGTAGTCGCCTTGACTGTTATGGTATCACTCCCTTGCTTTTTAAAATAGCTTGCCACTCAGATGCATCCCTAAACTCTACTATTTAATTTTCTTTTTAAAAAAAAACGTATTTAAAGACCCTTTAAAGACCCCCATATACACACAACTTTTCTTTATAATTTGGTTCTCTAAGAAATTGAGTAGTTTGACTTGGTTTGTAGAACACACCTGTATTTTGCTGACTGCGTTCCCATGTAATGTTCTGTGTTCTACTATCTTCTGTATTTCTATAATTGTTCACAGGCTTCTGGATTTGGTCAGATCCAGGTACACTTTTTGGAAAAGACTCTTTTATACGTTTCATGTAGATGCTATGTGACACCTGATCATCTTTCTCAATGATGTTCAGCCTATGTCCATTATTTCAATAAGACTTGCAAAACACGAATTCACCAAGAGAGTAATAAGAGAGCCTACCAACTGGGAAGACATCTTTAGCAACGACACATTAGACAAAGGCCCTGTTTCTAAAATCTGCAATACTTTGCAAGCTTACAATAAGAAAAAACCTAATTGCCCACTGAGGAGGTGGGGAAAGGACCTGAACAGACGTTTCGCAGGGGCAGAAATCCAAATGGCCAATAAACATATGAGAAAATGTTCCCAATCATTTAGCCATAAGAGAAATGCAAATTAAAGGAACAATGAGATACCACCTAACACCCTCAAAGATAGCCCAATTCAAAAAATCAGAAAGCGACAAGTGTTGGAGGGGCTGTGTTGAGATAGGAACTCTTATCCACTGCTGGTGGACCTGTAGGTATGTACAGCCATTATGGAAATCGATTTGGTGATTTCTAAAACAGATGGAAGTTGAGGTACCATACGACCCAGCAATCCCCCTACTGGGCAAGAAGAGGCAAAAAACAAAACACAGCCAGATATCTGTGCTCCAGTGCTCATCGCAGCACAGTTCACAGTTGCAAGGAGTTGGAAGCAATCTAAATTTCCATCAACAGAAGAATAGATAAATAAACTGTGGTACATACATACAATGGAGTACTATGCATCGCTAAAAAGCAGTGATGAACACATGAAGCATATCGCCACATGGGAAGAACTGGAGGAAATTATGCTAAATGAAGTAAGCCAAGCACAAAAGGACAAGTACAGCATGAGTGCCTGAGGTAAGCTTAAAAAAAAAATGCAAAAGGGTCATGGGGAAAAGTTACTGTATACAAACATTCCTGGGGTGAGGCCCAGGTGGCATGGCAGGGGCCAGACCAAATCCAGGGGTACATATGGTAGCCAGCTAAAAAGGAGAGGGGGAGGGAGATAGAAATGCGTAGCGGGGGAAGAAGGCACTAACCCACCCAAGGGGAGGGTCTTGTTTATATCTCCACAGGGAAAGAAGGACAAGACTTCAACCCGGTGTTCCAGGATGTGAATGTAGCGTGCCAGCATCGAGCTGGGAGCCAGTGGAGAGGTCTGAGGGCCTGGCCCCAATCCCAACTTTGTGGACAGCCTCCTCTCCTCCCAGAAGAATTTATTTCAGAGGACAGCACTGAAGCTGCAGCTCAGGGAGAGGAACATGTCTGATCAGAGCACACGGGAGCAAACGAAAAGAAAGGAAGAATGGAGTGTATCCTGGCCCACCATGCCTGGAGGACGATATCCCCACTCCAAACAGCCAATGCACAGAGTGGACCATATGGCTGGCCCCACTATGAGACACGACGTCCCTCGCTGACCCATGGCCCTATGGGGGAAAACACTGGAGACACGGTGTCGGGATT
>NW_022111373.1:31306758-31322982 GCF_000313985.2 Echinops telfairi | reverse complement strand
GCCAGTCAGGGTGCAGTATAGCACTGATGAAACATACAACTTTCATCTCATTCTTCAATGCTTCTTTCCCCCAACTATTATGACCTCAATTCTACCTTACAAATTCAGGTAGACCAGACCTTGTAAAGTGATACAGATAAAAGCTGAAAACACAGGGAATCCAGGATAGATGAACCCTTCAGGACCAATAATGAGAGTAGCAATACCAGGAGGGGAAAGGGAAAGTGTGGGGAGAAAGAGGGAACTGATCACAATGATCTACATATAACCCCCTCCCTCGGGGATGGACAACAGAAAAGTGGATGAAGGGAGACATCGGTCAGTGTAAGACATGAAAAAATAATAATTTATCAATTATTAAAGCTTTATGAGGGAGGAAGAGTGAGGAAGAGAGGGAAAAAATGAGAAGCTGATACCCGAGGCTCAAGTGGTAGGAATATGTTTTGAAAATGATGATGGCAACATATGTACAAATGTTCTTGACACAATAGATGCATTATGGATTGTGATGAGTTGTACAAGCCCCCAATAAAATGATTTTTAAAAAGACTTGCAAAATGATGGTATTCAAGTTTGATAATGCCTTCTTTATTTAGTAAGAGAAATCCTTCTGTAACGGGAAACTTCTCTTCAACTTTTGTTTGCATACTTTCTATAGAAAGTATTTCCAGGCTTCCTTCATCTCAGGGAGTCCACATGATACTTTCTTCCCAACATAATATAAGCAGAAATTTATTGATGGTATTCTGAAAAAAAACTTGCTTTTTCTGCCTCATGGTTTCAACTCCCTTGAATGTAGAAAAGATTTCTGACACTCCAATGTCATTTTACAATCTTGAGGTGACAAACTGAGGTACATGTTGAGAGAATTACAGAAACTCGGGCTCTGGTATTGTTGCACAGTTCTAGCTATCCGTTCACCTACAATTCTGTGTTGAATCCCATCGAATGGAGTTATACAGTCACCAATGCAGCTCCCCCTTCCTCCCATCTCTCTTCCTGTATCCCAAGGGAACCATTACTCCTTTTACTGTTTCTGAAGGCTTATGTTAGATCTCTCTGGAGCTAGATATACCTCGGTCCTTGGCTCCGCACGAGAAAGAATTCACGCCAAAGCCTGGTTCATGATCGAAGTGAGTTTTATGAAAGTTAGAAGAAGTTTCAGGCTTACACGGCACCTGAGGGGCTCCTACCGAACATGCAGCCTGGTTGGAAACTGCTCGGAGTCATGCAAAAGTGTCCCAAAGTCCTGCCAAAGCTCTCTGCGCTAAAGTTCTCTCTCTCTCCCTCTTGACTCCGGGATTCTGTCTTTTCAAGGATTCCACGGGGAGGCATAGTGGAAGACCCCTGATAGACCCCATTGGCTGAATTGAATTCACCTGGCCTAGGTGGCCAATTCAAGTTCACGCCCATCCCCCCTGCCTACCGGCGGGAATCCAAGCCTCTGGGCATGTGCCGTGTGCCACTCCTTTGTTCCCCTAGCTTGGCCATCTGGACACGCATTAACAGACATTCCCAGCCCTTTGCTAACCTACCTAACAGTTATCTATCTTGACTTTCATGTACTGAACATCTTAAATATACCGATGAACATACACCTGTCTAACATCTTAATGAGATAAAACAAATAAAAGTCATAATAATAAGGGGAGGTAATTTTAGAGAATTATAGGATAATTATGTGTGGGGTACCAGCCCCTGCAGTTGAATGGGCCCAAGGGACAGTTGTGTAATTGAGGCATGAAATTAAAGAGACATCAGACAAGATAAAGCATGCACTTGCTTACCTCCTCCATGACCATCATGACTTCAGCAGTCAGATCCACACAGAGAAAGAGAATATATTTCCAACCAAAGCTTATATATACTCAGAGGGCATGCAAGCCCCCCTAATTACAGGTAACCACATGCATAACAGGAAGAAGTTGTACAATAGGCATACATGTGACAATGTGCTAGGGGTATATACACAATAGGAAGGAGAGACACTAGAGGCATACATGTGACAGAAAAGCATACACGTATCAAGATAGGTGGGCTCTAGAGTCAAGATGGCAGCCTAACCTTGATCATCCAAGAGTTGGTTTGACCTTAGGGGTCTTTGGGCTCTCCTTCAGGGGAACCAACCATTATCCTTATCAGAAGGGAGGGGGCTCTACCTAGGGGACAGACAATAGGGTTTGATTGCTCTAGATGGCTGATTACCTTTAGACAGATAATCTTTAAGCAGTTGACCTCCAAGTATATAGTCATTGACCATGTGTTAGCAAGCAGCACCTTAGGCTTGGCATATTTTATGGGGGGACAGACAGCCTTAGGAAATAACTTTTCTGTTCCCACAGTTATGTGGTTCATCAGTGGATTTATCATCCCTTCCATGTGGCTCTTCTACGAGGGACTGTCCAATTATCTTACAGGTGGATATTGGGTCTCCACGACATCACACCCCTTCACATTGATTTGGTGGCTTGTTTTAGAACTTCTAATTCCTCTTCCCATTGACAACTCATGATTACGCTAGTGTGATTCTTCCATGTGGGCTTTGTTGCTTCCCTGCTGATGGCTGCTTGTTTAGCTACAAGCCTTCAAGACACCAGACACTATATCTTTTAGTAGCCAGGCACCATCAGCTTTCTTTACTACATTTGCTTATGCACCCACTATGTCTTCAGTGATCATATTAGATTTATCGGGTTAGAAATACATCGGTTCTTGGCTTCGCACGAGAAAGAATTCTCACCAAAACCTGGTTTGTGATCCAAGTGGGTTTTTATAAAGGATAGAAGGAGTTTCAGGTTTTACACAGGCACCCTAGGGCACTGCACACCCACTTGTGGAAACCTGAAGCCAAAGAAACCAGAAGCCTGGGAAGGAGCAGCTGGAAAAAGAGGAGACCTTGGCACAGCTGGGCGGGACTACAGCCTGGCTGGTTGGGTCCACAGTCCAGCCTCACTGAACTGTGTAGGAGCCTGAGATAGTTTATTGTGCCAGCATGGCCAATAAACACAAGTGGGATTAACTGAAGGGCGGAGAGATAAATGGCTCAGTAAGCCTCACCTTTCTTGTCTCTCGTTCTTTGATCATCAGACCAGTGTGCGGCTGCCTTGCTTGTTCTGTGCCTCAATTTACAGGCTACTCTACCTGTGGGACGCCTAGCCTGGGAACTGTGTCACTGTAAGTTGAGGTCCCTTTAAGACATCTCTGGAGCTGGGGACTGGCGCTTGGTGACCTGGCTGACAGTTGGTGACCTGCCTTGTGAGTGGCTGCTGTGCTGAGATAGCCTAGCTCTCTCTATATGTAGAGGAAGACCTGGCAGCAGACTAGACTTGAAGGACTGCTAGTGTCTCACAACTCTCTCTCACGGGAGTGAGTTGCACTGAGTCATTTTTACTGCTTTATAATTTAACTGTTCATTTCTTGTATTATATAGTCTATCTGTATATAATTTCACAGTTCATTTCTTATGTTAGATATCTAATTATCTTTATAAATAAATATATTAAATTATCAGCAATTTGGTTTTATCTCTCTAGAGAACCCTGTCTAACACAGAGCCACTGGGAGAGATAAAGCAAGAAGTGGTCTCTAAGTTTCTGGCTTTTCAGGGCCCCCATTGGGAGGCATGGTCCAAGATACTGGTTGACCCCATTGGCTGAATTAAGCCCACCTGGCCTAGATGGGGCTAATCCAGGTGTACCACCCACCTAGGTGTACTGCCCCTTCCTGGCTTGGAGCCTGAATTTAGAGCATGATCAGTAGATAACCAGGTCCCTATTCTGATTACCTACTTAACAATTATGTCGGGAAGCTGAGTAGCATACAATGCTACATTTTTAGAACAAATCATTCTTATACTGAGGTAAGATTTAAGTAAAGGGAAGAGGAAAAAAAAAGATTTAAGTAGAGGCCCAAAGTTAAGGTGTTAAATTTTAACCTAACTGCACCTGCAGTAACCCACTTTCCAACAACGCAGGATAGAAAGCCTATTCATATCCCTGGTCTATAGTCAGAAAGGATTCACCAAAGACTTAATCCATGTGTACTTTCTCTCATAAAAAAACACACCAAAAACCTGAATTTTAAAATGGGTTAAAAGGGAGATCAAATGATAAGATATTCCATTTTAACCTAACTACATATGCCATAATTGACTTTACAATGTTCTGTCTAATGATAAGGGTATTCACACCCCTCAACTATGGTCAGAGAGGATTCACCAGAAGTTTCATCCATGTGTGGACCCTGAAAATGGATTTGGGGCTTCCTTTTTTTTTATTATTAGAAAACTGAGCTTTAATTACCTTTCCCAATGACATCGAGTGAAATTATAGAGCAGAATAAAAGTAAGCAATGAGACACAGGTATTCATACTCTTACTAGTTACTATTCTTCCTATAGAGTACTGAGCTGTGAGTTCTGGAACTTATTCCTTCCACAGGTTAGACACATAGGAGCTCTGCCCAGAACTCACTAACACTGAGTCAACTCATAACAACCCTATAAGACAGGGTGGAACTGCTCTTATGGGTTTCTGAGACTGTAAATGCTTACGAGAATAGAAAGTCCCATTGTTCTCTTGAAGAGCAACTTGTGGTTTTGAACTACTGACCTCTCTGATCACAGCTCAACTCATAACCAATGTGCTACTAGGGCTCCTTCCATTGTTTTCTGTAACCTTCTGAAAACCAGGTGCTCACAATTTAAACTTTGATACCATTCCCTCCTTCAGATTTGGATTTTATTATTTACAATCCTTGGATCACACAGGCTGTGTGCTTTTTCCATGTCAACTTAGTTGACACCTCACTTAAATTATTGCTTATTTGAAGACAAGCCTAATAATAAAGAAATATTTAAGAAGAAAGAGGAGGGATTTACCTATTAGGTATCAAGATTTATTATAAAGCTTTGGTGTCTTTGACTCAGGGGACAAAAAAACTAAAGGGATAAATTAGAAAATCCATAATCAGAAGTACTCATATAGAGAAACTTGATATATAGTGGAAGCAGCATTACCAATTACTGGGGAAAGTAGAGATTAGTCGATTTGTGATATCTTGCTGTCTTCAAGTTCAATCCAACTCATAGTGAACCCACAAGGTGGGTTTCCAAGACTGTACCTCTTTATCAGAGTAGAAAACCTTGTCTGTCAAAGTGCTGGTGCTTTCAATCTGCTGACCTTGGGGTTAACAATCCAACTCCTAACCACGGCACCACCAAAACCAACCAAACACCAAACCTACTTCCATTGAGTTGCTGTAACTAATTGTGGCCCTATTGCAGTCACATTCATTGGAGATTGAATACCAGAAAGGTATTTACTTGTTTCGATTACTATGCAAAGGCATTTGACTGTGGATCACAACAAATGATAGATGGTCTTGAGAAGAATGAGAATTCCAGAATACTTTACTGTGCTCATGTAGAACCTGGCCATGAATCAAGTAGTAGTTAGGTGAGCAGAACAAGGGAATGCTGTGTGGTTTAAAATCAGGAAAAGGGGGCTCAGGGTCGTATTCTCTCACCATACTTAGTCTGTATGCTGAGCCGATAATCGGAGAAGATGGATTATATGAAGAAGAGTGTGGCATCAGGAATGGAGGAAATCTAATTAACAACCCCTGCTATGCAGATGACACAACTTTGTTGCTGGAAGTGAGGAGGACTTGAAGCACTTGTTGATGAAGATCAAGGATTGTAGCCTTCGGTATGGATTACAACTCAATGTAAAGAGGGAAAATATATCATAACTGGACCAAGAGATAACATGATAAAAGGAGAAAAGACTGAAGTTGCCAAGGACTTTGTCTTGCTTGGAGCCATAAGCAATTGTCATGGCGGCAGCAGTCAGGAGATCCAAGGGCACATTGTATTGGGTAAATCTGCTGCACAAGACTGCTTAAAAGCAAGGCTGTTACTTTGAGGACTAAGGTGCACCTGACTCAAGCCATGGTATTCTCCATTGCATCCTATGCATGTGGAAGTTGGACATTATATAAGAAAAACCAAAGAAGAATCAATGTGCTTGAATTATGATGTTAGTCAAAAACATTGAAAGCACCATGAACTCTCCAAAGGACCAACAAGTCAATCTTGGGAGGAGGACAATTAGAATGTTCCTTAGAGGGTGGCGAGACGTCATCCGTACTTGGACATGCTATTAGGAGAAGCCAGTCCGTGGGGAAGAACCTGAGGCTTGGTAAAGAAGAGGGGCAGCAAAAAAGAGTAAGGCTCTTGAGGACATGGATTGACATGGCGGCTGCAACAATGGGCTCAAACATAGCAATAATTGTGAGGATTGTACAAGACCTGGAGGTGTTTGTCCTCTTGTACATGGGGTTGATATGTTTTGGGATGGACTTGACATCACCTAGCAACAACAAAATAATACTCTAGATAGCTGTTAAAAGAAGTATCTTGGTGTTTGGTATTTGCATAAGATAAATTACAAATGCATATTGTGAAAAGAAATAAGGGAAGTTGCAAATAAGTAGCCTTTGATAACATTTAAAGATTTAAAACATGTAAAACCGTAGCATATATTATTGATGAATATGTATTTATGTGGCAAAATATGAAAAATGCAAGGAATTGATTGTCTCAAGAAAGAAATAGTAGGGCTATGGAGTCATCTAAGCCTAAGAAAATAGTCTGCTGTCAGGAGAACGAACACAGAGATGTCCGCTATCACCTGTTAGAATTGCTGCAGTAATATCAACAAGGTAGCAATTTATATTCCTTGGGAAATTGGCAAATGGGTACCACATGTTGATTTTAGCTAAATTATCCTTCATTTTATTTGTCATTTATAAATACAGTTCAAGTTAAGTTAGGCTTGCATGACTTAGGTAGAATTATACAGTCAACAGTTTTACCTTTATAGAGTGTCATATCTATAAGGTAGTAGGAAATACAAATGAACTATTAGTATAGTCCCTACACTCGGATTACTTAAAATCTGATACTAGAGGTAAGACAGCACAATTTACCGTATATATTTGAGTTTAAGCTGAGTTTTTCAGCACATTTTTTTATGCAGTTTTTGTGGTAAAATTAGGTGCTTCAGCGGATATTCGGGTCGGCTTATACTCAAATATATGCGGTAAAACTAAGTGTGGCCTAACTCATATATCATGCACTACAAGAATTTTTAACCCGAGGAGGTCAGTGTGAGGTCTGCTAGTGGTTGGTGAGGTTTCATGAATCAGTGAAATTCTGGGTTTTTAAAAATCAATAGGATTTCTGATTCAGAAATAGAATTTAAAAAACAGAAATGGAATTTAAAAGCAAGGTTTTTCTCTTGGTGCTCTTTTGTTCTAGATCTGAGGAATATTCACAACCATCAACTTTTGGTACTGAATTTAAAATGGTAAAATTGTTAAATTAGTTTATGTTCTGCTATCCATTTAACAAGACAAATACATTAATTTTTAAAGCAGCTCAATTCATAAATATTTTTAGATGTTTTTGCCATTTCTAAAAGTTTGAACTTTAAAAAAAATTATTTTATTGGGGGCTCTTACAGCTTTTATAACAATCCATACATGCATCCATTGTGTCAAGCACATTTGTACATATGTTGTCAGCATCCATTTCAAAAGCTCTTCTTTCTTGCCCTCCCTAAATTATTATTATTTTCATATCTTACACCAACCGCTGTCTCCCTTTATGATGTTTCTGTTATTCATCTTCCTTGGGTGGTGGTGGTGGGGCTATATGTCAATCATTGTGATTGATTCCCCCTTCCTCCCCCCACCTTCCCCCTACCCTAATGGTATTGAACTTTTTTTATTAAATAAAGATCCACTTACTAAGTCTCAAACAAGAAGAACATCATTCAGATGAAGATCATCAACATGAGGCCACAGCAGTGCTCACAGAATACTCATCCACGTGGCTAATTACAGAACATGGAAACCAGAGCAATCATCGTCGGCAGAACCATTCAGCACGGTCGTTAAGTAGAAGCAGGAGTGGGGTACCTGCACTACTGCTGGAGGAGCTCTTGCCGTCAGGTGCCGTCTGTGGGTTCCAACTCAGTGCGTTTATGTACAACAGAACGAAACACATCCTGGTTCTGCACCATCCTCACAATTATTGCTCTGTTTGAGCCCACTGTTGCAGCTGCTGTGTCAGTCAGTCCGTCTTGGTGAGAGTCTTCCTCGTTTTCTGCTGCCTCTCTACTTTAGGGCGCATGATGTCCTTTTCCAGGGCCTGGTCTCTCCTGCTAACATGTCCAAAGCACATGGCACAGGTCTGCCATCCTTTATTCTTCGGAGCATTCTGGAAATTAACCCACTGCCATGGCTCCATTTCCAGCCAAACAGTAAAACAATAGGTCTATAAAGGGAAGTGAAATACACCATTTTCTAAAAGGAGAAAGAAACACTTATCTGTAGATAACAAAAATTAACGTTCAAAAACAAACCACACACACAATCATGGTCACTGAGCTGATTCCCACTCAAAGGGACCCTGTAGGACAGGGGAGAACAGCCCCTGCCAGTTTCTAAGGCTGTACATTTTTATGAGAGCTCACGGACTCATCTTTCTCCTGAGGAGAAGCTGCTGGTTTTGAACTACTGACCTGGTGATTAGCAGCTCAATTTGTAGCCCATTATGCCACCAATGGTCCTTAAAGTTGAGATGACCGTGATTTTTTTTTAAGGAAACACCTGATGGAAATTAACTGCAGAACTAATGCAAACCCAAATAAAGTCAATTTAAAGTCAGAAGTATTGTTAAATGAAACCTTTCTTTAAACACAATGATTAATATATTTTAAAATATCAGATGTAATACTATTTTACAGGGGAAAAGAGACCTCAAATTCAATGTATTTTATAGAAGTCCCTTCATGAAGTCTTAGGACAAGACCAAGACAAATCATCCAAATGAGGCAGACCATCAGAATGTTGTCATAATAGTGTCCAAAGGATTCACAGGCACATGGCTACTTAAAGAGGACATGTAAACAAAGAAAATCTCAAATTCATGATTGGTGACAAATCAATCCCTCACAGTCAAAGGAGGTTCTATGGAGTTGGGAGAGGGATAAAGATTGATATGCATATACTATTGCAGGTTAGAAAAACCTACACAATCTTTTCAGAGCCCTTCAACCATACAACTCTAGAACCCCAATTTCTATCAAGGGCACACCCAGGACTTCCTGTGGGCCAGACTGCCCCTCCCTGGGTTGTTCAGGGAGGAGCCACAGCAAATGAACTATCTGAGGTCAAAGCTTTTTATATTGCTGGTATATTGGAGTTTAAATTCTAAGTACTAGCTTTGATGAGGATTATAGATAATAGTGTGTAAGATTATGGAGTCCAGCTCTCTTACAAGATGAATGGGCTCAAGAGGGCACTATCTGCAATGAGAAAACTTACAGATAAGACAAAAGAATAAAAGCACTTAGGGCATGGGGGGTGGGGTCCTGCAGCATAGACACCCCAGGATCCGGAACTTTATTTGAGGCAGGTTGATAGACATTCCCTGTCACGTAGCCTGTATCTTGTGACAGGTCTACATACGAAGGGACAGTTGACAATTATTTGAGCACATACAAAGAAACATTAAGACATTAACCAAGCTATTCAGACAGGAGAGGGGTATAAAAGACAGGAACGGGGAGAAACTGATATTTTGCAGACTGCTGTGTTTAAGCAGCTGTGCCAGGGAACAGGAGGGAAAGTGTCCACTTTATCTCAGGTGGAGAGTCGGAGAGTCAGGCCAGCCAGTGCATCATTGGCTCCCATGGTTAAACGGCCAGCATTCTCCGATGGGCCTTGCCTGGACCATGGAAGGTGGTGGTCCTGTCCCATTTGCCTAAGGAGAATACAACTTAGCCCCCACAACAGTGAAAGCCCCAAATCTATATGCAAAGTCTCCATGTGGTTGAGCCGCCATTGAATTCCTTTTGATCATTAACCAAGGATGTGAACAGTCTTGCCCTCATCGACAGAGTACATTGTAAAGTGGCTTACCTCCACTTCTCTAATCAGCTCAGAGAGAGGTAGATTCCTTTAGGGGCTTGCCTCCGTGTGTCCTTGATGAAGAATGCTAGACTGCATAGTCATGGGTCACGCCCTGACTGCCTGGGTTGGGAGACTGTGGACCAATCTTGTAAGCTTTTCTGCCAAACATGTTTGTGTCCCCTTCATGGTCCTGTTCCCAATTCTGTAGTCCCACCTGCAACTGTAATGAATTGATCTGCCACCAATTATACTTTTATGACAGTTGGATTTGCCTTCCCACATTCTTTTTTTTGTTTTGTTTTGTTTTTTTGTTGTTTTTTAATCAATTTATTGGGGCTCATACAATTCGTCACAATACATAGATCAATTGTGTAAAGCACATCCACACATTTGTTGCCCTCAACCTTCCCACATTCTTGTAAGTTTCAGATGCTTTGTAAACTCTTGACGTCATGCTAATGGTCTGCCTCATTTGTATGCTGTGTCTTTGTCATGTTCTTTCCTGTGTAAGACATAATAAATGTTCTCCTTAATTATATTTGAGATTTGAGTGTTTGGGTTGGTTGTTGCTTTTTAAAATCATTTTATTGGGGGCTAGTACAACTCTTATCACAATCCATGCATACACCCATTGTGTCAAACACATTTGTACATTTGTTGCCGTCATCATTCTCAAAACATTTGCTTCCTGTTAGTGCCCTTGATATCAGCTCCTCATTTTTCCCTCCCTCCACCACCAACCCTCACCCTTTCTCCCTCATGAACCCTTGATCATTTATCATTTTTTTTCATGCCTTACATAGACCACTGCCTCCCTTCACCCACTTTTCTGTTGTTTGTCCCCCTGGTGGTGGTGGTGGTGGTGGTGGTGGTGGTGGGGTGTGTGTGTGTGTGTGTGTGTGTACCATATGTCAATCATTGTGATCAGTTCCCCCTTTCTCCCCACCACCTTCCCCCTACCCTCCTGGTACTCTTATTATTGATCCTAAGGGGTTTATCTTATGTACTCTTATTATTGATCCTAAGGGGTTTATTTGTCTTGGATACCCTTTGTTTCCAGTTCTTATCTGTACCACTGTACATGCTCTGGTCTAGCTGGATTTTTAAGGTAGAATTGAGGTCATGATAGTGGGAGGGAGGGGACATTAAAGAACTGGAAGAAAATGTTATATTTTGTCAATGCTACGCTGCACCCTGACTGGCTCACCTCTTCTTTGTGGGCCCTCTGTGATGGGATGTCCAATTGTCTACAGATGGACTTTGGGTCTCCACTCCACCTTCCTTCTATGTGGGCTTTGTTGCTTCCCAGGTAAATGGCTGCTTGTTTATCTTCAAGCCTTTATGACCGCAGATGCTATCTCTTTTGATAGCCAGGCACCATCAGCTTTCTTCAACACATTATCTTATGCACCCATTTAGCCTTCAGCGATCAGGTCAGGAAGGTGAGCATCACAGAATGCCAAGTTATTAGAACAAAGTCTTATTGGGTTGAGGGAGCACTTGAGTAGAGGTCCAATGTCCTTCTGCTACTTTAATACTTAATATATAAACATGTGTACATAGATCTATTTCCCTATATTTATATATAAATATATTTACATATGCATGTGCTTGTATTTATACCTCTATAAATGTCCTTTGCCTCCTAGTTCTTTCATCTATTCTATTTTACTTTCCTTTTGTCGTGCTATCATGTTCAACCTTCATTTGGCTTTAATTAATTCCTCTTGGCTACACTGCACTTGATCAAGCCCCACCAGGCATCCTACACTCTCCTCGCCATTGATTTTAGATCACTTGTTGTTCCCCTGTCCCAGGGTTTATTGGCTCTCCCCTCCCTTTCCCCCACTTCCTTGGGGTTTCTTTTGTATCCTAATGTTACTGCCGGTTATCTCTCGGCCCCAGGAACAGAGAGGCAGAGTCACCGAGGCTGCAAACAACAAAGGATTTTATTAACTAGCTCGAGCTAGGGCCCAAGTCCCAAGGTACCAATGCAGTGGCCGCCAAAGACAAGGACCCCGGCGGCCTGGGGCACAAGCCAAGCTTTTATACTCTTTACAGGTTACATAAACTGGGTGAAACTATCCCCCCTCCTGGGTGAGACTATTTCCCCCTCACCCTCCCATATTTCAATGACTTCATCTGGAGACAATTGGTTGTGCAAGTCTTTTTGGTTGACTGGCTCCACTCTCAGAACGTTCCAATTGTGGTCACTCAGAACTTTTCCAGGTGTGGTCAGCATCATTATGATCACTCGGGCCTTTCCAGGTGTGGTCAGCGTCATTTCGGGGGAGACGGTGGATTTGTTAGGGGAACGAAACTCAAGGCTATTAAAGAAACAAAACTTAAAGCTGGAGGAAAGAAAAAAATGAAACTTAGGCCTATTTTAAGAGGCTTGGCCTGTCATGGAGTCACTGCTGCCTTACACTAAAACATCAATCAATGGTCAGAAAGGATTCTCAAGGGAGGCTGGAAACTCAAAATGGGTTTAGAGCTCCCATGGAAAACTGTAGCCTTCTGAAAACCTAGTTCTTAACTACCAATTAGTCAGTTCCAACTCATAGCAACTCTGAGTACAATAGAATGTAAAACTGCCCAGTCCTGTGATTCTGACTCATAGCAACCCTGTAGGACAAGGTTGAACTGCTCCTTAGGGAGCAAACAGCCTCACCTTTCTCCTATAAAGTGGCTGTAGATTTGAACCATTGACTTTGTAGTTAGCAGCCCAACATTAAGCCTACTGCACTACCAGGGCTGCTTCTACATCTAATTGGGAGGGATTTTAAAAAAAGGTTTCCTGGAGCTAAGTGAACTCAGATTGGAGCTCTTCCTTATATTTGTCTCACATTTAAAGGTAAGAACTAAGCTACCTAATTTAATTACATTTGTTTAAATTGCCCAGGGAATTCGAAAGACAACGGGCAACCAATTTTCTTCCCTTTCTATTCTCTAAGCCAGTCATTTTCTTTATCATGACCACTACTTACACATTGGATTGCTAACTGCAAAGTCAGGAGTTTGCACACACAGCTACTTCAAGAGAATAAATGAGCTTCTCTTCTCCCATAAAGATTTGCAGCCTCAGAAACCAAAATGAGCAGTTCTATTCAGTCCTACAGGGTCACCGTGGGTCAGAATGTTCTTGCTGGCAGGGAGAGACCCTAAGTCAAAACCGTGCAGAAAAGCCAAGCCCACGCTGCAGTTGAAACATGTGAGCTTTAGGGTTTCACCTGGTGGTCTTCTTGCATACATCGTTGAGGGGGTGGTGGCGGCCGTGAGGTCATAAAAACTTTCCAAAACTCAGACTTGTTTTGGATTGCTGCAAAAACTAGTCCCACTTTCAAAATCACCTTTTTTCTTAAATTAAACACATCTGCAATGCATACTCACTAGGTTCCTGAAATAAGTTTAAATAACAGGTTTATAAAACTGATGCCTGTGTTTTCCTTTATGACATTTAGGTTGTTTGGAAAGGTTTTGATCTCAAAGTTATAAAAAAAAACTTTGTTAAATAAATCTATTTCATTAAGTATTTATAATAACAAACCATTTAATTCATAACCAGAAGTATGTCATAAAATCAAAATAGTGTTCCTTGAAAGAATATGATCTAATTTGATACTATCATCCAGAGGTAAAGATTACATTTTCATAAATGTTTTGGCTGAGGGCTTTGTTATACCAATCAAAACGCATCCTTTTTCTGCAGTATACTCTTCAAATGGGCTGACTAGTTAACTTATTGGCTACTGAGGTTCAGAATAACCTACTGGAGGGAGAAGGGAAAAAGGCCACCCAAATAAAAAATGATTGTTGCAGGGAGCAGGTTCTCGTCTTTTACCTAAAGGAAGAATTACGCTGGTCAGACACAGAGGCAATGCTATGTACTTTTATTAGAAATTCTGGCTCTCAGTGTCTCTGCCATCCTGAGCGTGGTGTTGCTCCGACTTCACCATGTCATCTCATAAGACTTTTAGGATCAAGAGATTCCTGGCCAAGAAACAGAAACAGAATCGGCCCATTCCCCAATGGATTCGAATGAAAACCGGTACATAAAATCAGGTACAACTCCAAGAGAAGACATTGGAGAAGAACCAAGCTGGGTCTGTAAGGAGGGATGGCACCCATGACCGCATTTTCCCAGTCTCAAATCATGTTGTGTTGCATTAAGACTTTTGTCCCCATCTGATCAAATGATCTTTTATTGGCAAATCTGATTTATTCCGTTTTTTGCTTCCTCATCAAGTCTAACAATAAATAATGTAAGGCTTTTGGTTTGAAAAAAAAAAGAAATTCTGGAGGAAAACCACAGCCTAAAAATTACTGAGTTCAGGAAATAGCTTCTCTAAGAATAATATGGCTGAGGGCTTTTAAGGAGTCCCTCTGGGCACGAGGGATTCTGGTCATTGAAGTTTGCAGTGTTTTGTTCGGAAGGGGTTCTTATAATGTGGCCCTGTTCAATACTTATCTTCCTGAAATGATTGCTAAAGAGATGGGTACTACAGCAAAGCACAGTAAAAAAATCTGATGCTCAATGTCAAATTTTGAGTCTTCTCATGGATTAAACCTCCATTGAATTTTTCCTGAGCACTAACTGACAATGTTAACAGCCTTGCCTTCAGGCAGAGTGCTAGAAAGTGGATTATTACCAATCCTCTAGCTAATCCAGGGAGGGGCAGGTTAGCCTTTAGGGAATTACCTGCATGCTTCCTTGAAGGAACCTTGAGGTGCTAGGCTCACAAGGCCTCCCTCCCCACCCCTGCCCCCACGCCCCAAATTAACATGGGTTTTGAGTTGCATCTGACTACCTTGGTCAGAGCACCCTGGACCATTCTCATAAATTATTCTGTCTACCATAACTGTCCCAATCCAGCTTGCAATTGTGATATTTTGAGCTGCTGCCAATCTTACTTTTATGGGTTTTCTTTGCCTTCCCGTGTCCTATTTAGAGTGTTGATTCTCTGTAAACCCATGGACACCATTGGGACCTCATGCTGGTGACTACCCTCATTCATGCACATGGTATGCTTTGTCTTTGTCCGCTTTAAGACTTACTAAATATTCTCTGTAAATTACATTTGAAATTTAGGATCTCTTTATCTGCTACATATAATGAAGCAGTGCATTTAGTTTCTCAGAATGTTGGTCAAAAGACTTGTGAGATTTCCTGTAGCACCAGTCACCAATTTACACACAGTATCAGTGACCTTGTAAATTTAATTGCCCCCATTATATACCAAAACATAGTTTTCCAGTTTGGGGTGGGGGGGTGGTGGTCACAAAAGCCATCAAAAGATGGCAGAGAGCAGACCATGTGTTTACAAACAGAATAAATAGAAACAAAATTCTCCTTAACCAATACAGAAACCCTTAGAGTCTAAGGCTTAGACCAATACCCCCTTTTCTATGACTCTCTGCCCTCCCTGACAATTTGGTACTCTATAACTCACCCTTTTATTGTCTAAATCTTCCATCTTGAGCAACATTCCATCCCAAGACCCTAAGGATGGCCACAGTGTCCTCCCTTTCTAACTGGGGCTGAGAGCATGCACAGTAAGTACATCAGTATCCTACCTCATCCCAACCCAGGGACAAGAGTCAGCTGGCTTGCCCCAATTAGACAGAACCAATACCTAATTTTTTGTTGAGTTTGGCAAACCGGTTGTTAAAACGGCACTGACAATCAGGTTTCTCTCTAAGGTGGCTGGGCCCACCCAGAAAGAATCTCATGCTTTTTTCACCAGCAGAGACAACAACAGCAATAAGACCCTTGGGGAAGGATGCCATAAAGAACAACTTATTCAGCTAGCATTTAGCATATGCAATTTTTCTTGAAATTAATACATCTGTGGATATAATCAAGCCCTACTGGTGCTGACACATAATCTTAAACAAATACTAGAGCTATATCCTAGAGTCTAATTTTAGTTTCTTACAAATTTACCTATTATTGTCCCTGGATCCTTTAAAAGATCATCAAAGGCATTTCTACCTTTGCCTGAGATAACGTTTGTCAGAAACAGACAGAGCTTACCCATTCTCTGAATTAAAAACACACAAGACTTAACAGTCTCAAAAAGGCCCGAAACACAGACTGAAAAAACCCCAACATGAGATTCCAAGATTTGTGGGATACCTTGAGGTATAGGGACATGAGAGTGTGGGAGGTAGGGGAAGGGAGGAGGTGTTGGCCAACCCAGGGACAAGGGAACAACGAGTGGTTCAAAACCAATGGCAGGGAGGG
>NW_022111373.1:31300331-31305525 GCF_000313985.2 Echinops telfairi | reverse complement strand
GATAAGAGTTGTATGAGCCCCAATAAAATGATTTTTTTTAAAAAAAGAAAAGACAGCTTTGGACGCCACCAACTACACTGTCTGCTCTAAGGCTAGCAGGACCCCAAATTCAAATATATTTCATAAATACCCCAAACAAAAAAAAAGACATAGCATCTGGATGAAGGAGACCATCAGCATAAGTCCATAATGGTATCCTAAGTTTGAATAAAACTTGTTTATGAGCTTTATATACTTAAAATTTTTCTTGCAACTTTAAGACATACACAGATGTTTTGCATACATAGGGTGGATAGATGATGAATGGAAATGAGAAATGATAAGAATTTGAGGGTAGAAGAGAAACTTTCTTTGGATGCTTTTTTATTCTGTTTGAATTTCTGATATAATAAATGTTTATTGTTTTCAGACTTGATGTTTTAAAGTAATTTGCCTTGGAGTAGTAGATAAAGGAGCTTCCAGGAGACTCAGGGAATAGAAACTGCTAGTGGAGAGCAAATGTTTTTGAGAATGACAAGGGCAATTAATGCACAAATGTGCTTTACACAATGGATGGATGTATGGGTCGTGATAAGAGTTGTAAGAGCCCCTAATAAAATGATTTAAAAAAAGAAAGAAATAGAAACTGCTAGTGGAGAAAAATGGCTACCTGAATCCCAAACAAAAACTGTTAGAGAAGTTAATAAATTTCAGGTATAGCACCAAAGAGAATTCGTGGTGGCTTTGTGGTACTGCCCAGCCCTTTGATCTAATACTGTTTCTACAGTTTCTTTTCCATCCTCCTGAGGAGCCTGACACAGTGACTGCAACTATAAGCTCAAGCACAAGAGCAGTTCTGAGAATGACAGAGGACTGGACGATGCTGCCTTCAGTTGTACACATGTCACCACAGGCAGGAACCACCTGGATGGCATGGGACAATGAGGAGTCCTGGTGGTGTAGAGACTTAGCTATTGGGCTGCTAAACACAAGACCGAAAGTTTGAACGCACTGGCCTAAGAGAAAATAGGAGACTTTCTGCTCTTGGCAAGCTTTACAACCTGTTGTTGTAATTAGCTGCCATCTAGTGCTTGATCCTTACAATTGTTCATATGTTTGAGCCCACTGTTGCAGACACTGTATCAATCCATCTTGTTGTCTTCCGCTTTGTAACTTTATCAAGCACGGTGTCCTTTTCCAGGACTGATCTCTCCTAATAAAATGTCCAAAGTACAGAGACTGTCTCACCATCCTTTCCTCTAAGGAGCATTTTGGTGTTACTTCTTCCGAGACAGATTGGTTGGCTCTTTTGACAGTCCATGGCCCTTTCAACATTCTTCACAGAATCGTAATTCGGATTCGTTCATTCTTCTTCAGGCCTCCTTATTCAACGTCCCACTTTCACAACTGCCCAGAGGCAGTTCCGTCTTCCTGACAGGGCCTCTCTGAGTGGGAATTGGCTTGATGTCCTTGAGTGGTTTTAGGTTCTACCCCCTAGTTTAGTGATTCATACTCAAGGTCTTAAAAGCTTGTGAGAAACCATCTAGAATACAGTTGGTCACTATTTACCTGTAGTAGCAGAGGAAGGAGGAGCCCTGGTGGTGTTATGGTTACATTTGGGGCTGCGATCCCAATGGTTGGGCTTTCTACTCCTATAGCAGTTACAGTCTCAGATAACAGCAGGGGCTCACTATGAGTCCGCATTGACTCATCAACAATGAGTTTATGGTTTTTTGAATAGAAGAAAAATACCTAGGAACCAGAGAAGGAACTAGACAACAGGCCTACTTGCTGTCATGAACTACTGCCTCCTCTGCCATAAGACCAGAAGAATTAGATGAAAACCTGGTTATTGTGACAGAATACTCAAAAGATGAGTCCTGATTAAACGTGTGTGTGCAAAAGGATTTCAGATTTCTTATAGAATCCAGACTTACTGGATCCATTGAGGTTGGGGGAACGCCTGAATCTGTTGCTCCGAGAAATTTTGAACCCTGGACTGAAACTAAATCCTGAAGTCATTTAAAAACTAAACAATAGTTTATTTGAATTGGTAAAGAAGGTTCACCATGAGCAGTGTGTTCTTTTAAAGAGTAACTATATGAGATCAAATTGACAACTGTAAATCTGAAGCATAAATGAATATTTATGGGGTGGTGAATCTAGGTGAATGATGATGAAATAATATAGGCGAACAAGAAGGTAACCCCGTTATTGAACTGTTGTAAAAAGAATATGGAGGTGATGTCTGACCTACCTTGGGTTCACAATGGGGAAAAGAGAATGAAACTCAACATCAGTCAAAGCTGATTCCTATAAGGCTGCGGCCACGCTTGTCTCTGTGAGACCTACATTGTTCATGTGCAATAGTATGATAGTAGATAGTTTACTATCGTCATAAATGAGATGTCTGATAATGAGACAGTTGATAAATGAGGACTAGAGGTAATTGAAAAGAGGAATAACCCCAAAGGCTGGTGGCAACAGGGGGGAATGCGGGTGAGGGTACGCTCAAACACCGTATTTGCAGCTATGAATTCAATGTGGTCCATCGGGAAAACAATCTGGCAGTTAACGCCTCTATTAAGAGCATGCATTCCTTTGTGCTAGTGATGTTTCTAGTCATCCTTAGAAATCAAGGCAGTGGTACCCTGAGGTACCCCCCCAAAAAACAGATTTCTTTAAGTTTTATATATTGAAATTTTTTTACAAAACCTTACCACCTTCAAAGTACTCTCCATTACACTTAATACATGTGTCAAATCTGCGATTCCATCCTTGGAAACATTTTTCAAACGTATCTGTTTGGATAAGTTTGGCTGCCAGCACCTCCCTTGTTTTTTTCTTCACCTCTCCTATGTTGTCAAATCACTGTCCTTTCGTGTCCCTCTTCATTCGAACAAACACAAAGAAGTTATGTGGAGTGAGGTCAGGGGAGTAAGGTGTGTGGGGCAAGAGAAGCATGCTGTTTTCCGCCAAAAACTGTCCCACTGAGATGCCTGCGTGAGCAGATACATTGTCACAAAACCAGTGGCAAAGCCAGTTCCTCATCCGCCACAAATCAGGCCTTTTTGGTGGCACACTGTTATGCAATCTTCTCAGAGCCTCTAAATAGAAAGCTTAATTAACAGTCTGACCTGGTGGAATGAAATTCAAATGCACGATCCCCCTCATACCACATGCGTTTTGGCGGGGTACCCCTTCGTATAAGAACATTCATGTAAGGATTTACATTGCAGCACAGTTTGTAGGAACAAAGCACCAAAGACACAATGACTGTCATCAAGTCTATTCTAACTTACAGCAACTTACAGAGCTGCCCTTGTGGGTTTCCAAGACTGTAAATCTTTGCAGGAGCAGAAAGCCTCATCTTTCTCCTTCAGAGAGGCTAGTGATTTCAAACTGGTGAGCTTGTCGTTAGCAGCCCAATGCATAGCCCATTTTTGCCACCAGGCCTTCTTTGTGGGACCGAAAACTGTAAAGCATAGTGTATGCTTATCGATAGGGAAGTGACTGACTGAATTGTGGTATAGAAACATCACAGAATAGAATGAACTCTCTATCAATCAAGTTGGAGGGAATTCTACTGTACATTTTTACCAAGAGGACACTGCAGAGAAGTCTGGAGCTTGGTCTCTCGCTTGCTGACTCTCTCCCCATGAAGCAATAAGGAGAACATTCTCATCACCGTGTGATTAGATAACAGAAAGAGGATTGAGAAAGATATGCAAAGATACACATTAGGTTGTTAACATTGCCAGGAGCAGGGGGTTGGGGCTAGAGAGAAAAATCAGCAACACTGGGAATGTATACAGACAGAACAGGGAAGCTAAGTAAAAATCCATCCAATAATTTATTGTAAGTGTAGCATCTGTGTATAGTGGGCTGCTGCTTTGTAAATAAAACTTTAAATTTGTGAAAATGAACATATGCTTTTGTATAGCTTTTATGGTAGTTTTTCTAATGATGGGGCTCTCGTAGAATGGTTGTTTTACCCAAATCAGAGATGCATGCTGTACTATACAATTATATCTGTGCAAATTTTCTTCCATAGAAAATTAAATAAGGAGACTTTAATGTAGGTCCAGAAACAAAGACAAACCAGCAGTTCTTTTGAAACCTGGTAGACTGCCTGTTGGTCATTATTTGCCATTATTTCCCAAACAAATACCTGTAGAGAATGGATCCAAAAGCCAGGTAATCTCTAAGATCTATGTAATTTTAGAAATGATAAGATTGTGGTTAACATGACCCCACTGTCACAGAAATAATGGTACATATGGGTATATGTATGAAAATTAAAAATCTACTTTTGAATATTAGTAGCATGAAAGTTTGAAATTTTTAATCATAAAAATTATATATTTTCTATACCCGGAATGATCTGAGTCATTCATTGATTTGCATTAATTTTTCATATTCAAAGCTAGTCAAATGAACTTTTAAAGTCATTCAGTAGGAACAAAATGAAGTTGTTTTAAATAGAAAAGTAGAGGGGGAACATAGGTTTTGCTTAAAAAATGAATTTTTTCAATAACTGTATCTATACTCTGATGGGTAATAAAGTTTAATGCCGCTCCATGGATATTTGAATTTTTTTGAAGGAAAATAGCTCTATGACAAAGGAGTAATATTCTAATAAGATATATTCAGCATCCGTGTAAATATGGGGTTGTCCCTTGTGGGGAGGGAGCCTTCTGCCATGCCAATAAGGAGAACAAAGTTATACTCTTATCTACTTCAATAGAGTCCACCTGATTCTAAGACTCCAAATTGATTAGAACAATTACCAGAATCTTCTTTGAGCACTCCTAACCTGATCTTTTATTACTCTCTCTCTCTGACTTGGAAAGTGTAGCCCCTCTATCCAGCACCCTCATTCTAACTCCACACTCTTTCCCTAAATTCTATTCTACGTAAATCATCTGAAGAACTGTCTGGTTTCCATCATGTTTCCACTGACCTTGCATCCACAGCAGTGTTTCCCAAAGTGGGAAATACCACTCTCTGGGGGGCACTTGAATGATCCTGGGGAGGCGCAAATGAAAGTACCTGCACTTAATCCTGGACTGTGGGCAATAGTGCAATTTTTAATTGTCAGAGGGCACTTAGTGGTTTGTTTGTTTGTTTTTTAACTTTATAGAAGAACCAAATAAGTTTTGGCATTTGTGACCTTGAGTCTAGATCTTGTGTTTGTACTTGGCCATGTGGGTGC
>NW_022111373.1:31282006-31283476 GCF_000313985.2 Echinops telfairi | reverse complement strand
ACCTTCCAGGGCCATTGGCCCCATTGCCTTCTCCCCTGGCTTCCCTCCCATGTCCAACCCATATAATTAGGCAACTCATCCATGCCCTAGTCCGAACAATAAGAAAACATACAGTTGAGAAAGAAAAGGAAAGAGAAAAAAACGAGAGAAAAGAAAAGAAAAAAAAAACCAAAACCCTATGTAAGTCCATGTCTGTTTGCTGGTCCCCATGGGACCCTCCCCCGTGGTCCTGAGGGAGATGCGGGAGTTGCCCCTCCTAGCCAGAAACCCATTCTTGGGGCTCCTCAGGGGCTCTGTGGCTCGACTTTACGCCAATTGCTGATCTGTAATGCTCCATTCCCCTGTCTCTCTGCCATGTGTCCCCATTATTTTCCCCTGTCTCTGCATGCTCCAGTTGTTTGTTTTTTAAATGAAGGGGAAATGCATGTGAATTTGTTGCTGGTTGGGATAAAAGAAGACCACTACAACGTCCAATTAGAATGATTGAAATCTATTTTTAATGTCAGGCTCGCCTGGGCTGCAGCGGAAATATTCAAAGGGAACCTTTCTCCAGACTGCAGACCCCTTTTCCCTGGGTGAAATTCTTTGATATCATTCTGGGAGGGTAGAATACAGAAAGCAGAAGAAAAGGCAAGTTAAAATACATACTCACTAAGTGGTATTGACAGAAGAAAAACAAAAGTATATTTAGGTAAGGTTTCAGGCGCCTTGTTTCTGATCCGCGTTCCTGGATTGGGACTCTAGCTTGTCCTCATAGTGGGGGAGGGAAATGGACACGCCTGTCCCTGAAAGAAAGACTTACAGCAGGGATGCTCAATACGGCCATCGCGATCTAAGGGTTGATCGCAAACGTAGTGTGGATAGATCGCATGGCATTAAAAAAAATAGATGTAAGCCTATCATTGATCCCATCATTTAATTGATATACAGCTCAGCCAATCAGATGCAATCTTAGGTGTCAAACGCATGCGCAAACAACTGTGTTAAGTGCAGCAAAACTGACAAGCTAGTTATCGCCAATTGTTAGTTCTTGTTTGTTTTTTTTTCTCTTAAACGTAAGAAAGGGTATTAAAATGAGTGGGGGAGCTGGACCAAGTAGGAAGACAAAAATGTATCACTCTCATATGGAATGGGAGATTTTGACACTACAAGCCGACATTCAGCTGAAGTCCAGAGCACACGAACAGTTCTGGAACTTACTCACAGGGGGAAAGTACCCAAACATGAGAAAATGTGCTAGCTCCTTGACTGCATTATTCGGCTCCACTTGTTGATGTGAGTCAGCCTTTTCCCACATAAAGATCGTTAAGTCCAAGTACCATTCCACCATGAGTGATGATCATTTGGAAGTGTGCTCGAGGCTGGCTGTCAGCAGCTACTGTCCGGACTATGCATCCCTGGCTCATTCCATTCAGTGCAAGTTATCAGAGTAAACTCAGGTAATGACAATATGGACTCATGCGGTTATGC
>NW_022111373.1:31279122-31280839 GCF_000313985.2 Echinops telfairi | reverse complement strand
AGTTTCCATTTAAAACCATTCTTTAAACTCTTAATAAACCTTTCTATTTTACCTTAGGAGAGTCCTGGTGGTGTAGTGGATTATGTGTGGGCTGCTAACCACAAAGTCAGCAGTTCAAACCCACTAGCAGCCTCCTGGGAGGGGTGGGGAAGATGAGGCTTTCCATCCCTGTGAAGGTTTACAGTCTGGGAAACCCACAAAAGCAGTTCTACTCTGCCCTAAATGGTCACTTTGTATTGGAATCCACTGGGTGGCAGGGAGCTTGGTTTGATATTGTTTCCTTTGCTGCATCTACTAAGATACAATGTAATTATAAAGACTAAATGAAATAACATGCTTTTAAATTACAAAGGTTTAGATCAACCCATTTGTATTTTAATTTAAGAACTCTGGTATTACACTTTTCCTAGACTCCAAATTTCCAATTTTTTTTCTTGTCTCTTTGGAGCCAAATAAGGAACCCTGGTGGTTAGTGGGTTATCCGTTGGGCTTTTAACCGCAAAGTTAAGCAGTTCAAAACTACCAGCTGTGAGAAAAGAGGAGGCTTTCTACTCATGTAAAGGTTTACAGTCTCGGAAACCAACAGGACAGTTCTACCCTAATCTGTAGGTTCACTATGAGTCACAATGGACTCTAGGGAAATGAGTTTTGTTTTTTAGAATTTGCTTAAGCCACAAGTTTCCGGAGCCTTTGGGCATTTGAATGCAAAAATCAAGCCTTGAGCTTTTTGGAAGTCAGGGCTCCAGGAACCCTTACAAAGACTATTCCACTGTGCCCTGTTTGGGCTCCTGGAAATCTGTGTGAGAAGAGGCAAACGTTGGGTAGAGAATGGGTTTGTAAGTGTCTTAGAAGATGTTCACTAACAGGTATCTCGGAACTATTGATAGGGAAGATTGGTGGAGTACTATGAAAGTTTGGGGGACTTTCTGAGAGCAACAAGGAATTGTGAAACTCCCCCCGAGGTGGGAAAGTACAAGAGTACAAAGCGGGTAGCAGGAAAGCTTCTTCCAGGTGCTTCAGCAAGTGACTAATGTGGTAGTTAGATGACTTTATGTCAACTTGAAGATACATGAAAGTGGAATCCAACCTGCCAACCAGGTCACAGCGGGCTGATACCTCCTTGGGGATGTGGTTTTCTTATAAGCTGGGGAAACTGGGATCCTCCCACTGCCTCTCAGCTCTTCTACCCCCTGGAACTCTCGGCCCTTCACCTTCCTGGTGACTGGGACTCTCCCGCCAACCCTGAGCGCTGCTGTGGCTCTGCCATGTCTCCACTGACTTTGAATCCATGTCAGTGGGACTCTGCACCCACTGACCTGTGACCTCCCTGCTTTCTGGTGCACATGCTGAACCACTAGTTGGACTGGGTTGGGATGTCTTCTTGATATAAAGCTCTTTCTTATACATAGATGAGTGTTGCTGGATTTGTTTCTCCAGACAACGTGGCCTAACACAACTGATAACCTGCTTTTTTCTATTCTGGGACAAGCCTTCTAACATTGTGCCACCACCATTATTTCAAATTTAATTTTTAGTGTCTTCTAAACACCAAATTTAAGCCCCAACCAGGACAATTAAGAAAATTAGCCACTAACAGACAAAAGACAGTCAGAACCAATAGAATGAATACCCAGCAAAATGGAACTAATGGAGGGGCTCGGCCTGTGTTCCCCAACCCTAAGTGCTCCGTTCATGCTGACCCACTACCAGCACCTGT
>NW_022111373.1:31276249-31278068 GCF_000313985.2 Echinops telfairi | reverse complement strand
CGCTGGCTCAAGGCAACCCACGTAAGGCTCTTCTTGTTCCAGGGGTACTGAATGAAGCTAATGGAACACGTCTAGCCTGAGTTCTCCTATTTGTCTTCCAGAATACTTTAAGCTGGGCTTTATCCTTCAGGCAGGTGATTGGGAGGATTTTTCTCTCTAGACAATTTAACTAGCCAGGAACAATGACCCAAGGATATTGATACCATATGTTCCCGATCAACAACCCAGCTACATCATTCTACAGTGAAGTGCTCAGAAAACAAGTCCCACCACGTGCTCTGCGTTTCCATTCGCCCCTTCAACTTCTTAGTGCCCTACTCTTAAAAGCGGGTGGTAATGAAGGGCCATTCTGAGTGATTGATGGAGACCAGAGTAATAGCAAACAATTACTGAGAAGAATAAATATTTGAGAAGAAAACTTTTATTGTTGTTCAGTGCTTCAAATATGTTTTCTGAAACTTTTGATCATGGCTTGGGTAGAGATTTACAAAACAGATCATCATTTTACACGAGCGGTGCATATACATTTTTGTTTCAACACATGGAATGCCACCCCTTGTGCAGTTACCTGTCCCACCCTCTCCTGTGTTTTCGGTTTCCGTTCCTTCCTTTCCCAACCCTTTATAACTTGCCATGGGGAATACTGCCCCTTTAAAAAAATCTTAAGTGGTTGATTAATCTAACATAGGGGGTGATGGATGGGTTGGGAGGTAAATTCAGTTCTAGACCTGAATTTGTGACTAAGGGCCATAGTCTTGGGGGTCTACCCCAGTCTGTCTGAGGAGTAAACTTGATCTCTTTTATGATTTTGAGTTTTGATCCACAATTTCCTCCCACTCTATTTAGGATCTTCTAATGTGGTCCTTTTTAGAGTAACAGTTGAACTATCTAGTTCTTCTGGTCTCAGGGTCATGGAGGCCAATGTTTGCTTGGTCCATTACACTAAATGTTTCCATGTCTTTAATTATCATTCCTCTTCCCTCTGGATGGGGAGAGACCAATACCTGCTCATGAGCTTTTAAGACCCCAGTTGCTACTCACCAAATTGGATATAGAACATTATCTTTGTGAATTATGTTTTGCCAGTTGACCTTATGTCCTTTGAGACTATGGTGCTGTTCCCTGGTGCGCCGTGATTCATTGCCAGAAGGTGTTTGGTTATGTCTAAAAAGTTTTCATAACTTTGTCTCCTATATGCTACATCACATTTATGAATATAGTAAATTGCTGCTGGTGTCATTGAGTGCATTCTGACCCACAGAGAAGCTATGCACAACAGTACAAAACACTACATGGTCTCATGTGCCAATTGTTTCACTGCCTAAGCCCATTGTTGCAATCCAGCTTATCGAGGGTCTTTCTCTTTTTTTCACTGCCCTTCCACTTTACCAAGCATGATGCTCTTCTCCTGACAACATGTGCAAAGCATGTAAGATGAAGTCTTGCCATCTTTGCCCCTAAGAAGTTCTCTGGCTATACTTCTTCCAAGGCAGACTGCTTTGTCCTTTTAGCAGTTCATATTTCAATATTCTTTGCCAGCACAACAATTCACTACAATGTGTCAATATAAATACTGTTTGTTAAATCTATATATGTTCATGGATATCTTATGTTCCTTCCCACACCCACTTAGCCTGTATATCTACCAAGTTAACTACTTTTAGAAGTATTAATATCTTTAGAAAGTATTCATTTTCTCACAGAAAAACATTTATCTGTGGAGTAAGAATGACGCTAGAAACATTTTTATTTATTTAACGAAATGCACATTTTGAAGGACAAAATGGTACAAAATTTTACAAAAAATAAGACTCCTTTT
>NW_022111373.1:31271724-31275512 GCF_000313985.2 Echinops telfairi | reverse complement strand
GCGTTAGCACTCTCCCCTTAAAAAAAAAAGTTCTCTGCTTTAGCTTGCAAAACTGACTTCCTGCAAGACATCCCCAAGAAGAAGCCACATGGACCTACCCCCATGCAACTCTGAGTGCTGGAGCAGCCGTGTGGAGATCCCTGCCAGCACTGAGCAGCTTACACATCACTGACTCCATTTTCCTCCTGCAGTCAGCATCATTGCCTCTGTTTTGTGAGATGGAGGATTTTGTGGATTGGTGTTGGACATACAGTATAGGTTAATGTTGGACTTGTGGGCTTGGGCAGCACTGGGTTGGGATGTTTTCTTGATGCACACTTAACCTTTATGTAAAACACTGTCTTATACATGAGTTTCTGTGGATTTGTTTCTCTAAAGTACCCAGACTAACACAGGTAGACTGAACTCTTGAGAAAGCAGTCATATATGGGGTAATGGGGTGTAAAGTAGAAGAGAAAGATGAAAGGATGGATCTAGTTTCTTCAAGGATCCTGAGTGGAATCAACTCCATTAAGCAAGATAAGGAATGATTTAGGTTGGAGGGGTGAGTGTGTAGGAAACGTAGGATGCAAACCACTTGTTCAGGTTCAGTCAGTATTTTCTGATATCTCACTAAATGCCACCATGTGGGGCTGGATGCTGAAAGGTGGAGGTGAGCCACCTCAGTGGCTTGTAAGTGAAAGGAAGAACAGCCCCAGACTTAGAGGTGTGTGTGTGTGTGAGAGATATTTGGCTAACTTCTTGGGATCTGCCAGGCAGATATGAGGATCTCTGTTATGGAAAGAATGTTCAAACTTCTTGTTGTCCTATGGGGCAGATTAAAACTGTTCATTGGTTTTCCAAGGCTGTAATTAAAACAAAAACAAACAAAATACCTTTTTATTAACGTGATTTTGATGAAAGTTACAAATTGGGTTACCTTTCAACAATTCATACATTTTGATTCA
This sequence comes from Echinops telfairi, assembly GCF_000313985.2. Classification (NCBI taxonomy): domain Eukaryota; kingdom Metazoa; phylum Chordata; class Mammalia; order Afrosoricida; family Tenrecidae; genus Echinops; species Echinops telfairi. Next base: position 31,274,565 of record NW_022111373.1, on the reverse strand, counting down.
TGATACGGATTGCAAGCCCCCAAATTGTAACAGTACTCTTCCCAGCTCCTCCCAGCGTTTACCATTTTCACTCATTCTTCTTTTCTACCTCAATCTACCTTCGGAGCTCTACGCCTGCGTTGGTAAGGTTGTGCTCCGTAGAGGAGCAGTCTGTCATGCGCTTTCTGGCACAGTGGTTCCGAGTTGGGCTGCTAAGTCCAAGATTTCAAAATCACCAGCCGCTCCGTGGGCGAAAACCCACATTTTACTCCGTACAGTTACTATCTCAAGCACCCATGGGACCTGTACGGTCGCGGAGTCGGCATATACTCGATAGCAATGAGTTTGAATTTTTGAAGTTTTTCCTGGTGAGAAGCTGGTTATTTCTAACCGCAGTTTGCTTGGTGTTTAACGGCTGGCACTACCCAGAGTCCTCGAGAAGATGCTCAAGGCCAAACTCACGGCTATCCAGTAATTCCGATTCACAGCGAACCCTACAGGGTAGAGTAGAACGGTTCTCTTGTATTTCCGAGACTGTAAGATGGGCAGGACGCCTCACCTTTCTTCCGCAGAGCGTTATTGGATTCTAACTGTCGGCCTGGCGCCACCAGGACTCCTCAGATCTCGCCAAATTGCGTCTATGGGGAAAGCCTGGGCGCTCTGGACTGCTCTTTAATTGAAAACCAGAGACACCGCGCACGCGCCTACCACCCCTGGGCGCTGTTGAAGGCGGCGGGAAGTTGCTTTCTTGAGCTGCACCTGAGCCACTTGAAAACCGGCTGGGGACGACCCGACAATAAACGAACGTCCCATTGGCTTAGCCTGTAAGGACTCCCGATTTTGCAGCTTGCTATTGGGCCTTTCAAGCAGAGCAGGGGCGTGGCTCCGGGAGCTCCGCCCCGCGCCTTGGCCCAGCCTCGGGGTCCACGGCTGAGGGAGCGGGACGGAAGTGAGCGGGTCCCGCTCCCTCCCCCTCTGGTCCTGGCCGCTAGCACCGCAGCTCCCTTTCGGGCGAGCGGGAGACTCAGCGCAGAGTCCTCGGTCCCCGGCCGCGCGGAGCCGGGATGCCCTGCTCTTACTGTGGGTCCTCATCATGGAAACCAAACGGGTGGAGATTCCCGGCAGCGTCCTGGACGATCTCTGCAGGTACCGCGGTGCCCTGCGCCACCCCTGCCACGTTCCCTTTCGCCCTCTCCCCGCTTTCCGGGTCCTCTCAGACCGTCGACCCCTCGAGTCCGGTTCCTCACATCCACGTCCGCGCTTCCCGCCCGCCGCCGCCCGGCTTCCACCGCCGGCCCTTCTCTGAAGGCGACACCGCCACCTTCTTTTCCACCGCAGCCTCCCTGTTTCTCACGTCCCCGGCCGTCCTGCCCCGGAATTTCCTGATTTCCCCCCAGCTATCGCGCTTCCCTCTAAGCTGGAGCGGGTTTCCCCCTGCCGTTCCCCTTCCCCCGCCCACGGCTTTTCACCGCCCCCGACTTTCCCAGGCCGCCCCCGCCCGGTCTTCCCGGGTTCGTAGCAAGCCCCCCGGGTTCTGGTCCTAGGCCAGGAGCCGTGCTCAAATTGCCCCCCTTGCTCCTCGTGATTCTTAGACGTCCTTGGCGTTCTCCGTAAACTCCGATAACTCGTTGGTCACGCCTGGCGCTCACCTAGGGACGCCGCCAACTACCAGTAAAAAGGCATCCTGGTGCATCCCCAGATCCCGTGCGGGCTGGTGTACCTCGACCAACGGGCGTTGTGCTCCGGCTCTCTGGCGTCGTGATGCCCTGCACTCTCGCCAGGTGTTCACTTGAGTTGTGCAATAAGGGAGATTATAAATGAAAAACAGCTCTGCAATAGCACCTTTGTTTGTTGTGGTTACTGTAAGTCCAGTGTCCTGTAGTGGTGTCGTATTCACCCCCTTCCCCCTCTCCCACTTTATTATTGAGAAGGAAAGAGCTCATATTTGGAGTTTCTACTGTGAGCAGTGGGTGCTCCCCTCACCGATAACATTTTATTGAATTATCAAAACGGCTCAATCGCTGAGAGCGGGTAATTTAGACAAGTTACATTCCTTTTAATTGAGAAAATCAGGGTTTGCAACGTGTAGGGCCTTTTCTTTCCAGTGCCTGTGTCTTTTCTCTTCCACCAGGCTGAGTGAAAGTGAGTCGATTGTAACATTTTAAAAGAAAGGTTCACGTAGATAATAAGTAACTTGACTAATTTTACTGCTAATAAAAACTACTGACACTGCACTTTGGTGATTAATTATAATTTTTGGAATATGATAGGTTGAAATGACCCACTTAAAAGGTATGTATTTTCTGCTATTCGAAATTTACTAAGGAAAACATATATGTGGATAAAGGACTAGAAAGCATGTACCAAGAATGGGAAATAAGGTATTAGGATCTTTATTTTCTTCATGTTTCCAATATTTTTAAAAGGATGCAGAATATTACAAAAAATTAATATGGCTATTTGGAAAGCTGAGCAATAATTTTTGTATGAATTAACATTAAGAGTTTATTTTAGAAAAAGACTGGGTGATTGACATATTTTACAGGGCATCTAAACTAATTTAAAGTTTTCCTAGTAGTATTGGGTTTGATTTGTATATTACCAAGGATTACATCATTTAATGAAAGAAGTCATATTAGCCCTTAAGAAGGTGATTGATTTTTGTATGAAATAGGTTCACAGTTATATTGTGTTTTATAAACAATGTATTCAACATCTGTTAAGGATTACTTATATGGTTTCCCAGTGAGTCTATTTAGGATATTTTCTTTTGCAAGTCTTTTAGAATGCAGTAACCTTTTTTGTTTATTTTTTGTCCATATCTGTTAAGAATGTTTTTTTAGTTTCTTCCAGTTTCAATTT
>NW_022111373.1:31266324-31270055 GCF_000313985.2 Echinops telfairi | reverse complement strand
TTTCATGTCCTCTATGCTCTAACTACGAAAATATTTGATTTACAAATGAGGAATCCTACTTCATGGAATTTCATTTATCACGGTAGGGTCTAGAATTGATTAGCCGCAATAAACGAGGGTTCACTGTAACTCTCAACTAAAGCACAGCAGAGATCTATAAGGGCCAGAAAGTCTGAGTCAATGGTGGTGAAAAAATATTAGAGTATGAGAAGGGTGACTATGATATATAACCAATGTCATTAAACCGTACATGTAGATATTCTTGAAATGGGTGTATGTTTTGTTTATATTTTCATTAGAAAAACAATGCCAAATAGAGTTTTTCAGTACTATTTAAATTAAGTTGTTAAAATGAAAAGGTATATTTTTAAAGTAAGAACTGAAACGTGGTTATTTGTTTCACTTCCAAGGAAATGCCTGGAATTTTTAAAGAAGTTTCTTTGTTAAAGAAGTGGTGAGGCAACTCTAGTGTTAAAAGGAGGAAGATATTTTCTGGCAGTGCTATTCTAATGATAAATCAATGAAATGATTTGTGCTCAACCTCAGCTTGCCATTTTTGTGTTGAATTCTATGGAAGCAGTTTTGTACTAATTGCCTTTGTGCAAATGTTCTATCTGGAAACACTGAGAGAAGATGACATTTTAGTTATTTAATTTTTTAAAAATTTTAAATAATTTTATTGGGGGTTTGTACAGCTCTTAGCACAATCCACACATACATCCATTTTCAAGCCCATTTGTACATTTGTTGCCATCATCATTTTCAAAATATTTTCTTTCTACTTGAGCCCTTGGTATCAGCTCCTCAGTCTGTCCCCCCGCCCCTGAACCCTTGATAATTTATAAATTATATTTTTCTTGTCTTACACGGACCAATGTCTTCCTTCACTCACTTCTCTGTTGTCCATCCTCCTGGGAGGGGGTTGGTTATATGTAGATCGTTGTGATTGGTTCCCCCTTTCTTGCTCCACTTTCCCCTTACCCTCCTGGTATCGCTATTCTCAGTATCGGTCCTGAGGAGTTTATCTGTTCTGGATTTCCTGTTTCCAGCTTTTATATGTACCCATGCACATGCTCTGGTCTAGTAAGGTAGAATTGGTCATGATAGTGGGGGAAAGGAAGCATTAAAGAACTAGAGGAAAGTTGTATATTTCATCGGTGCTATACTGCGCCCTGGCTGACTCATCTCTTCCTTGTGACCCTTCTGTAATGGGATGTCCAATTGTCTACAGATGGGCTTTGGGTCTCCACTCTGTACTCCCCTTGGTTCACATTGATATGATTTTTGGTTCTGGGTCTATGTTGCTGGATACCTGATCCCATTGACACCTCATGATCACACAGTTGGTGTGCTTCTTCCATGTGGACGTTGTTGCTTCTCAGCTAGACTGCTGCTTGTATATCTTCAAGCCTTTAAGACCCCAGACACTATCTCTTTTGATAGTCGGGGACCATCAGCTTTCTTGACCACATTTGCTTATGCACCCATTTTGTCTTTATCGATTGTGCCGGGAAGATGAGTATCACAGAACGCCAGGTTATTATAACAAAGTGTTCTTGAGTTGTGGAAGTACTTGAGTAGAGGCCCAATGAGAAGATGACGTTTTATGAGAAAGTAAACTTTTTCCATAACAAATTACAGTAGAAAGTATTTTACTTCATCTTTAGTTTGTGTGTACCATATGTGTTTGTATAGACACACATAAAACACATGTACATGTATGTATATATATCCATGCACATTAAAATCTTTAAAGCTGGCCTCAAGCAGTTATATTCTGAAAGTATTATCTGTGTAATTTTCATGCAACTTTGTCACTTGAGCAAAGAAGAGTGAAAAATCAAAGATTCAAGGAAACAATTAGTTCTCAGGACTAATAGACCTCAAGAATCAGTTGCTGCTACCCCGAAACTGGAAGAAATAGATGGTGTCTGCCTATCCCTATGTGTAGCTCTAGCAGAATCCCATTAGAAGACCTTGTACAAAAAGGGAGGGGAAAAAATGTGGGATCAAAATCTAAAGACTAGACTTAACTGGTCTGATAGAGGATGGTGGAACCTTTAAGACTTTGTTACTGTTCAAACCTGGAACTGAACCTACCCCCAGGGATCAACTTCTCAGGCAAACAATAGGCTGACCTATTACGTGAACAACAGCACTGAGAGGAATGCACTTTTGGAGCAATCACCATAGGAGACCAAAAGAGCAGCTTTCGTCAACAGTCAAAAACTCTTGAGGAGTAGGAGGGGCAGGAAATAAGGATGACTGGAAAGGGGAGCTTTCCCAGGGAGGAAATGTGAAGAGTGCTGGTAAAAATGAGGGGATTGCATCCAGTGTAATTAAACAAAAGATGTGTACGTTGTTGAGTGGATAACTAATTTGCTTTGTAAATGCTCCCTCCACTATAATAAAAAGTTAAAAATAAAAAACCAAAAAGTAAATGTGATTTTCACTGATTAGAATTTTTCTTTTAAAAAAATTTTTCTTAATGGACTCAGCTTTTAATTTTTGTTGTTGCTTTTCTTGTTTAGAATATAGACAGCAAGACACCAATTTAGCTTTTTCTACCAGTTCAATTCAGAGACATTTTGATAACATTCTTTGAGTTGTGCAATCAATTCTTACTCTTCCCAGTTATTTTCCCCTATTAACATTTACTTACTTTCTCCTAAAGTTCCTATCTAATTCTAGTTGTAGTTGTCACTTTCATTCCAGATTCATACAGAGTTCTTAAATGAGTATGATGCAGGCGTTTAAACTTAATTTGCAGTTTTTTAAACTGTTGAAGTTCTAATGCAACTGGTCTAAAAGCAAATATTTTTATAACAGAGTTTATAAATGAATAATGAGAGTCTTCTAAATTTCTGCCCATGTACTGTTTTTCAAAGGCATCTACTTGCTTTGGATTCTCTGGTACGGACTTCCTAATTTAAAAATATACTTGTACTGGTTTCTTGTTTTTTCAACTTTAGATGCTAGATTAAGGATTTACTTTAGACTGGTGGTTCTCAACCTTCCTAATGCCGAGACCCTTTAATACAGTTCTTCTGAGGGGGCGGCCTCAATCCCAACTACTTGGACAGCCCCCCTCCCCCCAAAGAATTTACTTCATAGGACAGCACTGGAGCTCTACAGCGCATAGAGAGGGAGCTCCTCATTAAGAAAATGCACTGACATCAAGTCAATTCAGACTCATAGTGACCCTATAGTAGAGGGGCCTATTTATTTATTTATTTTCCCGTTTTATTGGGGGCTCTTACAACTCTTGTTACAAACCATACATCAATTGTATCCGACATTCGTACATGTATTACATTGTTCTTTTCTAGACATTTACTTTCCATTGAGGCCTTGGGATCAGCTCCTCCTTTTTTCCCTCCTTCCCCACCTTATGTCGTCCCCTGATCGATTGTAGATTGTTGATTATTTTCAATCTCACTCCGACCACCGTCTCCCTTCCCCTCTGGTGAGGTGCCTATTTATTGATAGACTTCCTTATGTGAGTAACTAGGGAGCTGGCTCTTAACACTGGGAACCCTTCAGATGTCAGTGAACGGAAGCGTTGCTTAAGAGTGTCATCACTATTGGCTAAAGGTAGAAACTAATGAGAGTGTGCATTTTATGGGTGGGAATTTTTTTCAATATAAATAATTTCATTGGGGGCTCTTGCAACAATCTATACATCAATTGTGTCAAGCACATTTGAGCCCTTGGTATCAGCTCCTCTTTTT
>NW_022111373.1:31264828-31265833 GCF_000313985.2 Echinops telfairi | reverse complement strand
TCCCTTCCTTGTGACCCTTCTGTGAGGGGATATCCAATTGTCTACAGATGGACATTGAATCTCCACTCTGTTGCCTGCCCCCCCTTTGTTTGCATCAATATGGTTGTTTGTTTTGGGTCTTCTGATGTCTGATACCTGATCCCTCGTGATCATACAGACTGGTGTGCTTCTTCCATGTGGGCTTTGTTCCTTTCCTGCTACATGGCCATTTGTTTAACTTCCAGCCTTTAAGATCCTAGACACTATATATTGTAGTAGCCAGGCACCATCAGCTTTTTTCACCACATTTGCTTATGCACCCATTTTGACTTCAGTGATTATATTAGTCTGGGTAAACTGGGGAAACAAAGCCACAGAAACTCATATGTATATGAGACAGTATTATATAAAGGGTAAGTGTACATTAAGAAAGCATCCCAACCTAGTGCTGTCCAACCTCATAAGTCCAACATTAATCCATATGTCCAATACCAATCTACAAAGCCCTCAGTCTTACAAAACACACTCAATGACGCCAACTGCAGGAGGGAAGTTGAATCAGTGAGCATGTAAGCATATCAGCGCTGGTAGGAGTCTCCACACAGCTGCTCCAGCACCCAGGGCTGCATCAGGGTAGGTCCATGTGACTTCTCCTCGGGGATGTGGATGTCTTGTAGGAAGTGAGCCTTGCTAGCTGAAGCAGGGAACTGGCTAAGGCAGCTGCACCCTGGTCTGACCTTCAGAAAGCAAGAGACCTGAGAACTAGCAAGGTGAGGCTCACAGAGTCATTAATCTCTGTGCCCTTTAGTTAATCCCAGATATGTTTATTGGCCAGGTTGGCACAATAAATCTGAACTATCTCAGTGATCATGTTGGGAAGGTGAGCATCACAGAATGTCAGGTTATTAGCAAAAAGTGTTCTTGCGTTGAGGGAGGACTTGAGTCCATCTGCAATCTTGATACTTATAAATATATGTACATAGACTTATATCCCTATCATTATAGATTAATATATACATGCCTATA
>NW_022111373.1:31261169-31262593 GCF_000313985.2 Echinops telfairi | reverse complement strand
CTTAAGCAGCTTTATGGTTCCAGTTCCCTAGTCCTCTCCCCTCTTTGTCCCTTTTCTCTTCTGGTGAAGTGAAATTTCTTAATATGTTTCTTCTATCCATGTCTTTGTAATTCCTACCAAGTGGTTTAGTGGGACTATTCAATAAGGTGTGTGAAACTCTAAAAGCCATCCTCTGTGCATAAGAGCCATCTCAGAAATAGACTCTTGTGACCATCAAGAAGAGCCATCAGTGGAGTGCTTTTAGAATCCATGTCTGAGGGGTGATGGTAGGAGACACCTTGTCATGGTGATACCAGAGGCTGGGGCAAGGTGACCATAAGATAGACCAGAGGAGTAGCACTGAGACTATAAGACTGAGGCAGAGCAGTGGACAGACTTCTTGACTCATCGAGGCAGAAGCCAAAGGGACTATATGACTGGGAGGCTGAGGATCACAGAGAGGTTGTTTTATACTTAGCTGTTGGTTAAGTAGGTGTTGCTGTGGACCAATGACTGCATCTTTACTGTTTACTGATCCTGGCTATGTAAACCTCAATAATTGAGTGTTGTGTGTACGTTCTGGGTGCCCATTACAACAAATTGGAATAGGGTAAAGAAAGAGGTTGGAGGCATGTTTGTGGTAGTCAGTCTTGGGCTAGTGTAGAGTTGGATTCTCCTCACTTATGTAGCCACATGAGATTGGCCCTCAAGTCAAAACCCTGCCACTCAATGTGACTGTGCTCATATTTGGGAACAAGCAGTCGGATCAGAGGGAAAGAAAAAAAATGTAACAGAGGTTGGCCTTCTAAGGAGGAAAGTTCCTTTTAGCCCTGGAGATCCCTAATGTGACCTTTTGTTGCTACCTTTGTATTCATAGTGAGATTGCTTAGAGGATGGAGCAGAAGAGAAAAGGGAAAAAAAGTGTATTTAGGGTATTCAGCCCCTCAATATCTTACAGTATTAGGATACCCCTTTTCTGTTCCTTGAGGCAGATAGATGTACATTAGAGGGCTTCTCCAGGAATTTGCTGTCCATGCTGAATGCCCTCTTTTGGCCCCATCCATCCATCCATCCATCCATCCATCCAAGCCAGTGCCTGCTGTCCCATAGGTAGTGTTCAAGGAGGGAATGGTAAATTACTTGAGATATTTGAGTTCTAAGGAACTACATTTACAATTGTTTTTTTGTTTGGTCCAAGTACTAATATAGATTACATATAATGTTGTAGCACTTAGTTCCCTAATACTTGTAGATATTCACTAGCAGATGTTCAGCTTTATGCTTTATTGTTAAAAACACCGCTGCAGAGCAGAGAAAATAATGCTAAAGAAAATGATGAGAAAGACGAGACATTATCCAGATTTTGTAGTGAATAGATTAGCCTAAAATTTTGTTTTATGGAAACACAGGGAATCCAGGACAGATAACCCCTCAGGACCAGTGGT
>NW_022111373.1:31258383-31259876 GCF_000313985.2 Echinops telfairi | reverse complement strand
TTATGCTGCGACCCTTTAATAAGTTCCTCATGTTGTGGTGACCCTGAACCATAAAATTATTCTCATTGCTACTTTATAAATATAATTTTGCTACTGTTAAGAATTGGGCGACCCCTATGAAAGGGTCGTTCAACCCCCAAAGGGGTTGCGACCCACAGGTTGAGAACCGCTATCATAGACTTGAAAAAAAGGTGAGGAGGCACATGGCAAGGACCAGATCCCAGACACAAACAATATATGGAAGAGTTTAGATTGTATAGCTTAGATAATGTCATTAAAGTAGCATATTATGCAGTTTGCTGTTAGAGTACATAAATTTTAAGTTGTTTTCTCCAGGATTTTTTCATACTGAAAAATTGTTTATTATGTATGCATTTACCCTTTCTTTTAATCACTCCATTATTGAAATAGTGAATTACCTTTTAATTTAAAAATAGTTTTCAGAACTTAAAAAAAGGTTTTTTTGGGGTGTGATTTGAAACATTTCTGAAAATCATTTCATCAAAATGAAAAATCATTTATGACTATAGCTAAGTTAATAATGTATCGTATATACTCGAGTGTAAACCAACCCGAATATCAGCCGCGATACTTAATTTTACCACAAAAACTGCATTAAAAATGTGCTGAAAAATTCGGCTTATACACAAGTACATAGGGTAAATAATCAAACATTTTTATCTTAAAAAATAATGTGACTTTTAAAACCCAGTGGACTCTTCCTGTGTAGTTTAAACTATTTTTAAAGATTTCTAGAAAAAAATCACGCAAAAAGGTTAGTGTTAGAAGATGCAATTGGTGACTCCTGTGAATGACACTTAACATAAATTCTGATGTTTTTGTTTAATAAAAAAAGTCATTATCCTAATCAGTGCTTTAGTGCATGTATACAAACAGTGTACACTTGGGTAGTATATGCCTTTGGAAATGTTATCAGACATTGGAGAAACTCCTGGGAAAGGTTGTTTTTTGCTCGTCTTTAATTTGTTAGTAAGCTCTTACAATTATCTCCTTACTTGTGCATAGAAGATAAATGGGCTCTTGTAAAGTCTTTAAGAGTAAGGTACATGTCATATGGCCTCTTTTTTAAAAGATTTGCTTTCTTTACAACAACCCCCTTGTTACTTATTTTACTTCTTTGATTAATGTTGTTCATGGTCTCTTCTGTGTTGATGGTCTAGAGATGAAGCAATTGAATAAAGTAAAATAAGTTGTTATGGTTTATAAATGTAATTTTATTTGTGTTTTATTTTTTGACAGCCGTTTTATTTTACATATTCCAAGCGAGGAAAGAGACAATGCAATCCGAGCATGTTTTCAAATTGAGCTTGCCCATTGGTTTTACCTGGATTTCTACATGCAGAACACACCAAGATTACCTCAGTGTGGGATAAGAGACTTTGCTAAAGCTGATATCCTTTTTTTGTCTTTCATTCTTGTCAATAAAATATCTCAGTGCAAATACATTTCCTTTGGCATGTCTTTGAGTTATA
>NW_022111373.1:31256893-31258012 GCF_000313985.2 Echinops telfairi | reverse complement strand
AGAAACCTTACTGGGGTGGGTGGGGGTGCCTGAGTTGCAATTGACTTGAAGGCAGACAATAATGACACATTTAAAGCAGTTATTTTTGGTTTTGTGGCAAATACAAAGAAAAAGTCCTTGCCATTAAAGGAACCCCCCCCCCTTTTAAACAAATACCATTGAAGCATCTAATTTATTCATTACAAAATATTTGTATAAATATTTTAAGATTATAGAAGAAGCCATGTTAAAAGGTGAAAAAAGACAAATTGCTAACGATTCTAATATTAAATACTATTTAAAATTTGGGAAAATATGGAAAGATTTTAGACAAGCCTTTATTTTTTCAGGTAATGTAAATAGAAATGGGGTATATGTCAGTAAATAGACTGGGCAGAACTGGAGAGTTGGAAACTGTCTTGGGGATTAGTTTGTATTGAACCAAGTCCATAATAGGGGATATAGCTGGAAAGATATATAGGGGGATTGTGAGAGTTCTTAACTCATGAACCCCAAAGTGGTTTAATTTTTATTCTGTAGGTCACTTACCAAGCATAGATTATGTGTTCACGTGAAGTTGTGCCCATAAGCCCAATGTGCCAAGCTAGAGATGAGTGTTAGTGGAGGACCTGAAAAATCTTAACACTCTTACTCAATTTCCCTGATTCTGCTAAAATCAGAAAGTTGTAGAACTGCAGGAAATGGACACTGCTCATTCTAGACACTGTTCTAGATCATTGTTAACCTATAGCAAGTTTCTGAGTAATAGTAAAGATCATTAGAAAATAGTCTTCAACAAGGTATTGGCAAGATAGATTGAATATAGTGTAGACTAATACAGTATTTGAGATATAGAGCAATACCATTCTGAGCCCTAGTAGATGGATAACAAAGAAAAAACAGGGGAGACAGATTTCAAAGGAAGAAATAACAGTGGTTAGACTTATGAAAGATATCAAAGTGAATAAGCAGTCAGGGAATGGAAGCTCCTTGAGGACCATCTTTGGTGCAGATTCAATGGGGGGAATCTATGGAGAATGCATAAATGACTGCTTTTAAGGGATTACAATCAAGCTAAAGAAATGAGTTAAAGCAACCTCATTCTTGTGGTATAGCTCTGTTTGAAGAGAATGTTATATC
>NW_022111373.1:31247644-31254960 GCF_000313985.2 Echinops telfairi | reverse complement strand
AAGCTTTTAAGACCCCAGATGCTATATCTTTTGATAGCCGGGCACCATCAGCTTTCTTCACCACATTTGCTTATTCGCCCGCTTAGACTAAATCTTTTATGAGTGAGTTTGAACCACTGACCTTGCTGTTAGCCTAACCCACAATATTACCCTGACTTCTTATAAGAACAGTGGGAAATCAAAACAAAATAAACTCATTGCTATGAAGTGAGCTTCAACTTTATTGGAATTCTGTACGACACAGAAGGGTTTCAAGGCTGTAGCCTTTATGGAAGCTGGCTACTACATCTTTCTTTGGAGGAGTGACTGGCTGGTGAGTTCAAATTGCTGATCCTTCAGTTAGCAGCTGAGCATCTAACCATTAGGGATCCTTATTAGAGGAGTACCACCCCTCCACCCCTGCAAAAACAAAGAAAGCAAACCCTAATTCATTGCCAGCAAATGGGTGCAGACTTATAGTGACCCTGTAGGGCAGGGTAGAACTGCCTCCTTGAATTTCTAAGACTTAACTCTTTATGAGCCCTGTCCACCCCACCACCACCCACCACCCCTGAGGAATAGCTGGTGGTTTTGAACGTCTGACCTTGCAATTAGTGGCTAGTGGCCCAATGTATAACTGCTAGACCACCAGGAATCTGCAATAGAGGAATACAGGAGGTTTTTTTTTGTTTGTTTAAATGAAAAAAGCTTCAGTTTACAGGAAAGATGAAAAACTGTCCTTTTTGCAGATTTGCCCATTGTTAACATTTTGCCACATTATTTCTCTCCAAAAGCATAATTGAAAGCCACTTTGGAGTAATGTAGACAGTGAATTGAAGGAAGATGAGACGAGAGACTAGAAGCCTACCTGTTACTTCACAATAAGAAGACTGGTGGAACTGTTAAACAGTAGAGCTGAATTGAAAAAGTCAAATTAAAAAAAAAAAGAAAAAGTCAAATTTAGCATATGTAGGAGGTAAACATTGGTGGTAAATTGTATGTTTTAAGTAGAAGAAATAAAGTAGTATCCAGGATTTTAGTTTAAGCAGTTTGAGTAGACAAGAGTGCTTTCCTATTCATAGGGAAATACAGGAGGAGAACTTTTGTGGGGGAAGCACTGGGTTCAGTTATGGATAAGCTGAGTTTGTGGTACCTTGTAGGAACCCCGGTACCAGGGTTAGGTATTGGGCTTTTCTCACAGGGTCAGCAGTTCAAACCACCTACATGCTTGAGAAAGACGAGGCTGTGTTCCCATAAAGATTTACAGTCCTGGAAGCCCTGTATGGAGTTGCTTTGAGTTGGAATCCACTTGCCGAGAGTGAGTTTGATTTTTTTGGTAATACCTTGGGGATTTTGGAATGGAGAGGCTTCATGTTCTAAGTTAATAGTGCGAGCGGTGAAGCCTGATTACTCAGAATCCTAACTCTGCCATTTACTCGCTGTTCCAGAATCTTGATTTTTCTTCAGATGTTGCCAAGTTGATTCCGACTCAGGAAGACCGTGTGTGTGTGTGTGTGTGTGTGTGTGTAGCAGAACTGCTCGATAGTCTGTTTTTCCAAGGCACTTCTGAGTAAGTTTGAATTCCCAACCTCGGGGTTGGTAGTCAAGCACTTGACCATTTGTACCACCCAGGGACTCCCATTTCTTCAGGTGTATTGATGTTTTCAGAGTTGTATTCAGGAAATAGTTGAAGAAAAAGAGTTCAGAATATTGGTAAGGGATTGATAAATGTGATGGGCCATGGAGTTTATGGAAGAAAATAAAAGTAGGTTGATGCTGGGGGGTATGGTGGGGAGGACAGGAAATTACAGTGTAGTAAGAAAACTAGAAGGTTGTGGCCAGAGTTTTAATCAAACTGATAGACTATTTAATAATAATTTCAAGGTTCAGCATGTAGTTGTGGAAAATGATGTCAGAAGTAGAAGATATGAAAGACAAGGAAATCAGAATTGAGGTTGCAGAGTGTGAGAGGAGCTATTAATAACGGCATGATTATACCGAGAGCAAGTTTGTCACAGTGTTTGCAAAGACTGTTTGAATGTAGAGATTAGACAAACTAGTGACTTGTTGAAGGAATATGCATAATACAAGGGAGCATTTGCATAAAATTCTTATGTTCTATATTTAAACTGAAGTGACTCTGGGTGACTGGTAAATTGGTGGCAGCCTCTTATAGCCTCTGTAGTCCAGGTTGGAATCTCAAAAATAATTTGGTTTGGGGGTTAAGGAAATCAGATCCTAAAACAAATTCAGTGCCATTAGTAGTGTCCAATGCACAGTGTCTTGATAGTACAGAAAACAACTGCTTCCCTTTGTATTTCTGAGGCAGTAAATCTATGGGAGCCGAAAGCCTCATCTTTCTCCTGATGATTTGGCTGGTGGGTTTGAGCCACTAGCTTTGTGGTTAGCAACTCAAGGCATATGCCACCAGGGCTCCCTTCGGATATCAAGTAGTGGTTAAGAATTTTAGTAAAAGTCAGAAATGGTATTTATCACATGGTTTAGACTTTTTTCTAAATGAATATATTTAGCTTATTAAATAAAAATGGTACTTAAAAAAATTCCCATTCATATGAGTGAATTGAATTAAGATCCCAAAAAATAAAAGCATCAACACATATGGAAAAACAAAGAAAAAATCCCCACTCCATTGCTTTCAGAATGATTCTGATTCATGGAGAGAACCCATGTATTAGACTAGTTAAATAAACAATTAAAACATTTTAGGCACTGTTGTATTGCAGCAAGTTGATTCCAAAACACAGTAACCCTATAGGACAGAATAGAACTGCACCATAGGCTATCTTTATGGGAGATCACTGGGCCCTTTTTATGCGGTTTTCACTGATGGGTTTAAACCTGGGACTATTTAGCAGGAAAGCACTCTTTTAAGCATTGATACAAAACAAAAACTCAGGAAGAGAACAGGGAAAATCCCCAAACTTTTCTTCCTCTCTTAAACAATTGTGAGTTTTATCGTTGTTCTTGAGTCTTTTTATATCAGGTTATCCATGGTTAAAAACTTAATTGGAAATATTTTAAATTTATACTTCATAATGACTGGGAGGACATTTATTAAACATCTAAAGCCAAAGTTGTATTGGGAAATACCTTTCAGAATCTTAGCAAGTCTGTCGTTTCATCTAAACATTATCCTTTTTCTTCCAAAATGAAGGCATTGAATAATTACAGGGAGATTAATACAGGCATGCATTTTTAAAGTGTATATTATAGTGCTGCTATAGCTAAGTGTTTCCTAAAGTAGGGGATGCTGCGCCTGGAGGGTGCTGGAATCATCCTGGAGGGCGGCAAAAGCAGATACCTATATTTTATCTTGGTTGAAGGGCTTTCATACAAACAATTTTAATCGTTAGGGGCATGCTTAGTACTTTTTTTTTTCTTTTTCCTAAAAAGGGGACAGTAAGCCAGAAAAGTTTGGAAACCTGTGCAAAGGTGGTTGATTTTCTTGGTGAGGCTATTTGTGATGGGGTGGGGGTGAGAGGCTCTCTAGTTCTTGGTATTACTATAAAACGAAAATAAAAATTTAAATGCAGAATGTTTTTAATGTGTTTGTTTAATCTAGACCTGATCATACTGTGACTATGAAGTTGGTTTCTTTGTGGATATTTTGAGTTTAACAGGCATATAGTACCAGTTATTTAAAAAATTTATCCAAAGATCATTTTATTGGAGGCTTATAAGAATCATTTTATTGGATTCTTATAAGAATCCAAACTTCAAAACATCAATTGTATCAAGCACATTTGTACATATGCTGCCATCATCATTTTCTAGACATTAACTTTCTGCTGAGCCTTTGGTATCAGCTCCTCTTCCCCTCCCATCCTCGGGAGCATCACCAGCTCTTCCATTACTTCTGTTTCATGCTTATGGACCCTCTCTGTAGCTTTTTGGGTGTGTTCTTTGGCTCTAATCCATTAAGTGTGTGTTAAATTGTGTCTTTTAATAGCCCATAGCAATTAATGTACCCTCATAGTGGCATTTACCTTCTGAAACCAAGGAACTCCTGATATAGGTGGTCATCCAGACAATTGAAAACAGGCTCATATTCCTCTAACATCAAAATGAGAACATGGAATAGAAGTATTTATCAAAAGATCGAAGATGTTTAAGAAACATAAATTATACTTTGAGAAACAAGTTTTAATTTTGCCTACACCTTCTATAATTAATAGTATGGTAATGAAGCTTTTATTAACATGGAATGGTATAAGCCTAAAATATACGTGCAGTTTCAGGATTTTAGATTATATTTACTGTTTTAAAAAAAATTTGTACTGCCTCATTTTGGGGACATAGCAAATTACTTTTGAAACTGGCTTTATTTTCCTTAATACCGCTCCATACCAATCAAAGATTCATTGCCCTTGAGCTGATGCTGACTCACACAGCGACCCTGTAGGATAGGGGAGAACTGCCCATGTGAATTTCTGAGGTTATAACTCCTTTAGAAGTAGAAAGCCCCAACTTCCTTCCAGAGTGGCTTGTGGCTCAAACTGCTGACCTTGCAGTTAGCAGCCCGAGATAGAACCACTATGCCACCAGGCCTTTACGTCTCTCTATAATCCTTAATCTTCATTAAAAAATATTTAATTATAAAGCAATATATGTACATGGTGAAGAACTCAAATGGCATAGAGTTTTATCCCTAGTTTTTGAAAGTTAATGATTTCCTTTGTGTTTTTGTACCTCATACCAATATAAATGTAGGATACCCTTATTGCTTCTTACCAGGTTTAGCATACTTTTACTCTGTGATTGATGAATTCAACCTCCAAATTGAGTACTTGAGTTCATCTGGTTCACATTAGTTTGTGTTAATTTAGTAGGAACCTGGTGATGTAGTTGTTACCACTAGCTGCTCTGAGGGAGAAAGACTGGGCTTTCAGTGGTGGCTGTGAGTCAGCATTGACTTGATGGCAGTGAAGAGGGATCCAGGCTATGAGCACCCAAAACGTTTTGATTCAACTTTATCTCTAGATTAATTACAGGTTTGTTAACAGTGTCTGGGGACGAGAAAACATGTGGAAAAGGTTGAACTCAGATGAAATTTTAAGATTGAGTAATTTCATGTAAAATACACAGTTGTTGTAGATGGATCTCTCTGTCAATGCTCAAGATGTATTAGTAGAGAAAGTAGCTTCCTTGACACCAATTATACTTTTCAGTCATTGTCCATTTTTGCTGCCTCAAGGTGAAGATGTGGAGAAAGTTTTGGATGAATGGAAGGAATATAAAATGGGAGTACCAACATATGGTGCAATTATTCTCGATGAAACACTTGAAAATGTGAGTGAGAAAAATAATAGTGACTGTTTTAATGGAATAGTTGTTATATTATCGTACTAATAAAATATATTAAGTAAAATTTTTTCTTTACATTTTTCTTTCAAGGTTTCCAATATATACAGCAAAGCATGCATAATGTTTTGAACTAAGGTTTTAAGATATCCTTTGATCTTATTGCAAAAAGGCCAAATTGTTCAAATTTAGTATAGCTTGATTCTCGCTCATAAGATTTTATCATTGTTACCGTGTGACTTCATGCAAAGAAATGCTATTTCATTGTTGAAAATATATTTTCAAAATTTATGTAATTCTTTCCTGCACACTCCAGACTGGTGGAAAGTGTGTAAGTATTGGTGGTAACAGGTACTTCAAGTGAGGGAAAAAAACAAACACTTTCAATCTAGAAAAGATCCTGAGAAAGACAGGCAAGTTTTAATTTTGTCTCTGCTGGTTTTCTAGGTACTACTGGTTCAGGGATACCTAGCAAAGTCAGGCTGGGGATTTCCAAAAGGAAAAGTAAATAAAGAAGAAGCTCCTCATGATTGTGCTGCTAGAGAGGTAAGCTATTGCATTTTGAAACGGTATAATACTTGGTTGTTAGAACCTGAGTGTGTTTTTTAAGCCATATAGATTTTATATTTGGACAATCTAACCTCTTTTTCTAAAACTTGACTGCATGAACTAATTGATTTTTTTATAATGTGTTTTTTGTAGGATGGCTTTTGATTGTCTTTTCCACATCTTATGTATCCTTTGTGCATTTTAATTTTCTTCCATTGTATATATTTTTGTGCTTTTTCCACTATGTATACCTTATTTTTTAGCAGTTTTCCTAACATACAATTCATGGACCATACAATTCAGTGGTTGAAATATATTAAGAGTTGGGCAATCATCACCACAATCCATTTTAGACCATTTACTTCATTCTTGTACCCATTATTATTAGCTCCCCATTACCCCCAACCTACCTTTCCATAACCCTAAGGAACTATTAATCTAGTTATTGTCTTTATAGATATACCTATTCTGGATTTCATATAAGGAAAATGATAAAAAACTCCCCCAAAGACAACAAAATAAAACATAGAAAAACCTTAATCCAAATGATAGCAGAAGTTAGTAGAAACTAGAACAAATTAAAAATGGATCCAAACGGAAAACATATGTCAAGTTTTAACCTAACTATATTTGCAGTAATCCACTACACTATTGAGGGCAAGACTATTCACATCCCTGGTCAATGGTCTGAGGTAAGTTAGTGGAAGCTTATCCATGTATGAACTCTGCAATTGAATTTTGGGCCTTGATTGTGATCTGTAGCCTTCTGCAGACGATGTGCTCAGAATTTAAGCTCTAATGCAACTCCCTCCTCCAATCTTGGGTTTTATTATTTACAGTCTTTGGATCACATAGGTTGCTGTGTACCTTTTATTTATTTATTTTTTAATCGTTTTATTAGGGGCTCATACAACTCATCACAATCCATACATACATCAACTGTGCAAAGCACATCTGTATATTCATTGCCCTCATCATTCTCAAAACATTTGCTTTCCACTTTAAGCCCCTGTCATCAGGTCCTCATTTTTCCCCTCCCTCCCCACTCTCCCCTCCCTCATGAGCTCTTGATAATTTATAAATTATTATTCTGTCATATCTTGCCCTGTCCAGTGTCTCCCTTCACCCACTTTTCTGTTGTCCGTCCCCCAGGGAGGAGGTCACATATAGGTCCTTGTAAGCTGTGTACCTTTTATGTGGACTTATCTGATACCTCACTTAGATGGCTGCTGTATGTTTCTTATAAAGTATCTTTTACTCTTTATGATGTTGTCTTCACAATAGATTTTTACCTTTGCAATAGATTTTTATGTTGGTGTTGTAGCCTAATTCTTTGCTAATGCCAGCTTATTTCTAGTAGTGCTTTTGCAGATTCCACTGGCTTTTCTGCGTACATGATATTTTTATCTGTGAATATAGACAGTTTTATATCTTTCCTTCTAATCTAGATAGTTTTATTTATTTTT
>NW_022111373.1:31243720-31247085 GCF_000313985.2 Echinops telfairi | reverse complement strand
TTTTAGTAGCTTCCATGTTTTCTGATGTCGGTAATATATGACTTTTCTCACTGATCAATCTTCTAAATTTTTTATCAATTTAATTGACTTTCTGAAAGAACCGTCATCTAGTGTCATGGGCTTTCCTTTTAACATTTCATTGATTTCTATCTGATCTTTTATTTTCTTTCTTTTGCTTATTTTGGGTTTATTTTGCTTCTACCGATTTCTTAAAATATAAGTTATGGTCAATGATTAGAGACTTCTTTTTTTCTAATCTGAAGAGTATTAGCTACTTACATAATGCTTTTCAATTTGTGCTTGTTTTCTATTTACTATTTAAGCGAATGCATTTGAAGAAGCATGACAGAAATGTTGTACCTTTCAAAGTGCGTTTTATGAGGTGACACATGCTGCTGTTTTTTATCAACACCAATGATCATTTTAACTGCTTGCTCAAGTAGCGGGAAATTGTCAGATTTTTCCACTGAAAATCTTTCTTCCTCATTGAATTAATGCACATCATTTGAAGAGATAACTGTGAAATTTTACCCTGACATGGATCCCCTCCGGTCATAGGTGAGGGGTATGAATATCCCTATTATCAGACAGAGAACAGTGCAAAGTTGATTACGGCAGGTGTAGTTGGGCCAGAATGTAATACCTTATAATTTGATCTCCCTTCTGACCCATTTTAAAGCTGTTTCATTAAAAAAAAAAAAAAAGTGAAGGTGACCTTGGACCAGGGATTTGAATAACTTTGCTAACAAGCACTGTAAAGTGGATTGTTGCATATGCAGTTAGTAAAATTAGCATCCTATCATTTGATTTCCCCATGATCCATTTACATTTGTTCTAGTTTTTAATTTTCTTTTTGATTGAGGTTTTTAATCTGTTTTACTGTTATTCTCAGTTTTTTGTTTGCTTGTTTTTTTAAAAATGTTTTTCTGTATGTGAACTCCAGAACAGACAAATCTATAGAGAAAGTAACTGGATTAATGGTTCCTTGCGGGTATGGCAGGGGAGGTTGTGGTGGGGACTGAGAGTATACAAGAGTAAATGCCAGTTAATACAAGAGTGAAGAAAATGTTCTAAAACTGATTGTAATGTTAACTGTACAACTCTTGTTGATGTGATTGGACTATTGAATTGTATAATTTATATGCCATAAAAACTGTTGGGGGAAAAAAAGAGAAGTGCTTTAATATGAGGGGTTACCACCCCCCACCCCCCAAAAATACCCCTGGAATTTTCTTTTCCAAAGCTATGTATTTGAATTTTTATGTAAAACAACCTTATCACCTTCAGAGTACTCGCCATTACACTTAATAATACATTTGTCAAATCTGCGATTCCATTCTTGGAAACATTTTCCAAACTCATCTATTTAGATGGCTGACAGCATCTCCCTTCTATGTCGTTAAGTCACTGTGCTTTCATGTCTCTCTTCATTCGTGGAACCCAAAATACGTTGTGTGGAGCGAGGTCAGGTGAGTAAGGTACCAGATGAGTAAGGTGCATGGGGCAAGAGAGGCTTGCTGGGTTTTGTAAAAAACTGGCACACTGAGATGGTTGTGTGAGCAGGTGCATTGTTGTGGTGGCAAAACCAATCTCCCATCTGCCACAAATCAGACTTTTTTTGCCACACACTGTTATACAATCTTTTCAGAACCTCAAAATAGGAACCTTAATTAACAGTCTGACCTGTTGGAACGAACTCCAAATGCAGTATCTCTCTCACATCAAGAAAACAAATGAACATTATCTTGATCTTTGATTTCACTTGATGAGCTTTTTTAGGGTGAGGTGATGATGGTGTCTTCCATTGGTTTGATAGATGTTTGCTTTTGGGGTTGTAAGAATAGCCCTATGTCTTGTCACCAGTAATGACCTTGGGGAAAAAGTCTAGGTCTCTTTGGAGCTGTTATTTCAAAGCACAGCATGATTGCATTCCCCATCTTTCCTGTTCAGTCAGAACCCCAGGTACAAATTTCCCAGCCGTCCTTCTCTTTCCCAAATCTCTGTTAAAATTTGTTGATGGGGATCTCTTCAGTGTTCCATGGTCGGTTTTCGAGCACCAGTGCACGAATTTTGTCAACATTTTCATCTGTTCAGGAAATTGATGGACATCCAGAATGAGGTTTGTCATCAATCGACATTTCACCATTTACAAAACGAAAAAAACCACTTGTACATACGCTTGAGTTTTTCCCATAGTGCTGCTCTTATAAGCTGTGTTCAACATCACAACAGTTTCTGTGGCCTTGTTCCCCAACAGGAAAGAAAATTTCACAGCCACACCCTGGTCTCTTAAATTGGCTATCACAAAAAAACAAGATTCGAGTGAAATTGCGTTTACGAAAACGTTCACTGTGACCAGAGAATCTTCCCAGGTGACGCAACTGGTTACACTATCTCAGAGGGAGTTGCTCGCTGCTCACCCAGTGTGGGATAAGTGCGTACTATGAAAGATCTGCCCACAGAAGCTTTCCCCCATTTTTTTGGCGTTTCCTCTGGTATATTTTTAAAATTGCTTTTTATATTATGTCATTTAATCTTCACAAAAAGCCTATGGAAATGTTGATTATCAATTTACAGATTTAGAAACCAGGCTCTTGGAGTTAAACTCTTGTTTAAGGCCTGGTTTAAAATCTAGGTCCAGGTACAAAGTTGGTTGGTTGTACTATACAATCTTGGAATGAGCTAAGCTGTTAAAAAAACTGAGAGAAAAACCCTACAAATTTATTCTCAGCATTATATTTCATTCTTATATCAAATAGTATTTTAACATTATGAAAATATAGGTGACTATCTGCTAATTTAATCATACTTTATATTTTACTTGAGTATTGTTTATCTCTCTCACCACATTGTAAACTGTTAGTTGCCATGATGGTAACACTGACTCTGTAAGTTGATCTCCATAAGGTCCCAGTGGCTGGTGTGGGGAAAGGTGTTCACTCGGCCTTGCTTTTCAGATGCCTTTTGTAGACTTGCGCACAGAAGTTGCCGACAAGCTACTCCCATTACAGTGTAGACACTTTGAAAATGGCTGTTTTGTCTACTGCCACACCCCTACATCTTAACCGCTATTGAGTCAATGCCAACTCAGAACTACCTTGTAAGGACAGAATAGAATTGCTCCATAGTTCTCAGTATTTCTGTGACTGAATTCTGACAGGAGCAGACAGCATTATCCTTATCCTGTACCATGGCTAGTGAGTTCAAACCCTGGATCTTACATCTCAATGCTTAATCCACTGTGCCACTAGAGCTTCTTGTTGTACCCCTGGCAGTTTTCTAACAGCAACCCTATGAGGTGACTCGCTTCCATTTTTTCTAATCATTTTATTAGGGGCTCATACAACTCTTTTTTTTTTTTTTTT
>NW_022111373.1:31240814-31242726 GCF_000313985.2 Echinops telfairi | reverse complement strand
CCACTCTCCCTCTACCATCCCTCACACTCTACTGGTCCTTTAGGGATCATCCGCCCTGGATTCCCTGTGTTTCCAGTTCCTATCTGTGCCAGTGTACATCCTCTGGTCTAGCCAGACTTGCAAGGTAGAATTCGGATCATGATAGTGGGGGTGGGAGGAAGCATTTAGGAACTAGAGGAAAGTTGTATTTTTCATCATTGACTAGCTCCCATTTTATAGACCAATTTACTTATGTGCCCAAGTTCTTGTACATAGTGATCAACAGAACAGGCATGCACACTTTGGTACAGTGACTATAAAGTAATATTCTGAACCACTATAGTACAGGCACCCAAAAAATATATGAATGTATGTGTGAGTATACACACACGTATACATGAAAACAAATTTTTTTTAAATTTTATTTATTTTTTAACATTTTTTTTTTTAAAATTTGTGAATTAGGTGGGTGAGGTGTGGGGGTAGCCAGCCCTCTGCAACTAATCACGGGTTCAGTAAGCGCAATTGTATGGTTAAGATACATAAACATTATAATAAAGTCATGGAGAATAATAGGAGAGAGTAAAATAAAGAAGTCAGAGACATTTCATGGTAGCATGCTCACCTCAGTTCCTCTTTGTGGTACACGTGGAGATGGGACAAGCTAGGGCCAGAGAGACAGTGAGTGATGTATTGCTAACTAAGGCTTATATATCTTTGGGGATGTGCATGCCCCCTAATTACAGGTAAAGACATACATCATAGGAAGGGGTTGTAACATAGGCAATAGGAGGGGGATATACAATGGGCGCAAGCGTAACAGGAAGGGGATGAGCTAGGGATGCATACATAATAGGAAGGGGAGGGACTAAGGGTATACATGTGACAAGAAGGGCGGGCCCTCGATTCATGATGGCGGCCTAACCTTGGTCACCTTTGAGTGGGCCTGACCTCCCTGGCCTCTCCTTCAAGGAAACAATCTACTACTAACCTTATCAGAAGGGTGTGTGCCCTATTTAGGGTGGGACAGACAATACAGTCTGATTGCTCTAGGTGACTGATAACCCTTAGGGAGAATAACCTCTGACCTACTTTTGCTGATTGGAACCTCGAAGTGTTTAGTCATTTACCATGTGTAGCAAGCAACTAAGTTTGGTATGTATTTGGGGGAGACAACTTGGGAGAAATCTTTGTTTCCCACAGTGAGGCTTACATATCAGATCATTTTTATATTCAACAGTGTAAACCTCCCAGTAGCTTGCCCCCTTCCTTTTTCCCCTCCTTTTGTAGAATATTCTCTTCCCCTTCACCCAAGTTAACACCTTTCTACTGGCTAGCCTACTGTTTCTCTTCCCTCTCTTTCCCGTCCACCTCTGAGAGCCATCAAAGACTATTTCTTTGAGCATGAAAACTTTTATTTTCATTTTAGAATTTTGGCTCATACAAAATCTGCTCTTTTGTGATTAACTATTCAGTATAATACCCTTTAAATCTACCCATGTCATGAAATGTTTTACCATTTCAGCGTTACTCTGTCATGATGTGTCCATTGTGCATATGTACCACAGTTTGTTTATCCATCCTTCTACTGTTTGGCATTTAGGTGTTTTCTGTCTTTTTGCTCTTAGAATAGGCCTGTAATGAACATGGGTGTGCACATATCTGCTGTTACTATTACTCATTTCATATATTTAGTAAAGGAATTGCTAGGTCATGGGGTATATACAGTTCTGAGGAAGCATCATACTATTTTACAAAGTGATTGTATACTTTTATATTCCCATCAGTAGTGTATGAAGGTTCTAATCTCTGCACCCACTCCAGCATTTTTATTTTCTGTTTTGTTTTTTAAACTTTGCTATCCATGCAAGTGTGAGGTGCCGTCTTATCATTGTTTTGATTTGCATCACTTGAATGACTAATTAACATGAGC
>NW_022111373.1:31222013-31239623 GCF_000313985.2 Echinops telfairi | reverse complement strand
CTAGCCAGACTTGCAAGGTAGAATTCAGATCATGATAGTGGGGGCGGGGGGAGGAAGCATTTAGGAACTAGAGGAAAGTTGTATTTTTCATCGTTGCTACATCTCAAGGGGCCTTATTTTTAGGGAGGTCCCAGCCGTCTATTTTATTTTCTGCTGTTGTGTGTTTTTCATTTTCTTTGCTAATATATTTGAACCATGTAATACGGCTCTTAAGTTTCTGCATTATTCTTTCTTTGATGTTTGTAGTTCTAGGGTTTGCATTTAGATCTTTAATCCATCTTGAGTTCATTTTTATATATGGAATGATGTATGACTCTTGTTTCATTCATCTGCAATGTAAATCCAAAGAGACTCTTGGACCATTTACTGTATTTCAGCTCTTTGTCACAGAGTTGTCTGTAAGTAGGTGAATACATTTCTGGGTTCTCTTTTTCTATTCTGTTGGTGTATCTATCATAATATTAGTACCTAGGGTATTTTTACTACCATAGCTATGTAGGTTTTGAGGTCAGGATGTGAGAAGCCTCCTCTGTTTTACTTAAGCAGTGCTTTACTTATTCTGCGCCTCTTTCCATAAAGTTGATGCTTAGTTTTTCCATTTCTTTACATAAAGTTGGTGATTAGTTTTTCCATTTCTTTACATAAAGTTGGTGATTAGTTTTTCCATTTCTTTATAAAGAATGGTGCTGAGATCTGGATTGGGATTGCAATATATTTACAAAGGGGCACTCAAAAAACTCCAGAATTGTGCTGGGTGGAATAGAGCTTTTGGTGAGCATCAAGCAACTTGCTCTGAGTTAGCACACTCAGTGGCATCATCTGGGAAGGTTCTCTGTTACAGTAAATTTTTTCGTAAAAGCAGTTTTGCTTGAACCTCCTTTGTTACGATGGCCGATTTAAGAACAGCATGGACTGTGAGATTGTGTTTCCTCTTGGGGAAAAAGGCCACAGAAACTGTTTTGATGTTGAACACAGCTAACAAGGACGCAGTGCTATGGGAAAAGCTCCAGTGCACAGTGGCTTTCTCGTTTCAAAAAAGGTGAAATGTCGATGTCAAACCTAGTTCTGGATGTCCGTCAATTGCCCAGGTCAGACTGTTAATCAAGCTTTCTATTTAGTGGTTCTGAAAAGATTGCTTAATAGTGTGCAACAGAAAGGCCTCATTTGTGGGAGACAAGGGACTGGTTTTGTCACCACCACAAGTGTGACTTATTTTTGTTTCTGTGAATGAAGAGGAACATGAAAGTACAGTGATTTGAGGACATAGAAGAGGTGAAGAAAAAAAACAAGGGAGGTGCTGTGAGCCATTCAAACAAATAAGGTTGAAAAATGTTTCCAAGAATGAAATCTCAGATTTGACAAATATATTAACTGTAATGGAGAGTACTTTGAAGGTGATAAAGTTGTTTTGCTGAAAAACAAAACAAAACAAAACAAAAACAGCTTGTGGGGTGGGAGAGGGGTTCCCATTTTTTTGGAGGGGGGCACTCATATAAATTGCTTTGGGTAGTATGTTCATAATGTTATTGAGTCTTCGTATCTGTGAATATGGATTCCCCTTCTGTGGGTCTGTTGATTTCTTATAGTAGTGTATTGTAGTTTACTTTGTATGAGTCATTTTTCCTCTGGTGAGGTTTATTCCTAAGTATTGCATAGTTTGCATGACTATTACAAATGATAATGTTTGCTTGATTTCCTTTTCAGAGATCTCTTCATCAGTGTACAGGAATCTGATTGATTTTTGTATGTTGATCTTGTGCCCTGCCACATTGCAGGATCTTACAAATAATTTCCAACAATTTTTTTTGTATTTTAGTGTTTTCTACAGATAGAATCATAATATATGAAGATAGAGTTTTGCTTTTCTGCCAACGTGGATGCCTTCTATTTATTTTTGTTGTCTAATATCTCTGGTTATAGATCTTATTTTCTTGTTTTAGTTTTTCTTTGAAGGTAGTTCCAACATTCTTGTAGTACTTTGATAATAAAATATCTTGGTTTCAAAAATTTGTTTTTAATCTAAATAACATTCTTTTAAGTGATAAAGGAACTTTGTATAAAAGACTTGTCCTAAGTTTTTATGGATTTTGTTTTTAACTCTTTTGACTCTCCCCCCCCCCCCTTGTTTTAAAAGTTTTCTTTGTCAAAAAAAAGAAAAAAGGATTTTGGAACTCAGGTGAAGTATTGCTGTTTTTGAGTGATGAAGTATTTTAACTGGCTTTCCTAGAACTGTAATATCTTTTTTTGCCACCTGGTGGTACCACAGCATAATGGAAACAAAACTGCTTTAGACTGGGCATGCAACTAGTACTCTGGCATAGTTAAAAAAAAAAAATTGCTGTTTCATTCTTTTATACTAATATCTTATTGTTTTCAATTTTGACTTGTGTTGACATATAAAGAGATATTCTGTCCTAAATATTTAGCTGCTGATGAGACTTAGAGACTGATGTATGAGTACTTCTCATACGTTTAAGTTATGGAGTTTTATCCTGTTTTTCTTATTTAAAGCTGTTAACATTCCTATTTGGCTTATTATTGCATCTCTACAGTTACATAATGTTTTCATTTCATTATATATGCTAATCCAGAGGTGTTTTTGTAATACATACTCTAGCTGAATTTGACTCATCCTTTGTGTGTGGGCTGTGCTAAAAGAAGTGGCAAAGCAAGCTTATCTGGGAGAAGGTGTAGGACCACTCTAATTAGTCATCCCCAGTCTTTTTGACCCTTTGTTTCACCTGTATTAATTTGATTGCTTAACATCGATTTTACTCAGTGAAGGACATTTTGGACAATTTGGTATAAAATATTATCTAGCTGTTGTTGAAAGCATGTTGTATTAGTCTGGGTGGACTAGAGAAACAAATTCATAGGCACTCCTATGTGTATAAGAAAGAGCTTTATATACAAGAGCAGTTGAATATTGAGAAAATATCCCATCCCGGGCCAAGCCTGTAAGTCCAATGTTAGCCCATATGTTCCACACCAATCTATAAAGTCCTCCTCAAACTAACAAAACACATGCAATGACCCCGAGTGCAGGACAATCACAGGCCAGTGGGTAGAAAGTCTTTGGATCCAGTGGTGTTGCAAGCATCTCAGCACTGGCAGGGGTCTCCACGTAGCTTCTGGGATAGGTCCCAGGCACAGGGTCTATCAGCGTAGAGCCATGTATTTTGTCAGTAGAGCATCTCTCAGGGAGTGAGTAGACAGAAGAGTGTTCCCTGCCTCCAAGGAGGAAAACCAGGAGTTCCTAGAATCCTCAGGAGAAGGCCATGCCCACACAGAGGGTTCATTGGCTATGACCTGATTGACAGACTAGACTCTACCCTTCACTATTCATCCTCTCAAGTCCCAAATTGACACCCGTTTATGTAACTAGCACACATGTGTTAGGACAACCTTTTAAAATTGTCATTAAAATGTTATCGAATCATTTTGTAGTGATTTTGCCATTGAAACACCAGCTTGGCAGTTTACTCATGAGATTAAAATTTCTTATTATTCCTTATTAGTTAGCCAAACAGTATATTTTGTAGGAATGATGCTGACTGATAGACCCTTACAAAACTTAATAGAATGTGGACATAGGAACTATTGGTCAATTCAATCTACTTTCCTATAGGCATTTGGACATAGATAATAGGCAAAAGACTTTATTTTTTGTCTGTATTAGTACTCTTTGAATAAACATTTAAAAAATCTTATGTGGGAAATATCATCTGAGATCATATTTAAAGTTAATGTTGTTCCATATGACAGGCTAATTAACTATATTATAGGAATAGATGTGGTTCACATAGACGTGGAAATGAAATTTTTGTCCTTGGTGCTTGCACAGATAAGTGAGTTGGTAAGACTTTCCTGGTAATTATTTAACGAGAGTGGAAAAGTAAATGTAGAGGCTGGTGTATCTCTTTTATTTTTAGAATTGAGAGGTTATATCTGTTGCTTTTAATCCCATTTGTTCTAAGCTTGGCTATAGGGTGATAGGGTCTCCCTGTCGTAGTGTTATTTGCTCTCTTCCTTCTGCCTGATATTGTACTACTTCCTCCTGTATAATTCTTTAGCTATGGCCTTTCTCAGCTATTTATCTGGACTCTCCTTTCTTCTTTAGATGAAAAACTATTTACTATGTTTCAAGTCCTAGTTGGAGTTGTAACTAGCAGAATAGGAAAAAAGTCTGTGAACCCCTAAGGTGCTATATCTCAACTCGCAACACCTCTGCCTCAAGCTGTGTTAGACGCTTCATAGAACCTACCTACCAGTTAGTAAACAGATAAGCACATTGCTGTTACAAAAAAGTTTCAAGTGGTTTGTAGAAATCTTCTATTGTCTTTTAATTCCAATTTTTTTCATGAACTTCTGAAAGCCCTCTTATATTACTGAAAGGACTTGTCTGCAGCTATCCACTTATTACAAGGACATGTTTAAACACAGTTAGTTTGGAATAACCTTGTGCTTATATGTATGGACTGGAACCTCACAGTTTTCTTATGCATTGCATTTTTTCCTATATTTTGGTTATTATGAATATAGTTGTGAATGTTCTTGTTCATGTCTGTTGTAGGAAATAAGCCCTGGTTCTCTAGAAGTATAATTCGGTATCATAGATAACCTGTATATCTGTGAACAGCTTCCCAAGTAGTACCAATTCATATTCCCACCCGCAGTGCATGAGAGTGCTAGTTGTGCCCTATCCTAGGTTACTCGTGGAATTAATCAATTTATAAAACTTTCAACATCTGGTAGGAGTATGAAATAGCTCATTGTAATTTTAGTTGACATTTTATTGAAATCTGATGATGTTGAGCTACTTATCACTATTTAACATTAGAAAATTATTTGAGTACTAGGTCACATGCTTCTTATGTTTTTAAAGATCAGATTACTTACTGATATACGGGAATTTAACGCATTCTGGATATAACTTTTTTTTTTGTGAATGCCTACTTTTGATTCCCTTAATGGTATCTTAATAAAGAGAAGCAAGTTCATATATCATTTATATATGAACATTTAAGTAAGCCACTTCTAAGGATTTCATTTATGAATCTGTAATAACCCATCAAGATTTGTTTGTTTTTATCAAAAACATTTTTAAGATCTGTCTCCAACAGTGGGGTTAAAAAGAAGGCTTGGTTTGAAAAGAAGGAATCCACAGTATCTGAACATAAGATTTTTGCTGTAATGGGAAAGCTTAGACAGATAATATGCATGAGTCATTAAACATAATTAATGATTTCATTACATATTCTATTGTGTGGTGTATAGGTTATGAATTGGGCTGCTAACTGCAAGGTTAGGAGTTTGAAACCACCAGCTGACCCTTGGGAGGAAGATGGGACTTTCAATAATCTTGTACCGAGTTTATAGTTTTGGAAACTCACAAGGGCAATTCTACCCTCTCTTCTAGGGTTTGCTATGAGTTGACAGTGACTCGATGTATGTGAGTTTGTAGTGCATAGGGTCTTAAAGCAGGCATTTAAGGCACAGTGATTGGAGAGGGAAGTCAGGAGGATGAGGAGGATATGAAATGTGTGACTAATTGCCTCCATGTATAAACTACCTCCTTTGCCATGGCACCAGAACAAGGCAGTGCCAGGCTATCGTTACTGAACATTTTAATCAAAGACTCCATAGAAGAATCCTGATCAGTAGGGGGAAATACAGAACTTCAAATTCTCATGGACTCTAGAAATCCCGAAGGCATGAAGGTTGGATGAACCAAAATTACTGCCTCGAAATAATCTGTAAGCCTTAAGCTGAAAATGTCCCCCGAAGTCATCATAAAAACAAACAATAGTTTATTTTAACTTGTAAAAAATGTTTGCTTTGAGTATTGTGCCCTCTTAAGAACTATATAGGATCTGTACTCTATTTGAAATGAACCCTGGTGTCATGGTAGGGAAAGTGTTAGAGTGCTAACTATAAGTTATACCCTCTGTGGTTCAAACCCTCTAGTTCATCTGTGGGAGAAAGTTAAGGCTATCTGTTCCCCTAAAGATTTATAGGGTATGAAACTTTTATATAAGGTTGCTATGAGTCAGAATCACCTCATTGGCATTGGGTGGGCTGCTTAACTGAAAGATTGGTGGTTGGATCCACCAGCCACTCTGTGGGAGAAAGTTCAGATAGTGTGATTCTGCGAAGATTTACAGCCTTGGAAAATATGTAGCAGTTCATTATCCTATAGGGTTGCTCTGAGTTGGAATTGACTCAATGGCCTGAGTATATTGGATCAAATAGGTAATAGCAGCTGGAAAGATTGCAGTGAATTTATGTTAATTGGAAGGAACATATCAGAAAATGAGGGTGAGAATAGTTGCACAGCTCAGTGTCCCGAGTGGTGCATTTAAAACCAGTTGAATTAGTGTGTGTTTGGCTCTGTATTTATGCTCCACAGCAACAACAATGAAAAGTTACTATAAGGAAAATTTTAAGGCTTGGAAGATACAGATTGCTTTTACTTTTAAATAGAAGCCCAGTATGTTAATCAGATTAAGTGTGGCTTTTCTATTTAAAAGTCCCCATTTTTTGTAAACCTTTCCTCTTCCTCAAGGCATTATGTGTAGTGGATTATGCATTGGGCTGCTAATTGCAAGGTCAGTAGTTCAATCCTACTACTAGTTGCTGTGATGGGTCCCATAAAGATTTACAGCCTCAAACCCACAGGGGCGGTTCTGCTCTATCTTATCGGGTCACTAGAAGTCCGAATCGACTGGATACCTGTGAATTTCTTTGTTTGGTTTCTTTTCCTCACACAACTCCCCTCCCCCAGTGAAGTACTGCAAAGGGAGGGTCGTTATAGAAGCATTCTTCCAGTCAGTAGGCATTATTTCTTTGGTACAACTCTTCTGCCTCCCCCATACACATATACACAAATTTGGTTATAGCTGTACTTTTAGAATCTATCCATTTAAGTACATAATACTTTAATCCAGTTTTCACAGGGGTAAAAAATAGTTGTATATGTGCAGAATGTTTTTTAGTTTATAGCTTAGTATATATATCTATATATATATTTTTTTCATTCGTGGACTTTTAAGTAAATTCATATGTCTCCAGTGATGTACTTTCTAGAGATTGAGAACCACTGCTTATTCCAACACCTGCTTTTGTTTAATAGATGATAAAACTAAGGCTTTTCATCGGTAGGTAACAGAACAGTTTTTCATTGTCAGACAGGTAATGACAGAGCCAGAACTAGAACCTGAAATCCTCTGACTCCCTCCCTGTCTAGTGTTTTCACACCTGGACATTTCAACATTTTTGGCTTCAAAATAAAGTTTAATAGGAGGTTAAACAGTTGCAATCAAACTTTTGAATCCAAATTCCAAATTTGTTATTTCCAGGTTTTTGAAGAAACTGGTTTTGATATCAAAGACTATATTTGCAAGGATGATTACATTGAACTTCGAATCAATGATCAGCTTGCTCGTTTATACATTATTCCAGGAGTTCCAAAGGACACAAAATTCAACCCGAAAACTAGAAGAGAAATTCGGGTATGTAACAATGAAAAAAGTATTTGCAACTTTGTTGGACAGTATCCCAAGGGGATGACATAGGAAATTGTTTTTGAAATGCCTTAATAATAATTAAGTCAAAGATTTTTCCTTTATATTTCAGAACATTGAGTGGTTCTCCATTGAGAAATTACCCTGTCATAGAAATGATATGACTCCAAAATCCAAACTTGGTTTGGCACCTAACAAATTTTTTATGGCCATTCCATTTATCAGGTATGTTCATATCTATATCCATCTGTCCATCATTCATCCGTCCGTCCATCCATCTAGATGTTTTTAATTTAAAACTAATCCTGATTTTGGTAATTATTCTCTTTGTAAAGTCAAGCTGAAAAAGTGAATTATTAATGTTTCCAGACCATTAAGAGACTGGCTTTCTCGAAGATTTGGAGATTCTTCAGACAGTGACAATGGATTTTCCTCAGCTGGCAGCACACCAGCAAAGCCCACTGTGGAAAAATTAAGGTAAAATATTTATAGAACCTTGACTTTCTGATAGTTTTTAACCCTACAGTAGCATTTTGTTTCTAAAGTTTACAGAAATACAGAATTTCTTTGTATCGGTAGTAACTATTTAGTTGCTGGCTAATAGAACATAGAATTGTTTTTGTGTGTGTCTCTCCGCTGTCCTTTAACCAGAATTTAGATGAGATGGAAAAGGTTAGTGAAGTGGAAGACAGGGGCTTCAGACATATTTAAGAATAGTATTTTCAAGAGACTGCACATATCTTAGAGGATATATATAGAACACTAGAAAAAAAGAGAGCTAATTGTGGGTAAATGGATATGCTTTAATTTTATTTTCTATCTCTTCTCATATTCTATTTGAGAGGTAATTGAGTTTCTCTGAAGGAGTGATGTGGATATACTGAGGTATGATTTTGACTACAGATGAGTACTAATGTAAAATTGTTAAAGTAAAAATGATGGAGCTGTGAAGATTTGGGGTTGTTTTGGTTTTAATTTACTTTCTTTAGCATAAAGTGTGCACTATGTGGTTAATGACTGTGAAGTTGGTCCCTAACACACAGATCCCCTGTGCACAATGAAAGGAAACATTGCTTAGTCCTGCATAGCTCCAGGATTAGTTTGTATTGGACCATTTTATCCGTAGGGCTTTCATTGACTGATTTTGGGGAGTAAAATGGCGAGCCTCTCTTCTTAGTTTTTCTTAGTCCTAAAAGTTCCACTGAAACCTACTCAGCATCCTGGCAGCATGCAAGTCTTTACTGATGGGATGACTAAGCATGAGATGCATTGGCTGAGTAGACCTAAGTCTCTTGAACAGACTGAGCACAATTGTGCTACTGGGCCACTCTTGCCCTGTGGGTGCTTTATAAAGAGTAACTATTATATGGGTGTGAACTGCAAAGCACATTTTCTTTATTACGACCTACTGTATCCAAATCACAGTTACAGAGTAGACTGAGGAAATAACTACATTAAATAAGAATATGTTATTGTAATAAGCTTTCTTGAACTTGGCTGTAGTAATGTTAGCAAAGAGTTAATTTTTTGTTTTCTCTCATTTGGATGTCTGTTTTTATCTTGATGTTTCAAATTTCAGTTTACTGGAGTAAGCCACATCCACAATCAATCCTTGTTAAATAGGTAGCATTCCATTTTAGTCAGGTATTATGAAGACCGGATTTTCAGTTAAATGCCTCTCTGAATCTTTTATTATAATTACCAAATTGTACACTACTAAACTTAAGTGAAGGCGCTCTGGTGGCATTATATGCTGGGCTGCTAAATGCAGAGTCAGCAGTTAGAATCTACTAACTGCTCTTCCCGAGAAAGATGAGGCTTTCTGCACCTGTAAAGATACACAGTCTTGGAAACCCAGGGACAGTTTGATGCTGCCCTATGGGTTGGCATGAGTCACAACTGACTTGATGGCAATGTGTTTGGTTAGTTTGGAAACATAAGTCAAGCAATGTAGAAAAGGTTAGGGAGATAAAAATATAGCCAAGATTAAAAAGAAATTATGGCCACTGCTGTAAAGTTATAAGGTAGTGATACAGTATTTGGAGAAATAAATGGAGTGTTTATGTTTTGGAGAGTAGAATAAAGAGATACTAAAGCAGCCTCCTGAACCAAGTCTTCACTTTCTTATGTAGGATGGTGGGGTTTTTTGTTTTTCTGATGTTTGTGATGGTGTGTTGGAAGCAATGTCTGAATTTAATCTAAAGAAAAGGTAATTAATTTTATTTTCTCAATGTGAAAGGGGAAGAAATTATACTGAAATAGTCTTTTTAGAATCTGATCCTTGGGATCATTTACCTGTATCACTTACTTGTCAATGTAGCAAGAGTCTGGGCTCTGCTTACATGTAAGTAGTACTATATAATGAGAGTTCTTACCCTAAATAATGCATAAGCACAACCTTTTAGGTTCTGTTTTGCATGAGTCTTTTAGACCAGGTCTTTATTCAATTGTTTTATCCCATTGTCTTGGATTTCTAATTTTTTGCTTTAGACTATCACGTCATTTCCAAATCCTCTTTAAGAATGGATGTGATCCATAACTGACCTATGTAGGATCAAATCCCATGCTTCAAGCGTCATAGTAAGAATGTGGTGTCTGTTCCATTAAGAAGGAAAATCCATCCATCTACATTTATTTGTGTCAACTAACTTAAAAAAAAATTTACCTCCTTTAGATTTAAAGCATGTAATCACTTTTAAGGAAGAATAAAAGTAGTCAGTCATTACCATCAAATTGATGCTGACTTATAGAAACCCTATGGGATAGGGTATGCTCCTGTGAGTTTGCAAGACTGTAACGGAGTAGAAAGCCCTGTCTTTCTCCCAAGGAGTGACTGGTGGTTTCAAACTGCTGGCCTTTTAGTTAGCAGCCCACGGAGTAACCAGGAAGAAGTAGTATGAATAATTTGGAAAAAGCCAATAGGAATTAAAAAAATAATGTTATTAATTCATTCAACAAACTTTTGATTACCAGACTTTCAGTGTTTGGCTCTGTTGTCCACAGGCTAGCTACGAGCCATAACTGCACCTAACACAGCACCAGGCTCTCTTTGGGGTGTGAGTGATTAAGTAACAGGCAAAGTATTCCATTATAAGAGGATAGACAGTAAACATGCAAGTAAAATACATAGTACCTTTGATAAGCTATCAAGATATTAAAAGAACTATTGGTGAAATTTTTCTTGATCTTGTTTTATCTTGGTTTAGCCGAACCAAATTCCGCCATAGCCAGCAGTTATTCCCTGAAGGCTCTCCTGGTGACCAGTGGATAAAGCACAGGCAACCACTGCAACAGAAGCCATATAATAATCACTCTGAAATGTCTGACCTCTTAAAATCAAAGGTGAGTAACATAATTTTAAAAATTCAGACCATGAGATCCTTTGGCAGATGAATTGAGAAATTTCCTTATTGTTTTCCCCCCACCCCTTATTTTTAACTATATAAGCAAATTAATAGTTTACAGAGTTTTGAATTGTTCAGTAAAGACTTTTGTGTTTCTCACTTGTGGTTTGAAGCAGGGCTGAGATTCTTTAACCTTGTAGTTTTCATATAAATCCAGGGTAAAGAACAATAGAAGTTAACATCTGACTTTGATGTAAATGTGGCTGATGGAGAATACACTTAAGAAACAAACAAAAATCACGAGGAAAATATCTTCCAAATTAAGTTCTGTTGGTTTTTGTTATGAAAATAAAGTGTATTATAAACTTTAATTTTCTTTTTGCTTTTCGCAGTGTACTTTTTTCCTTCCACAAAGACATTTTTATTTTCGAAACAACCACAATATTATCATCCAATATATAGTCAATAATTGAAGTTCTTAGTTTCCAGAATGTCATTTTGAGTCAGAGTTAAAGCCTTGTATTTGGTTGTCATGCTTCCTTAGTAGGCTAGACTTCAGTCTAGAGCAGTCTCTGTGCTTTCTTATTGAATCTTTGAAGTGCCCAGGCCAGCTATCCTGCAAACCACTCCAGAGATTGTCATGACTGTTTGCCAGGTTTTTGTTTTCTGTATGTTTGAAGTGTAATCCATATTGGAGGTTGTAGTCTTTACTCTTCAGTTTGGATGCTAGACGTCCAGATTTATGGCAATGGCTGTAGGCGAGGGAAGGCTTTGTCTCTGTCACCTCTTACAGAAGATCTTTGTTATCAATCTTCCCCTGGGTTTAGTGCATGGACCCTGGATCCAAAGGATATTCTCCACTCACAGCTCTCCTGTCTTGGTAGTAGTTCTTGGTCTCTGCTCAGTTATTTAGTCATTTTTGTATTTCAAAAGTGATTAACACAAGAGACTACATAATTCTGATAATTGCATCTTGCCTCATTAACTGCCACTAATTCAGCCTTATTAACATCACAGAAGAAGTCCTAGTGATATAGTTAGGCTTCTAATCTCAATGTCAGCAGTTCGAAACCACCAGTGGCTCCATGAGAGAAAGAGGAGACGTTCTACTCCTGTAAGGATTTATAGTCTTGGAAACACACAATGGCAGTTCTGTTTTGTTCTATAAGGTTTTTTATTGTTTGTTTTTTGTTTTCAGTCATTTTATTGGAGGTTCGTACAACTCTTAGCACAATCCATACATCCGGCCATTGTGTCAAGCACATTTGTACATTTGTTTCCCTCATCATTCTCAAAACATTTGCTTTCTACTTGAGCCCTTGGTGTTAGCTCCTCATTTTCCCCCTTTCCTTCCTCCCCCTTGATAATTTATAAATTTTTATTATTTTATCATGTCTTACACTGTCCAATGTCTCCGTTTACCCATTTTTCTGTTGTCCCCCAGGGAGGGGGTTATATGTAGATCCTTGTGATCCGTTCCCCCTTTCTACCCTACCTTCCCTCCACCCTCCCAGTATCGCCACTCTCACCACTGGTCCTGAGGGTTTCATCTGCCCTGGATTCCCTGTGTTTCCAGTTTCTATCAGTAAGTGTACATCCTCTGGTTTAGCCAAATTCGTAAGGTAGAATTGGGATCATGATAGTGGGGGTTGGGGGTGGCAGGGGGGAAAGCATTAAAGAACTAGAGGAAAGTTGCATGTTTCATTGTTGCTCCATTGCACCCTGACTGGCTCGTATCCTCCCTGCGATCCTTCAGTAAGGGGGTGTCCAGTTGCCTACAGATGGGCTTTGGGTCCCACTCCCCACTCCCTCTCATTCATAGTGATATGATTTTTTGTTCTTTGATGCCTGATACCTGATCCCATCTACACCTCATGATCATACAGGCTGGTGTGCTTCTTCCATGTGGACTTTGTTGCTTCGGAGCTAGATGGCCACTTTATCTTCAAGCCTTTAAGACCCCAGATGCTATATCTCTTGATGGCCGGGCACCATCAGCTATCTTCACAACATTTGCTTATATACCCGCTTTGTCTTCAGTGATCATGTCAGGAAGGTGAGCATCATGCAGTGCCAGTTTAATAAAACAAACTGTTCTTGCATTGAGGGAGTACGTGAGTGGAGGCCCAATGTCCATCTGCTACCTTAATACTAAACCTATAAAAATATGTAGATAGATCAATTTCCCCATTGTCATATATAAATATATTTACATATTTACATATGTACATGCCTGTACTTATACCTCTATAAATGCCCTTTGCTTCCTAGTTCTTTCCTTCTTTCCTTTTACTTTCCTCTTGTCTCACTATGATGCTCGGCCTTCATTTGGGTTTCAGTAATTCCTCTTGGTTACATTGCCCTTGATCAACCCCTACCAGGCCTTCTACACCCTCCTCGCCACCAATTTTGGATCACTTGTTATTCCCTTGTCCCTGGGTTTAACACCCAGTTCCTTTGCCCTGCCTCTCCCTCTTCCATATCCCCCCAGAACTGTTGGTCCCATTGTTTTCTCCTCCAGATTGTTTATCCAGCCTGTTTTATATAGATAGACCTGCAGAGATAATAATAAGCACAAAAACAAGACAGAGTAAAATAAATCAACAAAAGAAAACAAAACAACAAAAACACCAACAATAAAAGAAAAGTCCGTGAATAGTTTAGGTCTGTTTATTGACCTTTAGGAGTGTTTTCTGGTTGAGTCTGATGGGGTGGCACACCTTGACCCTAAAGTCTATTTTTGGTATTCCCAGGGGATTTTCTTGCTCTGCTCCCCTTGCTGTTCTGTTGCACGCCCTCAGTGTTTTGCCTCGGCATGGTGGGGTCATATCGGGTGCAATTCCCAGTCTCCAGTGTCCCACGTAGGGCTATGGGTCAGTTAGGGATGTCTGGTCTCGTAGTGGGGCTGGCCATCGAGTCCTCTGTGCATTGGCTGCTCTGTGCGGGGATATCGTCCTCAAGGCTTGGTGGGCCAGGATGTGCTCCACTCTCTTCCTCCCCCTTCATTTGCTCCTGTGTGCTCTGATCAGACATGTCCCTCTCCCTGCACTGTAGCTTTAGTGCTGTCCTCTGAAGTAAATTCTGGGGTGAGGGGCGACTGTCCTAGTAGTTGGGGTTGGGGCCAGCCTCTCAGACCTCTCTACCTTAGGGTTTTTATGAGTTGGAATCAACTCTTTATGTCATTGAGTTTGATTTTTTCTTGTTTAGTTTTAACATTATTGAGATTATGATCTATATTACATTGGATAAGTTAACACAGAAGAAACCCTGGTGGTGTAGTGGTTATGCATTAGGCTGCTAACCACCAGGTTAGTAGTTCAAAGCAACCAGCCACTTTGCGGGTGAAAGATGAGGCTCTCTATTCCTGTAAAGAGTTACAGTCTTGGAAACCCATAGGAGCTTTCTACCCTGCCCTATAGTGTCACTGTTGAGTCTTAATCGATTTGATGACAGTGAAAAATTGACGCAATTGGGAGGGTGGGGGAGCACTATTCAATCCATTGTATAAGGAAAAATATTGATGTGGTGTGGTTCCTTTGTGTATTAAGAAGATTTTTGTGAGCTTTGTTAAATTCTGATTCAACCAGCTAAACATATCCATAGAGTTATATTCTTTTGAGTTATATATTATATACTTTATTTTATTTCCAAAATAGAATCAAAACATGAGGGGAAATGGCAGAAAACAGTATCAAGATACGCCTAATCAGAAGAAAAGAACAAATGGGGTCCACAGTCAGCCTGCGAAGCAGCAGAATTCCTTGATGGTAAGATCTCAGGCTCCCATGCAAAGTGGGAATTCAGACTTCTTAAGATGGAGCAAGAGCCATGTAATGTTATTTGCTTTGCTCTAATTTTAAGTAATATACTGATAAGATTTTGTGCCACTAAATTACAGTATTACTTGCGTGCACTAAATTTTCTTTGGCCACTTTTCATTATGAATTTAACATTGGTTCAATCATATATATGATCTTTGCTTTTTTTGGTTGGTATTTGTATGTGTTTCAATAATGTGAAAAGAACTGTGATCACTCATTTTAAGAGTAATTTCTTTACTATGTTTTATGTTCTAAGTTATCTTTATTTTAATGACGTGTGACCCATTTGAGAGAAAGTCATGGTGTATTTTCTTAAAGTTTATAGAATATTCAAAATTCAAAAAGAAATAAAAACAATCCTAGGTAGTGACTAAAAAGATAGATAACATTTTTGAGACTTTTCATTTCACTTTTGGTACCAATTTCTTTATTTTGTGCTTCAGAAAGCAATTCACAGATGATAACTGATGGTGTTTCCACCTAGCATTTTCCAACTTCTGTTATTTGTTGAATTTTCTTATTGTAGTTTCACAGTTTTTCATTCTTAGTAAGTGTAATTTCAAATTTTTAGCAAAAAGATTTTATATAAATTCTCAGAGGACTGTTTACTTTTAACTGAGGGTTTAACGTTTCTACCATGACACATATTAAAGATCAGGCTATCAAACTACATGACAAAACAGAGCGGACACAAAAGATTATTTAAAGACTTAATAAAGTTCAATGTGTATTTCTAGCAAAAACTGACAGAAATATACTACTATATATTATTTAATAATAATACTATATAATAGTGATAACAATAACTACTATATAATAATAATGATAGCATTGTTAAAATGTTAATTTTTCTGAAATAAATTTAATAACAACCAAAATTCTATAGATTTTTGGGGAAACTTCATATATGTTCCTCAAGTTCATTTAGAGAAATGTGAACCAGCTTTTAAACACAAAGTTAATGACCAAATTGTAAGGGAATAAATAAAAATGATTAAACATGAAAAAACCTTAAACCATATGTGTAATTAAAAAGTGTAAATTACAGCTGGATATAATTTTGTTCCATCATATTGGCAAAAAAGGAAAGATTGATGATAACTGTTTTGCTGTGTGTGTAATGGGAACAAGTAAAGCCTGCTAATTGATAATTTTCTTAAAAAGCAGTTTGTCTCACAAGCAGGAAAAATATGTACCTAGTTTCCCTTGAAGGTGAATTTCAAGGTATATTATTTCCTTTTTTTTTTTTTTAAGTCATTTTATTCAGGGGCTCATACAACTCATCACAATCCATACACACATCAATTGTGTAAAGAGCATTTGTACATTCATTGCCCTCATCATTCTCAAAACATTTGCTCTCCACTTAAGCCCCCGGGATTAGGTCTTCATTTTTCCCCTCCCTCCCCGCTCCCTGCTCCCTCATGAGCCCTTGATAGTTTATAAATTGTTATTTTGTCATATCTTGCCCTGTCCGACGTCTCCCTTTACCCACTTTTCGGTTGTCCGTCATATTATTTCTTTAAGTTATATTACAGCCTATTTCTTCTTCTTTATTTTTATTTCTTCTTTATAATAGTGAAAAAAGTGTAAATAACGAAGTCTAAGATGCTACTATAAACCATATAATAAATCTATGTAATAGATTGACCTGATATTTATTCAAAAGGAAATATTGTTACCATATATTTAAACAATTGGTTTCATGTATGTATCATTTTATTAAGTTATCCAACTACAACAAAAAATGACTTCGTAGTAAAAAAGTGTGTAAGTTATACATAGTCTGTTAACAGCCACCTGTTGGTTGATAGATTTAATTTTGTTTTTTCTACACTGTTAATGTTATGAACTATAAAATGGTTTTAGGAATACATAGATAAAAATACAGTAAAGGTATCAATGAGAAAATGAAGAGCATGATTATAATTCATTAGGTTTCTTCAGAATTTTGATACTATATAATAAGTAAAGTAACTGAAGATACTGTAATTTGTATGTGGCTGTGTTTTGTTTTTTAATAGAAATGTGAAAAAAAACTTCACCCACGAAAGCTTCAGGATAATTTTGAAACAGGCAAGTTAATTTTCTGTCACTTAAAAATTTCTTGTGCAATTTGATTTATATAGACCTACCTGAGATTTTAGGTATAGAAGCACATAAACTGCAAAGAGACCATATATGTGGTCAATTTCTCTTAATATGAAATTCACAAAAGAAATATATGATCAAATTATTTGATCATTTGAAATATCAAATAAAATTATGTGTCCTTCTTCCATAACACTTCTTTGTGACTATCAAATCTTAGTATTGGGTGTGATCATTGTAAGTAGGTAGATAATTGCTTAGGTACTAAAGGGAGAGTAGAACAAACATACTTGCAAAGGAAGAATTGACTTTAAAGAAGCAATGACTTTCTCTTTGGAGGTAAGATGGCCAGCTTTTTAAGGTGGTACTGTGCAGTCACTGCCGTCGAATTGATTCCAACTCATCACAACCCCATGGGACAGAGTGGAACTCTGCCCTTTTGGTTTTCTGAGACTAAATATTTATAAGAGTAGAAAGCCTCATCCTTTTTTTTTTATCCTCATCATTCTCAAAACATTGCTCTCCACATAAGCTCCTGGCATCAGCTCCTCATTTTTCCCCTCCCTCCCTGCACCCCTCTCCCTCATGAACTCTTGATAATTTATACATTATTATTTTGTCATATCTTGCACTCTCCGACGTCTCCCTTCACCCACTTTTCTGTTGTCCGTCTCCCAGGGAGGAGGTTATATATAGATCCTTGTAATTGGTTTCCACTTTCCACTCCACCTTCCCTCTGCCCTCCCAGTATAGCCACTCTCACTACTGGTCCTGAAAGTATCTGCCCTGGATTCCCTGTGTTTCTAGTTCCTATCTGTACCAGTGTACATC
>NW_022111373.1:31210923-31218391 GCF_000313985.2 Echinops telfairi | reverse complement strand
GGGGCCAAGCCCTCAGGCCCCTCCACTGGCTCCCCACTCCTTGCCAACAAGTTGCATTCATCTGGCACTGGCTTTAAATCTGGTCCCTCTTTCCCTTTGAAGACACAAACTATACCCTTCCCTTGTGTGGTCAGTGCCCTATTCCCCCATCACATATCCTTTTTTTTCCCTTTCCCTTTCCTCTTCCCTTCCCTTTGTGGTTGGCTACCCTATGTACCCTGGATTTGGTCTGGCACCTGCCATACTGGGGTAGACATCTTCTTAATAGAACTTTTTTGGAGACCTTGGATGGTGGGGAAATAACTGGCTAATAATAAAATCTAATTAACATAGCATCCACATGAATTATTTCAAAATAGATTTAAAGCCATATTGGTGTTCTGGAACATTAAAGGTGGCACAGGTAACATAGTATCTCCAGCTTTGTTGGGCATGATGTGGATTTATAAGTCTTTGAGTTCTTAGTTTTGAGAAATGTATTAAAAAATCTTTGTCCTGTTATTTTTTAAAATCAGTTCTACTTTAGCCCCTTCATAACCTCCTTTCTGGGTCAGATCAATGCTCTATTATAAAAAATTAAGAAAAATTTCCAGATAAATTGGAGTTGAGATATTGTAACTGCTTGAAATCTTAGGTTTGTCTTCAGATTGGTATGGACAAAGGAATCGCACCTTATGTTAGCACAAAGTACCAGTGTAAGAGCAGAACAAATGTATGTCCTGTTTGAAAGTAGACGAATGTCAGAGGTCATAAAAGAAAGGCTGAGGTCAGATACAGGAGGTCTTCATATAATAAATGTACATTAAATATTAAAAAAAAAAAGAAAAGCTGAGGATAAGATTCTGAAAAGTTGTATAGAAATAAGCAATGGTATGGCACTAGGTTAGAGAAAGGAAAATGTCCTGCGGGTTCTATTTCAGTTAGGTTCAGAGTGTGGGAAGATAAGCGTGTTCATTGTCAGTTCATTTATTACTCAAGTTGGAGGACCGTGTTTGATTACCTTGTAAATTCACGAGCCTATTTGCTTTGTTTTTTGTGCAGAAGCTGTATATGACTTCCCTTGCTCTGGTGAAGACCAGTTGCTGGAACATGCTGAGGGACAGTCTGTGACCTGTAATGGACATTGCAAGTTCCCATTTTCATCCAGAGCCTTTTTGAGTTTCAAGTTTGATCATAATGCCATTATGAAAATCTTGGATCTCTAATCGCAACAAATGTGTTAACAGAAGTATCAAGATAGAGATCTGTTGCAGTTCAACGTGTGTCTCTTCAAGCCTTACCTTTCTCAGGTGTTTTAAAGAAATGCAGGGAGGCAGTGATGTTTCTGAAGAGATGGCTCTTTGTGCGGAGGAGAGAATGGCAAAAAACCCCAAGATTATGCACTGTAAATGCAGTTATAACCTTTTACACAGATGTACCGTTTCAGTGTTTCGCTAACTAGTTTAAGTTGCTGGTTTTGAAAGCATACTTTCTGTGTGATTGCGCGCCTTATTTTTGTATTCTGGTCAAGAAAAGTGTTTGCGTCATGAAGTAACCAGGTTAGTAGAATTTGTTCCATATACCCATTATAGTGATTGCAATAGTAATTTGCTTATATTCTTTATGACAAAACCCTTGAACTGCACAATTACGAAATGAGTATGAGTTTTGAACCATCACAGAAAGAGATTGTAAGTCATCTGCTTCAGGGGTATTTAGAGCATTTATCTGCTTCCTAGAATCTCTAATTCTCTTCCATTTAGAGTCTTGCTGAAAGGTTGTAGTTAGAGCCAGCATCTGCAATACAATGTTCACGTTCAAACTGAAGTGTTAGCACTTCCTGAAAGGACATTTGCAGCTTGAGTAGGCTTGAGGTCTGGTGTGGTGCTGCAGGCAGTCATGAACCAGGAGACTGCTGCCGAGAGTGTGCACGAGAGAAGCATGGCGGCCAGGACCCTGCAGCAAGGTGTGATCAGCATCGCCACACTGCCTCCACTCATTTTCCTATTATAAATTTATATTGTTCTTAGGAAAATTTCTTGTAAATACTATGTAAAACTGACATCATTAATTTTTTCCCATCGCATCTCAGTGTTGATACGTGGAAACGGATGATATTTGAGGATCCAGTTGGCAGTCACTGCAAAGAATGCAGTATAGGCTCTTATTGAC
The DNA here is from genome assembly GCF_000313985.2 of Echinops telfairi. NCBI lineage: Eukaryota > Metazoa > Chordata > Mammalia > Afrosoricida > Tenrecidae > Echinops > Echinops telfairi. Next base: position 31,216,240 of record NW_022111373.1, on the reverse strand, counting down.
AATGCTGAAAACCCTGCAGTGAGAGGAGGAAGGATCAGAACATAAATGTACAGAATTCACTCTTGGGAATGCATCTTATTCAGGATTTTCCAGTCCAGATGAGGAGGGTGACAATGTGCATTTTGCGTTAGATTTTGGCTATAATTGAGGACAATCACCTGGACTTTACAGAGTTCTTAGGGTTTTGAGTGCATCTGACCTCATGTTGATGGGGAGGTGCATGAGCATTTGTGCAAGTGCATCTGTTCAGTATGGGTCTAAAAAATCATGTATGTGTGGTGTCCACAAAATATCTCTGCTTGTAAATGCCATCGTAGTAATCTTCTATAGAGGTAGCTTATTTAAAAGGGGCTGTATTTAACCCATAGGGTCTTTTAATGGAAGCCGCTATTGTAAGACACTCACTAGATATTACTTTGCTTCATCTCAAAATGGCTTTAAGGAGAAATTCTATTTGTCACCCTCTTGGTGCTAAGCAGGAATTTACAATTTTAGTAAGTACATTTAGAACTACGTTTTCTAGAATCCTGCATCTTGTAATGTGATGAACTTGTGAAACTTTGTGACTTTTAAGATGCATTTGTTGTGAGGAAGCTCATATTATTTCCAGAAATATGGCTGCTTTGCTTGGGCTTCCTTGAGCCATATGTATAGTTGATCCCAGCATTCCAGATTTCTGTTACCATTGTAAGGGAGTAAAACCTGACTTTGCTTGACAGGTAACATCATTGCATTGTCACTTGTTTACTGCCACCTGGAAACCGTTTAATATTTGTGTGTGTGTGTGTGTGTGTGTGTGTGTTTTCTTTCTGAGTACTTTGGTCAGTTGTTCTGGTGCCTACAGTTGATCTTCAGTTCTCAATACTAAAAGACCGAGATTCCGTAGTTACCAGAAGTATGGCCTTGAATGGTATCAGCCTCTTTAAGGACCAACATATTGTCTCTCTTTGATTACTGGTAGGTTAACTATAGTTAAATGCCATTGCTGATGGGCTGCTTCATTTAATGCACTGTGGAACAAAAAAAAGGGTATTATTGGGATGGGATTATGACACTTTTAGACTTAACTCTTGATAGATTGGGGTAAAAAATGTTAAAAGATGTGATAAAGTGTGTGTGATACGATGTGAATTAACTATGCAGAATATGTACAAATTAGATGTACTCATTGTGTACATCTGCTGTACTTATTCCCTTGAGCCTGTGTTTTAATTTTTCAGTGTTCACATTACCTTGAGAAAGGCCATGTTTAGTACAGACACTGGATTTCTCCTTTGAAAAATTTTAGGATGGTTTGGGGAAATCAAGTGGTAAAGGAGTATGCTGAATATGCCATAATTTAGTGTGTTGCATTTTAAGAAGTTGGCAACGAACAGTTGTGTTGGCTTCATTATGTTGTCTTTGATAAATTGGCCTTTGAATTCACTTTTAAAATATTATGTTCCCACCTTAAATGTTCCCCGGTGCAGTGCACTGTGAATCTTTCATATTTTGAATATTTGTGGGTGCTTTTATGATTCATAAGATGTTAGATGAATTTTTTTACTTAACCATTATAATGATAAATATATAGGGGGGGTGTAGTTTACATGCTTTTTCATAAGTGTATGTTAAATAGCAAATGTATGGGTTTTAGGATTTTAACCATTGATGCTCTCCTGAGAAATGCGTATTCAGAGAGGTCTGAGAGCCTAATAGAACTCTTTTTAGACCAGGTGACTTTTATTACAGGTATTTGAAAATTAATTTGGATGTTTTGTTAATGTATAAAATGCAAGTTTTCTACATTGTCAGGAGTTGTGATGACTGTTTACTGTGTTGAGCTTTGGAGAACCTTATTTTTCTATTAAAATTAGTAAAAAATGAAGATTTATAGCAAAGTTAGCTTTGTGCTTTCAAATTGGGTGATACTTTTAAGGCTTAAGTATTTGTGTGTAATTGAAAATGGAAATGCAGATCTAAGTGAAATGTATCCTTGGCTGCAGGAACTGCATCCTTCTGTAAATTCAGCACTGTGGTCTCTAGAAAAGGTCAGCTGAATGCTTGTGAGCATTGTACAGACATTTCATCACCTGTTCCCTCACGTCTTTTGCTCTCCAACAGTTAATTCAGATGACAGTAAAGAGCAGAATCAATTATAAAAGTCTTTGTGCCAACTTTTATTAATTTTGATGACTTTTTAAATTTGTGAACTCCCCCCCTACCTGTTCAGAGGCTTTTTGATGGACAATGTTATGCTTACCTGTTGAATTCTATTGTTTCTGTGGCAGTATTTTTCTTTTATTGTTATAGTTATAATAAAATTAGATATATTAACATTTTTCTGGTGAAGAAAAATAAGTGTAACCTAGTAACTTTGATTTGGAATATTTTTAAGCCAGAGAGAATTGCTTTATATGTATTGTTGTAATTTAGGATTAATGATAAATAAGATCTTAGGGTCACTAGGTCCACCAACCACCTTAGTCCTAAATTGGAGTTCCTGGTTTTTGTACTAAAGGACATTTAGATAGTTGCCAAGAATTATAAAAATAAGAGGATGATGAGGTTTCTTAGCATCCTTTTCTTCCTAGAATTGAGCTGTTTCCATCTGCATGCCTGTGCTCTAAAGACAGCAGATTGAAAGTGAGCAGAACAGGCTCACTCCCATGTTTTTAAAACAAATTTCGTACTGCAGTTGAAAGAAGTATGAGGTGCTACTGTTAAAGAGCAAATTTCCTTACAAGATAGAAGACAGCTGTAATTACTAGGTCAAAGAGTTAAGAAGACATTTTAGAAGGTATACCAACCTGTGTGCTGTAGGATGCAAAAGGCTAGAAATCTGGTCTTTGACTAGCCTAGGCAGGGTGTGGCTATTACCAAGCTTTTTCTGTCTCTTGATACAGGCCCTGTTTTCTAGGACTGGTTGCCATAAATCCAGTGTTTCAGAGCTTGGTTCTTAGGGGCTGATGCTGTACGAATCCAGCCACACTGGATTACTCTGTTTTCCTGTAAGAGATATACCCTAAAGCAGGGGCTGGGGCCCATGCAGCCGGGGTCCTGATCATCAGCACCATGACTACACATGCCACCCAAGAGAAGTCGTTTCAGCCGTCACATTAGGGTGAGTTAATGAAACGTCTGTCCAAATACATCAGGCTAATTTTCAAGTTGATAATTTTATATGGCCTGTGAATGATGTTACAAATATCCAGATGGTGCCTGGCAGGTAAAAATGGCTCTCTACCCCTGATCTGGAGCATATACACCTAAGTCAGTCAGGTGTTAGTCATTTTCAGTCTTGGATGGGAGTGTACTTGAAGGTTAAGTCTCCATTAGCTGAGTTACTTAGACTTTTACAAAGTACAAAGAAATGTCTAGGGGGAAAACACATAACTATGATGAGTATTAAAAGCCTTCTCTTGAAAGATGTTAATCATCAAATCAATTTCCAGTAAAGAACTTCTACTTATGTAGGGATGCTAGTTGAGCTATGGCAGCAGATTGGAACATGATCGTCTGTAAGAGATTAACCCCAAGGTGCCGGGGTTACTGTGTGCGCGTGTGCTCAGAGACAAAATGCAGCTACTGGTTGCCCATTTTTGTAACTTTGTCCCATGTGGACCATTCTGTCGATAGACTGCACCCATTCTTTTGGCCCAGCAGAAGAGCCCCACCCCCTCGGGTGTTTACTTTTTGGTGGAAGGGTTCTCTGAGGCAGCTGGGATTTTCTTTTCTTTTGGTGGAAGGGGCGGGGTGGTGGTGGAAGGCTGTGTTGCGTTCTGTTGGAAGAACTATTGTTTTTTATCAGATACCTTTTATCAGGTGGTGATGAGGAAGAGACTGTTGAGTGTCCGCCCCCTTTGCCACTGTGGAAATTTGTAAGCAATGGTGATCCTCTTCCTCTCCTCGCAGAGTGTGCACATGTCTGCGCTTTTGCACCTTGTGTGCATGGCAACCCAGTTGGTATGGAAACAAAGAAAACTTTTATGCCTTGGAGGCGTGTAGACATCCTTATGATGGTTTTCAGTCTCTGAAGGGGTAGTGAACTTTTTGATACGGAAAATAACATTTTAATTTAATCCAACCTTTTAATTTGTTTATCCTGAGATTCTGAGACAAAAAGCTCAGAATTATGGGGTGAGATATTTTGGTCACAACTTTATTAATTAGCCAGTTCTTTGTAAAATGACACTTTGACTTTCCTTTTTTTTTTGGGTCTATTTTCTTTTCTTCCTTTAAAAAAAAAATCATTTTTATTGGGGGCTCATACAACTCTTATTACCACAATCCTTACATGGTTCAATTGCATAAAGCACATTTGTACATTCGCTACCCTCATCATTCTCGAAACATTTGCTCTCCACGTAAACCCCTGGCATCAGCTCATTTTTCCCCTCCCCGTGCCCCACTCCTTCATGAACCCTTGATAATTTATAAATTATTATTCTGTCATGTCTTACACTGTCAGACATCTCCTTTCACCCACTTTTCTGTTTTCCATCCCCCAGGTCATATGTAGATTCCGGTAATCTGTTCCCCCTTTCTACCTCACCCTCCCGGTATCGCCACTCTCACCACTGGTCCTGAAGGGATCACCCACCTTAGATTCCCTGCGTTTCCAGTTCCTATCTGTACCAGTGTACATCCTCAGGTCTAACCAGATTTGTAAGGTAGAATTGGGATCATGATGGTGGGCGAGGGAGGAAGCATTTAGGAACTAAAGGAAAGTTGTATGTCGCATCGTTGCTACACTGCACCCTGACTGGCTCGTCTCCTCCCTGTGACTCTTCTGTAAGGGGATGTCCAGTTGCCTACCGATGGACTTTGGGTGTCCACTCCGTACTCCCCCTCATTCACAACGGTATGATTTTTTGTTCTGATGATGCCTGATACCTCGTCCCTTCGACACCTCGTGATCACACAGGCTGGTGTGCTTCCATGTGGGCTTTTTTGCTTCTGAGCTAGGTGGCCGCTTGTTTACCTTGGCTTTCCTTTCTTGATATTATGAATAGACTAGATTTGACAGCAAAATAAAGGTTCTTGTAATTGATTTAGAAAGGTAGAAACTTCCCCAACAGGTTGGCTGGTTAGATGAGGACTTTTGGAATATACAGAAGCAGTGGACTTATACTCTCCATGGACTTATTATATGAAGAGGACATCAAAAAGTTGGTGTGAAAATTCCATTGTATTTAAAATTGTTCCATGAATGTTTTCAAGTGCCCTTGTACATATGCACTGATAGGAGGGTACAGAAAGACAGACATCTGCATCTTAGGTTTGTGTATGGAGCCCACTCAGCCATTTAATTTCAAATGCAAGTGCCCAAAGAAGT
>NW_022111373.1:31184895-31210823 GCF_000313985.2 Echinops telfairi | reverse complement strand
GACTTCCATTTTTATGAGTTATTAGCAATTTTTTCCTCAGTAACAAAAGCGAGCTGTTTTCCTACATTTTTGTGTGTGTCTATATTTTTGATGTTTGTGTAAAACTACACTTTAGTAATTATCTTGTAGAAATCATCTTTGTTAAATATTGACTCATCTGAGATTTATGTACAATTCAAACTTTAAAGATTATCTTTTGCCTAGTCTAAATAAAAGCATAAAATTTAGTTTGAAAGGAAAAAATACCAATTTCTCTTAATACCTTGATAAGACTTTTACATATACTGTGGAGAATAGGTAATGTTCATGGAAGATACAAGAGCCATGATAAGTGATTTTGAGGGAGACCTACAAAAATTGGTAGAAAAAGTTGATACAATGGTTCTACTACATAGATTCAATTAAGAAAACTGGACTTTATATAAACCTCATTAGTCATTTTATATGAAATGATTTGATAAATAAAAGCAATGTTTTGTTACTTTTATCTTCTAGGGCATTGTAACGCTTAGGGAACGACTATAAGTAAACCTTCAAGTGACTTGTCTCTTGTAAGGAAGTTCTGGGTGCTGCTTTTGTGTGTGTGTCAAGAATTTAGGGGGACTCATGAGTGGGGGAAAAATGCCCTTTGAGCTTGCCTTACACTTACAAGAACAGACATCTTTAGAACAGACTGTGGGTTTTTAATACATTCTGGCTGAACCATAACATAGTCTCTTTCCCTCAGTGCTAAAGGGTAAGAACTAGATCGAAATGTTTGCTGGATTGTCCTTCCAACCAGTTAGTGTCAACCTACCCACAGGAGCAGCTCTCCTCTGTCCTTTAGGGATGCCGGGTCAGAATATGGATGGCAGGTAGCACACAGGACAATAGTCTTCGTTGAGAAAATGAGTAAAGTTCTATGTTGTTCCAGGTATTGTAAACTGATGCAAATAAGCCCAGTTTAGAAACTTAAAAACCTTTTATAAAATTCAATTTGAGTTTTGGAAATTTTCTCTTGTATTTTGTTAAATGATTGTTCAAATACTGGCTTTCTGTAAGAGCATGTTAGATTTAGACTATTTGTAGTGCCATATTAATAAAAAATTGTTTTGAGCAGTTTTGGTTACTACCTTAACCTGGTTTCTGCTATTCACTACTTGCTATTTGGGTTCCTAGTTGGTCATCTTTTGGTCTTAGCTCAGCCATCTGTGGACTATGAGAGATGACCAGGAGAGCATGTTGTTAAAATGAAAATGGAATGAGTGTATTACTTTCTAGCTCTGGTGGAACCGATGGCTGTGGGTGATTAGAAATTGGGCGGTTAACAGCAAGGTCAGCAGTTCAAACTCACCAGCCACTTCCATGGGAGAAAGAGAAGTCTGCTTGAAAACCTTATGTAAGGTAGTTAAGAAGTGGAACTGATAGCAGTAGGTTATATATGCTCACAAACAACTGGTTGTTGCTTTAAAGCAAGAGTGTAGTGGTGGCCTTGAGATGTTATGTAATTTCTAGTACTGTTTAAATGTGTGCCATATAGGCTGCTTAGCTGCTCTCAGAGCGGGAAGATACGCATTCTTCTCCATTAGAGTCCTAAACTCTTTGCTAAAAGTAGCCAAGGTATTGATAGTCTTAATGCCAAAGATGGCTTACTTTAAGAGTACAAATTTGAACTTAGTGATAGTGTTCCTTTAACACACAGGTTGCAAAGCTGCTTGCTATTTCTAGTAGTCCTGATTTTTTTGCACTTTCAATTCTTGATATTAAACAATTCTTAGATAACTTCACATTTATGTTAACTTGTTGTAAGAATGAAACCAAATAAAGTTTCTTTGGATGTTGGGCTTTTTTACTTCATATCTTACTTCTAGTTGCTGTGGAGGTGGCCCAATTGCTGGCGCCTCCATAGGGTTTTCAGTGGCCAAGGTACCTTGAGTGGCTTCCCAGCTCGCAACTTTCTGCCTAGCAGTTATGTGTTAGCTGTTAGTGCTGCCTGGGGATACCCCCGCTGTAATGGGAAGCAACACAGGTTTCATATTTACATGTTGTACAGAAGAACAGCTTTACTGTTAATACATCATGGCATTAGAAATATTTATTCAGAATATAAGAATGTTTGTAAAATATTATAAATGTCTCTGTATAAATAAATGGATTTTTAAAAAACAATTCTATATCCAATAACACAAAGTAGCTATTTTACAGCAGCTAAAAACTAAAGCCATCTGGAAACATTTAAAGCCATCCATACAAATGAATCTAAAAAAATTACAAGGTATATAGTACAGTGTTAAGTCGCAGCTTAAAACAAGCAGTTCAGTACAAACAAACAGTAGAACAATACTGACAAATGCAAAACTTAGTCAAATGTGCTTTAATAACTGACAGTACTTCAAGCTGGTTTTTCTAATTCAAGTGGTATAAAAGAAACACATTTTCAAATAATAGGAAATCTAATCTCATGCAAAGTAAATAAACCCTGACAAAGTGTCTAACAACTGATTAGAGCTCGAAATAAAGCTAACATGTTTTACCATCTTTGCATTAGATTCAAATAAAAGCAGATCGGGGGCCCTCCTTCACTTGGCAGCCCTTCCATGAGCACTGTTACGTGGGTATTATGAGTTCTACAAACTGAACATTCTTCCATATGGGTTGGATTTGGGAAAAAGTGCAGAAGTAGATAGAGCAAAAATTATTCAGCTAAGCCAGAGCACCAGTGCTCGTTTAGGGCCATTTTGGAGGAGCTTGCTCTGCCGATAGGCTTATGGTTATCCAACAGGTACATGTAAATATGAGTATGTGGGTGCAGGCACAGGTATTCGTTGAAAATGCATTATGTATCTCCTTAGACAAACACTTCCAACACTGGATTAACGATTGTACTGTTAAAGGGATGATGATTTTTCTTTCATATGCAATGTGGCAAGAATTTATCTATTAGAAATCCTCACCAAGGATGTGTAATGGTCTGTGAACCATCTTCCGCTGTACTGTGTAAGCACACATAGGCATGAAGAGTTGCTCTTCAAAGTGCATCCTTTTCTGCTTGCTTATAGTTTAAGAGCCACTGCTGGCCCAGTGGTGCTCTGTTTGGTGCCAGCAGCCAGCATTAATTATATTGGTATTTCTGGTTCTAATTCTAAAGTCAAGCACTTGGCAGCCAAGGCATCTCTTTTAGTGAAGTGTGTGAAATAGATGCAGAGTTAACCATCAGATCTATATAAACACAGTTTCGATTAACCTAGGGTAGGATTTGGATTAACCTCCAAAAAAACAAACAAACTGCAGCAAAGGCATCCTTTTCATTCTGTAAAGCTATACCTGTTCTACAAGACAGTTCCCAGCTTCCTTCTGGACGTGCGAGATCAGCAAGCCTCGTTAAAAGGTGATGACTCTAGCATTTCTAATTAAACAGAAAATCAGTTGCTGTGAATTTTTTCCAGAACATTTTATAGTGTTATTCTACAACACTGTCACTTACGCAGAAAAAAAAATTGACTTAACAGCCCCCTTTCCTCCAACCCCAAACAAAACTTGTGGCAACCCTATGGCAAGCTAATGGACATTCAAGTGCATAATTCTCAGAAATGTTTCCTCAGTCTGGATTCTTTGCAGCTATAGATCTGTCTGCTACCTCTCCTGTAGCTGTAAACTTACTCAACAGGATGTTTTTTCCTTTTCAATTCTTTGTAGACTGGCTGGGTCATACACTGACACATTTGAAAACAATAAACTCGTGGAGGGAATGCATTGACTGTTATTTCTGCAGTTTGGAGATTGCATCACTTCATTTAAAATCTGAGGATTAACCCTAGATTCTTCAGATTTAATTGATAGGATTGAAAAAAAATTGCATGGTAAGTTCTGGACACTAGAAGCTCTTCTGGAGTTAGGCCAATCACAGGCAGTCTGTGTACAGCTGGGAAACAGGAGCCTTTGAAAGAATTTCACGTTTCCCTCAATCCCTATCTAAGTGTTGTTAAGGAGGGAAAGCCCCATAGGCTCTAAGTCCGACAGCCTGTCAAGGCTCTTAATTTAGACTTTTCTAAGGTCCCTGTTAAGTACGGCTGCATGCTTAGAAGATATAGTAAGAAGTACGTGCATCTGAAAGGAGAATGGAACAATTATGTTTAACTCACACTTAATTTTTTATTAACCTAACATTCTAGTTTCAGGCAGCATGGATATTACCTTCAAAAACCTGACACACTAGCAGATGAGAATGAATGTTAAACAGTTAATTACCTCCACTGGCAAAGAAGTCTCTTTTGCCTGAACAAAAGTCTTTGTTGCCTCGGTCCACTTTGTTTGCTTCAATTGAGCACAATTGAACAGTGACAAAGCACTGCCAGGGACCCGTGAAATGGGTCCTTCTCTCGCCCCTTTTATCAGGAGCTACAGGCTGAACAGAGAAGGGGATTGCCGAAAGTGTAACCACTGGGAAAACTGGAAGACAATTAAAAATACAAAGACCCCAGATGTGTTATCTTCTACAAGTTAGAACCCAAACGACTTCGTACCCTTGAGGGGGACGTTCACTTGAACAGCTCCTGTCTGGAGAAAAACTCAGGCAGAGTCTAGCATCCTGGGGCCAGCACCTGCCATCATTTATGTAACTGCACTCTCGGGAGGCCTCAGAATGATGCATAACTAAGGGCTGGTTGGTTCACCTTTGACAAGAGTTGTGTATTAACAGGATTTGAAAAATACCAGGGAAGGAATAAACCATTAAAAAATCTTTTATTCTATATTGTTTATAAATGCAACACTTTTTGCCTGAAACATAGTTTTCACCCACTCGCCACGTATTTGAAAACATTAACTTGAAGTATAAACTCAAAATAAGGCCAGGTAGGATCAGTAATGGCCCCGGGGTCCAGGATGGCAGAACCTCTCGTCTAAAGTATAAGGGTGGGTTCTCTTATATAAGCCTTGTCAGCATTTTGCTTGGAATTTCATTGGTTTCAGGGTGAAAGGAGGCCTTCGCCACCATTCTAGAAAAGACTTATCAGGTTTGGTGGAGGATCAGCACAAACAAGGGCTATGACAATGGGCTCAAATGTTACCAGTGACAGCCAAGGGTGCATGAGGCATGGGTACTGTTTCATTCTGCTCTGCGTAAGGCTGTCACAGTGGCTGACTCGATGGCAGCCAACCTCCACCCCTCCCCCTCACCGGCTGCCCCTCCATGCTGCAGGGAGCAGTGGGGTCAGTAGCAGTCTTTTCAAACGAGCAGCCTTGGGACAGCCTCTGGCTCTTGGAGACAAGTTCAGAATGACATATATCCACATGTGGATGAGTTTTGATTCCTACAAAACAGCAATTATGTCGTGCTCTGGACTAGAGAGAAAAGTACTTTAAAAATGGTTCCCTGCTCTCGAGGAAACTCCTGATAAATTTGTAGTTCCACTGTACTTGTCATTAACATTCTCACCTCTAATTCTTGGCTCCACTGGGCAAGGGAATGTCAGTCACGAGTTCCCATTGTATCCTTTGCCCCCAGTGTGAAAGGCAGAGGGAGACTCCATTCTCTCAGTACAGAACTGGTCCAGCACAGGCTTGTACTACTTAAACTTTAGGATATAAGTTTAATATAAGACCGATACATTACCTTCTTGTGACCTGAAACCACAACAGAACCATGTTTGAGACATGGGTCTCGGAAACCAAAGCCTTGTTGCAGTCTCCAACCAGCAGCTCTGCTAGAGGCTAACCTGTCAGTTTTCACTGAAGGAACAAAGAGGAGAATTTTGGGGAACCAGAAGCTAAACCCGTTGTCTACCAAAAAGAGAAATAGAAAATGGAAAATCATATAAGTAAATGGCTGGAATTTCACAGCTGAACAACCTCGAGCTCACAAAAGGCAGGAGACGAGAAGCAAGTGCTGAAAGGAGAAGCCGGGTACTACTGCTGAGCACAACATGTATGTACATGCCATCTGTGGGCCTGGGAGGGAGGAGCAGCACCCCACCCGTCTGGATACAGTCCACCCAAGAGTCCCCGGGGCTGCCCAGCCTCGGGCTGAGCTGACCTACCTGCCCAGCTTCCCTGTTCTGATTCTCCCAAACAGGTACTCTGCCCCAAAGACCCTCCTTCCCCTGGTGGCCTGCTACAGCTTGGCTTCTGCAGGCATAACGTTGGTGCTGGAAAGGCTGTTAGAGTGAAGTTTCATTGGTGTGTGGCCGTGAGTTCTCCTCCTCTAGGAGAGCTATTCTTTGTTTGAGCATCCTCACTTGGGTCTCGTGCCTTTCCACCATGGCCATCATCTGGGATTCCAGCTTCTTCAATTTATTTTGATGCTTCTTCTTTGCTTTCTCATAGGCAGCCACAAGGTTGCTGTATGGGAGTGGGGGAAATGAGAATGAAGAGCATTAAGACATAGCCTGTCCCATTTGATAACCAGGATTATATTAAACCACTCAAATGCTTCCTGAAAAACCTAAAATCAGGCGATTAGAGGCAGCACAGAACCAGTATTTCAGCCCTCATGGCCACTCATCTATTTGTCATAACCATTATTGCTTCAACTCAACTGTTCAGGATTTGTCACTTAACACCTTAGGAAGGGGTTTGCACGAGTTAAAATCAACTAGCCAAACCCAGAATACATAAGCAGAAAAGTCAGCTGAATTATAAAAATCTTATTTAAATACAGATAAACTGTTCCATGGTTGCTTCCACAAGATGGTCAAGTTTAAGTTCCCGGGTGTCCATAGGCTTTCACATCTAGGTGGTCTCATCTAGGATGAGAACAGAGGTTTCCACTGCTTGGACTCCCCCTCAGTTTGGGGTAGTTCGAAGCATTTAATTAGGCCACTGGGAACAGACCCCCCATGAACTGTGGCATTGGGGAGGCAGAGGGTTGAGTGGGTAGGCCCATGTCAGGGTTAGTCCAGGGCTGAGGAAGGCCAGCTGCCTTTTCTGTTCCCGTATGATTCCCCTAGTTCCTTCCATGGACCCCTTTCACAGTGCTAAACGGGTGGCTCGAGGGCTTCTCCAAGGTTCATCTGGGGATCTTCGAGGCCCTTTATGTTTCAGCCGTGTATCTGCGAGGCTGGGTTTTCCTGAGTGCTTCAAACAAAACAGTACATTTAGAAGCAGATGTGAGAATCCATTGTCTTCTATTAAAGTGAGAAATGCAAAGATTAATAAAATTTTGTAAAACAGTGCCATTCTAAAAGTATGTAGAAACCAAAGCTTATTTGATGGGGGGGGGGGGAGACTACTTAATGGGCACTGAATTTATGTTAAGGATGGTGGAATAATTCAGAATTTAATCAGTGTCAATTATACATGTAAAAATGGTTGAATTGGCAAATGTTATGCTTTATGATTAATAAAACTGCCACTCTTATTTTTCTGACAGCTGCTTTTTTAAAAGTCTTTTGTGTTTCTTAGAAACTTATTATCTGTAAATTAATAAATATCTATTTTGGCCATTTTAATTTCTAATATAATAAGGGTCACCAGATACAATGCACACAAAAAATGCTCTTTTGAGACTTTTGTTTTTTTATGAGTGTAATGGGTTCCTGATCCCAAAATGGTTGAGACTGCTGCCTTAGATGAGTGCTTCCCAAAGTGTTTTACAAAGTGTTGCTCATATGACAAGGTACCCCAAAACATTATGAACATGTGGCTACCACCCAAAGCAATTTATCTGAGGGAGTACCCCCCAACTACCCAAGTTATGTATTTATGTTTTTTTTACAAAACAACCTTACTCTCCATTACACTTAATACATTTGTCAAATCTGGGATTCCATTCTTGGAAACATTTTTCAAACTCATCTATTTGGATGGCTGACGGCACCTCTCTTGTTTTTTTTCTTCACCTCATCTATTTGGTCAAATCCCTGTCCTTTCATGTCCTTCATTAGTGGAAATAAAAAGAAGTCTTACAGTGTGAGGTCAGGTGTGGGGCAAGAGAGGCCTGCTGGTTTTTGCTCAGAGGGGTCACTGAGATGGCTGCATGAGCAGGTGCATTGTCGTGGTGGCAAAAATAGTCCCTCTTCTGCCACAAATCAGGTCTTTTTGTCTCACACTGTTACACAATCTTTTCAGAACCTCTAAATCAGACGTCCTCAAACTACAGCCCGCGGGCCACATGTGGCCCACTGAGGACATTTATCTGGCCTGCCAGGTGTTTCTGTCCTTTTTTACTTCAAAATAATGACATAAAAAATTTCAATTTCACTTGACTTTTTTGGGGTGAGGTAATGATGGTGTCTTCCACAAGCATGATTGATGTTTGCTTTTGGGATCATAAGAATAGCACCATGTCTTGTTACCAATGAGACCTTGGAAAAAATGTCTGGGTCACTTCAGAGCTGTTCTTTCAAAGCACGGCATGTTTCCACTCAATGCTCCTTAAGCTGGTCAGTCAGAACCTGAGGCACAAATTTCGCAGCGACTCTTCTGATTCTCAAAATTTCTGTTAAAATTCAGTGATTCCAAGATAGTCCCAGATAACTTTCCCATCTCTTCAATGGTCTGTCATCAATCTTCAAGCACAAATGCATGAATTTTGTCTATATTTTCATCTATTTGGAAGTTGACAGACATCATACACTTGAGTTTTTCCCATAGCGCAGTCCTTGTAAGTTGTGTTCAACATCAGAATAGTTTCTGAGGCATTTTTCTAGAGCAGGAAACAAAATTTCACAGCCATACACTGCTCTCGTAAATCAGCCATCACAAAAAATGAGGTTCAAGCTAAACTGCTTTTATGAAAAAATTCACTGTGACCAGAGAACTTTCCCAGGTGACACCACTGGATGCACTAACTCAGAGTGGGTTGCTTAAGCTCACCTAGTGGGAAAAATGCTTACTATGGGGGGAAAAAAATACTATGAAAGTTCCACTCCAGTTTTTTTTTTTTTTGGGTATCCCCTCGTAAAACATTCAGTAGCCAATGTGTTTGAAAGACAATAGCTTAAATAAATGTAAATTGTTTGTTTACCATATGACTCCTCAGAAAGGTCAATACATGAAATAAAGCACGAGAGGATACCGTGAGCAATGTTTTCCAAACAGGGCCCATCTGACCAAGCTTTCTTAGGACGTGTACAGGGGAACCCCTGGATAATGCTGCTGGAGGAGAGACCAGGCTCTGGAAGGGGCCCTGGGGGAAACACTGTTGGTGTGCAGGGATGTGGACATGTTCTCTGCCTGGGGCTTGTCTACACGTAGCATCCACCCAAGTACCAGAATGAGCCGACAAATACAGACTGTTACCTGTTGGCCCGTTTCAGGTCATTAACGAACTCTGCTGACTGCTGGTGTCTAATCTCGCTGCTCTTGGTGAGTCTTTCCAAGGCGCTCACCAGCTCTTGAACTCTGGACTTCAACTTCTTTTCTCTGCATCAAGGAGAGACAACCCAAGCTGAGTAACTTGAGATGCTGGTGGGGGTGGCCCCTGGATGGTGGGGAGGAGGGGGTGGGGAGTGGGTTTAACTTGCCAAGTCCAAAGGCAAAAGTATGAAAAAGAAACTACTCAAAGACCAAGAGCGGCACTGGCCTCTCAGCAGGAACACCTTACCCCACTTCATTCTCAAAGGCCACCTGAGCCTGTTCCTTTAGAAATGTGGTCATGTCAAAAAGGAACAAGTCAGGAATTTCTGTTATTACTCTTCCAGATGGGAGACAAGCTAATCTTTGGAAGTTACTGTATGTTGTTGGCATACGGACCCTCAGCAGGCTGCCCACAAACCCCGGTCTCCCCGCTTCCCCAAGACGCCCAAGCACGAGCCCCGCAGAGGTGCCGGAATGCCATCTGCCCGCTTGTGCTGCCCACCCAGACCCACCCAGACGCAGTTAAGATCCTTGAGACCACACTGAGCCTGCCCGGCTCAAGCCACACAAAGAGGTGGTAATAGAGGAAGTGACACTACGTTCCTCATTTTTAAAATTCTTGTTTCCCTTTAAGGAATTTGCACCCTCATATGATAATTCTCACTCTGGGCAACAGAACCCTTGATAACTTATAATTATTATTTTGTCATGTCTTACACCGTCCGACATCTCCATTCACCCACTTTTCTGTTGTCCGTCCCCAAGGGAGGAGGTTATGTGTAGATCCTTGAAATCGGTTCCCCCTTTCCACCCCACCTTCCCTCCACCCTCCCCGGTATCGCTACTTTTCAGCACATTTTTTATGCAGTTTTTGTGGTAAAATTAGGTAGGTTGGCTTATACTCCAGTATATATGTTAATCAAGGGGTACATACTATGTAAATGCCTTGCAATTGTTTGTAAAAAGTGACTGACATTCATGAGGTTTAGAGGGGCAACGGATATAAATGAAAAAGATCATTTTTAGGAGTATAGCGTTTTGCCCAGGAGCCTGGTAGTGTAGTAGTTATGTGTTAGGCAAGGTCTTAAGTTTGAAACCACCAGTTGCTCCCAGGGAGAAAGAAAGGTTTTTCTACTCCTATAAACAGTTAGTCTTGGAAATCCACAAGCAGTTCTAACCCTATCCTATAGGGTCACTATGGGTCAGAACCAACTCCATGGTAGAGAGACAGAGACCTTTGCTGTGGGGTTAATTCTGACTCAGAGTGACCCACAGGACAGAGCAGAACTGCTTCCTAGGGTTTCTAAGGCTGTAAAGCCTTATGGAAGCAGACCGCCTCATCTTTCTCGTGGGGGCCACTGGGAGGTTTGCACCCACCAACCTTGTGCCTAGCAGTCCAATGCTTGTGCCACCAGGACCCCTTATTTGAACACATACAACTGAAAATTCACACTAAAAACGGACTCCACTGGCGGGAATCTCCATGGTGGTGAACGCTGCCCACAGGAGGGGTGTGGGGTACATTCATTTTGTACTTCACTCTTTCACACTGCTTGGGATGTTTGCAACTTTGTGATTTTCTAAGCTGGTTTGTGAGATAGGCTCTTGTTAGGAAGACCATGTGCAGGTGGCTTGGGCCAGCAGAAACGTTTCTGCCAGGAGGCGCAGTGGTGCAGGCCCTGGCTCTCCTGGGCCTTCAAACAGCTAGTCTTCCGGCCCTTAGTCACCACGGGGGCAAGGCAGTCTCTGATTAATCAAGAAAGGAAACAATGCAGAAATCCACACCAGGGTGAGGATGGCAGGGGCCGGGGAACCTAGCAACCAGCCTGGTCTCCCTGACTCAGTTGACGGTATCCTCCCACCCTTACTGGGTCTAGCCCCAGCGCCAAGCAGGAGGAACAGACCGGCAGAGCTTCTAGTGAAAGTGGCCCCCACTTGCTGTGGAGGCACTGCTCTCAGTGATCTGCAGTCAGCTCACGCCTGGCTGCAGTTCCCACAGGATCCCAGAGGGGCAGCATTTCCCACCAGAAGTGAGAATGGCATCTTGGACTAAGCAACTCACTCACCCCACCCCCCAGTCCCCAGCCTCTTCTCAGCCTAGTGAGCAGACCTTGGTGGCTGCGGGAGGAAACAGATTTCAGACTCACTTCCACGGAGTCTATTCCGACCCATAGGGCCATAGTGGGCAGGGTAGAACTGTCCCCGTGGGTTTCCAAGGCTGTATGTCTTTACAGGAGCAGAATGGCAGGAGGGTTTGAACTGCTGACCTTGCAGTTAGTAGCCCAGAGGGTAACCCTGCTAAAAAGAAAAGGGAGGCTTCTTTGTTCTGTAGGAATCCTGAGTGGCTGAGCAATTGGCTACTAAGTGAAAGGTTGATTCAAACCCATCCAAAGGCATCTTTGCAAGAAAGGCCTAGTGATTGAAGCCGGGCGAGCATAGCTCTGCTCCGCACACCTGGCTCACTCCCGAGCTGGAATCAGCTCAAAAGGCAGCCGGTTTGGTATGGTTAAAATTTTGATGCTGTTTTGATGACTTTTCTGTATCATTGTAAAGTTGAAAACAGGAAAGAATTGAACATGTATCCATTAAGCCAATAGGAAATTCTCACACACACACACACAAATTACCCAGAGCAATACCACCTCCTCCCTCCCCCATCCAGTTGTAATAACCACATCTCCAAGACTGGGAGGGAACCGAAACCCAGGGTGACACAAAGGCATCTAGGGCCTAATGGGACCGGATGCAACCTTCTGAACCTAGCAGGCTCCAAAGGAGGTCAGAACCCCAGAGGACAGGACTTGTCCCAGACCTGCCATCCCGGTTAGGGGTGGCTGCTCTCTGCTGAGAGCTTAGAGCTGGCCCAAGAATGTCTCAGGCCTCAGGAAGGGAGGTGGAAGAGAATTTATGGCAATCCCCCCCCCACCCCAAGAAAAGAACGAGGTTGATTTACTCAAGGATATAGGCACATGGCCAAACCTCAGACTTGAACCTAAATCTGGACTATTTTACCTGTTTCATTTCAGGGAGATGGGCACCTGCAGTAAAGAAACCACTTACCCGACTCCAATATGCTAACCCCCAGCAAGGTCACGGCCTCTCCCCACTGTGCCTCAGGCAGCAGCCACTAGCCCCTAGCTCTGGTAGAGCCAAACTGAGATATGCTCTAAGTATAAACAAACACTGGAAGTGGAAAATTTACTACATGGAAAACATTTAAAGGAAACCCCCAGCTGCTCCAAGGAAGACAGATGAGACCGTCCCACCCCATAGTCACAGCCGCCGAAACGAGGAGGGCAGTGGACTCGGTCCTGTAGGGTCGCTGTGAGTCAATCATGTGATGGCAGCGGAGTTTGGGTTGGTTAAACCTCTATTCAACTGGGCTGTTCTTGGGCCCATTTCAGATGATCAGTTTGGGTGGAGGCATTGAGTGGATAGTGTCCCAGGTGGTCTTTGTCCTCAGGCACATCTGAGGCTCTTCATCTGGGTGATGAGCTCCCTGTCCTGGGAAGGTCAGGGCACGTTCACATGCACAGCTGTTTGCCGCAAGTCCACAGCATGTATCAGATCCTTAAAGGACGACTGAGAAAAGCCATGACCTACACCTGCTCCTCAAAGCCGTTCCTAAAATGACCAATAGGGTCTCCACCGCTCACCGCTCCTTCGAGGTCCTAACTCTAATTGGCTTTCAGGTAAGAAAGAATCTATGTGGTTTATGCAAATAAGGTTAAAACGAGAACTTTCCGAGGCTGTACACAGAAGAGAAAATAAAAATTCAAGAGCGTACTTTCCACTTGCCCATTCTCCAACAACGCATTTATAAAGGCAGTCTCGAATCGAGACTGTATCCAGATCTCCATCCGCCCTTGTCCCAGTAGTCTCAACGACTCACTCCCAGCCAGGGGTCAATTCTGAGGCCTAGCGGCCCGATAGGAAAGGGTAGAGCTTCCCGTGGGGTTCCAAGTGTAAATCCCCATTCGCACTAGCATAGGCACTCGGAAACAGAATCCAGCTGCACGAAATACAAACACAACTGGGAGGGGGAGGGAAGGGGGAGGGGGAAAATAAGCAAATGAGGGCTAAAGTAGAGGGCAAATGTTTTGAGATTGATGAGGGCAACAGGTGTACATATGTGCTCGACTCAATGGATGTACGTATGGACTGTGATAAGAATTGTACGAGCCCTCAATAAAATAATTTAAAAACAAAACAAAACAAAAACACAACTGGGGGAGTCCAGCAGTGCCATGGAAACCCAGGTCATGACGCAGCACGCGTGTGTTCCCGTGCCAAGGTTTTCCACCCCAGCATGCCCACGGCTCCCTGGAAACGAGGCTGTTTCCACTCCGAAGGTCCTCTGGATTTTAGTCTGACCATACTGGCCAGGAAGGACGTTTCCCTCTTTCTTTTTACAAAATTGAAACAATCTTAAACGGGACCGGGCGTGAAAACACACTGAAATGTGAGTCTCCGTGCAGTAAGTGTAGTAGGCTGGGCGGGAGACTGAGGGAGCTAGGTGAGCACGGGAGGCCTTGCCCGGAAAGATGGCATTTGAGTGATCACCGAAGAAACCGTATTTTCCCGGAACTTCAAAGACAAGCAGCAGCACTCTGTGATCAAGGCGAGCCCGGCTAGAAGGAAGTAGTAAGTGGCCTTGCTGCTGGGCCGGAACCTTTCCAGGAGCTGTAATCAGACGGAACCAGGGGGAGTCCCAGCCAGGTAGTCACAGACCTGGAATGCCTCCGTAATCACTAATTACACTGAATTAGCCGCTAGTCCTTGAAAGAATTGTCTGCACATGCAGTTTGCCTCTTTTTCACCCTTCAGCCCCGGTCAGCCTCCCGTCTGTCTCCACTGAAACTGCTGGCCAAGGTCATCAGTGGTCACCACACTGGTCACTTTGTCCTCATCTCGCTTGACCCATCAGCACCTGCTCACAGAGGCGACCGGTCCACTCCATGCCACGAGCTTCTGGACGCCGGCTTTATGACGCAGGAGCGTCTGCATTGCATGTGCTCTACTGACTATGGTTCCTGTTGCCTCTACATGTCCTGTGTCATCTTTTACATGTGATGCTCTTTCCTTAAAATAAAATTCCAAGAGTGTACTTTCCACTTGGCCGTCGAGACGAGAGAGTACCCAGGTCGGCATTTCCGTGACTCTCACACACTCACCGATTCTCTCCCTTCCCACTTCCGTTCCTAAAACGACCAATAGGGTCAACACCTCAGATCTGTAGACCCCTGGGCTTGTCGACTGGCCATTTGCACTCGCTGAGCATTTTCAGGTGACCAGGCCCAAAGCTCTCACTTGGATAAGCACAATAGCCTCCGAATGGTTTTGTCACAGCGCAGCTGGGGTAATTTCTTTTTTTTAAAAATTATTTTATTGAGGACTCGTACAATTCTTTTCAGTCCATACATTCATCCATTGAGTCGAGCACATATGTACACCTGTTGCCCTCATCAATCTCAAAACATTTGCCCTCTACTTTAGCCCTCAATATCATTTGCCTATTTTTCCCCCCCTCCCCCAAATTTCTTAAAAAGACAAATCCAATCGTACGTCTGCCTTTCAGGGCATTTCACTTACATTTGAAATAAAATCGGTAGTCTTACTTTGACCAATAAAATCCTGCTGGCACTGACCCCTTGCTAACTCCCCACCCTTCTCACTGGAGTCCTATCCATTGGAAGCACACAGCAGGGCTCTCTGTGCTTGGCGGGCATTTCCCCCACTCTGCTGCTTCTCAACACAGCTCACACATCACCTCCTCACCATCCCACCCAACTAACCCCCCCTGTTCTCCCACCACCCCCACCCTGAATTACTACACTGTGTGTGGCCCTCCGTCATTTCCTCCTCGGCACCGCCATTCCACATGTTATGAGAAACATGACATGAGTTTCCACATGTCATTAGCAGTATTCACATACACAAGGAAACCCCCAGTTACTACATCACATCACCCCATTTATTGTTTAACAATATAGTACTTTATTGCTACTAAAGAACTTGTTTCAATAACTTTGTCTTCAATAAAAATATAAATCAAGATCCCTGCCATTTCAACTCCAATTGAATTCAAACATCTAAAAATAGATCTGAAGGCTGGCAGTTCAAACCCACTCACTGGTGCGATGGAAGAGGGAGGGGCCTGGTGATGGGCTTCTGGAAAGATATGGCCATGAAAACCCACTGGAGAAAGACATGAATTTGGGGAAGTCCTTTTAAACTACAAGAGTATGTCACATCACCCTACTTAGACTGTTGCTGGTGTCACCACACTCTAACAATACTTTGTCCCGAATATACAGTAAGGGGATACTAGCTATCTCTTTACCAGGAGAAACTAATTCCCACAAGCCTTTGCGGGCAGGCCCACTATTATTCTAACATACAGACAAGGCACCTGAGACACAGGAGAGACCCGTCCCCACTTAGCCAGCAGGCCTGAGGGAGCTGCGGTCAAACGCAAGCATCTATCCGTGGAGCTCATGCTTACAAGCGGCTTCCCCACCCGGGTCTCTTGTGATTCATAAAGGCCAGCTGCTGGAGCACAAGGTCAACAAGCTAGCTGGTCAAGCGCTCACACCTGTGGCGAGTGAGTGTGCTCCAAGAATCGTGGTCTGCTAGTGGCGGGGCGAAGTGTGGCTATATTTTGCCAGTCGTCGCAGCAATGAGGTGAAGGCAACAGTCTTGGCCAGCCTTTCCCAGAGCGTGGTTCTTGACTGGGACATGTGCTTGCCCATGTGCCAATGGGTGTAGTCGACCCTAATGCTCTCCTTCATGCTGCCTCCATTCGCGCTCAGGTCACTGGGTGGGGCAGATGGTTTATCCTCAACTGCTAACCAAGACACTAGCGGTTCAAGGCCACTCTGGTGCCCCGGGACAGAGGCCTGGCAATCTATTTCTGTGAAGATTACAGCAAGAAAGCCCCGAGGAACACGGTTCTGCTCTACACATGATGTCACACGGACTGGAATGGACTTGGCAGCAAGGGGAGTGGTTTGTTTTTAAATCACTTTATTAGGGGCTCATACAACTCTTATCACAATCCATACACACATCAATTGTGTAAAGCACATTTGTACATTCATTGCCCTCATCATTCTCAAAACATTTCCTCTCCACTTAAGCCCCCGGCATTAGGTCTTCATTTTTCCCTTCCCTCCCCGCTACCCCCTCCCTCATGAGCCCTTGATAATTTATAAATTATTATTCTGTCATATCTTGCCCTGTTCTACATCTCCCTTCACCCACTTTTCTGTTGTCCGTCCCCAAGGGAGGAGGTCACATATAGATCCTTGTAATCGGTTCTCTCTTTCCAACCCACTCTCCCTCTACCCTCCTAGTATCACCACTCACACCACTGGTCCTGAAGGGATCATCCGCCCTGGATTCCCTGTTTCCAGTTCCCATCTGTACCAGTGTACATTCTCTGGTCTAGCCAGACTTGCAAGGTCGAATTCAAGTTATGATAGTGGGAGTGGGGAGGAAACATTTAGGAACTAGAGGAAAGTTGTATTTTTCATCGTTGCTACATTGCACCCTGACTGGCTCGTCTCCTCTCCAAGACCCCTCTGCAAGGGGATCTCCAGTGGCCTACTAATGGGCTTTGGGTCTCCACTCTGCACTCCCCCCCAATCATTCACTATATACTAAGATTTTTTGTTCTGATGATGCCTGATACCTGAGGAAGACCACATTTGCTTATGCACCCATTTGTCTTCAGTGATCCGTTCGACACCTCGTGATCACACAGGCTGATATGTTGTTCCATGTGGGCTTTGTTGCTTCTGAGCTTGATGGCCGCTTGATTACCTTCAAGCTTTTAAGACCCCAGACGCTATGCTTTTTGATAGCCGGGCACCATCAGCTTTCTTCACCACATTTGCTTATGCACCCATTTGTCTTCAGTGATCCGTTCGACACCTCGTGATCACACAGGCTGATATGTTGTTCCATGTGGGCTTTGTTGCTTCTGAGCTAGATGGCCGCTTGTTTACCTTCAAGCTTTTAAGACCCCAGACGCTTATCTTTTGATAGCCGGGCACCATCAGCTTTCTTCACCACATTTGCTTATTCACCCGCTTTGTCTTCAGCTGTTGTGTCAGGAAGGTGAGCATCACAGAATACCAATTTAATAGAAGAAAGTATTCTTGCGTTGAGGGAGTACTTGAGTGGAGGCCGGGAGTGGGTTTTTTAAAGAAGAGCTCTCTGCTCTTTGGAACACCGGGTGAAAGACAGAGATGAGCAGAAATCTCCATTACTGGCACCCCACCAGCCTCAACTCCGTCGGTGAGCGTCAGTCTTGACCGGTGTCCTTTGAGGTCCTGCCTCTGGAGCTCAGCAGTTCAGTCATTGATAACGAACACACAGGCACACTTTGTATCCATCAACATGCTTCTTACCGATACGCATTTATGGAATTCTGTGCACAGCTTCCACTGCTTGACTGCTACTATCCATCAGCTAAATATGAGGAATCAGCAAGGAAGAGTTCAAGAAAACGGCACTTTAAAGAAGAATGGTCCTAATGGAATCGTGAGGGTTCTGCAGCTAGTGTGCTCGGCGGGGCTTCCTCTTACACGCATTCCCCTTTTCATTTCCTCCTCCGACTCCGACAGCTCAAGAACAGTATTACGTGACAGCCTCAACCCAGGGGCAACCAGCTTTACTTATTCCCTTAAGGGCTTAAAGTTGATTCCTAAAAGTCAGGGAAGATTTTTAGAGCTGGGCAGAGAGTTTTTGACTCTTGTATGTGTATCATAACTTGGAGGAGGCTTGCTGTGGTCTTCCTGTCTAGGCCATTGCTAACAGTGAAGTACTCTGGGGGCCGCTCAGTGCATTAGGGATGCAGAGAAGAGCAGAAGGTGTCAGACAGAAGTTCCTGGAAGCTGAACATTTTGATTGGAGAGGAGGAGCAGCCCGGTGGGAAGGAGACACTGAGAAAGATGAGGGGCTGGACGACAGATTCTGTTGATGGAAAACTTGGCACATGGGCCAGGAGGCTACGTTAGGTACCTCCACACAATCTTCACTGTAAGGTGTTCTGTAGAACCACATGGTCAGAGTGTGCTTTGACGAATTTTTGTGGAAGAACATGAGGAGCCTGAAGGAAAGACGTCCCATCAGGATGTGACTCTAAGTTCTGAAGTTAGTTGAAGGCCGAACTCAGGTGAAGGCCATGCAAATGGAGAGGGACTGATGGGAGTTTTGAGAGATGACACACCATGATCTGCTGACCGGAGGCAGAGAAGGGAGAAATGGAAGTTGTAGTCCTAGGTCATTCAAAGAATAGATTTTTTTAAATGTAAATTCTGGAGAAGAAGGTGACTTCAAAAGGCATGTAGAAACCTTAGAATTCCTGTTTGAGACAGATTGGGACAACTTTACCACATAGTACTTGTCATGTGCTTTAAAATAAATGAAGACAACTGCCTCGCCGAGTTCTGGTGTGAGGGGAGCGTTATACATGAACTTCTCACGTCAGTCGTCTGGGTTTCTGGCCTCTCCTATTCTAACTCACGCCACCTCTCCCGGCGGGCCCTCTGCTTGAAAACATTTTTCTTGGCTTTGTGCCACCTTAAGCTGCTGGATGCTTCAAGGTCTATGCCTTGCTTCTCTCCTGCCTAGAATCACCTGAGATGAGATTTTCTCTTGATAGCACTCTTTCTTCAATTCCAGCTTCCTCCTGGCCAATCCAACCAAGTCCTCACGGGCTTGTGCATCGGTTCAATTAGTTGACCGGGTCTCCCTCGTGCCCTCAGGGGAGGAGCATTGTCGGTCTTCCTGACTGCTCTAGGACCTCGAATCGTGCGGACAGAAGGCTGAGACATGGGGTGGGTGGGTGTGGGGGGGCACAGTGCAAACCCAGGCAGGGGAAATGATTTAAAGCAGGGGTCCTCAAACTATGGCCTGCAGGCCACATGCGGCCCGCTGAGGATAATTATCTGGCCCCGCCGGGTGTTTTTGCCCGTTTTGTTTTTTTCCCTTCAAAATAAGATCTGTGCGGTGGGGTTGGTGCACTCGGAGCTGTGGGACTGTGAGAGCGGGACGGGAACCTGGTGGCACTATGTCTTTCTGCAGCTTCTCCGGGCGAGGTTTTCCAGAATCACTTTGAACCCGCTGTCTGCGTGTGTGCCAAGTACGGCTACGAGCTGTTCTCCAGCCGCTCCAAGTACGAGCACTCGTAGCCGTGGCCAGCCTTCACGGAGACCATCCATGATGTTGCGTGGCCCCCAGTGTAATCAGCCAGATGCCTTTAAGGTGTCCTGCGGTAAATGCGGCCACCAGTTCCTCAATGATGGCCCCCAAGCGGGGGCAGTCCCGCTTCTGAATATTCAGCAGCTCCCTGAAGTCCATCCCTAAAGGCAGCAACTCTGCCTCCCAGGGGAAGTAAGCCAGCAGCCCAACCCCAAGCAGCCACAGGCATTGGTCACCCCCCTTTAGAACTACAGCCTACTGACCTTCAGGCAGGGAGGGCTGGATGATGGCGGGGGTGGGGGTGGGGGTGTTTCCTGACACGACTACCCCCTGTGCCAGGATGGGGCCGAGGGCTGGTTCATCTTGGCCTCCGAGGCTCGAGGCTGGGACTCTGGTCTTAGGGTGCCTGTGTCTTGAAGGACATAACACCCTTGGCTTCTCTCCTCAGCCTGGCGGCCCCTCCCTGCCTGTCTGGTCTCACCCCTATGAGCCCCAATTCCCAAAGGGGCTCCAGCCCTCACCAGGCAGGGCCCGTGCTGACCACCTAAGTTGTGTGAGCAGATGCAACCACTACAAGGCCATGTCCCAGTGGGGGGCTCCAGCCCGGTCACCACATGAGCTGCTCTGGTCAGATCCTCCCAGGCTCACCAGGGCACTGATGATCTGTGACCTGCTGGGGCATGCAGGCCCGTGGCACAACCCGAGTCCCTGGTCTCCATCTGTGTGGGAGAGCAGCCACTGATCCACGGTCTTCCTACCAGTCCCCGGTGGGGCCTGGGAGGTCTCGTGCCACAGTCTGTACCTGCAAGCCTGCCCCAGGAGAGTCCGTCCAGAGCTCCCGGTGGCGGCCTCACCCTCTCCAACTTTCTGAACCGATCGGCTGGAAACTAATAAAGCAAGGAGATCCAGCAGGCCGCCATGCCCATGACTGGGTCTGTCTCCACCCTTAAAAAGAAAATGTGCAGTGTGCATAGGAATTTGTTCATAGTTTGTTTGTTTTTAAAACTATAATCCGGCCGTCCAATGGTCTGAGGGACAGTGAACTGGCCCCCTGATTTAAAGAGTCCACCAAGGGAGAGACAGAAGGAAACGAGAGACGGTAAAGAGCAGAGCCCCTGCAGGCAGCCCTCAGTGACAGTCCCGCTTCTTGTGAGAAAAGGCCATCTGCCATGAAGGATGGAGATCAGGGAGTAAGAGGCTGGGGACATGGACCAAGTCCTAGGGGGGGCCTTGGCTGCAGCATCCTAAGTCAGATGAACACCTGTCCTCTAATTAACATAATGGGGAGCAAGTACCAATTCCATCTTAGCTCCTTCGAGGTGAGGTTCTGCCACTCACGTGACCACTTTGTTAAGATTAGCTTTGGCCAGGAAGAGGGACATTTTCCTTAAAGGCAGGAAGGGAGATGTGGAGGAAGAGTTGAGGAAGCTGAAGGGGCTCTTGGCTACTCAGCAAACGTGTCTGCGATGGTGGGCGGAGCCGTGGAGGCCTTCAAGACTTGTCGGGGGCTCCTGCGATGGTGGGCGGAGCCGTGGAGGCCTTCAAGACTTGTCGGGGGCTCCTGCTGCAACCCCCAGCGCAAAAAGCTCTTCTGCTCTTGGGTGCAAGCCAAATTCACCTTGAATGATCGCCAGCGCTAGAGGGGTTTGCATCTACTGTTTGAAAACTTGCATGGCTAAAAGGTCCAAGGGGCGGAAGGAAAGAAGTGCCCGTCCTCGTGAGAAGGGGCCCCAGCAGGCGATGCAGGAGTCCCACGTGGGCACATTGGAAGGAGGGTGCCTTTGGATGGGGCTCATCATGAGCCATCCACTCAGCAGTGGCAGACGGGCCAGGGGTGC
The DNA here is from genome assembly GCF_000313985.2 of Echinops telfairi. NCBI lineage: Eukaryota > Metazoa > Chordata > Mammalia > Afrosoricida > Tenrecidae > Echinops > Echinops telfairi. Next base: position 31,189,500 of record NW_022111373.1, on the reverse strand, counting down.
TCCTACATACCCTCTCTCTGAGCTCGGGACGTAGCCCCCGGTGCGTGCCTCTTCCTCCCTCGGCAGTGCCACCTCCACGTAGGGTCACAGCCACCTTCCCCACCCCACCCCTGGGTTCCTCTGCTCACACCGGAACCCGAGCTACAGGGCTGTCCTGTGCAGCCCTCACACTGGCCTTTCAAAGACGAAAGGGGGAGTCGGCACATCCATCCCGTCCTGGGCACGGCAGCTAATTTACTGCCTCGATTTAGCATTTTACAGAACCGCTGGGCACACAGGCAGGCACGGTGGAATACACAGAGCCCCCGGGGGCAGTGACTGGCAGACTGCAGCTGCAGGAGGAGCAGGGAGGCTGGCGATCCCGCAGGGTCTGTCAGCTGGAGCCGGGCCCAGACCTCTCCGTGCTCTGCAGCTGCCCTGCTTCAGCTGTGAAGCCCCTGTGGGGGGGCTTGGCTCATCCGCCGCATGCACATGTGGGCTGCAGGGAGGTCCCGCAGCGAGTGTGGAGGTACACTGCACATGTGGGCTGCAGGGAGGTCCCGCAGCGAGTGTGGAGGTACAAGGTTGCCCCTCTGGCTTGCTGCGTGAACTTGGGCAATCACTCCGCCTGGCTGTGCCAGCCCCCGGCTGGATCACACGCGAGCAGTGCCTTGCTCCTGGCAGCCTCACGCGAGCCAGAGGGGCCGCTTCTGACACATTCATTTGACTTAATTGCAATTTTATATTTCACTTTTCTGGTGGCAAACTTGTTGGGTTTTACTTTTCCGAGGACCCAGAAGGGCCAGCCAGGAGTCCGAGCCGAGAAGGGTCTGTGATACACAGAACCCTGGCTATCCCAACGGGCTTTCGTGATGGCAACATAAGAGCGGGAAATGTTCGTGGACGTGGTCGGAACAAAGCAGGGCCAGAAGCAAACGTGTGCCCCCACGGAGCCCTGCTTTGTTCCAGAGGGAGAGGAGACTGGGAAAGACTTCTTCTTTTGCAGTAATAAATGAACAATTCTTTTGTAATAACAAAAGTAGAGTTGGCACTTGATAAAAAGGACCGCTAGCGGAAGGTCAGTGGTTCATGCCCACCCGCCACTCGCAGGAGAAAGGCGAGGCAGTCTGCTTCTGCGAAGGGCCATGGCCTCGGAGGCCCTGCAGGCGGCTGCGAGTCAGATCCACTGCCGGGTTAGGACGCTTGGAGGAGTTGGCCGTGGCTGGTCCTCCTGTTCCTCAGCCTCTTCCCCACGCCCTCACCTATACCGGCTCCCGGGTCACGCGCCCACCACTGATGCCTGTACACGCCTCTTCAAGGAGAAACGTTTCAGAAAATGCGAGTGAGATTCCCCAAACTGGTCTCAGCCAGTAGCCAAGCAGTGATGGAATACCTTCAGAAAAGAAGTTAGTTTCCACTTAATTTTTAAATATAAAAATACCTCCAGATCTCAACCCTCTGGTGTTCATATTGTAGTCCCCCATGAAATAATCATTCTGGTTTCTAAGCTAGATTTACAGTATAATTATGTTATTTCCCTTTTCCCTTTAGCCCTGCGGGTTCTTCCTTAGCTCTATATATCTGTGCCTTGATTAGAAATCCACGCTGACCGACTTAGAGGCTGGGTATTGGGAAGCCATGGGGACTGACAGACCAAATGAATTTGCTTTCTGTTCAGTCAGCAGAACCTGCTTCTTACTTATACCCAAGAGGTTTGGAAAACTTGAAAAACGTGGCGGCTTGGATTACAGACACCATATCCACGTGGCTCCTGGCGGGACCCAGGGAGTGGATTCTCAGCCCATGAGTCTCAGTCAAGCCGTTAGGGTTTGTTGAGGGGATCTTCCTGAACTGCTTGCCTCTCTCCCTCACCCCAAGTTAAGCAATTATGATGTCACGCCTCGTTAGAAGCTCGATCACCACTTGGAGGCAAGAAGAGGCATAGGGGACAGGCCTCTATCAGCAGGACAGTGAGTCCTCTAAGACCTCCGTCAGCAGGGATGCAGTACTGGCAAATCCACAGCAGTCTGTGTGCGTACCGTCGTTGTCCTCTGCCACCCCCAATTCCCAGAAAGGACGGAAAAGATACTCTCCCCCAGCAAGTTAGCAAGAAACTACAACCAGAAACTCTGAGCAGTCATAAAAATAAGAGGCAGATCCTTCCGGAAGAAGAAAGTCCTAACACAAGACAGAAACAAAACCGCCACTACACTAAACAACTCAACCACACAGGTGGTGGTTACCAGGGACGGGAGGAGCCAGACACAGGGCAGCCAGGATGGTCACCCTTGGCCACAAGCCCAGAAGATGAACTTCTACCACGGTTCCACTGACAACACCTCCCAAGGCCTGGCTACGTTATCTGAGTGGTGTGCTGTACAGGGAGTACCTGGAAGGTGCAAACAATGAACACACTTCACTGTGAATCCAAAGGTTCGAGGTTCTAGTCCACCAGCGGGACCTCAATTAAAGGCCTAGCCATCAAGTTCTGAGAAATTAGCCCCAGAAAACCCAAGGGAGCAGTTCTTGTTGTGGGCACTCAAAAACGCACCACCAGGGCATTTCAACCGTAAGGTCCAACACAGACAACAACCAATATTGAAGGAAAGCCAGCACCAAAAAAGTGAGTGAGCTATGAACTCCAACTCAGAGACATTGCATGTGAGGAAGCAAGAGTTAACAGAGCAGACAAAAGGAGATTTTAGAATAGATTCGTTCACCCAAACACACAACCGGCCAAACCCCACAGTGGAAACGGGTAAAGGAGAAGTTACCGAGCTGGAATTGCTAAGAATCCGCTTTCACAGGGCACTGCCTGACACGGCAGCCACCTGTGGCTTCTCCGACGTGAGACCCTCATTGGCAAGTGCTCTAAGTGTAAAACTATAGCCTGAATGTAAAGATTTAACATAAGAAGGCAAAATAACTCGCTAAAAAAAAATTTGATTCATGTTGAAGTGACCGTACCTTGGCCATATTGGATTTTTAAAATGATGAAAACTAATTTCAATAAAACATTCTAAAACATGAAATACAAATCTACCTCCATTTCTTCAATGAAATTCCCAAATGTCGTGCAGGAATTCTTTCCTCAACTCAGAAACCACTCCCTTCACCTGCTCTTTGTGCATGGTCCCTGCGCTGATTAGAGACAGGGGCGCCCCGTGGGAGACTCTGTGCTAGAGCACAGGACCAGCCGGGAGGGATGGCCTGGAAGCCAGAGCAGATGAAGCGACACCTTTTGCTCCTTGGGAAGAAACGCTGACTAAAAAGGAGACCGGTTTCCCAGAGCTGAATAAGTACCGGAGGCCCTTTGATAAAAAATGGTCCAGGTGCCGAAAGAAAGCATTCTCACTCAGGTTCAAATGCCCACCTCCGTCGACCCCGGTTAACAGGGGCCTGGAGGTTCCTGCCACGGAGCAGCACAACAGAACACGGAAGAGCAGTGTTTCTTGTTGGCTGATGAAACGGCAGCCTCATACTTGCCCCTCTCCCTCCCCTTTCCAAATGCCAGGCATAAACAGTTTTTCCATGCTGGCCCCACGTCAGGGCAAGGGCAGCACCTGTCACCACCTCCTCATTCCCTGGCAGGGGGTCCTGACCCAGGAAGAGCAGCCGACAGAAGCAGCCAACAGAAGGTCAGACAAGCTGCGGTCTTAGAACAAACTCCTGGCCCAGGTGGTGAGGCCGTCAGTCCGTGCGTGCTTGCTTACCTGCGGATGGCGTTGGTGAACTCTGCAGCCAGCTCGCTCTCGTTGCACGCCGTCCTGAGCTCCGCCAGGGACAGGGCCGGGGAGGGAGCATCAGCACCCTCCTGAGAAGGACAAACACATTCTGTTACACTTGGAACCCCCACTGAGAGAGCACCCTGGAACCGGCATCGGCCTTGCAGCCAAGCACCCGAGGCACACAGCACCTGGTTCACTTCCTCATGGGTGCACACAGCACCCTTAAAGCATGCCATAGGGCAAAGTCTGGCAGAAAACCCAGAAAAGTCTCCTCTGCTCCCAAGTATCAGGGACCTTCCCAGGCTGGCCAGTGGGCAGTGGTGAAACCTAGTGTGTTCTGAGCGCTGAGTGCCAGATACTGGTCTATGCACTCCACACACACCCCCACTGATCCCAACAACAACTAAGTGCTAAGGCAAGTGCTACTATTATTATTATTATTATTTTTATTGTGGTAAAGATATGTAGTGAACAGAACATCTGCTAGTTCAACAATTATCCAATGTACAATTTTATGGAATTTCTCACTATTGGTCAACCATTACCTGTATCTGTTCCCAAATTTTTCCATCACTCTTAACAGAAACTCAGTGTTCCCTAAGGGTTGATTCCTAATTTTCTCACCTGTCTCTGGTAACCAATCATTAATAAACTTTGGCCTCCCTGCTCGATATGCACCCTCAGGAAGGAAACACAGAAGATAAAGGTGTTACAGCAAAGTATGGGGGAGAAACTAGATGGTGGCTGGCTATTGGAAAGAATAGCGTCTGGGGTCTTATAGGCTTGTTTTTTAAAAAAAAAATCATTTTATTTGGGGCTCATACAACTCTTATCACAATCCATACATACATCACTTGTGTAAAGCACATTTGTACATTCATTGCCCTCATCATTCTCA